>NC_136993.1:29388993-30131493 GCF_032717465.1 Coenobita brevimanus
GTTATGACAATGAAAGTGGAACCTTGGCTATTTGCGTATTTTACTGAAAGAGAAATTGAATGCCTACAGTGACAATAAACTACTATTATTGAAGGAAACTTATGGATAAATACTCGTAGATATATATGTTATAAAGTAATAGGAATACAAAGTGTGAGTGTTTTTATGAATAATAAATGACAGAATATCAGCCGGGAACGACAACACGTGGGTGCTTCTGTGATGCGCTTCGTAATTTTCATTGCTTTCACAGTGTTTTTTTTTTTGGAGTATGAATTCAAACTATTTGGAAATCATAGAATAATGTTTCTAGTGATAATATCAGGCTGTGGTAATCAGGTTTACGGGGTGTCGGGAAGTGTAAACTGGAGACTTCGTTACCTAACTTCAAAAGTCTCCACAAGTCCTACGGTACTCGACGAAGGCTCAACAAACATCCAAGGAGAAAGCTGAAGGTATGTGCCACATGCAGAATTAATTATAATTTTCTAGGACTAATAACTGATTTTTGGCAAATATTTTTTAAGTCAGTCGGAGCGCGAATATCGTCACAGGACATGCAAGGAGCACAAAATCAACCCGGTGGGTGTAGGGGTTAACAATAGTTTAGGTCGGTTGATCTTCAATGAACTGATTAAATAGCAATATATAAAGAAAATACCGTGATTTAATCCACATTTGATAAGCATAATGATACAAGGCAATACATGGACCTACTTCCGGCATTGAAATTCTGATCATGCCGGTCCAGGACCCGTCAGGCTATTCCACTCCCAACGCTCTATCAACAGGAGTCACATAGTTATATCTGCAAAGTTAGTGAGACAGTGAACGAATTCCATACTACTTCTACTTTAATTTCATGAGATTTCATACTGTATATATATATATATATCACTTATATATATATATATATATATATATATATAAATATATATATATATATATATATATATATATATATATATAAAATATGAATAAAGATAAAGGATAACTGTAATGACAGTGTAGGGGCGAGCGCACAGATGTGTGTGTGTGTGTGTGTGTGTGTGTCGCACTCTAATGTTAGACAGTAAGGACACTGATTGGCAAATTAACGATTTTGAGTTTGATACAAGGTTCCTTACACAATAGCTGCCTCAGGCGACAGGTAGTGGCGTTCACCAGTTACACACATAAGATTATAAAGAGCAGTGCACACCACGAAGGTCAATGAATATAGTAAATGGGTGCCCAGATACCCGTGCTCGACACATGTGCGTGGTACATGTGCGAAACGTTGATTCAGAAGTTCGCATGCATGATCGAAGCACCACTGTCATGGACAAACATCGTGTAGAAGCATGCTGGTAGCTCTGGCGTGAATGATTCCTGCACTGGGCATGAAAGTAGCTGGCTAGATAGTTAACTGAGTACTACAGACGGTGAGTGGGGATTGCCTCAACATCATGAATCAGGTGTTATGATTAATAGAACCTTATTAGGCACATCGTATGTTATGAGATCTGACAGACTCAGAAAACAACCACGAGACAAGAAAGTAGATACATGGAACGACATCAGTGACATACTGTTTGTGGATCTTGCTGATGTCATGAAGATCAATATTTTGATCGGACAGTTCCGATGATAGATAGGAGCATATAAACAGAATATCGTGCCAAGATGCAGATAATGTATATAGTGGCTCATGGTTTGCCTCAAAAGCCAAAGCTTCCTGCTGGACAAAAATAAACCACTCACTACATTAGATGCTGAACTTCCATTAAAAAAAAATCCTTTGCAGCAATAGTCCAGTATCGTTGAGTATTATATCACTGATTAAACAGTGTCTGTGCCCACTCCTCTTTTCATGAAGGGCATACTTAATATCGGCCCAGAAGTTTTGCTTCCTGTCCACAAATCACCATTGATGCAGCCGCAGCAAGGAACTGAATTTCTCCCGCTGATAAAATGGAAGCAGCAAGCTATAGACATGTGTCTGTGTGGACTGCATGTCAGCTTCGAACATGGTGAAGCTATTTCCACGAAATTTGTCATGGAACATTGCTACGGACATGTTTGCAGTATGTTCGGCATCAAGACTCTAGCATGTTGATAAATGTTTGTTTCAGTGTTTTGAACAATTTAGATGGGTCAAATGTCCAAGTAAGAAAAGCATGTAAGGAAACTGAAAAACTGAAAGAAACTAACAATGGATCAAATTGCGCTGCGGAAGTATGTAATGAGAAACACTTGCCGAGGGTGTTGCATCAAATTTTTAATTTGGTTGTCACGGGAATGATTATTTCAAACACATATCTGAAGCTCCTTTATAAATAAAAATTCAAAAATATATATAAATTTTTTAATTCAAAGATTTCGACATGTCAGTGTTGGTGTTTTTCATTTCAGTGCCCATGTTATTTGATAGTTCTACTTTTGTGGTTTCTGTTTAATAGTTTCTGAATACTATTTCACCTCAACTCTTTGGTGGGCATTACGTTCAAAATGATAAATGATTTTTTTTTTATGCTGATTCCAAGTCAACATTTAAGTAACACACATGCGAATGCAAAATGAAAGACACATTGAATAAATTTGTTGAAGTTTAAGGTTTCTGAAACAGTTCTACGTGCTGATATGAGTGGTGTTTTCATGTACAACTATTTTTAATATTTACGTATTTCTGTCGGAAAGAAATAATGGATTTATGCCATTACTTTAGTACACACACACACACACACACACACACACACACACACAGTGAGCTGTCAGAGATAGACGACCAACATTGGCGCTCCGAACCAAAACAACACGGCCAATTGCAAAAACTAAATTATTATCTTTTAATGAGTCAAGCTCTGTACCAGGTTACACTAAATGATTTTTCATTATTAAAATGAAAAAAAAAATAATAAGTTTAAACAAGACTGGTTCAAACAGAACTAAGAACCACGAGGAAAAAATGCGCTGAGTCAGCTGGGCTTGTTTAGACTACAGCAACACGGGGAAAGTGTACATACTCTGTAAGTACATACTCTGTTCATTTAGTATTATATAAATGGATACATACTTCAGTAAAACAAATTTCGAAAACAAAAGGGATAAAAGTAAACAGCAAAATGATGATTTCTACCAAGAACTGGTTGAAGCGGAGACTCACAATAGACTGGTTGAACGTGTACACAAACTAGAAATGGCTTTCAAAACTGAAATTTATGAAATAAAGAAGCAAATGCACTTGCAAAAGGAAGAGAGAAAACTAGGAAGGGAGGCCAATAAGAAAGACACAACCATCAGTGAACTAACAGTGGAATTCAGTACGCTTAGGAAGAAAGTGAGTGAAATGGCAAGTACAGTAGTCAATCACGAGAGTGTTATGGAAGAGTTCAAAAATGACACAGAGACAATTAGGCAAGCAAGCAGTCTTATGGACCAGAGAAGCGGATATTGGAGGAGAAGATAACACAGGTGAATGAAGCTGTGCAAAGTTACAAAAATGATGTAGAAACCACGTATGCTGAAATATTGAAGGTAAAGAAAGACTTAGAAACAAGGGTGGAGGAAAAAAGCATTAAAAAGGAAGTGAAAAGAATAATCCAAAACAATCCAAAGATAGTCAGAGATTCAGTAGAGATAAACAAATCAATAAAAATCACTGGTATAGAAGAGGAAGAAGTTAAAAAAAACAAGATCACAAGAGACAAAAAGGAGATGGCAAATGTAATGAGCTTACTGAAAGAAGTATCAGAGGAAATTCAGAAGTAAAGACATAGAGGAACACAAAGGGTTAGGGAAATACTGAGAAAAGCAAGACAAGACCTCTAAAGGTGACTTTCCAGAGTGTAAACACTGTGGAAGAGATACTAAAAAATGCAAAGAATCTGATGGAAAAAGAGGAGTTAAAAAACGTATGGATAAAAAGATGCCTAACACAAGAGGAACTGGAATTACTGAAAGAGAAAAGGGACGAAGCAAAAAAAAAAAAAAAAAAAAAAAAAAATGAGGGAAGATCAGAAGAGGAGAAGAAAATTTTTTTTTTACAAAGTAATAGGATTGCAGGTACGAAAGTGGTACACAAACAGGATGGAAGAAAAAGGAGGAAGGTAGTAAACCATGTCATGACAAGTTTATAAACAAAATGATAAAGTTGACGTACTCAAATGTGGATGGAATGGTAACTAAATTACTAGACATGAATGATTATGTTAGAGAAAATGAACCACAAATAATATGCCTAACTCAAACAAAATTAACACCAAGGATATCCAATGACATACTAAACTTAGAGGAATATAATTTATGGAGAAGAGACAGAAATTTTAAAAAAGGAGGAGGAATGATAATATTATCTAAGAAAAATCAAAAAGTCAAGGAAATAAAACTAGATATACCCTCACAAGTAGAACTGATTGCAGTAGAGATCGACACATCTGAAGGTAAAGTCAGCTGTAGCCAATTTGTACATGCCACCCAGATCAAACACATGGGGAAAGAGAATAATATGAGGACCTGGCAGAGAGTACAATTCAGAGTATAAGACTGGCTGCTGAAGATAAAATGGAAGAGAAATCGGAAAGAATTATACTAACTGGGGACTTCAATACAAATATAAATTGGAATACTCTAGATATAAATAGCCAAGAAAGCTGTTGGGACCAAAAGCTCCTGGATCTCGTAAAAGAGTATTTCTTAACGCAACATGGGAGGGAAACCACCAGAAAAAGAGGACTTGATGTACCTTCAGTGCTAGATCTAATATTTGCTAGGCAAGAAAATGATATTGACAGTTTAATATATCACCCTCCACTCGGCAAAAGCGATCATGCAGTACTAAATTATAACTTCAGGATAGCATATGACATAGTAAACAGCAATGACAGTTACAAAAAGAGCCTAAACTATAAAAAGGGAAATTATCAAGACCTAAAGAAGTATTTCTTAGAAGATGATTGGGAAAATGATCTTAGAGGACAACAAGATTTAAATGCTGTATATAATTTTTTTTTTTGAATTTTATAAAATACGAATCCAGAAGCACATCCCACAGCACAAAGAAGCAGATAAGAAAATACAGAAATGGTTCAATACAGAATGTAAAAAATCAAAAGAAAGAAGAGATTTGTTGTGGAATAGATACAGAAGACACAATAGTGAAAGGGCGTATAATAATTACAAACAGGCAAGAAACGACTATACAAGAATAAGGAGAGAAGCCCAAAAACAGTTTGAGGAGGATATAATAAATAAAAGCAGTGATCAAATCAAAGCTGTTTTACAGCTATATCAGAAGCAAACCAAAAGTAAAAGATATAATACAATCCATTACGGACGAGGGAATCACTTATACAGAAGAGAAAGATATTTGTGAAGCACTAAATAAGAATTTCCAATTAGTTTTTACAGAAGAAAAAAATTTTGAGAGGGACTATGTGGAACACGCATGTCCACACATACTACCAGATATACAAATAGCAGAAAAAGTAATACAGGAGGAGTTAAGTAGATTAGACAGAAGAAAAGCAAGTGGTCCTGATGAAATTTCATGTTAGGTATTACGAGAATGTGCAAAGGAGTTAAGTAAGCCATTATTTTTAATTTTCAAGAAATCCTTGAGTCAAGGTAAACTTGCTGATATTTGTTAAAAAAATAAGCAATTATTGTCCCCTTATTCATGAAAGTAATTAGACAAAATCAACTCATCTACCGAACAGTATCACTGACCAGTGTTGTATGCAAGGTATTAGAAAAACGTATAAGAAAAGCCTGGGTGAATCATCTAGAAGAACACACAGTATGATAACAGAAAGACAGTTTGGTTTCAAAAAAGGAAAAATCATGTGTTACTAATCTGTTGAGCTACTATGAAAGAGTAACAAACACAATACAGGAAAGGGAAGGATGGGTGGACAGTGGTATCTATTTAGATATCAAGAAAGCTTTGACACAGTACCACACCAAAGACTTTATGGAAACTGTACCATCAAGGAGGAATTCGAGGCAAACTGTTTTGTTGGATGCAAGACTTTCTCATAAAAAGAGAAAATGAGGACAGTACTAAGAGGAAACTACTCATCATGGAAAGAAGTGACTAGTGGAGTACCACAGGGTTCAGTGCTGGCACCAATTATGTTTTTAGTGTATATAAATGATATAAACAGTAACACTGGAACTGAGAGCTATCTGAATATGTTTGCAGATGAGATGCAAAAATACAAAGGAGAATTACTAA
Source organism: Coenobita brevimanus (assembly GCF_032717465.1). Taxonomy (NCBI): domain Eukaryota; kingdom Metazoa; phylum Arthropoda; class Malacostraca; order Decapoda; family Coenobitidae; genus Coenobita; species Coenobita brevimanus. The sequence goes on from NC_136993.1 coordinate 29,395,208, forward strand.
CACAGACTCTTTTGTATAGAGCTACAAGAAGAATTAAATAAACTTCATGAATGGAGTAGTACATGGGAAATAGAATTCAATGTGGACAAGTGTCATGTAATCTAGTTAGGTAAAAGTGGAAAATGACCTGATTGGGATTATAAGTTAGGAAATAAAATCCCATATACATCAGAAAAGAGAGAAAGACCTTGGTGTGATTATCAATAACAGACTATCTCCAGCTGACCACATCAGATGGTAGAAGGTACGGAACATGTATACACTGCTTGCAAATATGAGAATAGGCATTCACATACATAAATGAAGACATGCTAAGAAGGATAATAACATCATTCATTAGACCAACCCTGGAATATGCATCAGTAGTCTGGAGTCCTCATCTCAAAAAAGCATATAGACAAGACTGAAAAGTTCAAAGGGCCCCCCTACAAGATGGATACCAAGCTTAAGGGACCTAAGCTACGAAGAAAGACTAAATAAACTGAATCTACCAACACTACAGGAGAGAAGGAAAAAAGTGACATGATAATGCTATATAAGTGCATATCAGGAAAGGAGAAAATAGACATAAATGATTACTTAACATATGGAGAAGCATCAGCAACAGGACACTGCAAAAAAACTGCATAAGAAGAGAGGTGATAAAGACGTAAGGAAATTCAGTTTCCCAAACAGAGCAATTGATCAATGGAATGCACTACCGAATGAAATAGTGTGTGGCAAAAACAATTCACAAATTTAAGGATATGTACGATAAATATGGTTTAAGACACGGGACAAAGTACGAGCTTGACTCATTCCTGTAAAGATACAATTACGTAAGGTAAGAACACACTTATGCTCATACCCACAGTCACGTTCACACTCACACTCAAATCCTCACAGCACAGTCACAGTCAGTCACATTCACACTCGCCTCACACACACATGATTGCATGTCAAACTTCCTACGTGAAGTTCATAGCCTCTGACACAGTTTCCTCAGCAGTGTGGGTATGGGGCTCAAGATGATGACCAGCTTCCCCCCGGCACTTCAGAGTCGTCGACCACCTTTGTTCTGAACACCGACGCCAGAACCTGAGCCACCAGGAGACTCGGACCCGGTTGCCAATCTGAAGGGGGAAGAAATAGGTGTTATGGTTCGACTACGCAAGGGACAATGAGGAAAAGGATCAGTATTTGTCATATCCAACCAAATGTTACCAAGTCCTTATCGACCTTTAAAATCCTGTCACCAGTGTGATAAATATGTCTCAAATTTTATGCAAGAGTTATTAAGGAAGTCAGTTTTTATATCCTATTAGTCCCCTAGAACCCCATATTAATTTCTCACACATACTATATATTTGAACTACTTACCTCCAACTACACAAATAATTTCTTCGTAACTGGATTTATATTGCACCCTATAGACTTTGGAGCGTGGAAATCGTAGACGTAATAGGAAAAGGATCACCAGGCAGAACACAAACATCGTAGCGAAGTTAGATTCTTTATTTGGCTGACGTTTCGGAAAATACTTATTCCATCTTTCAGAGGAAAATTCTACAATCGAGAAATATACCCAGTTAAGATTTTTATATGTTATAACGATCAAAACAAGACTAAAAACATGGAGGTACAAAAACGAAGTCCACTAAAAGTACCGTGTTCGTAAACCAATAAGTAATAAAATCTAAAATGAATGGGGTAGGAGTAAGAAAGCAAAGGGTATCTGTAAAACAGTAAGTGGAAATACTGTAAAAAAATTACCTAGTGTGGAAAACAAAACAGTTCACAGGAAGCCAAGTCACTGATCGAAGGGTTACAACGATATTGGTACATAGCTTCCCTAATGGGAAGGTCCGCAGGTCATTGCTCCGTACCACCAAGAACTGTAAAGTAGGGAATGAGAGATAGGATGGTTGTGTTGTTGTGAGTGGTCCTGTATTGCTGGGTGTGATGGATTGGTGTGATTAACCTTCTGGCTCTGTTCGGAACTGAACGACCTAAGTGTTCATGGAATCGTTTCTTTAGGTGTCTTTTTGTTTTACCTATATATCCCGCCCTACAGCTGTCACACGTGAAGAGGTAAACAACAACAGATGCTTGTAAGTGTGAGGGAATGGTGTCTTTTACCTTTGAAAAAAACTCTGGATAGTTTTTTTGGTTTTAAAATACAATTCAAAGTGACACTTGTGGGAAGTGTTCAGCTAGAAGTTTTTAAAGTTTGTTGCTCAGTGTGAAGCTATGAGAGGTCCCGTGTATGTTATGGGAAAGTATATAGTGTTTTTTGGAACGGTGATGTGACTTGAACTTTGAAGCAGTAAAGAATTCTATTAAGGGTCTTACTCAATGTACGTTTCGGTGAATCGTTTGGGAAAACCATTTCTAAACAAAAAACCTTTTAAGAAAAATTAAGTTCCTTATCAAGTTGAAAATAATTCGAGCATAAACTTCTCGTAAAGCTTTATGGGTGAGAGTGCCTGACTAGATCTACGTTTCATAGCTCAGTGGGAGGGGAATGAGGAAAATTTCATGCATAATCCAGTGAAGGTTGGCTTCCTGTATAAGGTAGTTTCCAAAAGTATTGTCCCTTAGGAGAATATTTATATGTAAAATGCTAAACTGTTATTACTTTCTAGGTCACAGGTGAACTGGATGTTACTAAACTGTTATTACTTTCTAGGTCACAGGTGAACTGGATGTTACTAAACTGTTATTACTTTCTAGGGTCACAGGTGAATTGGATGTTGCCATGCTGAGAATTCAAATAACTAAGAAAAACAACGGGACATAATCAGTAGATCTAAAAACCGAAAAGGTAGTCATCAAATTATAACGACGATAAAACAAGGATTTAAAAATCAGTAAGACTCTTTTGTTCTATCGTCGTTAAGTTGATGATACCTTTTTGGGTTTTAGATCTACTGATCATGTCCTCGGGCTCGTTTCTTAGTTATTTGAATTCTCAGCATGGCAATATCCAGTTCACTCCTTTTGACCTAGAAAGAAATGACAGTTTAGCATTTTTAGATATAAATAGTCTCCATAGGGACAATAGTTTTGAAACTACCTGATACGAGGAAGCCAACCCTTCACTGGATTATGCATGAAATTTTCCTCATTCCTCCCATTGAGCTATAAACATAATCTAGTCAGCACTCCCACCCATAGAGCTTATGAGTTTTGCTCGAATTATTTTCACCTTGATAGGGAACTTAATTTTCATAAAGGTTTGTTGTTTAAAAATGATTTTCCCAAAAGATTCACCAAAACATACATTGGTAAGACCCTTAACCCGCCGTGTGCCAGTGCCATTTAAAAACGGTCTGACATAATTCCACGGCCAGTGCCAGTGCCGTTTTAAAATGGTCTAAAATGGAAAACTTCACTGTGACCGCATTTTTCAAGATTTACGGGTAAAAACTGGCAGGCATGTATGGTTACTGTTCCTCTACCATCCCTCAGGCTGACAAGGCCATGCATTCACTGGCTCCCCCCCTCACACTCGCCTCTTGCTCCCTCACTCTGACTGTGAGCCTCAACCAGTGCTGTACATAGAGAAGGCATTTTGTAAATATTGTCATATAAGTGTAAGTTGTAAATATTTTCTTGTAAGTGTAAGGACTATTCTAGTGATGTCAAGTTGTAAATACCTTTCTTTTAAGTGCCAGGACTGTACGTAATTGAAGTCATCAGGTTGTGCCTATCTTCAAGTAAGCTGTAAGATAACAAGTGCGTTCACATTGAGAAAGACACGCAAACTGTGATAAATGCTGAAGTAATAAGTAATCAGAAAAGTGTACTTAACATTGTTATACCTTCCCAGCATAAATAGCTTCGTGGAGTATGCCTTACATAGAAAACGGCTTTCTCCTCACATACGTGGTGAGCATGAGAGAGAAGCTATACCTGGTATATGAGTATGCAGGACTCACTGAAACTCATTTCCGAGCGCCTTGGTGAGCATTTTAATGGCGAAATTCGTTGATTCCACATCAAAATCTATCATTTTAGCCAAAAAAAGGTTAAAAAATGGCCGGCACTGGGGTGTGCAACCTAGAGGGCTAAAAATAGCCAGTGCATGCGGAGGGTTAATAAATTTCTTTACCGCTTGAAAAGGTCCAAGTCATCACTGTTCCGAAAAACATTATATACTTTCCCATAACATACACGGGACCCCTTAGCTTCACACTGAGCAACAAACTTAAAAAACTTCTAGCTGAACACTTCCCAGAAGTGTCACTTAGAGTTGTACTTAAAACCAAAAAAACTATCCAGAGTTTTTTCAAGGTAAAAGACACCATTCCCTCACACTTACAAGCATCCATTGTTTACCTCTTCACGTGTGCCAGCTGTAGGGGCGCATGTATAGGTAAAACAAAAAGACACCCAAAAACACGAATCCATGAAGACTTAGGTCGTTCAGTTCGAACAGGCCAGTTAATCACCAATCCATCACACCCAGCAATACGGGACCACTCACAACAACACGACCATCCTTTCTCTCATTCCTACTTTACAGTTCTTGGTGGTAGGAGCAATGACACGGACCTTCCCATTAGGGAAGCTTTGTACCAATATCGTTTTCACCCTTAGATCAGTGACATGGCTTCCTGTGAACTGTTTTGTTTTCCAAACTAGGTACGATTTTTTTACAGTACTGCACAAACTGTTTTATAGATATGCTTTGCTTCCTTACTGCTACCCCATTCATTTTAGATTTTATTACTTGTTGGTTTACGAACACATTATTTTATCGGACTTCGTTTTTGTACTTTCATGTTTTTAGTTTTGTTTTGATAGATATAACATATAAAAATCTTAATTGTGTATATTTCTCGATTGTAGATTTTGCTCTGAAGATGGAATAAGTATTTTCCGAAAAGTTAGCAAATAAAGGCTCTAACTTTGCCACGATGTTTGTGTTCTACCTGGTGATCCTTTTCCTATTACTTCTGGATTTATATTATTATACAAGCGAATTCTTCTCCACTCCATCTTTTCCACCATTTTGTCATCCAGTTTGTTAAACGTAGTACCTAGACATCTCAAAGGCCTTAACCCCTACACCGCGGGCTTGTTTACCAATAACTTGCGTGTGCCGCGGGGTTATTTGGGCTCCGACAGACTCTCAAAAAATATTTGCCAAAAATCAGTTATTAGTCCTAGAATAATAAAATTACATATGCTTATGGCACATACCTTCAGCTTTCTCCTGGAATGATTGTTGAGCCTTCGTCGGTTACCGTAGGACTTGTGGAGACCTCTGAAGTAGGGTAACGAAGTCTGCACTTTACACTTCCCGACAACCCGTAATATGATTACCACAGCCAGATACAAACACTATAAACACTATTCTACAATTTTCAAGTAGTTTGGGATCCATACTAAAAAAAAAAAACACTGTGAAAGCAATGGAAATTACGAGCGCGTCTGATCGTCGCACTGGCACTAGTTCGCTCATGGTAGTCTGTCATTTATTATTCATAAAACCCCTCACACTTTATATTTCTATTACTATATAACACTTATATATATCTACAGTCTTTATCCATAAGTTTCCCTCAGTAGTATTAGTTTATTGTCACTGTAGGGATTCAATTTCTTTCAGTAAAATACGTAGCATTCACTTTCTCGTCCTGTATACTGGCATTGAGAGTGAATGTTACTTTCATCTTCACTCTCATAACTCATAGCATTCAGACATGCTAGAGTGAAACTTTCACTTTCATTACTCCTAGGGTATATACTCGTATTCTTATAATACTACTCATTTACATCTCTATTTACGTTCTCTATTTTATTTACGTTATTTACATTTCTATTTTATTTACACTGTGTTGTGCACTGTCACTTGAAATAACTTATAAAACTATTTTCCATTGTTCACTTATATTTACATTCATTACTTTCACTTGCTGTTTACACATTATTTACACATTATTTACAATTCCACTTGCACTGTTTTACTCAATAGAAAGATCGTAGTCACTCTTTTATCAATTGTCAGCCCTTTACCTCTTTCCACACGAGGTTTAGTAGGGGTAAATGTCACAGAGCCATTTGCATGGGGGTGAAAAAAGGCCTTGAAGTCAGCAAGATGAAACATACGTCCTCTCACTTCGGAAGATGACACTACACTGCTAACGCAGGGGCCAGGCCAGGCAGCCAAGAGGCCTGCTTTAGGGGTTATTCAGAGTTACCAATATTACTTCTTGAAACAGCTAAGTCTAGCACTGATATGATTGGCAGGAAATCTAGAGAATACATTATAAATTTGGTAGTTCCAGGTGAATGTAAATATCATTTAGGCTTCTCCCTTCCCTTCTTACATGTATATTTATTACGAAAATAGATTAGAGGCCTACTTAGGAGATATATAATCAGAGCTACCAATGTTAAATCTTGAAACAGCTTTGTGTAGCACTGATATGATTGGCAGGAAATCTAGACAATACATTATAAATTAGGTAGTTCCAGGTGAATGTAAATATCACTTAGGCTTCTCCCTTCTCTCCTTACATGTATATTTATTACGAAAATAGATTATACGGCATATTTCAAGGGGAAAAAAACAGCGAAAATTAGCGAACGAGTGCACGTGAGGTGTTGTCAGGTGATAATTAGCCAATTCCAGGTGTATGGCACTCTCACTTACCTGATTTCTTTCTTGTATATATTATTTGGTATAAGAATACGACATAGGGCTTATTTCAATGGATGAAATCAGTGAAAAATTCCAGGGAAGATTTACTTAGCGTAGCATGGCCGGGCAGGCGAGAGGATAGGGTAATGGTGGGGGGTTTGGGTGGGGAGTCAAGAACGGGGAGAAATGGCTAAATTGTCAACAATGGATGGGAGTACAGATGAGATTAGGAGTGCTGACTAGTGTTGGACATTGTCAGTACTGATAGATGATACAAGCCCCCACTTGAAAGCCCGGGTGAATTCAAAATAACACAGAATCACAAAGCGACGCCCGCGGTATGATCCCTTGCTCCCAAGTGTCACGAAAGTGACGCCCGCGGTTAAGAGGTTAAAGAAGAAAAGAATTGCCAAACTAAAGGAATTCGTCTTTATTGGCATGAGTATGTATACTGCTCATTCCTTAATTATTTTAAGTTTACCTGACTAAACCTCCTGGCCCCTTCGTTATAACACGTTCACAATGACGACATCCCTTTGTATCTTATTCTTGCCATCTCCAGGCAGCCCAAAGAATACCCAAATTCCTTAGTAAGATTTAATGTTTCGTGGTTTTAGGGTCTTATTTTTACCCCTTTATCTTACTGTATTATCGACTATTGTTCTTTATATTGACGCCTTTTTCGAAATTATCCGCTACACAAGACCCTGGCAGTATTGCCGCCAGTTTTTATTTAAGTTTTTCGCTTACTCATTTTCATGTGTTCTTATCCTGTGTTGGATCAGTTATAGCTTTTTTTTCACTGGCCTCTTTACAGCAAAGTGGTTTCCCTCAGCTAACCGAATTTGCCTGAAGATCTTAAAAAAATAATAATAATAAAGTCTTCAGTGTACTGAAAAGGTTAAGTTTGTTACTGAAATCAGCTGATGTTAGTTTCTTCTCTAATTTAGGTAAACGCCTAGTAATGAAGAGCATGCAGTCAGTATGCTTACCTGTAAAACTTGTCAGGAAAATATGGGAGGAGGAAGGTGGGAGCCAGACCACGTGAGGGAGTCCACCAGACAACCTTCTGTGGCTGCGAATCTCCCGAGCTGTAGGGCAACTCCAGATACACGCTGCACCTTCAAAAGTAAATACAAATAATTCTTTGGCTGTGGTTAGGGTCTATAAGCTGAACAGAACTTTGTCTTCTTAGCTGGAAGGGGGGAGGGGATGGAATGGATAGTTATATGAAAGAGATTTGTGAATTACAGGGATGGCAGCTAAACTTCAGAGGAAAAAGCGAAGTGGTGATTTGTTTCTGTTCATCCCTTGTGAGATTAAGGTGTCTGGCAATACAGAAGCAAAAGCTACAAAATTTAATATACTTTTTATGATTTAGCATAAGAATCTTGATAGTTTTTATCTTTTTCTTTTTTAAGTTTTGGGCATGTACATATCTTTCCCTTGAGTATTGTTAAATCCCCTGACACTCTGCAGTTAAAGGATGAACTGAAGACTTTATGCTCTCCGAATATCGAATCTATCTCATTATTTTCCTCGATCCCATTCAAGATGTCCATTTAGTATACCGGGTAGACATATATCAGGAAAGGATCATAGGCAATAATGAACAGTTAATCCATATGATGCTCTGGCGTCTTTTGTACTGTGTTCTAAAATCAGACGATTTTCTTCATGTTAGGAAGCCCTCCAGTATGATGTGTATCTCCTAAGCTAACGTCTGGTGTTAGTATGAGTTTATTAGTATAATACCTCACAGGATTTAAGAGGTTAATAAAGGAATCCCTAGTGTCAGTTTTCATGTTGAGAAACCCTCCAATCTGATGTGTATCTCCTAAACTACCGTCTGTGGGTGCTGTGAATATGCTACTGTAATACGTCACGGGATTCAAGCGGTTAACATTGGAGTGCCCAGTGATGCAGTCCATAACTTCTCAGAATACCCAGCCTAGGAACTTCTTAGTATCACGCAAAGAATAACCTGCTCTGCAAAGCACCTTCTTGCACCTTTTCCAAATCGTCTTAGCACCAGAAACTCTATTTAACTCTCTTCATGTTAACTCTCACAGTTCAAAAGTTTCACAAACATCTCAATTATTAACCCATTGAGAGCGATAGGCCTCATTTGGGACTTATCAGAGTCGAAAGTGATAGGCCTCAAGTGAGCACGATTTTAAGGCGTACCAAAACCGCGCCACGAGGAGTAAGTGGTTGAAATTTGTATGGGAAATAGGGGCAGGTGGCAACTCTCGATACCACTCATGCACTGCCCCATATACGCTCAGAATACGCGCGCGCGCGCGGACACCATTGAGCGCGCACTAATTTTCCCCCCGTGACACCACCAACCCCGCACCAGGCGCAAAAGGATCTATACACACACACACACACACACACACACACACACACACACGAGAGAGAGAGAGAGAGAGAGAGAGAATAAATACGGGAATGCAAAGGAGCGTCCCCTTGAGTGAGGAGATAAGACATAAACTTCGTCCCTCCTCTCTCTCATATTCTCCATTCCCTCCCTCCTCTCTCTCTCTCTTATTCTCCATTCCCTTCCTCCTCTTTCTCTCATTCTCCATTCCCTCTCCTATTTCTCTCTTATTCTCCATTCCCTCCCTCTTCTCTCTCCTATTCTCCATTCCCTCCCTCCTCTCTCTCTTATTCTCCATTCCTTCCCTCCGGGGAGAGAGAGAGAGAGAGAGAGAGAGAGAGAGAGAGAGTTGATGATACAGTAATCACGTGATCCTTGCCCAAGGTCATGGTAAATACAGGCTGATTTTTCCGGACAATGACCTACCTCAATTCCCACCGTCACTAACTCAAGAGTTGCCATTAATCGCCTGCTAGTTCAATATGGAAGTCGGGCTGCTCATGGAGAGACCACAGAAATAGCATATCTTTAAAAATCTCTCCCGTGATATTTAATGATATACCATAGTTAACTTCTTCATGATATTATTCTTTAGTAGTTACACTAATTTCCTAGATATGCTTTAATGCGGTAAATGCAGGAAAACGTTACTATAGAAGCCATGAAAGCACACCAGGTGTGACTGCATTCATCACATGTTGACAAGTCTCTAGGTGCACATTTTGTTTGGTACCCATATATAGTAATTTAGTTTTCTAAAAGAACAATGCTGCATCTCCAAAATGCTGAAGAAAATATACAAAGTTTTTCATATGAAAATTGTACAATGTTTGAAGCCGAAATCGTGCAGAGACGAGACCGCCGGCCGAAATCCGACGATGCCGAGGGCTCCAAAATACCGTACAAAAAGTCAAAACAACACGCCACTGGTGTACTCTGAACAGGGTATTCCTCTAGACTTCAGGAAATACTTCAATCTAGGCACTGTCCATTTTTCTCTGCAACGGTTTTCCATGTTATTTGTACAGTAGGTCCAGCGGGGCAGTAGACACACGTGAGTTTGTTATTGTTTATAATCGTAACGTACGATCTTCAGCCGTGTCGTGCTAATATTTCTTAAAGAAGAATTGTTACATTTTCTCATAACACTGTTTACTTTTCTTTTGATTGACAAATACTTGAAATGGATGTAAAATAAAGCTTATCGCTATTTAAGAAAAAGAAAGAATAATAACCGTCCCCAAATCGCGATGGTAGAGTCAGGCCACCATTTTTTTATTTTCTTTGACTATAATACAGCCTCTCTTCCTTGTAGCAGTGACTAAAATAATGTTATAATTTTTCCCTCCTTTTAGTGACACAGAGGGCACATAAAATGAACGGAGTTTAGTGGACCAACTTTGATGTAGAAAATTAAATAATCTGGTGAAGAGTGACAGTTTTTCCTTGGTTAGTGACATAGGGAATCACCACGGGTGGTGGGTGGATTGCTCGCGCCACCAGCTGTTCATCTTCTGGCCATTTCATCTCACCACCACGTGACTTTATGTGGTCATATATATATATATATATATATATATATATATTGTCGGATGCACACTATCATGTCCAAGACGATGATGTGTGTTTCATTCAATTCTGTAAGACTCGACTTTTCAGCCAAATTGTCACTTGGCGCCCAGTGCCTACGAAAGCATGGTCGCCCTCCACGGGTTAATCACGTGTATTCTAATCATATAATAATAAAGCAGTAGATCTTCCCTCGTCCTATGTTTTTCCCAACTCTTGTCCCACAGAGAGATCGATTGGCTTATGTGGCTATATGGTTATGTGGAGAGAACAGTTAAACACTCACTAAGTTTTTCCTTTCCCCAAGTAAAAAGTCGCTTTATTTCCTCAACGTTCACAGGTAAGTGCATTTAATAAATATAAGAAATAACTCATTGGATCCTTGATCTTGTTCATTATTATCTTTAATCACGTTCAGTCTTTTTCGATTCTTGACACAGGTTGAGATATTTGGTGCATTCATTTACACGATTTGTCACCTGTGTCTTAAGGCATGGGGTACTTGGAGGCGAGGTGTGCTTATTTTTGGTTGTTGGTGTGCTCCACCCCGTTTCCCCAACACAGTCATCCCAGCTCGTCGTGCATAATCTTTTCCATTCATGCCACTTTTTACCACTGGCGTTGTGAAATGAGCAGATTGGTAATGTTTTCAGTCATGAGGTTGACCAACTGTCTTTGTTTGTGTGTGGACAAACAAGATATCTCATGAACGGCTTGAGTAATGAACATGAAACATTCAGGGTAACAAGATACGGCCAAAATGTAGGACGAGATCGAAAATGGGCACTCGGGGTCAAGGTCAAAGTCACCAAAATGGCTGCCAAAGGTCAACTATTTGACCTTTGATGACCACCTTGATGCTGCATGCCAGTTTTCTAACTCGTTCAAGATTTTGGCCATATCTTGATACCCTTGGTCGTTCATGGGATGTCTTATTTACCCACACACAAAGCCAGCCAGCCAACCTCACAACTGAAATGAAAACATTACCATTCCACTTGCTTACCATCTGTGTTGTGAAGGAAGTGGCGTGGTAGTGTTTTCAGTTGTGAGGTTGGCTGGCTTGCTTTGTTTGTGTAGTTTTACCTCATGAACCTGCGTCAAGTCAGAAATGGAGGTTCAAATTTATGTGCCAGGGAAAAACTTTCTGGAGTGCGCCTGTGGTGAGATCCCATTGTCAGATGGCTTCAAGTGTCCTACTCAAACACCACTCTTAACATCGACAATGTAAGAGAAAACTTAACCTTCCCATGCACGTTGACATGAGTTGTGTTCCATGTTTTTTTTTTTCTGATAAACAAACATTGATGTGAATGGCCTGAAAAAGCAGAAAAAAAAAAATCGTCAAAATTTAGCTTTTGGCCGATTTGCTTCAAATTTTGTTGCGTTCTAGCATGCCAGTCTCGCCTCCAAAGTAAATACTTGGCAAACACTGTGACTGCTCTGATGAGACAATGAGCAGCAGAAATCCTCAGTACCTCACAGCCAGCTAGGCTGAAGGGTAGCCCTGCATCAGTAGTCCCTTTAAATCGTCTATTTTTCCCGTCCCACCTGAGGCTAAAGCCATTATTGAAATATTGTGATTGTACAGTGTTTTTGACTATACTGTGAAGTGACTGTATCTATGGAACATAGATATATTATTTGTAAAGCACTGAGGCCTGTTATCAGTAGTGACTATCAAACTATGCGTCGTGACCCAGAGGTGGGTCATGAGAGGAATTTTGATGGGTTGCTGGGACATAGAACAGGCCTAATGCTTTCAATGCATTTTTATTAACATAATTGAAATTGTAATTATCCATATTACACTACCAGCATATTCATAATAACTACGATAGGCTATATAGCGGTTACTTTCTCTCTCTCTCTCTCTCTCTGATATTTTTTTTTACCCTGTGGGTTGCAAAGTTTTCAAATATTCCAAATAGGGTCACCCACCAAAAAGTTTGAGAACCGCTGATCTTGATGCAGGAGTCTGGTTTGTTATAGTGGGGTATCCACTCTGCTTCACCCTGCCCGTAAATGATGTGAGTATTTTACCTTTATAGGGAAGGCAATACTTATATTTGTGAAACCTACAGTGCCTGGATTAGTGAAATAACTGACCTACCATAGCAGGCATTATGTACGCCATATAGATATGCCATAGTCGCTAAGGGAACAGGCGGTTACATATGCCATAAAGTCGTGAAGGGAATAATAGAGGAGGCTGGGATGGAATCACTGTGATATTGTTTTATATTGCATATGGTTTTGTGTGATATATACATATAAAATAGTGTGGCGAGTGTTCACTGAGAAATATTGTGTGCATTGACTGACTTAGCTCAAACCTAGCGCAAGGATCAGAGACAACAAATACGCCACACAGCCACAGACTTCAGTGAAAAGGTATTGTATCAGTCTCAGACAGCTATGTTGCGTATGGATCTTCAAACCCTTCAAGGTCCTGCCAGCAGCTCAACATCTCTGGAGGAAGTGAGTTATCCGTATTTTGTTGATTTGTATATTGACTTATTTCTATATTACTATATTTTTTACACAAATAAGTATTCTTTTTTACATATGCACATATGAGATGGAAGAAAGTTCAGCTTCAGTATCAGTACCTAGCAAAAAGACAAGTGGTTATGTCGAGTTTATGAGAGCACTATCAAAAAGCTTATGATATTTTTACTTGTATTCTTTGAGTAAACAAATAAAAAACAAATAAAACCTAATGAGCAAAAAATATGTAGGTGTGGGTAAGGCAGGGAAAGAGGGTGTTTTATCTCGCTTGCAGGCGAGGAGGAGTATTCTACCTTTGTCATCCATTTACTCGAAAAGTATTGGACGAATCGATTTCCTGTAAGAACCATGATAAAGATCAGTGAATCTCTACATATGTACGTGACCAAAGTATAAGCCTTTGGGAACATATGTTTTAGGTAAAGGCAGGGGAGGAGAGTGTTTTTTTTTTCTCGCTTGCTGTAAAACTGTGCAGCAGCTCGGAGGAGTATTCTACCTTTGTCATCCATTTACTCGAGAAGTATTGGACATATCGATTTCCTGTACCCATATATAGTAATTTAGTTTTCTAAAAGAACAATGCTGCATCTCCAAAATGCTGAACAAAATATACAAAGTTTTTCATATGAAAATTGTACAATGTTTGAAGCCGAAATCGTGCAGAGACGAGACCGCCGGCCGAAATCCGACGATGCCGAGGGCTCCAAAATACCGTACAAAAAGTCAAAACAACACGCCACTGGTGTACTCTGAACAGGGTATTCCTCTAGACTTCAGGAAATACTTCAATCTAGGCACTGTCCATTTTTCTCTGCAACGGTTTTCCATGTTATTTGTACAGTAGGTCCAGCGGGGCAGTAGACACACGTGAGTTTGTTATTGTTTATAATCGTAACGTACGATCTTCAGCCGTGTCGTGCTAATATTTCTTAAAGAAGAATTGTTACATTTTCTCATAACACTGTTTACTTTTCTTTTGATTGACAAATACTTGAAATGGATGTAAAATAAAGCTTATCGCTATTTAAGAAAAGAAAGAATAATAACCGTCCCCAAATCGCGATGGTAGAGTCAGGCCACCATTTTTTTATTTTCTTTGACTATAATACAGCCTCTCTTCCTTGTAGCAGTGACTAAAATAATGTTATAATTTTTCCCTCCTTTTAGTGACACAGAGGGCACATAAAATGAACGGAGTTTAGTGGACGAACTTTGATGTAGAAAATTAAATAATCTGGTGAAGAGTGACAGTTTTTCCTTGGTTAGTGACATAGGGAATCACCACGGGTGGTGGGTGGATTGCTCGCGCCACCAGCTGTTCATCTTCTGGCCATTTCATCTCACCACCACGTGACTTTATGTGGTCATATATATATATATATATATATATATATATATATATATATATATATATATATTGTCGGATGCACACTATCATGTCCAAGACGATGATGTGTGTTTCATTCAATTCTGTAAGACTCGACTTTTCAGCCAAATTGTCGCTTGGCGCCCAGTGCCTACGAAAGCATGGTCGCTCTCCACGGGTTAATCACGTGTATTCTAATCATATAATAATAAAGCAGTAGATCTTCCCTCGTCCTATGTTTTTCCCAACTCTTGTCCCACAGAGAGATCGATTGGCTTATGTGGCTATATGGTTATGTGAGAGAACAGTTAAACACTCACAAAGTTTTTCCTTTCCCCAAGTAAAAAGTCGCTATTTCCTCAACGTTCACAGGTAAGTGCATTTAATAAATATAAGAAATAACTAATTGGATCCTTGATCTTGTTCATTATTATCTTTAATCTCGTTCAGTCTTTTCGATTCTTGACACAGGTTGAGATATTTGGTGCATTCATTTACACGATTTGTCACCTGTGTCTTAAGGCATGGGGTACTTGGAGGCGAGGTGTGCTTATTTTTGGTTGTTGGTGTGCTCCACCCCGTTTCCCCAACACAGTCATCCCAGCTCGTCGTGCATAATCTTTTCCATTCATGCCACTTTTTACCACTGGCGTTGTGAAATGAGCAGATTGGTAATGTTTTCAGTCATGAGGTTGACCAACTGTCTTTGTTTGTGTGTGGACAAACAAGATATCTCATGAACGGCTTGAGTAATGAACATGAATCATTCAGGGTAACAAGATACGGCCAAAATGTAGGACGAGATCGAAAATGGGCACTCGGGGTCAAGGTCAAAGTCACCAAAATGGCTGCCAAAGGTCAACTATTTGACCTTTGATGACCACCTTGATGCTGCATGCCAGTTTTCTAACTCGTTCAAGATTTTGGCCATATCTTGATACCCTTGGTCGTTCATGGGATGTCTTATTTACCCACACACAAAGCCAGCCAGCCAACCTCACAACTGAAATGAAAACATTACCATTCCACTTGCTTACCATCTGTGTTGTGAAGGAAGTGGCGTGGTAGTGTTTTCAGTTGTGAGGTTGGCTGGCTTGCTTTGTTTGTGTGTTTTACCTCATGAACCTGCGTCAAGTCAGAAATGGAGGTTCAAATTTATGTGCCAGGGAAAAACTTTCTGGAGTGCGCCTGTGGTGAGATCCCATTGTCAGATGGCTTCAAGTGTCCTACTCAAACACCACTCTTAACATCGACAATGTAAGAGAAAACTTAACCCTCCCATGCACGTTGACATGAGTTGTGTTCCATGTTTTTTTTTTCTGATAAACAAACATTGATGTGAATGGCCTGAAAAAGCAGAAAAAAAAAAAATCGTCAAAATTTAGCTTTTGGCCGATTTGCTTCAAATTTTGTTGCGTTCTAGCATGCCAGTCTCGCCTCCAAAGTAAATACTTGGCAACACTGTGACTGCTCTGATGAGACAATGAGCAGCAGAAATCCTCAGTACCTCACAGCCAGCTAGGCTGAAGGGTAGCCCTGCATCAGTAGTCCCTTTAAATCGTCTATTTTTCCCGTCCCACCTGAGGCTAAAGCCATTATTGAAATATTGTGATTGTACAGTGTTTTTGACTATACTGTGAAGTGACTGTGTCTATGGAACATAGATATATTATTTGTAAAGCACTGAGGCCTGTTATCAGTAGTGACTATCAAACTATGCATCGTGACCCAGAGGTGGGTCATGAGAGGAATTTTGATGGGTTGCTGGGACATAGAACAGGCCTAATGCTTTCAATGCATTTTTATTAACATAATTGAAATTGTAATTATCCTTATTACACTACCAGCATATTCATAATAACTACGATAGGCTATATAGCGGTTACTTTCTCTCTCTCTCTCTCTCTCTCTCTCTGATATTTTTTTTTACCCTGTGGGTTGCAAAGTTTTCAAATATTCCAAATAGGGTCACCCACCAAAAAGTTTGAGAACCGCTGATCTTGATGCAGGAGTCTGGTTTGTTATAGTGGGGTATCCACTCTGCTTCACCCTGCCCGTAAATGATGTGAGTATTTTACCTTTATAGGGAAGGCAATACTTATATTTGTGAAACCTACAGTGCCTGGATTAGTGAAATAACTGACCTACCATAGCAGGCATTATGTACGCCATATAGATATGCCATAGTCGCTAAGGGAACAGGCGGTTACATATGCCATAAAGTCGTGAAGGGAATAATAGAGGAGGCTGGGATGGAATCACTGTGATATTGTTTTATATTGCATATGGTTTTGTGTGAAATATACATATAAAATAGTGCGGCGAGTGTTCACTGAGAAATATTGTGTGCATTGACTGACTTAGCTCAAACCTAGCGCAAGGATCAGAGACAACAAATACGCCACACAGCCACAGACTTCAGTGAAAAGGTATTGTATCAGTCTCAGACAGCTATGTTGCGTATGGATCTTCAAAACCCTTCAAGGTCCTGCCAGCAGCTCAACATCTCTGAAGGAAGTGAGTTATCCGTATTTTGTTGATTTGTATATTGACTTATTTCTATATTACTATATTTTTTACACAAATAAGTATTCTTTTTTACATATGCACATATGAGATGGAAGAAAGTTCAGCTTCAGTATCAGTACCTAGCAAAAAGACTAGTGGTCATGTCGAGTTTATGAGAGCACTATCAAAAAGCTTATGATATTTTTACGTGTATTCTTTGAGTAAACAAATAAAAAACAAATAAAACCTAATGAGCAAAAAATATGTAGGTGTGGGTAAGGCAGGGAAAGAGGGTGTTTTTATCTCGCTTGCAGGCGAGGAGGAGTATTCTACCTTTGTCATCCATTTACTCGAAAAGTATTGGACGAATCGATTTCCTGTAAGAACCATGATAAAGATCAGTGAATTCTACATATGTACGTGACCAAAATATAAGCCTTTGGGAACATATGTTTTAGGTAAAGGCAGGGGAGGAGAGTGTTTTTTTTTTCTCTCGCTTGCTGTAAAACTGTGCAGCGCTCGGAGGAGTATTCTACCTTTGTCATCCATTTACTCGAGAAGTATTGGACATATCGATTTCCTGTAAGAACCATGATAAAAGATAGTGAATTCTACGTATGTACATGACCAAAATATAAGCCCTTGGGAGCATATTTTTTTAGGTAAGGTGGGGGAAGAGTGTTTTTTTCTCACTTGCAGTAAAACTATGCAACACTCGGAGGAGTATTCCTCCTTTGTTGTCGATTTACTCGAAAAGTATTGGACGAATCAATTTCCTGTAAGAACCATGATAAAGATCAGTGAATTCTGCATATGTTCAGGACATAACAATGTAATATCTCTGATGAAAAGTCGTTGTTATGTAGGAGGGATTATAACTGTTACTATGCGTGCATGATGAAAGTGCAGCATGGGTGTGGGCACCCAGTAAATTTTTGTGATTTACCTGGAAACTATGAGGCGCAAGAAAATCTGAGAATAGCATGAGAAAGCTCATGAAACTCATCACAAGATTATTAAATGAAAACATAATCTGTGCGTGAAAACTTTTGCACTAGAGCTCCCTGAACAAAAAATCAGTTTCTGGTATGAAATGGCTTTTTGTTTTATGTTATTTTCTCGAAAACTACAAATCGTATCACAACCCGACAAAGCTTATTAGAAAGCTGATGAAATTTTCTGTCAAAACTTCTAATAACATTTTTCTGTATGATGGAAAACTTTCAAACTAGGATGTTTGGAAGCGAGATTGATGTTCCAAAATGTTTATTCTTACCGACATAATGTACTTATATTCGTACCTTTTTTTTTTTTTTTTGCTTATCAGCTAGAACAAACTTCAGCCAATAAGATTATGTTGGTTTCGTGGCAATATATATATATATATATATATATATATATATATATATATATATATGTTTGGGTGGAGAAAATAAGGCAAGAATACATATGTTCAGAGGTGCACGGGAGGGCTGGCAGTGAGGGTGGTGGAATAAAATAGTGCACTGCAAAACTTAAAAGTTTCTGTGTGCGGGAGAGTTAACTTTAACATTCCTAACATTAGTCTATATGTTCATATCATTCCCGTCTTTAAAGAGTATACTAGTGCCACTCTAACCACCATCACCACCACACTCATGCAACAGTGTATCACTCTCACCTTTCCATTTAACTCACCTACTTTTTAACCTTAATAATTTGACCTGCACTTTACCTGCTAATCTACACTACACATCTTCACATGATAGCCAATAAATAACTTGTATTTCATTGTTGTGCTTGTGACCCAAGGCAGGAACGTGGGTAGAGCTCTTATCAAGTCATGTATAATGCTTTCTGATTCAATATTCATTCATTTCTGAGCCTGCGGGAATTAATGATCAGCATTTTGAGAACCTTACTTCGGAGAGGGTTCATGGTTTATGATGATAAGCATGGAGTTACTCTTTGCCAGTTTGCTGCGCAAGTGTGGGAGGCAGTTGAGAGGGAGGCAAGTGAGGACAAGGATCTTTGTCGACCACACCTGGAGGCGGCCCTTGAAAGACCACTCAGTGAAGGCAGCAAGGAAGATTTGGTCGTCACTCACCATCACCAACGTTGTGGATCTTGAGGTTTTCCTTATCTGTAGAAGGACGACATATTCGTATGCAAGTGTGTGTACAGATAATAGGCACTCCAAGGAGGAAGGGCTTAACTGCCAAAAAGGCGTTTTGAGATAATAGCGTTTGAAAGTTTGGAAGATAATAACTCTGCAATACCAGCATTGATTTTGTTGGTTTTTGTCTTATAAAATAGCTCTACTTAATGCCTACCTGGGTTTTCAAGTCAATGTTGCCCATCATCATCATATATATATATATATATATATATATATATATATATATATATATATATATATATATATATATATATATATATATATATATATATATATATATATATATATATATATATATATATATATATATATATATATATATATATATATATATATATATATATATATATATATATATATATATATATATATATATATATATATATATATATATATATATATATATATATATATATATATATATATATATATATATATATATATATATATATATATATATATATATATATATACTGTAGAGAGAGAGAGAGAGAGAGAGAGAGAGAGAGAGAGTCTCATTTATCTGAAAATCATGGGACTTTCAAAGTTTCGTTTAGTCAATTTTTTCGGATCAAGGATACTGTAATAATATGTAGGATACAGCAGGGAACAGTACTGTACTCATCCATCACAATTTCTGGCGACGTCTAACCCACCACCACCACCTGCAACCCAGAAGTCACTCAACCATCACTAAAACACTAAATACACTGTAGTAACTAAGTATGTAATTGCACCTTTGTAACTGTAATAGAAACTGTCAACTTAAATCAATCTTCACTTAAACAAACTTAAATAAACCTTCACCAAAACAATTTCGTAATTCACTGTAAGCCAAGGGTTCCCAACCTGGGGTACATGTACCCCCTGGGGTACATTTGCACTTCTCAAGGGGTACATAGGAGTCTGAGCGAATAACTCTGGTGTTCAATAAAGGGTGTTCTAATCTACAGTAAGATTGCACAAAATCGTGTTTTTATCAATTTCCTCTTTTCAGTAAGCAGAACTTTTATTAAAATTATATCAGTGATGTGGCTTTACCATTTTTTTTCTCACTGTTATGTGACTTCCCGCGGCCCACAATCTGTATTGGACGTGAAACGATCAGGTATGTATACGGCGACTCGAGGCAGCGGTAGTACCTCCTGGTAATGTCTGAGTCACTCAGTCCTACTGAAGCTCACAGCTAGTGAAGGTGTGTTAACATTACTCCTCACCAGCACTGTTGCCGTAGCTTTGTTGCAAGTGTTGCATAAAGTTTACATAACAAGAACAATGAATGAAGACAAGAATTCCCGAAATTAATAAAGATTGTATTTTTTAAATGTATCGACATTATCTTTTAAAAATACATTCTTAAAATTAATGTTGGAAATTTTTTTTTCATTTATTGCTTTTGTTCTGTATAGATAACTTTGGTCAATATTAAAGACTCGCACCACAGCTGGGACGTCAATGGTAGTTTTGGGTTCGCCGCAAATGGAATTTTGCTTTTTTGGCATTTTCCTGACCCAAAATCTAACCTGACCTGACCTAACCTAACCTAACCCATATGTGTTTGGGGGCTATCAGAAAGGTTGGGTTGTTTTTTTTTGGTTAGGTTAGTGCTAAAATAAAATCATTTGCAGCGGGGAAAAATATATACAGTCTAAACATACAGATTTCGTAATAAAATAATATAATAATATATCAGTTATTGATCCTTAACTTTTAGGGGTACATGGGAACCTGTCAGAATGCCCAAGGGGTACAGAGGAACAAAAAGGTTGGGAACCCCTGCTGTAAGCAATTCGAACAAATAGTCTAAACCTAATTGTTTTTTCATATATTTTATTTCCTTATTCAATCATTTCCACATCATCCACATCATCCCCCACATCATCCAAATATCCCGAGGTGGTGGATGGGGGGTGGCTTAACCAATGTTCGCTCTAGTGACAAGCCAAGCAACTGTAAATCAACGCTAGTGGCGCAAAACAAGCCCCCTGTGTTTGAATTTTTGCATAGATTTAAGATTTTTGCGGTTAATCGAAATGAGAACGTTTTAGTAAAACTTACGGTTAACGGCATATTATGGTTAAAAGAATTTTGGATAAAAGAGACTCCACTGTATTATATATATATATATATATATATATATATATATATATATATATATATATAAAAGAGACTCCACTGTATTATATATATATATATATATATATATCTATATATATATATATATATATATATATATATATAGATATACACACGAGTATGTAGTAGGGGTAGGCAGCCCCGCCAAGGGAAGTACTACCGCCAAGGTAACAGGAGACTCAAGGAATAGTCTGGATTCCATTTTCTCCTCTAGGCCTTGGTAGATGGTTACACATCTTTCTGCTTCAAACATCAGAGGACATCAGGCTGCCCTCTTTACACAACACACACATCCACATTATATCACACTGCCTTAAACCAGCTATCCTTTCTCCATAAAACACTGATCTTGTCATTACATATCATATTCCACAAAACATCCCTGCTCTCCCCCGCATAAAAAGAACCATGGCTGCTGCTATGCTGGGAATTAGTGCGGTGGTTTCTCAGGGGACCACCACCGGCAGGGCTGGGTCATCTGCACGGGGCCCTTCCGGTCATCATCAAGTGACTGTGCCACCTCCAGTGTTGCGGCACCCTAAATCTGCTTGTCAGTGCAGAAAAGATTTCTTTTGCAATATTAGGGGACTTCACTCCAACATCAACTCTGTTCAAAAATTCCTCCAGTTTGAATCCCCAGATCTGCTATTTTTGACAGAGACACTAGTAAGCTCCACCTCTGATTGAGCTAGATTTATTTTTCCTGGTTATATCTTGATTCAAAATTTCAGACCCAAAGGAGGTGTATGTTGCCTTGCTAAATCAGAATTTCCCCTGGACAAGATTACTAAATTTAATCGTCCTTATTTTGACTAAGCCATATACAAATTAAATCCCTTTGATAAAATTAAGTATTTCATTGGTGTGTATCGTTCCCCTAATGCCCCTCCAGAGACGAGTTTATTTGACTGTCTTCACAGATAAGTGTCCTCAGCATCAATATTGCATCAGACATTACTATTCTGGGTGATTTTAATGTCCATAACGTTGATAGGCTCACTTATTCAGCCAGAACTGATGACTCTGGTCTTGAATGTGAGCTATTTGCAGACTCATTTAATCTCACCCAGTTGGTCAGTCAACCCACCCATGTACCAGACAACTCCGATCAAAATCCCCACCTATTGGACTTGTTTCTAACAAGCAATTCAGATAATTACGATGTCGAAGTTCAGTCCTCCCTTGGATCCTCTGATCATTGTCTGATTCAAGCCACCAGTTTAACACCTACCACACCCTTCTGCTCTGAACCTGTTGTGGTGACTAAATGGCACTACAACAGGGCGGACTGGGAGGGACTCCAAAATTGTTTCATGGATGTTCCTTGGACCTCCTTTTTCTCCCAAGATGTAACTTCCACATTGGGCCACATACAGGATTTCATTAAAGTCGGCATGGAAACATTTATTCCCCATCATAGTTACAGAAAAAGATGTAATTCTCCTTAATGGTTTGACCACAATCGTGCTTCAGTAACAGAACATAAAACAATTGCCTATAACACTTATACAAGGACCAAAACCAAAGAAGCCTTTAACTATTACAAAAATAGCAGAAACTATGCCAAAACTATTATCAATCTTTCTACACAGTCAAGGTAACAAACTACTAAACAACCCAAATGATAACAAAATATTCTGGTCAACCCTTAATTCATTCAAAACTAACTTCACTACCACCTCTTCCATTCCACCGTTACAGTCCCCCAGTGGAAATCTAATAAGTGACCCATGTGGAAAAGCCAACCTTCTTCTTGACAGTTTTTACAACAAACTCAACCCTAAATACAGAAAATCACAACATTCTTGTACTTGATTTTGATTTCCCAAAAATACCTCCTTTCATGATTCACACCAGATACGTACAAGCTGTATTACAGGATCTCTCAGTAGACAAAGCTACTGGTCCAGATGAAATTCCTTCAATAGTACTTAAAAACTGCTTCTCAGTGTTGGCTCCTGTATTGGCAAAATTTTTCCGTTTATGCATCCGTACCTCAAGTTTTCCAGCCTCGTGGAAAGAAGCAAATATCCATCCTGTTCCATAAAGGGGGCCAACTTTGAGCCATCAAACTATAGACCATTTGCAATAACTTCCATTCTCGATAAAGTTTTTGACACTAATCAACAAACACGTAGTCAAGCATCTAGAAATCAATAAATTAATCAATGATCGGCAGTATGGATTTAGGCAAGAATGTTCAACTGTAGACATTCTTTGCCCTCTTACCCATCAGATTAACAAAACAATAAACCAATATGGCGAAACACACACAATAGCACTTGATATTTCAAAAGCATTTGACAGAGTATGGCACCGGGCCTTATTGTCTAAGATGTCCCACTATGGCCTTGCATCACTGGTTCCTCTAATTTCTTCTTACCTTCATAATAGAAAAATACAGGTCATGGTAAATGGAATTTATTCTCAGTTTCATTCCATAAATGCTGGCGTACCTCAGGGATCAGTTTTGGCGCCATCTCTCTTTCTCATTCATATAAATGACCTCCTATCTGTCACTCACAATGCAATACACTCTTATGCTGACGACTCGACCCTTCATAGTTCTTTCACATTTAGTTCCTCCTTTACACAATCTGATAGTATAAATTTCCAAATAAACACAGAAATATCTCTGAACCAGGACCTTTCTAAATTTAATCAATGGGGACAAACAAATCTGGTCTCATTTAATGCTCAGAAAACTAAATACATTAATTTCTTCAACAGAAAGAATCCCTCAGACTCTCACATAATTTTAAATTATTCCCATATCCACTACAATTGATATCCTAGATGTTACTCTAAACCTCACCCTAAGCTGGACAGGTTATGATAAATCTCATGCTAATAATTTTTCTAAAAAATTCGAACTTATGGACAGAGTTCGTGAGTTCTTCACTGACGAGCAGATGGCCACAATATACAAAAGTCATGTGCGTTCTCAGATTGAATACTGTTCACCAGTGTGGAGTGGATGTGGAGCGGTTGCATTGAGGCAGTTGGAGAAAACTAAAAAAAAAAAAAGCCATTAGATTAATCAATAGCAGGACCTTCCTCCATTATCAGTATGGAGAGATGTTGCTTCTTTAGCATTATTTTATCTATATTTTTACCAAAGTGCTGTGACGAACTGGCTTCAGTTGTGCCTCCCCTTCACATTTTCCCCCGAAATACTCGGGCAGCTGGGAGCACCCATGAACTCGCACTCTCTCCCCCTGCAGTGCAGAACCTCTGCTTATCAAAATTCATTTATCCCCAGAATTACAACTCTCTGGAATTCATTTCCTGGGAGTTGCTTCTCACAAACATTTAATCCACTTCAATTTATATCCAGTTGTTATAAATATTTTATGAATGGAGGATACGTTGGCACATGGACTAATTTTTTTTCTTTGTTTTTCCTTCTTCCATTCATTATCTATCTATCTATATCTATCTATCTATATATATATATATATATATATATATATATATATATATATATATATATATATATATATATATATATATATCACACACACACACGAGGTGTTACCCAAAAGTTCCAGTAATCTGAATTATGTATGGAAATAAGTTACTTTACCTCGTAGTTCTCACTGTTGCCTTTGAAGTAGTCCCCTTGGGCATGTATACAGTGGCCCCAGTATTTTTTCCACGAGTCCATGCATCCCTGGAAGGCTTCAGGCGTGATGGTCTTGAGCAACTCCTGCGATTCTGTCTGGATCTCTTCATTCGAGTCAAATCAATGCCCTTTCAGTCGCAATTTCAGCTTGGGAAACAGGAAAATGTTGCAGGGGACAAGGTCAGGCGAATAGCGTGGGTGGGGAATGACTACCGTGTTAGTGGAAGCCAGGAACTGCCAGACAACAAGTGACGTGTGGCTGAGGGCATTGTCATGATGCAGGACCAAGTCCTTGTTCTTCCATTCTTCTGGAAATATGCGGTGGATGTTCTCCCTCAGATGCTGCAAAACATCACAGTAAAACTTTCCACTGACAGATTGACCAGATGGGATGAATTCCTTGCGAACTATCCCTTGGATATCAAAGAAAATGATCAACATCAACTTAACATTGCTGCGAACTTGACGCGCTTTTTCAGCCTCGGTGAATTGGGAGACTTCCATTGCGATGACTGCTGCTTCGTCTCTGGGTCATAACCATAAACCCATGATTTATCACTAGTTTTGACCTTGGAGATGAAGGTGGCGTCATCTCTGACCTGATTCTTGAGCTCCCAGCAAACTGCAATGCGATGTGCCTTCTACTCATCACTGAGCTTTCTTGGCACAAATTTTGCAGCGATGCGTCTCATGCCCAACATGTCCAACAAAATGAGTTGCACGCTCCTGTACCCAGTGTTTGCACCTATCAACCCGACAAAATCTTCCAAAGGTATACCCATTAATGTCTAATATTCAGCTTAATCCTCCATCATCCTTGAACATGCTTGGGATTTCATTTACTTGGGACTTATCTTGGAAAGATCATATTACATCTCTTGTAAAATCTGCTTCCAAGAATTGGGTGTGCTAAGCCGATTCCATTCCTTCATTACCACTGCACAACTGTTAACTTTATACAGGGGTTTTATCCGCCCCTGCGTTGAGTACAACTCTCATTTGTGGGGAGGCTCCCCACATTCAGCTCTTCTCAATAGGGTGGAGTCAAAGGCTTTTCGCCTCATTAACTCTACTCCTCTTACTGACTCCCTTCAACCTCTGTCTCTTCGCCGCACTGTTGCATCTTTATCTCTTTTCTATTGCTACTTCAATGGTCACTGCTCCTCTGAACTGTCTCCATGCATTCCTCCACCTCTACGAAAGGCACGTAGCACCCGTCTAGCAGCAAACTTTTATCCCTTTTCTGTTCAACTCTCTCATGCAGTATTTAACCGTTACTCCCAATCCTTCATTTATGCAACAGGTCAACTCTGGAACTGTCTCCCTCTGTCTGTATTTCCTGCTTCCTATGATCTCCAGTCTTTCAAAAGCAGTGTGTCCAGGCATCTCGAAACAATTGGATCTTGAATTTGGCTCTCTCTTGCATTTTGTTTTTCTCTTGGAAGGAACAGTTTTGCAGGCTCATTGCCTTTGGTTCCTTTTTCCTCACATAAAAAAAAAAAAAGTCCATCGATATCACAAACATCATGGACAGTTCATCTCCAATCTGCAAGGATGGCCTGATGAACAGTTCTGGTGCCATCATTAACGGTTGTCCAGAATGGTCCACGTCCTCGACAGATATCCGTTCTTCCTTGAACCGCTTGGACCAGGAAAATGTTCTGCTTTGGGACATGGCATTGTTAACAAAGGCTAGTTGAAGCAACCAACGAGTTTCTGCAGCCGTCTAGGTGATCTTGAATCAGAACTTGATGCAGATTCTTTGCTCCATGAGGTCCACCATTGCAAAACCGCCAAACCACCTACACACCACGTTACAATAGTAAGCGTAACTCAACAACACGTCCATTCACAGACACGGCCGAGGCCACACTGACGCACAAGGGGTGCTGCTGACTCCTTCTAGCAACAAAAGGCAAGAGTGATAACGGTTGGCTCCCTCTGTTCAAATTACTGGAAGTTTTGGATAGGACATTATAATATATATATATATATATATATATATATATATATATATATATATAAAATTTTATTTTAACAGGCTAGGAAGATGCTTCACTCCAAAGAACATCCTAGTCTAAATGAAAGATTGTTATGTGTATTGTTAAGATAATACCACATTAGATCTTAGTTATAATGAGCAACTGTACCCAAAAATAATGAAATTTAACCCTCCACTTGCCAGTGTCATTTTAAATCGGTCTGACATAATGCTGTGGCCAGTGCCAGTGCCGTTTTAACCCCTTAACCGCGGGGATTCTGTGTTATTTTGAATTCACCCGGGGTTCCAAGTGGGGGCTTGTATCATCTATCAGTACTGCCAATGTCCAACACTAGTCAGCACTCCTAATCTCATCTGTACTCCCATCCATTGTTGACAATGTAGCCATTTCTCCCCGTTCTTGACTCCCCTCCCTACCCCCCCTCCATTACCCTATCCTCTCGCCTGTCCGGCCGTGCTACGATAAGTAAATCTTCCCTGGAATTTTTCACTGATTTCATCCATTGAAATAAGCCCTATGCCCTATTCTTATACCAAATAATATATACAAGAAAGAAATAAGGTAAGTGAGAGTGCCATACACCCGGAATTGGCTAATTATCACCTGACAACACCTCACATGCACTCGTTCTCTAATTTTCGCTGTTTTTTCCCCCTTGAAGTATGTCGTATAATCTATTTTCGTAATAAATATACATGTAAGGAGGGAAGGAAGAAGCCTAAGTGATATTTACATTCACCTGGAACTACCTAATTTATAATGTATTGTCTAGATTTCCTGCCAATCATTTCAGTGCTATACATAGCTGTTTCAAGAGCGAACATTGGTAGCACTGAATATCCCCTAAGTAGGCCTCTACCCCTGACCTCCGTTATCAGTTTACTCTCATCTTCCGAAGTAGAGGTACGTCTGTTTCTTCTTGCTGACTTCAGGGACTTTTTCACCCCCATGCAAAGGGCCCTGTGGCCTTTACCCCCTACTAAACCTCGTGTGGAAAGAGGTAAAGGGCTGACAATTGATAAAAGAGTGACTACAATCTTTCTATTGAGTAAAACAGTGCAAGTGGAATTGTAAATAATGTGTAAATAATGTGTAAATAGCAAGTGAAAGTAATGAATGTAAATATACGTGAACAATGGAAAACAGTTTTATAAGTTATTTCAAGTGACCGTGCATAACACAGTGTAAATAAAATAGAAATGTAAATAACGTAAATAAAATAGAGAACGTAAATAGAAATGTAAATGAGTAGTAGTATAAGAATACGAGTATATACCCTAGGAGTAATGAAAGTGAAAGTTTCACTCTAGCATGTCTGAATACTATGAGTTATGAGAGTGAAGATGAAAGTGACATTCACTCTCAATGATAGTCTACAGGACGAGAAAGTGAATGCTACGTATTTTACTGAAAGAAATTGAATCCCTACAGTGACAATAAACTAATACTACTTAAGGAAACTTATGAATAAAGACTGTAGATATATATTATAAGTGTTATATAGTAATAGAAATATAAAGTGTGAGGGGTTTTATGAATAATAAATGACAGAGTACCAAGAGCAAACTAGCGCAAGTGCGGCGGTCAGACGCGCTCATAATTTTCATTGCTTTCACAGTGTTTTTTTTTTTTTGGAGTATGGATCCCAAACTACTTGAAAATCATAGAGTAGTGTTTATAGTGTTAATATCTGGCTGTGGTAATCATATTACGGGTTGTCGGGAAGTGTAAAGTGGAGACTTCGTTACCCAACTTCAGAGGTCTCCACGAGTCCTACGGTAACTGACGAAGGCTCAACAAACATTCCAGGAGAAAGCTGAAGGTAAGTGCCATAAGCATATGTAATTTTAATATTCTAGGACTAATAACTGATTTTTGGCAAATATTTTTTGAGAGTCTGTCGGAGCCCGAATAACCCTGCGGCACACGCAAATCATCGGTAAACATGCCCGCGGTGTAGGGGTTAAAACGGTCTAAAATAAAAAACTTCACTGTGACCGCATTTTTCAAGATTTGCAGGAAAAATTGGCATGCATGTAAGGTAACTATTCCTCTACCATCCCCTAGGCTGTCAAGGCCATACACTCACTCGCTCCCCCCCTCACGCTCGCTCTGCCTCACTCTGCCTGTGTGCTTCACCCAGTGCTGTACATAGTGAAGGCATTTTCTAAATATTTTCATGTAAGTGTAAGTTATAAATATTTTCTTGTAAGTGTAAGGACTATATAGTGAAATCAAGTTATAAATACCTTCCTGTAAGTGCCAGGACTGTACGTAATGAAGTCAAGTAAGTGTAAGATAATGCATTCACAATGAGAAAGACATGCAAATTGTCATAGATGCTGAAGTAATAAATGATCAGAAAATTGTACTGAACATTGCTATACCTTCCCAGCATAAATACCTGAGCATACCTTACATAGAAAACGGCTTTCTCTCACGTACGTGGAGAGCATGAGAGAGTGGCTATACCTGTACACGAGTATGCAGGACTAAATAACTCTCATTTTCGAGCCTCAGTGAACATTTTAATGGCAAAATTCATTGTTTCCACTTCAAAATCTATCATTTTAGTAAAAAAAAAAAAAGGTCGAAAAATAGCCGGCACTGGGGTGACCCAGAGGGCTAAAAATAGCCAGCACTTGGCGGTTGAAATTGTGGATGTCGTTGCTCTCAGCCCCAACACAGCCGGATACCAGCTGTGAGGAAAGGAATATTATCATATTAATTATATAGTACTCACTAACACAGAAGTCCTGATGATGCTTGAGTGGGTGATTAGTGGGTGGGGGGTGGGGGTGTTAATAATAGTTGAAGAAGTCGTCATTTGGATCGATCTCTTCACCACCAAGCTTAGCTTGTGCTCGTTTCCAAGAGCTAAGATTGCACACACGCTCCCTAGCATGTCCTCGTTGTTGTGAAACATCAGGAGATGGGCTTGAACCCTTCAAAGTTGCAAAAAAATTGCAGGAATAATGCGCAAAAGGTAAATTCCGTGGGTTCCAGGCGTAGTCAGTGCCAAGGTAACACAAACATTGCTGCAGGTTGGTGGATGCCAGGCCCCGCTATGCACTCTTTGGCTGAATCAAGGAGCGCGACTCATGCACAGCACTGATTGATCACACATGTCATTCCTCCACCATAATTCTGAGCTGAGTGGAAGTGTGTTTTGAGTGTATAATGGTCGAGTTGGGGGTGCCTATTTATGGGATTTTCAACCTTGTTGTCAGGGCTTATATCCATACGATTGGGACAAGAAATTGAAGTTTAAGGCCAACATGCTGGTGCATGTAACTCAAAATGGCCAATTTGGTGGATACGTCCTCCCTCCACGGAGAGCCTCTCAGAGAGAGAGAGAGAGACCAAGAGAGAGAAAAAAAATTATGTGTGTCTGCCTCTGGGCATAGGCTTCACAGCCTGGTCCCAAGGCCCAGTAGTCCTGCATACCATACACCTCTACATGTCACCTCTACGGTGCTAACATCCACCGTCCATATTGAATACATGCTAGGGCTGTCTCATACAGGACTGATGTATTGCTATTAGTGGGGGTATTTTTATGATATGTCGGCGGGTCTTGTGGAAGATCAGTAAAGTCTGACTTTATGGAATTCAAATCCTTAACTGTTTCCTGCCCCAGCGGGGATTTGAACCTGGGTCTGGTATGACTGCAGGCCACCTCTCTACCAATTAGGCCACCACCTCCCCTAAAGAATGAGTCTATTAATGTATGAATACTGACGTCAAAGTACAGTTGTGCAGAAAAAAATGTCAGAAATCTATGACGAGGACACATTGCCGATCCAAGATCCAGCCCAATACAGTTGTGTGAATGGGAAACATCTGAAAGAATAACATCGTCATCATCACCATCCGGACCTCCTTTCCCACCCCAGAGCAGGGTGAGGAGCAGCAACGTCCAGATAGCCCAGATTTGCCCAGTCCAATGGGCCACGTTTCCATTCACTCACCATTCAAGTCCCATGAAACCTGGCTCTATCGGATATGCCAAAACATTAATTACGTTATGTAGCTTCACATAAACATATCCGATAGAGTCAACCTGGACACTGCCATGTTAAAAGGGGGTGTCAAATCCCTGATAATGCACTTCTCCTCACAACGTTCATCCAGCCAGCTCGATCTCTTGTCAGTTCCCTAGCCTCACTGACTTCCAAGCCTCTCTTCCTCACACACTCATCCACTATATCTCTCCACCTTCTCCTTGGTCTACCTTGCCTCCTCCCTTCTTCAAATTCGTTCAGATATACCTTTTTCACCACTATTGTTATCCATTCTCTCCATATGACCATACCATCTCAGTACACTCTCTTCAGTTCTGGTGTCCACAGACTTCCTCACTCCACATCTTTCACGAATCATATTATTTCGTATCCTATCCACCATCTGTACTCTACATACATTCCTCAGCAGTACCACCTCCACTGCTCTTACTCTTGACTTTTCATTTTCATGCCACACCATAGTCTCACATCCATATGTTAAAGTTGGCACTAACAATCCTTCATGTAAGCCTCATGCAGCTGCAACACTCTGTTTCTTATCAAGGCTTTTACTGCACCAACTACTTTTCTTCCTTGTGTCACTCTACTTTCCACTTCTTTTTCACATTTTCCTCTGTTTTCTGTCACTGTACCCAGGTATTTAAACTCTCTCACCAATTACAGATTCTCTCTATTCACTCTAACATCGCACTGGGAGTCACCTTCTCTCTCAGTAACCATCACTTTACTCTTTTCTACCACACCAATCGTGGACCATTCATTTAGATGCCCATTAACCCTTATACATGCTTCACTATCATCATAAAAACTCTTGATGGCACCTTGCAGTTTACCATCTACACTGTACATGAACAAATCTTTCCACAATCCTTCTCTGTCCACTTTATTGTATGCTTTTCCAGATCCACGAATACCATAAACAACTTATGGTCCTTTTCAAAAGCCTTCTCTGCTATCTTTCTCACTGTAAATATTTGATCCACACATCCTCTGCCACTCCTAAAGCCACCATGTTCATCACCCACTAGGATTTCTGATATCGCTCTTACACTCTCTGTAATAATTCTTTCATATACCTTCCCTCCCACACTCAATAAACTTATGCCACAATAATCCTTGCATTCACTCCACTCACCTTTTTTGTACGTGGGTACAATTGCAGCCTTTTTCCACTCTGCTGGCGCAGTTTCACTCATCCATGTCTTCTTACATATCTGTAACAAGCACTTCATTCCACCCTCTCTGCTGCACTTAATCATCTCTGCATACACTTCATCAACCCCAGCTGCTTTCCCATTTTTTCTGTCACTTCACAGTGCACTCTTCACTCGTGCGAGTGTCACATCCCCTGGCACTGTATTCCTTCTCTGCACACCAACGAAACCAATCATGTTTACAGCCGCTCTATTCTCTCTGTTCCTATTCATCAGGGTTTCATAATATTCTTTCCATCTTGTCCTTATTTCATCCCCATGGGTTAATAACCTACCACCTACCTCTTTCACACCATCACATTTCGTTCTGCTTTCACTTCTACATTTCCGCACCTCTTTCCGTTTGTATTGATTTTTCTTCCTAGATCATCATTTACCTCCTTTTTCCTCTTCACTAGTTTCTTTATGTGCTTCGTTTTCTCAGTATATTCAGTTCTTATTTCAGCCCTATCCTGTAACCACTTTGGCCACTTCCTCTTTTCCTCCACTGCTCTCTTAACCTCAGTATCCCACCATGCCGTACCTTTCTTCTTGGTTGTTACTCTTGCCACACCACACACCTCTTTAGCATTTCTAACAAAGCAATCCCTATTTGCATTCCCAGGCTGTCCAGATCCATTTAATTTCAATTCATTGATTCTAATTCCTCCTCTACTTTGGTCCTGTAATCATCTGCCATTCTTTCATCCTCAGCTTCTCAACTTTCAGTTTTTCTCCCTGACTGTTTCTCTCTCTCCTGATCCTCCTCACCCCTCTTAGCTTGATCTTGCATACCACTGTCTTATAACCTAACAGAACTCCACATTGTCCTCTCACGGCCCTTGTGTCAGCAGCCATTCCAAGCATCGACCTCTCTACAAGCATGTAATCAGTCAGGCATCTTTCAGTACAATTCCCATTCCCTCTGTAAAATGTATATTTATGTGCATCTTTGTGTTTGAAATACGAGTTTGAAATGCACAACCTCCTTTCCTGACACATATCCTTCAGTTACTTCCCATTATCATTTTCTCCTGGTACTCCATTACAACTCATTATGTTATCCTCACAACCAGTGCCTACTCCTCGATTCATATCACCCTTTACGATCACTTTATAGCTCCTGGGCATTTCTCCCACTACTTCATCCAGCTCATCACAAAACCTGTCTTTCTCCCTCTCACTCCTGTCCTCACACGGTGCATACACTACAATTACTACCACTTTCACGTCCTCAAACTTGAACTTGACACACATACATCTCGAGCTGACACATTTCTAGTCTCTCATTCTACTCTATCACACCTCATTCATCAACAAAACAACTCCTTCCTTGCATCTTCCCCACCCATTCATGCCTGATCTTACACATATCACACCCTGCCACTCCTTCACTTCACACCCTTTCATCTTCATATCACACAATGCCATCATGGCATTTCTTGAACACATTCACCACTTCCACTCTCTTGCTCTCCTCATTCACACCTCTCACATTCCACAAAGCCATGCGAATCTGCCCATTTGGTTGGGGCCCTCGGCAGGTATTGGGACCTCCGAGGCTCTCTGAAACAACTGCCATGATTAAATGATTTTGGATAAGGGAATCTGGGGGACATTTAACCCTGCCAAAAAACCCAGTTATATGGTTACCACTCAGTGCAGTAAATGGTTTCCTGGGCACAGGAAACCATTTGGCTTATCAGTTAGTGTAGAGATCATATGGCATCTCTACATTGAATCAGTGGATTATGGGCACCCCCATCCACCTCATATAAAAACTTAAAAATTTCAAAGACATGTGGGATGTATTTTGTGATGGTGTTGCAGTAATATAATCTGACAGGTGGTGAAGGGATGACTGGGCAACTCTAGTATTCACAAAACCAGGTGTGAGTATCCATGGACAGAGTAAACTCTCGGGAGGAGATGATTGTCTATGAATCAGAAACTAGGAAGAAATATCAGCCATTAACCCCTTAATTGCGGGGCGTCACTTTCGTGATGCTTGGGAGCAAGGGATCATACCGCAGGGCGTCACTTTTGTGATTCTGTGTTATTTTGAATTAGCCCGGGCTTTCAAGTGGTGGCTTGTATTATCTATCAGTACAACCAGTGTCCAGCTATACTCAGTTCTGCTAATGTCACCTGTACTCCCATCCACTGTTGACAATTTAGCCATTTTTCTCCTGTCCTTGACTCCCCCCCTTCTTATCTCCCCTCCATTACCCTCTCCTCCCACCAAACGAGCTGCGCTGCGCTACACAAATCCTGGACAGATTTTTCCACTCATTTTATCCACTGAAATGTGCTCTTTGCCCTATTCTTATACAAAATAATATATACAAGAAAGAGAAAAGGTAACTGATACTGCCATACATCTGGAATGGGCTAATTATCACCTGGCAACACCTCACGTGCATCGTTCGTTAATTTCCCCTATTTATTTCCCCTTGAAATATGCCGTATGACCTGTTCTAATAATAAAAATATATATAAGAAAGGGAGAAGCCTAAGTGATATTTACATTCACCTCGAACTACCTAATTTTATTGTCTAGATTTCCTGCCAATCATTTCATAGTGTATATATTAGCCGCTGTCACCATGCTGTCATTGTCAACCCTTCACTGCCCCTAGGCCACAGCATTCAGTTTACTGTCGTCTTTCAAGATGAAACCACGTTGGAATCGCGCCTGTCCAATTCCGCAGCTTTTTAGCTTCATGCAAAGGGCCCTGTGACCTCTACCTCTACTAAACCTCGTGTGGGAAGGGGTAAAGGGCTATGTGACTCTGCTGTGGAACGTGAACTAGCTAATATCAATGATAATGATGGACAGTGACTACGATCTTTCTGGTGACTCTAAAACAGTACAAGTGGAAATGTAATAATGTGTAAATAATGTGTAAATAGCAATTGAAAGCAATGGATGTAAATATGATTGAATAGTAGGAAATAGTTTTATAAGTTCCTGCAAGTGACAGTGCATAACACAGTGTAATATTGAAAATACTGCAAGTGACAGTGCTTAGCAGAGTGTAATATTGAAAATACATTACGTAGTTTAATGAATGTGAAAATGGATGCCTGGAGTGAAAATAAACTACTATTACTGAAGGAAACTTATGGATAAATATTGTAGATATATATAAGTGTAATAAAGTAATATGAATATAAAGTGTGAGTGTGTTTATAATAAATGACAGAATACCAGCGGGGAATGATCACAGGTGGGAAGCTCATATGAGCTCGTAATTTACATTGCCTTAACAGTGTTTTTTCTTTTGGAGTATGGATTCCAAAGTACTTGAAAACCATAGAATAGTGTTTCTAGTGATAATATCAGCTGTGTTAATCATAATACGGGGTGTCGGGAAGTGTGAAGTGGAGACTTCATTACCCAACTTCAGAATCTCCACAAGTCCTACGGCTGTCAACGAAGGCTCAACAAACATCCCAGGGGAAAGCTGAAGGTATGTGCCATATGCATATGTAATTACTGTATAATATTCTAGGACTAATAACTGATTTTTGGCAAATATTTTTAAAAAGCCAGTTGGAGCGCGAATATCCCCATGGGAGGCGCAAGGAGCGGCAAAAAAAATCCCCGCTGTGTAGGGGTTAAGGACATATTTAAGCCTCAAATGCTTAACAGGTCCCTTATAATTATATCTACAATTGTTGTTGACACCTTTAACTTGAAATGACTGACTGAGAACTGGGTCTCTTACAATATGTGATCGAGGACGTAAATATTATTGGAATCATCAACCATTGATGGAAAAGGCGGCTTTTGTGTGCCTAGGAAAATGCCTTTGGACTCTTCCTGAAAAATTAAGAAAATGTACATAAATAGATGTAATTTAAGCACCTACTTGCACACTGGTGACCTAGCTGGAAGGACAGTATGACATTATAATTTGGCCTTATTTGTAATTATACAGTACATACTGCATTACATACATTCATTTATCAAAAATAAACGACCATTAGTTCCCAAACAGATACAGTATACGATGCTGTCACAACGGATGTGGCAAGTCAGTCTTACGTCTCTTCTTAAGCTATTGCCATTTCGTTCACTTGTTCATTTATTAAGGCTCTATCACGCATGCATGCGTTGGCCCTGGTCACCTAATGGCGGCTCTCCATGCTGCTTGACCTCTAGCAGTTATTCCCAATAATAGTTGATAGGAGCAAGTTAACCCACAGCCTGGCTAGTTTACGTGTAAGTACATAAATGACTTGACTCAGGGATACACTCTTAGAATTTTTCATCATCAACTGCTATCCCAGGGAGGCACTATGGTTGTGACAATGGCAACTGTTATCTGGATGCTGGAGTCTTGATGAGGTTTGCCAGACAGTGCTATAATGTACTAGTGATTTCGGAGGTGAGGTGTCTGGCTGGCCAGTCTAGGCAGTGGGGAGTGCAGTGGGGTCTTTGGTGGTGAAACGACGTTGGCTACTTTATCCCCCTCACGGGGAACCATGTTGTCAGTGCCAATGAAGTCAGTGGGTCTGAAGGGGTTTTATTTGATGTTACCAGTAAATCCTTCTAACATCTTTTTCTGGAAGTTTGTTAGTGTACTGAATGGCGTCTTGTGGTGGTCATTCTCAGTGAGCTCAGTTAAACTTGTCTATGAAGTTAACTTAGAAAATGGTCTGGTCTAGTCCATAATGCTACTGAAGGAGTAGAATCAGGGAAGCCTCTGAGAATAGCCGGTGGGTCTGTTTACTGTGCTTCCTGTTTCTTCTTAGGTTACTTTTGTCCCCCTTCCCCCTTGCACCGTCGTGGACTCCCGTCTCACAGAAGTCGGTATTGCTTTGCGCAGGTGAACCCTGGTGACAAAGCAGCATTAACAGAAAGTTCTGTGTGTCAGTGTTTCGATTTTTTTTTATCCTTCACTGTCATTTGTGAATACCATATCTGATTCTAAATCTGCAGGGATGTTTGATTACCTTACTGATGACGGAAGAGTGGCCCACCCTCCTCAGCAGTAAAATGTGAACGTTAACTTACAAAGCCAGCCTGGCTAACCACTTGGGAGAGCTGTGCGTTCGTCATGTTAGCGTCCTAACCACTCGCCGCCACTTTGAACACACCCACACCCCATGGCGCTGCCACCTCACTTACACCACCGAACTGTAAACTATTAGAACACAGCGATTTCTCATCCTCCAGCACATATCATAATGGATTGCAAATTCGTATTGACGCATTAAAATACAATAGACCATTATCAAATGCACCTACAGTATAATAAGAAAATTCGTACCGAGTAATTCTCCATAATAAAGACAGCGCAATGATGCCGTTCCCTTGCAGCTTCAAATACTGCATTCAGAACTTCAATTACTAGTCCTTCCTCCTTGGTCGCATCTGGATATGGTTAACAAGAATTGCAGAAGTGGTACTGGAAGGCATAAGAGCTTCTGACTGAAAATATAAGCAATGAAGAAAGCAATTATTTTCGTTAGGCTACTGCAAATAGTGCACATTCTGTAAACAATGTTACACAAAGAAGCACAAACATCAGGTCAGCGTCCAGTGCCAACCCAAATCACAGTATTATTAGACAGTTTTCTGCTCTGTGAGGATTGTTAGTAAATACTTTAAGATAATTAAACACTTTGGCCACACACATCTTCTAGTTCAATGTCATGGCCAACATTAATAATATAAATGGAACTAAAAGACATAAGTAAATATAACATGAGGATTCTTCTTTCATCATGAGAAGCATATCCATTTGCAATGCAGGGAGAAAACACCCAGGAAAACTTGCATGGCAAAGGCAAAACAAAAATTAAAAGTGTTTTTTTCCTCTCTTAACATTCAGAGAACTTATTATAATGAGCATGTCCTATATTGTGTGTTTATTTTCTGCTGCATTTTTTTCTTTGGTAAATTAAAGCAGAAATAGAGTGATTCATACAGCATTCCTTCATTCCTCTGGTTAATCTTACTGAAGGACAATACCTACAGTAAGACAGTGATGAAAAAGATATGCAATGGCACCAGCATACAAACGGTTAATTATAGGAGCCGTTTACAGTTTTTAAACCCATCAGTTTATCTCTTAGCCCACTTTCTAAAAGATAGGTAATATCAGTTTCCTTTTGTCATTTTTCATAGTTTTAAGATTTCAGTGAAGGAATTAATTGGGTAATCTGTCCTTGAACAAATTCTGAATAGATCAATTCTATTATTATGTGAGATTCCTAAAACTACTGTGATTTAACCTTCCATGCAGAGGAAAAACGGTTTCTTTACATATGTATGAGTATTTTTTTTTTTTCTGAAGCATAAATCTATATATAGTATTTGACATGAATGGTGTGTGTGTGTGTGTGTGTGTGTGTGTGTGTGTGTGTGTGTGTGTGTGTCAGTCTACAACTCAAGTCTCGGTGAGCAAGGCGCAGCTTGGCCCCAGAGAGATGTTGAAGACGATGATGTCAAAGGAAAAGTGTTACAGAAATCAGTTTTACAGCTAACTATGGTATTACAACAGATATGCTTCTAAGGGATAACTGTTATATTTGCGTTTACTGTGAGCCTGTCGGTTTCATTGTTTCCTGTTGTGGGTGGGAATGCACATTTATGCTGTGTTTTTAGCATCATCGCATATTCACAATTTTTTAAAAGACTTCTAGCATGTAATTTTTACAGTATCACTCAAGTTAAAAAGTGGTTGTTATTTGGAAGACCATACTTTCTTTTTAATATCATATTATATTTAATATGCCGTCACTTTAGACAGCTGCATTTCCAGTTTACCATAATATGCAAATCTGGATAATGTATTGCTTAATCCGAAGACTGTATCACTTCCTTTATTCAAATAATATACAATAGAACTAAAGACGGCGCCCTATGGAACCCCAATGCTAAAGTTTATCCAGGGGGAAGATAAAACATCAACCGCTTTGCAGTCTCCTGTTAGCTAGTTTGTTAACCAGTTATGTAATTAATTTAAAGGTAGTTTTCAAGCTCCTTCCTCAGCCTGTTTTTTTTTTTCTCATACCTTGTCAAATAACTTGGAAACTTAATTGTAAGTCGTTATGAACACGAGATATTCAATCAGACCACTCAGACTTTATTTCTCCTTCTACGGCTATGTTGGTTACCCTTAATTAGTCTCAGGGGTTCTAGGTGTAATATCCTGGTATCTCTCAATAATGGACGAAGTATATTTCATACAACTAACGTGAAACCACCTGGTCGGTGCTTTTCAGTTTAATCTTTCCTACCATTTCAGAAAACCGATGAAACGGTTATCAGTTTTCAGTCCTGTGGTACCACCACTTGGTGAAGAGATTCCTCAACTTCTGAACGAGATGTTTAACTACATGTCCGCAACAAATAGTTACAACTACAACATTGGTATATATATATATATATATATATATATATATATATAAGTCAGCCCTGATAAATGAGAAAACCGGATAATGCTCAGTTAAAGCAATATATATATATATATATATATATATATATATATATATATATATATATATATATATATATATATATATTGCTTTAACTGAGCATTATCCGGTTTTCTCATTTATCAGGGCTGACTTAGATAAATTTGCTCTTGCTAAATTCATGTTAATAGAGGCTATTACAGTTAACCATATATGTAACCTGTTTTGCCATTACATTATCCTTATGAGTCCTGGATGTTTAGTTGTTAGTTTGAGCATTAAACTTTAACTTGTAATTTTACCTAACTCTTTTGTTTTGAACCTGGAACTTTGCGGGACACTAGTGATTTTAGTATTCTCACTAGAAGTTTTCATTATCTCTCTCTGTTCCGTAACATAAATTTGGCGACCTCTTATCAGGATATTCAGGACATTATCATAAGGATATTGTTTGATATTTTGTGACTGTGATTTATTCATGACGTCTACTATTACTACTCTTCATGAAGCCAAAGATTTTTTGTCAAATGTGCAAACAGTGTGTAATGTAGAAAACAGAAAAAAGAATGAACTTAAGCTTGTTGCTCAACAATTGGGAATTGCTGTTCGCTCTCATCAGTGTAAAGATCAAATTGTTGACATGATTAATAAAAGCTTTTTAAATGTAACTCCTCCAGATGAGCAAACGCAGATTGAAATAGCTAAGTTACAGCTAGCCCTGCAGGAGGCTCGTGCTAGGGAGGCTGAGTCTCAGGCTCTTATTCAGAAGGCACAGGCACAAATTGAAAAATTGCTAGGATTCAGGCAGACCATGAGTATCGCATGAAACAAAGTGGAACTGGATCATCTAGCTCTGATGATTTTGATGTGGCTAAAAATGTTAAACTTGTCCCTCCTTTTAATGAATCTGATTTAACAAAGTATGTTCAGTTCTTTGAGAGGGTAGCTACAGGTTTTAATTGGCCCAAAAAGTATTGGCCAGTACTCCTACAGAGTGTTCTCACCGGTAAAGCTCAAATAACTTATGCATCTTTGCCTCAGGATCAATCTGATAATCATGATGTAGTTAAGAGCTTGATTCTTAAGGCCTATGAGCTTGTTCCTGAAGCCTATAGAGTAAAATTTAGGACAACTTATAAGCAAGATAAGCAATCCCATGTTGAGTATGCAAAAATCAAAGAAGATCTGTTAGAGCAGTGATTAAATTCTAAGAATGTAAATTCTGATTTTGATAAATTTAAGCAGATGATTTTGCTGGAGGACTTCAAAAGGTTTATTAATAAAGATGTAAGCCTATATCTTGAGAAAAGAATAGATAATTTGTCTGATGCTGCAGTTTTAGCTGATGAATATGTTCTCACTCACAAGAGATATTTTAAAGAAAAAAGGAAAGCCGAGAGTAATTACGTTCCCTCTACTCAGAGTACAGGTAACAGGAAAGAGAATAAAGATGATGATTCTCAGGAAGTAAATACCAGCTTCACCTCTAGATTTCAGAAAAGTAAATGTACTTATTGTAGTAAGCTTGGTCATACTACGGAGAAATGTTTCAGGAGACAGCGTGATGTGAACAAAAAGGAGTCTTTAAATATTCAGTCAATTGGTCTCGTGTCCACCCTTGAGAGTTCCCAGAATTCTTTAACCGAGTTAACTGAACCTGCTTTGAGGGGTAAATTAAATTCTCATGATGAAGCTCCTCTTTTGAGCAGTAACGTGGGTGACACTCTCAAGAGTTCATGTGCTAATTTCCTGTCTGATGGTTTTGTCAGTCCTCTGGACAATAATGACAGGAAATCAGTTAAAATATATCGTGACACAGGTGCTTGCCAATCCCTTATGCTGACCAGTGTTCTAGGCTCTAATGTTAATTCCTCTGATGAAACTGTAATCTTACAAGGTGTAGGGAATAATTACTTCTCTGTCCCTCTGTGTAGAGTGAATTTAGAGTCTGGTTTTGTTAATGGTTCCGTTATGGTTGGGTTCGTTGAGACACTCCCAGTGTCAGATGTAACTTTCTTACTTGGAAATGATATTGGTGGAAGTCAAGTGTGTCCAGCTCCTCAGTTGTCTAGTGAACCAGTGACTGCGACCCAGGATTGTGATGTCCCTGATGTGTTCTCTGCATGTGCTGTCACTAGGGCTAAGTCCAAGGTTACTGGTGACTTAGAGGATAATGATGATGATGATGTTATCCTAGCTGACACTTTTCTTGCTAATTTGGACCACTCACCAGATGAGGCAGTACCCCGTAGTGTTGATAATTTGTCTCGTCAAGAGTTGGTTGAGTTGCAGGTTGCTGACCCTGAGTTGAAAGGTCTAGCTAACTCTGCTTGCAGTGAGGAAGATTCAGCTGGTGCTTCTACTTGTTATTATATAAAATCAGGAGTACTTATGAGAAAGTGGAGACCCCCAACAGCATCAGCCGACTGTGAATGGGAGGTTGTACATCAAGTTGTCATCATTCGTGTTTGTAGGCAGGATATCATTAGAGTGGCTCATGATTCTAGTTTGGCAGGACACCTTGGAGTGAGGAAGACTGTGGCACGCATTTTGAAACACTTCAACTGGCCAGGTATCTTCAGGGATGTTTCCTGGTATTGTAAGTCTTGTCACACCTGTCAAGTTGTGGGGAAGTGTAATCAGACCGAAAAGGTTGCACCTCTAGTTCCCAATCCTCCTTTTGAGGCGCCTTTCACCCGTGTGTTGGTGGATATTGTGGTGCCTTTTCCAAAGATTTCTTCAGGATTTTCTTATGTGTTGACCCTGATTGATATAGCTACTCGTTATCCTGAAGCCATTCCACTTAGAAATATCTCAGCAAAGAACGTGGTTAAGGAAATGTTGGGGTTCTCCAAGTTTGGTCTGCCCAAGGAGGTACAGTCAGACCAGGGAAGTAATTTCATGTCAAATGTTTTTAAGCAGTCTCTGAAAGAGTTGGGCATCACCCAGATCACGTCTTCAGCTTACCATCCCCAGACCCATGGAGCGTTGGAAAGATATAATCAAACACTCAAAACGATGCTCAGGAAATACTGTTTGGAACATCAGAAAGACTGGGATAAAGGTCTTCCATTCGTTGTATTTGCCGCAAGAGAATCTCCAAATGAATCACTGGGCTTCTCACCTTTTGAACTACTGTTTGGCCATGAAGTAAGAGGACCCCTTAAGCTACTCAAGGAATGCTGGCTGTCGGAGGAAGATGACATCAACCTGCTGGAGTATGTGATGAAGTTCAAAGAACGGCTGTCCACTGCTTTACAGCTGGCGAGAGAGAATTTAGGAGCTGCTCAGGAGAAGATGAAGACTTTGTATGATAAGAAGTCCAGGGTTACACCACTTTCAGCCAGGAGATCAGGTTTTGATTCTGCTACCAGTGCATGGACAACCTCTTCAAGCCATGTTTAGTGGTCCTTATTTCATGGAAATTCAGTGATGTCAACTATGTCATCGCCACACCAGATCGTAGAAAGAACAAGCAACTTTGTCACATCAAGATGCTAAAGTTATATCACAGGCGGGACGAATATAACCCAGTCTGCACTGTAGCTGTTCCACCCGAGTCTGCAAGTGAAGCTCTCCCATGCAGCATGAGCCTGAGTGATAGTTTGGGGAAGAATCCTGATATCATGAATGATCTCCAGACTAAGCTTTCTCATCTAGCTCCCGAGGAAAGGCAGGAGTTTTCGGCATTACTGCAGGAGTACCCGCAAGTGTTCCGTGCCACCTCAGGAAGAACCACTGTGTTGATGCATGATGTCGATGTTGGAGACGCAAAGCCAATTAAACTGCCTCCTTACCGTGTGAACCCAGTGAAAGTTCCTCTCATCCAGAAGGAGCTTGGCTTCCTGTTGGACCACAAGATGATTGAGCCCTGTCAGAGCAAGTGGAGTTCTGCTGTCACTCTAGTCCCTAAGCCAGGTGGGTCACAGCGGCTTTGCATCGACTACAGACGTGGTAATCTGATAACCAAAACAGACACTTACCCTCTCCCTCGCGTGGAATATTGCATAGACAAGATCGGAAAGGCTAGGTACATAAGTAAGTTAGTATTGTTAAAGGGATACTGGCAAGTACCTATGACTAAACGTGCTAGGGAGATCTCATGTTTTGTAACACTAGGAAAGACTTTTGCATGTTCTGTAATGCCATATGGTATGAAGAATGCACCAGCCACTTTTCAGAAGCTCATGAATGTTGTAACAGAGGGTTTGGCAGGGTGTGTCGTTTATATTGATGATGTATTAATCATCAGTGACAACTGGAAAGATCACTTATGCCATGTCAGTAAATTTCTTGAGCATTTGGTTCAGGCTAATCTTGTAGCTAATTTATCAAAGTGTGAGTTTGGTCAAGCTAAAGTTCAGTACCTTGGGTACGTAATTGGTGATGGACATGTTGCACCACCAGGAGCTAAGGTTCAGGTTATAAGTGATCTTCCCAGACCTAAAAGTAGGAAAGAGCTACAAAGATATTTGGGAATGGTAGGTTATTACAGGAGATTTGTTCTTAACTTTTCAATTCTTGTATCACCACTTACAGACCTACTGAAAAAGGGAGTTAAATTTGTTTGGACTGATAACTGTGAATCCTCTTTCAGTAAACTTAAAGCTATCCTATTAAGTGAGCCAGTGCTCGCTACTCCAAATTTTGCTAAACATTTTAAGATGGTTGTTGACGCAAGGGATACAGGAGCTGGGGCTGTTTTGCTGCAAGAGGATGAT
Organism: Coenobita brevimanus; assembly: GCF_032717465.1. NCBI lineage: Eukaryota > Metazoa > Arthropoda > Malacostraca > Decapoda > Coenobitidae > Coenobita > Coenobita brevimanus. The sequence continues at coordinate 29,439,468 of NC_136993.1, forward strand.
CAGGGTATTGAACACCTTGTATCTTATTATAGTAAGAAGTTCACTCCACCTCAAAAGAACTACTCCACTATTGAGAAAGAGCTTTTGGCCTTGATTTTGGGTTTACAGCATTTTTCATTATATTTGTATTCTGGTTTTGACCCCATAGTCATTTATACCGATCATAACCCACTGAAATTCCTTAGTAAGTTTAAAGATAAAAATCAGAGATTGACAAGATGGAGTCTACTTCTTCAGTATTCATTAGACACACAACATGTCAAGGGGAAAGAAAATGTTATTGCAAATTGCTTATCTAGACTTGAGACAGATTGTTTTAGAGTAATAAGAAATTTCCTTTGTAAATTTCTTTTTCTTTTTGGGGAGGTGTTACATAGCCTATGATTTCATCATCCTTTGTATAATATTAACGTACAGTATGCTGCATGTTTGATCACGATTCGCCTCGTGGCTTCCTTAGTGACCAGGCTTGCGTATTCTACCTCACTCCCCCATTCTCCCCCTCATAGTAGAGTAAGTCGTTCTTTCTGTTGTTCAGAGCAGGATTGTCAACTCTTTGTCCCCTATGGCTTCATTTGCACGTCCTTTTTACAAGTTGTATGAAGCTCTGCCGGCCACTATATAATGAGCTCAGTCTCTGCATTAATTGCCACTTAGATCTACTCCTCATTTTGTTCACATCTCTGTCCTCCCCTGTATAGTGTATTATTATTTTTGTGAGTGCTCAGGAAGTATCCAGCCATCTAGCTGCTGTATAATTTGAGTATAAGTGTTGTTACCATTTTTCTTTTACTGTATAGCCTAAGGCGTTAATTCGTAGGCCTGGTAAAGTTTTTGTAATTCATGTAGAGTTTTTAATGTCAGCCAATATTAATAATATTTTGTATCTGTAATAATATATCTTGCTTTAACTGAGCATTATCCGGTTTTCTCATTTATCAGGGTTGACTTAGATAAATTTGCTCTTGCTAAATTCATGTTAATAAAGGCTATTGCAGTTAACCATATATATAACCTGTTTTGCCATTACATTATCCTTATGAGTCCTGGATGTTTAGTTGTTAGTTTGAGCATTAAACTTTAACTTGTAATTTTACCTAACTCTTTTGTTTTGAACCTGGAACTTTGCGGGACACTAGTGATTTTAGTATTCTCACTTGAAGTTTTCATTATCTCTCTCTGTTCCGTAACAATATCTCTATATATATATATATATATATATATATATATATATATATATATATATATATATATTTATTATTCTCACTTGAAGTTTTCATTATCTCTCTCTGTTCCGTAACAATATATATATATATATATATATATATATATATATATATATATATATATATATATATATATATTCCTCTGTCATGATTTAATTTCTACCTGTGTTCATTCCATATATATATATATATATATATATATATATATATATATATATATATATATATATATATATATATTCGTCTGTCATGATTTAATTTCTACCTGTGTTCATTCCGTTGTTCTATCTCAGTGATATGAGTAGTCATGAGAGTCAATAATATTAAAAATAACTCACACAGACTATGAATAATATATTCACTGATATCTACCGGTTCGTGTATCTATAAGTAGAGGTCATATTTCACTCTGATAGTGTTCGCAGATGTAGTTTATGTTTATCTGTGACTTAACGTTCTGTTATTAAGCTTTAATAAGAAAACTTCACAGACTTTGTTTGTTTGAATTATTCTCCCTACAGCAAAGGTGGGGAACGGGCAAACAAAGAGCCCGTCAGGGGAAAATGCGAAAAAAAGCTCCTGTAGAGGAGCGTAGCAGGGACGAAGACTGGCAGACAGGGCAAGGGCGGCAGAGGAAGGGAACGAGGCGATGGTGGAGAAAACCTGATGATCGACGAGGCGAGGGGAAGAGCGGTAGACAGCACGGCGCCGATGGAGAGGGCGCCGGCATGCTCAGGTAGAACGCCCCAAACGACTCGGTGGTGGTTCGTGGCTGGCTGCTCTGATGTTAACAGAGGGCAGAGAGGGACGAGAGCGAGATGGACAAAACGGCGCCGATGGTAAGGGCGCCGAAGCTCAGGTCGAAAGTCCCGAACTCTGCCCTCAACCCCCATCTTACTCGCTCCAGCTCTCCACAGCAGCAGGTGGAAGCGTGGAGGGTAGGCCCGGTCCTGGTGGTCGACGAGGCACAACCCCAGTCCTGGTGGTGACGGAGAGAGGGTCGTCGGCCGGGTATAAAGGGCGGAGGAGCCTCAATCTCCTGATGGACCAACCAGGGCACTCCCCATGATGGAAGGACAGGCTCGTCCCTTGGCTGGTGCGGCTGCTGTGGAGAGCTGGTCCCGCCGGGAACAGCGGTGGAGGTGTTGCCTCTGCGAGAGGTGGACTGCAAGTCCTTCACAGACTATAATTATGTCTTATAGGTCAGTATTGGCAAGGATATCATTGTTCTCTGCAGCCAGTACGTAACGATGGAAAAAAAATATATACCCACTTATTGAGCGTTATTCTCAGAGATACTACTTCAGTGTGTGGATGGATAAGGCATCCCCCTCCCAAGACATAATGTAACCTGGTGGTGGGATGACGGTGTAGAAGCTGTAGTTTAGGAGAAAAGAAGGCTTTTCTGGGAATTGAAAAGGGATGATAACAAAGAGGAATGCTCGGTTCCCAAGCGTAGGGCTAGAAAATGGGTAAAAAAAAAAGCAAAACCTGAGTCTCAAAGACTTTTACTGGATAACCTAATTAGTGTGGGAAGGAAGAGTATGATATTTAAGGTGGCAAATCAGATGACGAGGGAAAACAGGGATATCAGAGGTAATCAGTGTGTGAAAAATGATCTAGGAAAGTTAATGCTGAAGAGTGGGGATAATAAAGATGCCTGGAGAAAGAATTATAACTGTTTTTTCAATGAGGAGTTTGGCTGGAAAAGGGAATCTTTGGAGTCAGCAGATCCAGTATATGGCCTTTGGCCATTGATTGATTAACCCCTTAACCGCAGGGCGTCACTTTCGTGACGCTTGGGAGCAAGGGATCATACCGCGGGGCGCCGCTTTTGTGATTCTGTGTTATTTTGAATTCACCCGGGCTTCCAAGTGGGGGCTTGTATCATCTATCAGTACTGCCAATGTCCAACACTAGTCAGCACTCCTAATCTCATCTGTACTCCCATCCATTGTTGACAATTTAGCCATTTCTCCCCTTTCTTGACTCCCTCCTTACCCCCCCTCCATTACCCTATCCTCTCGCCTGCCCAGCCGTGCTACGCTAAGTAAATCTTCCCTGGAATTTTTCACTGATTTCATCCATTGAAATAAGCCCTATGTCCTATTCTTATACCAAATAATATATACAAGAAAGAAATAAGGTAAGTGAGAGTGCCATACACCTGGAACTGGCTAATTATCACCTGACAACACCTCACGTGTACCCGTTCGCTAATTTTCGCTGCTTTTTTCCCCTTGAAATATGCCGTATAATCTATTTTCGTAATAAATATACATGTAAGGAGGGAAGGGACATGCCTAAGTGATATTTACATTCACCTGGAACTACCTAATTTATAATGTATTGTCTAGATTTCCTGCCAATCATATCAGTGCTAGACAAAGCTGTTTCAAGATCCAACATTGGTAGCTCTGAATATATATCTCCTAAGTAGGCCTCTAATCTATTTTCGTAATAAATATACATGTAAGGAGGGAAGGGAGAAGCCTAAGTGATATTTACATTCACCTGGAACTACCAAATTTATAATGTATTGTCTAGATTTCCTGCCAATCATATCAGTGCTAGACTTAGCTGTTTCAAGAACTAATATTGGTAACTCTGAATAACCCCTAAGCAGGCCTCCACGCTGGCCCTCCGTTATCAGTTTACTCTCATCTTCCGAAGCGAGGGCACGTATGTTTCTTCTTGCTGACTTCAAGGCCTTTTTTCACCCCCATGCAAATGGCCCTGTGACCTTTACCCCCTACTAAACCTCGTGTGGAAAGAGGTAAAAGGCTGACAATTGATAAAAGAGTGACTACGATCTTTCTATTGAGTAAAACAGTGCAAGTGGAATTGTAAATAATGTGTAAATAATGTGTAAACAGCAAGTGAAAGTAATGAATGTAAATATACGTGAACAATGGAAAATAGTTTTATAAGTTATTTCAAGTGACAGTGCACAACACAGTGTAAATAAAATAGAAATATAAATAACGTAAATAAAATAGAGAACGTAAATAGAAATGTAAATGAGTAGTATTATAAGAATACGAGTATATACCCTAGGAGTAATGAAAGTGAAAGTTTCGCTGTAGCATGTCTGAATGCTATGAGTTATGAGAGTGAAGATGAAAGTGACATTCACTCTCAATGCCAGTATACAGGACGAGAAAGTGAATGCTACGTATTTTACTGAAAGAAATTGAATCCCTGCAGTTACAATAAACTAATACTACTGAAGGAAACTTATGGATAAAGACTGTAGATAAATATAAGTGTTATATAGTAATAGAAATATAAAGTGTGAGAGGTTTTATGAATAATAAATGACAGAGTACCAAGAGCGAACTAGTGCCGGTGCGACGATCAGACGCGCTCGTAATTTCCATTGCTTTCACAGTGTTTTTTTTTTTGAGTATGGATCCCAAACTACTTGAAAATTGTAGAATAGTGTTTATAGTGTTTGTATCTGGCTGTGGTAATCATATTACGGGTTGTCGGGAAGTGTAAAGTGGAGACTTCGTTACCCTACTTCAGAGGTCTCCACAAGTCCTACGGTAACCGACGAAGGCTCAACAATCATTCCAGGAGAAAGCTGAAGGTATGTGCCATAAGCATATGTAATTTTATTATTCTAGGACTAATAACTGATTTTGGGCAAATATTTTTTGAGAGTCTGTCGGAGCCCAAATAACCCCGCGGGACACGCAAGTCATTGGTAAACAAGCCCGTGGTGTAGGGGTTAATGCTGCTGCTGTGAGCTGGAAAATAGGAGGGATAGGTGGGGAAGGCAGCTGGTGTGTCTGGGTTGAACACTGAAATGCTGAAGGCCACAGGAGGTATAGGAGTGAGGTTAGTTGCAGACTTAATATATACAGTCATGTATTAGTGTCTTGTCCCAGATGATTGGCTGAAGAGTGTGATTGTAAATGTGTACAAGTGGAAGGATGATGCCTCGGAAAGAATTATAGAGGCATAAAACTTTTGGACCAGATAATGAAGGGAATGGAGGGAGTTCTAGAAAGTATGATTAGAGAAAGACTAAATATTAATGGGATGCAGTTTAGATTTTTGCCATGAAAAGGAACCAGTAAAGTCATATTGTTAGACAGCTTCAACAAAAATACATAGAAAAAAAAAAATTGATGTGTCCTTTGTTTTTTTAGTGATTTCCAGAAGGTCTTTGACAGAGTCCATTCGGAGGTGATGAACTGGACAATGAGAAAACTTGGGATCGATGAGTAGCTGGTTAATGTGGTAATAGCCTGTATGTGGGTGGTCGCACCCAGGTAGGCCTGAATGGAGATTTGAGTGATGAGTTTCCGTGATTGTTGGTATGCATCAGGGGTCAGGCTTGAGCCCCTTGATGATTATCATGGTGGTTGAAGCCCTTTCACGTGACAGCAGAAATGGACTCCAGTGGGAGATGTTGTATGTCAATGATTTGATGCTGACTGCAGAGAATGAAAGGGAAACGGAGGAAAGATTTAGGAAGAAGAGAGATGGTATGCGACTCATGGGGTTGAAAGTAAATGCAGATAAAACTGGAAAGCATTAACAGAGCGCATACCTCAGCCAAAGCCATTGCTATTAACTCGCCCCTTCCATCGATGTATGGGTACGTTGCAACGATTTGCATTTGCCAGTCCCGGCGACATACCGGTACGTCGTGCAATTGCAAGGTCCCTAATTTGTACAATTTTCAATTTCGCGCATGATTTTTCGTATGTGTACACGGGACACCTTCCTCTATTCCTCTACAAGATGCCAAGCAGGGACAATGCCTTACACCGCATAACCTCCCCCCTCCCCCCCTCACGCCATTGTCTCAGCAATTCACCTGTTACCAGTGACCTGGCTAGTAAAGGTATTCAGGGCCAGAGTGATTCCCCAATCGATGACAATGTGGAGGACAATGTTTACATAGCATTAGAAGAAGAAACAGTCAGAAATAATGATCAGGTAATGTGGCAAAAAAAGGTCAGGTATGGTGATTAGTTAGTGAGTGAAACAATGCTTATAATGCCTTTATTACTGCTTGAAAACCAATATACTCTCATACTACATATACATTCGTACCAAGTAAATAAATAAATACCGTTTATGAGTGGATAAAATAGTTACCCTTCCATAGAACTCGTTTTCTTTGGTGCAAGCCTGTTAGAAAACCCAGTCAGGTAAGGAGGAACTCCTACCTGCATTGGGTATTTTAAACCTCAAGTGAGCGATTTCTCTATGAATTTTCGATGTTTCTCACCAAAAGCAAAGGTTTTAGCCAAAAAAAAATAAATTCGAAAATACCTCAGGACTGGGGGATGTCGGAGGTGCGGATCCTTGATAATGGGATCTGGATCTAGTTCCGCCACCAAATTCATTTTTATTTTTTTTCATGGCCCACCCTTCGTCAAAATTTCGTTGAGATTCATTGAGATCTTTTGGAGATATCGCCTGGACAAACACACAGGCAGACAGTCGGAAAACATAGGAGAATACATAACCGCCTCTAACTTCGTTGATGCAGGTAACAAAGGTGATGGTATCTAGATGTGGTGGCAATACTGTCAAATAAGTTGGGGGGTGGTTATGTGTGGTTTGCCACAAGGGCGTGGAAAGTATTTCCATCTTGTGCAATGTTTGTGGTAAGTGTGTGCATAAGAGGTGTAATGGTATTAGTGGCAGACAGCGATTTTATGCTGATTTCATGTGAGCTGTCTGTCAGGGAGAACACCTGGAGATTAGCCTATCAGGCGTGAAGGGACTGATCGTGCTGGTGCGTCTCTCAAATATATGGAAGACATTTTTCATTTGGGAGACATAATATGTAGTGGAGGTAAGGCTGGACCTAGATCTGTGGCTAGAGTGAGGAGTGTTTGGAAGAATTTCAGGGATCTGTTGCCTCTCTTGACAGTGAGAAAGCCCTCCTTCCGTGCTGAGGGACCTTTTCTTGTGGCATGGGTTTGAAGTGTAATGGTCTATGGTAGTGAGACCTGGGCAGCAAATGAAGAGGATATTCCCATGCTCAAACGTACAGAAATGACAATAATTAGGTGGATGTGCAGAACGTCCTTGAATGTGAGACTTGGGAGGCTTAGATTTATGGTGGAAGAGTCCGAGGAAGGATGGGACTGGAGTGTATTGATGGGAGGCAGATTGAGATGGTTTGGGCACGTGGAGATGATGGGGGAAGACAGCTGAGTGGAGAAAGTGAGAAGTGTTAACGTTATGGGTGGGGTTGTGAAAGTTAAACTGAAAAAGACCGGGGATGATGTCATTGAGTGTAACCCAAGGGATAAAAGACTGAATATGGGGGCCACTAGAGATTGTGCAGCATGGAAAGCCGCCTTTAGGTGACCAAGGCCGACGCATGAAAGCATGTTGGAGCCTTTATAAGAGAAACGATAGGAACTTATTGAATTACGGTTAACATAAAAAATTTTGAAATAGTGTTGCACAGTGCCGAACCAACTTAGGCCCGCTACTTGATAAAGGATAAAATCAGGCAGAAACATTTGTATCTTCATCATATGATAATATATATGGGTAACGTTTTCTGTTAAAATATTCACGGCACTTTCAAAACACGACCTTAACGCAACATTGTCATGCAATATTCAGTGTTGTGCCCGAGAATGTAGCCAAAAATTAAATACAGTAGTTTTGTATTATGTTATATGCATTTCCATGCATGACAATTTAGCCAAAAGTGAAGTAGATATTTTCGAGTTTAGTGATATTGGAATGAATTACGAAAAAACTCGTCTCATGTACTGGAATCCTTGCTAACCTGGATACAGCTGATCACCATCCACAGTCGTTAATGCCATCATAACAAAAATTTACCAAAGAGCAACTGCTGCTGCCAGATCCTCTGGATTTGCATAATAGTTTCTGGAAAAATAAAAATGAACATGAGACACTAGAAGGGTTAATGTTTTCACTACGGGGACTTTTATTATTATTATTATTAGTATTAGTAGTAGTATTATTATGTGGTGGATGGGGCACCCATCATCCACTCACTCAGTGTAGAGATACCATATGATCTCTACACCGAGTGACAAGACAAATGGTTTACTGTATCCAGGAAACCATTTACTACGCTGGGTGATAACCATATAACCGGGGTTTTTAGCAGGGTTAAGTGTCCCCCAGATTCCCCTATCCAAAATCGTTTAATCATGGCAGTCGTTTCAGAGAGCCTTGGAGGGTCCTATACATGCCCAGGGCCCCAACCAAATGGGCAGACTCACGTGGCCATATGGAATGAGAAAGGTGCAAATGAGGAGAGCAAGAGGGTGGAAATGGTGAATGTCTTCGAGAGTCCGAGATATGTCATGATGGCATTGTGTGAAATGACGATGAAAGGGTGTGAAATGGAGGAGTGGGAGGGTGTGATATGTGTAAGATTAGGCAAGAATGGGTGAGGAAAGTGCAAGGGAGTTGCTTTGTTGATGAATGAAGTGTGGCAGAGTGGAATGAGAGACTACAAATGTATTAGCTCAAGGTGTATGTATGTTAAGTTCAAGTTTGAGAAGGTTACTGTGGCGGTAACTGTAGCATATGCACCGTGTGAGGAAAGGAGTGAGAGAAAGACAGGTTTTGGGATGAGCTGGATGAAGTAGTGGGAGCAATGCCCAGGAGCTAAAGTGATCGTAATGGGTGATATGAATGGAAGAGTAGGCACTGGTCCTGATAACATAATGGATTGTAATGGAGTACCAGGAGAAAATGATAATGGGAAGCAACTAAACGATGTCTGTCAGGAGAGTAGGTTGTACATTTGATTCTCGTATTTCAAGCAAAAAGATACGCTTAACCCCTACACCGCGGGCTTGTTTACCAATGACTTGCGTGTGCCGCGGGGTTATTTGGGCTCCGACAGACTCTCAAAAAATATTTGCCAAAAATCAGTTATTAGTCCTAGAATAATAAAATTATATATGCTTATGGCACATACCTTCAGCTTTCTCCTGGAATGATTGTTGAGCCTTCGTCAGTTACCGTAGGACTTGTGGAGACCTCTGAAATAGGGTAACGAAGTCTCCACTTTACACTTCCCGACAACCTGTAATATGATTACCACAGCCAGATACAAACACTATAAACACTATTCTACAATTTTCAAGTAGTTTGGGATCCATACTAAAAAAAAAAACACTGTGAAAGCAATGGAAATTACGAGCGCGTCTGATCGTCGCACTGGCACTAGTTCGCTCTTAGTAGTCTGTCATTTATTATTCATAAAACCCCTCACACTTTATATTTCTATTACTATATAACACTTTTATATATCTACAGTCTTTATTCATAAGTTTCCTTCAGTAGTATTAGTTTATTGTCACTGTAGGGATTCAATTTCTTTCAGTAAAATACGTAGCATTCACTTTCTCGTCCTGTATACTGGCATTGAGAGTGAATGTCACTTTCATCTTCACTCTCATAACTCATAGCATTCAGACATGCTAGAGTGAAACTTTCACTTTCATTACTCCTAGGGTATATACTCGTATTCTTATAATACTTCTCATTTACATTTCTATTTACGTTCTCTATTTTATTTACGTTATTTACATTTCTATTTTATTTACACTGTGTTGTGCACTGTCACTTGAAATAACTTATAAAATTGTTTTCCATTGTTCACGTATATTTACATTCATTACTTTCACTTGCTGTTTACACATTATTTACAATTCCACTTGCACTGTTTTACTCAATAGAAAGATCGTAGTCACTCTTTTATCAATTGTCAGCCCTTTACCTCTTTCCACACGAGGTTTAGTAGGGGGTAAAGGTCACAGGGCCATTTGCATGGGGGTGAAAAAAGGCCTTGAAGTCAGCAAGAAGAAACATACGTACTCTCACTTCGGAAGTTGAGAGTAACCTGATAACGGAGGGCTAGCGTGGAGGCCTGCTAAGGGGTTATTCAGGGTTACCAATATTCTTGAAACAGCTAAGTCTAGCACTGATATGATTGGCAGGAAATCTAGACAATACATTATAAATTTGGTAGTTCCAGGTGAATGTAAATATCACTTAGGCTTCTCCCTTCCCTCCTTACATGTATATTTATTTCGAAAATAGATTAGAGGCCTACTTAGGAGATATATTTTCAGAGCTACCAATGTTGGATCTTGAAACATCTTTGTTTAGCACTGCTATGATTGGCAGGAAATCTAGACAATACATTATAAATTAGGTAGTTCCAGGTGAATGTAAATATCACTTAGGCTTCTCCCTTCCCTCCTTACATGTATATTTATTACGAAAATAGATTATAGGGCATATTTCAAGGGGAAAAAAACAGCGAAAATTAGCGAACGAGTAAACGTGAGGTGTTGTCAGGTGATAATTAGCCAATTCCAGGTGTTTGGCACTCTCACTTACCTTATTTCTTTCTTGTATATATTATTTGGTATAAGAATAGGACATAGGGCTTATTTCAATGGATGAAATCAGTGAAAAATTCCAGGGAAGATTTACTTAGCGTAGCACGGCTGGGCAGGCGAGAGGATAGGGTAATGGAGGGGGGGTAGGGAGGGGAGTCAAGAACGGGGAGAAATGGCTAAATTGTCAACAATGGATGGGAGTACAGATGAGATTAGGAGTGCTGACTAGTGTTGGACATTGGCAGTACTGATAGATGATACAAGCCCCCACTTGGAAGCCCGGGTGAATTCAAAATAACACAGAATCACAAAAGCGACGCCCCGCGGTATGATCCTTTGCTCCCAAGCGTCACGAAAGTGACGCCCCGCGGTTAAGGGGTTAACCCTTCCGTGGCCGTGGGTCCGGATTTATCTATGCACTCAAGGCCGATGCTGGGGCCATTTTCTGTAGTTCGAAAATTGATTTTTTTTTCTTGCCATATTGAAGAGAAAGTTCAGACATACCTAACAGTGCAAATCCCAGCTTCCTAGACCCATTCTGTGGCTTGCAAAAGTTGCAGAGATATCAGCAACCGATATCCGCTGCCGAGAGGTGCTGCTGCAGTGCAACTTCACAGGTGTTATATTTTTTTTTATTCCCCCAAACAATGTGAATGGTGCTGAAATGTTGTGCATATATGAGATATGATGATATCGAATGATTTCAGTAGCCTACATAATATGTTAGGAATGGCTTGAAAAAAAAAAATTATGAATATTTTTTCACCTTTTTTATATATGTTTATGGTAGTTTCGAGTTATATTTTTTTTTATGTTATCGTTGTGCCCATGCTTGGAAGACGGAGTGAAAGAGTTGAAATTTCAGTCCTAAGTGAGAAAATTGCCTGTCCCCCGAGGCTAGGCTGTCCCATGGGAGAAGAAAGTGGAGGGTCAGCTCTGATTAGCAATAGGAAGTTGAGTTTCAACTTGCCGCTCCAACACCACGTGCATGGCTAAAAATAGAATCGTAATGCAGTTTCAAAACTACGAATGTCTAATTATTATGAATACAGAGACAAAGCAGAAATAAATACGTTTACAGACGGGCGGAAACGAATTTTTTCCATAATAACACGTTCACGTTTATCATTTTGTTATTTTCGCAATATATGTTGCCGCCTGTCTGTCATGAGTGTGGGAAAGTATGATACTTTGTGCCTGGGTCGAGATAATGGGTGTAACTATGTGTGCCTAGGCATGGCCACGAACGAAAAAATTGTACATCCACTCATCACAGCAGCAGGTGGTGAACTGACAAATGAGGTGTGAGAGCGTGACGTAAAGTGAAGTCAGTCTCATGTCCCAGATGTTCATTCATTTCGCAAAAGTTTTCAGTTTTCTACAAGTCGCACTGCATCGAATGATTCAAATCAGTACAATAAACCTGAGCAAATAGGCAAAGATACCAAGACAAAAATGAATTTTTCTTTTATTTTCTTGTCTTATTTGTTTACTTATAATCGTAAATAGGGTGGCTGTGTGTGTCTTACAAGGGAGAAAAAAGATGATGTTTTCTGTCTGGATCGAGATAATGGGTGTAACTACTGTATGTGCGTTTAGGCAAGGCCACGAGCAAAAAAAAATCGAATATCCACTCGTCACAGCAGCAGGTGGCGAACTGACAGTGACAGATGAGGTGTGAGAGCATGAAGTGAAGGTCAGTCTCATGTCCCAGATGTTCGTTGACTTTTCGAAAGTTTTCACAGTTACACTGCATCGAATGATCCAAATCAGTACAACAAACCTGAGCAAATAGGTAAAGACACCAAGACAAAAATGAATTTTTCTTTTATTTGCATGTCATTTTTTATTATGTCTGTTTATTTATTATCGTAAACAAGGTGGTTGTGTGTGTTTTGCAAGGGTTTTTGTCTGGGTCGAGATAATGTGTGTAATTACATGTGTTTAGGCATGGCCACAAGTGGGAAAAAAAAAAAAATTGTCTATCCACTCGTCACAGCAGCAGGTGGCGAACAGACGGTGACAGATGAGGTGTGAGAGTGTGAAGGTCAGTCTCATGTCCCAGATGTTCGATGACTTCCCGAAAGTTTTCACAGTTTTCTACAGGTCGCACTGCATCAAATGATCCAAATCAGTAAAACAAATCAGAGCAAATAGGTAAAGATATCAAGACAAAAATGAATTTTTCACCTATTATCATGTCTTTTATGTTTGTGCCTGAATTACTTCATAGTCGTAAACAAGTGATTCTATGTGTTTTGCAAGAGAGGGCAACGATGATATTTTCTGCCTGGGTCAAGGTAATGGGTGAAGTTGTGCTTGTTTAGGCATGGCCAGGAGCAAAAAATCGAAAATCCACTCCTCAAAGCAGCAGGCTCTGAACTTCTTGATGAGGTGTATGGGAGTGTAGTGTAGGTCAGTCTGAAGACGTTCAGAACATTCGTTCACTTCCCATAAATTTTTGCAGTTTTTTTTATAGGCCGCGCTCAAACGACGCCTGTGGCCATTTATCGGCTAAACATAATTCGACGCCGGCGGCCACGGAGGGGATAAGTATACATAGTATAGAGGGAATGGGAATCATGTTGAAAGAAGCCTGATTGATTACATGCTTGTAGAGAGGTCGATGCTTGGAATGGCTGCTAACACAGGGGCTGTGAGAGGACGATATGGAGGTCTGTCAGATCATATGATTGTGGTATGCAAGATCATGCTGAGAGGAGTGAGGTGGATCAGGAGAGAAAGGAACAGTCAGGGAGGAAGACTGAAAGTTGAGAAGCTGAGGATCAAAGAAATGGCAGATGATTACAGGACCAAAGTAGAGGAGGAGTTAGAACTAGTGAATTGGAATGAAATGGATCTGGACAGCCTGTGGAATGCACACAGGGATTCCTTAGTTAGAATTGCTAAAGCGGTGTGTTGTGTGGCAAGAGTAACAACATAAAAGAAAGATACGGCATGGTGGGATGATGAGCTTACGAGAGCAATGGAGGTTAAGAGGAAGTGGCTAAAGTGGGTACAGGACCCGGCTGAAATGAGAACTGAATATATTGAAAGCAAGAAGCATGTAAAGAGACTAGTGAAGAGGAAAAAGAAGGAGGTAAATGATGATCTGGGAAGAAAAATGAATGCAAACTAGTCTGAAAATAGGAAGTTATTCTGGAAAAAGGTATAGAAACATAGAAGTGAAAGTGGAAAGAAATGTGATGGTGTGAAGGATATAGGTGCTAGATTATTAACTCATGAGGATGAAGTTAGGACTTGATCGAAAGAATATTTTGAAAGCCTCATAAATGGGAACAGAGAGAGCAGTGCAGCTGTAAACACGCTTGGTTTTCGGGGTGTGCAGAGAAGGAATGCAGTGCCGGGGGACGTGACACTCGCATAGGTAAAGAGTGCTATGAAGTGGCTGAAAAATAGGAAGGCAGCTGGAGTTGATAAGGTGTATGCAGAGATGATTAAGTGTAGCGGAGAGAGTAGAATGAAGTGCTTGTTGGAGATATGTAAGAAGGCATGGTTGGGTGAAACTGTGCCAGCAGAGTGGAATAATGCTGTGGTTGTACCCCTGTACAAAAATAAAGGTGAGCTGAGTGAGTGCAAGAATTATCGTGGCATAAGTATATTGAGTCTGGTAGGGAAGGTGTACTGACGAATTATTATAGAGAAAGTAAGAGAGATATCAGATGTCCTAGTGAGTAATGAATATGGTGGCTTTAGGAGTGGCAGAGGATGTGTGGATCAAATATTTGCAATGAGACAGATAGCAGGGAAGGCTTGTGAAAAGGACCATAAGGTGTTTATAGCATTCATGGATCTGGAAAAAGCATACGACAAAGTGGACAGAGAATGATTGTGGAAAGTTCTGTGCATGTACGAGGTAGATGGTAAGCTGCTAGGTGCCGTCAGGAGTTTTTATGATGGTATTGAAGCATGTATCAGGGTTAATGGGCATATAAGTGAATGGTTCACGATCAGTGTGGGCGTGCGACAAGGTTGTGTGATGTCCCCATGGTTGTTCAATATATATATATATATATTTACCCTGGGGGTAGGTTTTTTTTCAAGAATACTCCCTCAGTATCCCTGCTTGTCGTAAAAGGTGACTAAAAGGGTTGGCGGAGGGTTAGTGCCCCTCCCCGGAAAACAACTAACTAAAAAGACAAACAAGAAGCCTCGGACAAAGACTGACCAAACGATGACGACCCAGGACATGGTAATGGCAACTTGGAATGTAAGAGGAGCAAATGATGAGGTGAAAGAGAGAGAGATTGTCCAGGTGCTTGAGGGTGCGAAAGTGGATGTATGTGGAATAACTGAAACAAAATGGAGAGGAGAAAGTGTGAGAGAATGGGAGTATGGATGGGGTATATGTGCAGAAGTAGGTGAGAATGAGAGGGCAAAGGAAGGAGTATGTATAGTTGTGAGTAAATGATGGAAGAAGAGCATAAGACAGTATGGATCACTTGGGTCAAGGATTGTGTGGGTAAGGTTGAAAGTTGGAATACAAATGTGGGCGATTGTATGTGTGTATGTGCCAACACAAGATCGTGCTAGCAGAGTGAGAGAAGAGTTCTGGACAAATGTGAAAGTGTGCATGGAAAAGTTTAGAAGGAATGAGAGAGTGTTTTTGATAGGGGATATGAATGGTAAAGTAGGGAATGTGAAGGTGGATGGAATAGTTGGTGAGTAGGGTGTGCCTGCTGAGACGGATGAGAATGGCAGTGCGTTAGTGGACATTTGTGCCGGGAGGGGGTTGGTGATAGTCAATACCCTCTTCAGGCATAAAATGATCCACAGGTATACATGGCGAGTGATGAGAAGGGTGGGTGGTGAACTGAATGAAAGGAAGGCAATGATTGATTATGTGTGTGTGGATGATAGGATGCGAAGATGTGGAATGGAAGCAAGAGCTTATAGAGGCTGGGGGAGTGGACTTTCTGACCACTACTTGGTGAAGCCCAGAATTAGGATCCAAGTAAGATGGAGAAATAGAAGAATGGAAAGATGAGAAGAAGGAGTAGTTGCAATGAGAGTGGAAAGGTTACAAGAGGATGAGAAAAAGGCAGAGTATAAGAGAGAAGTGGAGGATCAATTGGGCAAATATGAATTGGAGCAGATGGGGGACGTGGAAGGTGTGTGCAGGATATTTACAGAAGAAATATGTACAGCATGTGATGTGATGTGTGGAAGGAAGAGATGACGGAGGAGGGTGCAAGGAACAGCGTGGTGGACTGAAGAGGTGAGACAGGCTGTGGCACAAAAGAAGAAAGCATACAATGAATGGATGAGAAATAGGGGTGTGGAAGTTGAGAGGCAGAAGAGAGAGTTATATGTAGAAAAAAAGAGAGAGGTGAAAAGATTAGAAAGAGAGAGTAAGAAGAGAGTGGATGAGGAACTTGAAAGGAATTTGAGTGTAAAGTGGAGGGATTGTAAGAAAATGTTCTGGAAAGAGGTGAAGAGAGTAAGACAGGGTGGATGTGAGGTTAACAGGGAAGTGAAAGATAAAAATGGTAGATTACTAGTGGAGAAGGGAGAAAAAGTGAGCAAATGGAGAGAACATTTTAAGGAATTGTTGAACATAGAGGATGGAAGTAATGCGAGTATAAGTGGCTGGGGAATGGCTGGGAGAAGGAGGGAGGTGAGAAGACAGGAAGAAATCAGTAGGATAGAAGTTGTGGAAGCAATGAAGAAAGTTAAATTGGGGAAAGCTGCAGGAATTGATGGAGTGTGTGGTGAAATGCTGAAGCATGGGGGAGAGATAGTAGTAGAATGGATGTGGAAGGTGTGCAGATTGGCCTGGGAGGAAGGTAGAGTCCCGGAGGATTGGAAGTCAGGTATAATTGTACAAAGGAAAAGGGGAAAAAGAAGTGTGTGGTAATCATAGGGGCATTTGTCTTCTTAGCATAATAGGAAAAGTGTATGGTAGGATACTTATTGACAGAGTTAGAGAAAGAACAGAGGTATTAGTTGGAGAAGAACAGGGAGGATTGAGGAAGGGAATATATTGTGTAGATCAGATATTCATTCTTAGATCTTTAGTGGAAAAGTTTCTAGAGAAGGAAAAGAAGTTGTATGTGGCTTTCATGGATTTGGAGAAAGCATATGACAGGGTGGATAGACAAGGATTGTGGAAAGTATTAAGAATATATGGAGTGGATGGGAAGTTGTTGAATGCTGTGAAGAGTATGTATGATGGTGCTTAGGCTGCAGTGCGTGTGGATGGTGAACTAAGTGAATTTTTCTCTTTGAAGGTTGAGTTGAAACAGGGATGTGTCATGTCTCCTTGGTTGTTCAATCTGTACATGGATGGGGTAATGAAAGAGGTACAAGGTAGGGTAGTGGATGTTGGAGTGGCCCTGGTGAGAGAGAATAATGTTGGAAACTCCCTGTACTATTGTTTGCAGATGATACTGATTTGTTGTTGAGTGAGGACGAAGGGGAGCTGCAAAGCTTGGTGGATGAGTTTGGGAGTGTGTAAGAAACGGAATCTAAAGATGAATGTAGGGAAGAGTAAAGTGATGGTCTTTGATAGAGGTGAAGTCAGTGAATGTACAGTGAGGTTGGATGGTGAGGAATTGGAAAATGTGAGTACGTTTAAGTACTTGGGTAGTGTGATGAGTAAGGATGGAGGTTTGGAGGGTGAAGCGCTTGAAAGGGTACAGCAGGGAAGAAAGGTTGCTGGTTCTTTGAAAGCAATGATAAGAAACAGGGAAGTGAGCATGGAAGTGAAAAAGTTACTACATGACAGTATTGTGATACCAACTCTAACGTACGGAAGTGAAGCTTGGACGTTGTTGGAAGGACACAAATCAAGAGTGAGAGCAGTGGAAATGAGTTATTTAAGAGGAGCCTATGGAGTCACATGGAGAGACAGGCTGACAAATGAGGATATAAAGGAGTGTTGTGGTGTGGATGTGGATGTGATAGGAAGTGTTATGAGGAACACACTGAGGTTGTTTGGCCATGTGGAGAGGATGGAGGGTGAAAGACTGACGAAGAGAGTGTATGTGAGTGAAGTGGAGGGGGGAAGAGGGAGGGGGAGGCCGAGGATGAGATGGAGGGATGGGATGGAGAGGTATATGAGAGAGGGGGATGTGAGTTGGGAACAGGGCAGTGAAATGGCGGGGGACAGGGCGATGTGGAGGCGATTTGTTTGTGGCCACTCCAAACAGAATTGAGGCGTCTGGCAATAGATAGATAGATAGATAGATAGATAGATAGATATGGATATGGTGATGAAAGAAGTAAAAACTAGAGTAATGAAGAGGGGGATGGCGTTGGTAATGAATAGTGATGGATGTAATATCTCAAATTTGTTGTATGCTGATAATGCAGTACTGCTTGCAAATACCAGACAAGAACTTGGCAGGCTAATGCAGAGTTTTGGTGATATTTGTGAGTGTCGTGCCTTGAGAGTAAATGTAGAAAAGAGTAAAGTAATGGTTACTGAGAGAGAAGGTGACCCCCAGTGCGACGGTACTGTGAATGGAGAGAGACTGGAATCGGTGAGATAGTTCAAATACCTGGGTGCAGCGATAGCAAAGAGAGGAAAATATGAAAAAGAAGTGGAAAGTAGAGTGACACAAGGAAGATAAGTAGCCTGGTGCAATGAATGCCTTGAAAAGGAACAGAGGCTTGAGTGTTGCAGCTGTATAAGGCTTACATGAAAGTGTTATTGCCAACTTTAACATATGGATGTGAGACTACGGTGTGGCATGAAAATGAAAAGTCAAGAGTAAGTGCAGTGGAGATGGAAATCTATGAGAGTGTACTGAGGTGGTATGGTCATGTGGAGAGAATGGATAGCAGAAGAATAGTGAAAAAAGGTTTATCTGAGCGAATCTGAAGGAGGGAGGAGGCGAGGTAGGCCTAGGAGAAGGTGGATGAGTGTGTGAGGAAGAGAGGTTTGGAAGTCGGTGAGGCCAGGGAACTGACAAAAGATAGAGCTGGTTGGATGAATATTGTGAGGAGAAGTGCATGATCTGGGATTTGGCACTCCTTTTTAACGTGGCAGCGTCCGGACTAACTCAATCGGATACGTTTATGTGAAGCTACAGAACGTGTTGAATGTTTTTGGCATATCCAATACAGCCAGGATTCCTGGGGCTTGAGTGATGAGTGAATGGAAGCGTGGTCCATTAAACTGGGCAGATTTCTGCTGTCTGGACATTGCTACTCCTCAACCTGCCCTAGGGTGGGAAAGGACGTCCGGATGATGATGATGATGATGATAATGATTATTATTATTATGGATGTTGTTAGGAACCTCCAGCTACCTCTGTATAGTTCTGTAGAAACCCTTCAAAATGATACGGATTAGACTCTTCCTTCATTAACTCTTTAATGATTAGTATCAGACATTAGCTAGAGCAAATTGAAAAGATGCCCTCTGCCTGAATGAATTCCTGCAAATACTTATGAACGGAAATTTTCACTTGATTAACCATCCAGTCATATAACCGTTGAAGAAATATGAATACTTTGCGCTCGAAATATGTATTTTTTTTTTTTATGTTGGAGGAAAAAAAAAAAGAGAGCCTGCAAAACCTTTCCATTCATAGAAAATTGAACAATAGAGAGCCAGACTCATTATCCGCTCAGATCTAGAGTCCTGGATATACTGAGCTGAAAAGTCATGAGTTCATGTGAAGTGGGAACGGGAAAATGGAAACAACTACAGATTTTGCATTTTTTTTTTTTTTAATGGTAGACGCCATCAGAATCATCCACATCATTTGATAGGTCATTCTATGTGTACCTTTCCCAGATCCAAAAGACACACACACACACATGCATGCCCACACATACTACCAGATATACAAACATCAGAAAAGTAATACAGGAGGAGCTAAGTAAATTAGACAAAGGAAAAGCAAATGGTCCTGATGAAATTCCATGTTGGGTACTACGTGAATGTGCAAAGGAGTTAAGTAATCCATTATTTTTAATTTTCAAGAAATCCTTGAGTCAAGGTAAACTACCTGATATTTGGAGGAAAGCAAACATTGTTCCCTTATTCAAGAAATGGAATAGACAAATTCCACTCAACTACCGACCAATATCACTAACCAGTGTTGTAAGCAGGGTATAAGAAAAGTTTATAAGAAAAGCTTGGGTAAATCATCTAGAAGAACACAATATGATAACAGAAAGACAGTTTGGTTTCAGAAAATGAAAATCATGTGTTACTAATCTGTTGAGCTACTATGACAGAGTAACAGACACAATACAGGAAAGAGAAGGATGGGTGGACAGTATCTATTTAGATTTCAAGAAAGCATTTGACACAGTACCACACCAAAGACTTTTATGGAAACTGTACCATCAAGGGAGAATTCAAGGCAAACTGTATTGTTGGATCCAAGATTTTCTCATAAGAAGAGAAATGAGAACAGTACTAAGGGGAAATTACTCATCATGGAAAGAAGTGACTAGTGGAGTACCACAGGGCTCAGTGCTGGCACCAATTATGTTTTTAGTGTATATAAATGATATAGACAATACCACTAGAAATGAAAGCTTTTTAAATATGTTTGCAGATGATGCAAAAATACAAAGGAGAATTACTAACACAGACTCTTGTAAAGAGCTACAAGAAGAATTAAATAAACTTCATGAATGGAGTAATGTATGGTAAATGGAATTCAATGTGTGTCATGTAATTAAGTTTGGTAAAAGTGGAAAAAGACCTGACTGGGATTATACATTAGGAAATAAAACCCTACACACATCAGAAAGAGAGAAGGACTTAGGTGTGATTACCAAAAACAGACTATCTCCGGCTGACCACATCAGTGAGAAGGTACGGAACATGTATTCACTGCTTGCAAATATGAGAATAGCATTCACATACATAAATGAAGACATGCTAAGAAAGATAATAACATCATTCATCAGACCAACCCTGGAGTATGCATCAGTAGTCTGGAGTCCTCATCTCAAAAAGCACATAGACAAGATTGAAAAAGTTCAAAGGGCCGCTACAAGATGACAAGCTCTAGATAGGTAATCTTGATTTTGGTACTATATTAGGTAACGTGGGGTCTGACGGACCCCACGGAAAAAAAAAAAAAATCAGTTTGAGATATTTCAAAATGCTTCAATACACAAATAATCCAACCCCTTATCTTTAAACAGGGCCAGAAAAAATGAAGTTTAATTGAAAAAATATATATATTTTTAAAGTTTATACAAAAATGATTAAATTTTAGGCATACATTTTAAAATTAAATCTTGCAAAATTGAAAAGTAATATCATGATTCCTTGGGTGGTCTGCAGTAGACCGATGTTGGGACCTTCTGTATACAGGAGAAAGACAGCAAATTGAAATAAAAACATCACAAGAGGGCTCAACTGAGGTTACATTATAGGTAATCTGGGGTCTAACATACCCCAATGGCTCTATAGAGCAAAATCAGAGCCAGGTACAGCTATGACCCCATCATCCCCATGAAGAGCATCACTAGGCAGGAACGTAATGAGACGAACAGATCTGTATACCTTATACTCATATTTTTAAAAATTAAATTTCGGGGACAGGGGTTTCTGAGACCCCACATTACCTATCTAGGGTTAAGAGATCTGAGCCACGAAGAAAGACTAAATAAACTGAATCTACTAACACTACAGGAGAAAAGGAAAAGAGGTGACATGATTATGTTATATAAATGCATATCAGGGAAGGAGAAAATAGACATAAATGATTAGTTAACCTATGGGGAAGCATCAGCAAGAGGACACTGCAAAAAACTGCATAAGAAGAGAGGTGATAAAGAAGTAAGGAAATTTAGTTTCCCAAATAGAGCAATTGATCAGTGTAATGCACTACTGAATGAAATACTGTATTGTGTGCCAAAACAATTCACAATTTTAAGGATATGTACGATAAATATGGTTTAAGACACGGGACCGTAAGAGCTTGACTCATTCCTGTAAAGATACAATTAGGTAAGAACAATTAGGTAAGAACACACACACACACACACACACACACACACACACACACACACACACACACACACACACACTGAGATTATAAGTACATGCTTTGCACTTTAAGTATTGCAAAATGGATACATACTTCAGTAAAACAAATATGGAAAAGAAAAGGGATAAAGGTAAAAAGCAAAATGATGATTTCTACCAAGAACTGGTTGAAGTAGAGACCCACAATAGACTGGTTGAACGTGTAAACAAACTAGAAATAGCTTTCAAAAATGAAATTGATGAAATAAAGAAGCAGATGCACTTGCAAAAGGAAGAAATAGAAAAACTAGGGAGGCCAATAAGAAAGACACAACCATCAGTGAACTAACAGTGGAACTGAGTACACTTAGGAAGAAAATGAGTGAAATGGCAAGTACAGTAGTCAATCACGAGAGTGTTATGGATGAGTTCAAAAATGACACAGAGACAATTAGGCAAGTTAGTAGTCTTATTGACCAGAGCAGTGATATTGAGAAGAAGATAACACAAGTGAATGAATCTGTGCAAAGCTACAAAAATGATGTAGAAACCACGTATGCTGAAATGGTGAAAGTAAAGAAAGACAGAAACAAGGGTGGAGGAAAAATGCATTAAAAAGGAGGTGAAAAGAATAATCCAAAACAATCCAAAGTTAGTCAGAGATTCAGTAGAGATAAACAAATCAATAGTAATCACTGGTATAGAAGAGGATAAAGTTAAAAACAAGATCACAAGAGACAAAAAGGAGATGGCAAATGTAATGAGCTTACTGAAAGAAGTATCAGAGGAAATCTGTAGTATAGACATAGAGGAACACAAAACGTTAGGGAAATACGAGAAAAGTAAGACAAGACCTCTAAAGGTGACTTTCCAGAGTGTAAATAATGTGGAAGAGATACTAAAAAATGCAAAGAATCTTAAGGAAAAAGAGTTAAAAAATGTATGGATAAAAAGATGCCTAACACAAAAGGAACTGGAATTACTAAAAGAGAAAAGGGAGGAAGCAAAAACATAAAGATCAGAAGAGGAGAAGAGAAATTTTTTTACAAAGTAATAGGATTGCAGGTACGAAAGTGGTACACAAACACGATGGAAGAAAAAGGAGGAAGGTAGTAGAACCATGTCATGACAAGTATATGAACAAGATGATAAAGTTCATGTACTCAAATGTGGATGGAATGGTATCTAAATTACTAGAGATGAATGATTATGTCAGAGAAAATGAACCACAAATAATATGCCTAACTGAAACAAAATTAATACCAAGGATATCAAATGACATACTAAACTTAGAGGAATACAATATATGGAGAAGAAACAGATATTTAAAAAAAGGAGGAGGAATTATAATATTAACTAAGAAAAATCTAAAAGTCAAGGAAATAAAACTAGATATACCATCACAATTAGAACTGATTGCAATAGAGATCGACACATCTGAAGGTAAAGTAATTGTAGCCAATTTGTACATGCCACCCAGATCAAACACATGGGAAAGTGACGAATATGAGGACCTGGCAGAGAGTACAATTCAGAGTGTAAGATCATTGCTACATAAAATGGAAGAGAAATCGGAAAGAATTAAACTAACTGGGGACTTCAATACAAATATAAATTGGAATACTCTACATATAAATAGCCAAGAAAGCTGTTGGGACCAAAAGCTCCTGGATCTCGTACAAGAGTTTTTCTTAACGCAACATGTGAGGGAAACCACCAGAAAAAGAGGACTTGATGTACCTTCAGTGCTAGATCTATTATTTACAAGGCAAGAAAATGATATTGACAGTTTAATATATCACCCTCCACTCGGCAAAAGCGATCATGCAGTACTAAATTATAACTTCAGGATAGCATATGACATAGTAAACAGCAATGATAGTTACAAAAAGAGCCAAAACTATAAAAAGGGAAATTATCAAGACCTAAAGATGTATTTCTTATAAGTTGATTGGGAAAATGAGCTTACAGGACAAGATTTAAATGCTGTATATTAAAAATTCTGTGAATTTTATGAAATAGGAGTCCAGAATTACATCCCACAGCACAAAGAAGCAGATAAGAAAATACAGAAATGGTTCAATACAGAATGTAAAAAATGAAAAGAAAGAAGAGATTTGTTTGGAATAGATACAGAAGACACAATAGTGAAAGGGCGTATAATAATTACAAACAGGCAAGAAACGATTATACAAAAATAAAGAGGGAAGCCCAAAAACAGTTTGAGGAGGATATAATCAATAAAAATAGTGATCAACCAAAGCTGTTTTACAGCTATATCAGAAGCAAAACTAAAGTAAAAGATATAATACAATCCATTACGGACGAGGGAATCACTTATACACAAGAGAATGATATTTGTGAAGCACTAAATAAGAATTTCCAATTAGTTTTTACAGAAGAAAAAAAAAATTGAGAGGGACTATGTGGAACATGCATGTCCACACATACTACCAGATATACAAATAGCAGAAAAAGTAATACACGAGGAGTTAAGTAGATTAGACAGAGGAAAAGCAAGTGGTCCTGATGAAATTTCATGTTGGGTATTACGAGAATGTGCAAAGGAGTTAAGTAAACCATTATATTTAATTTTCAAGAAATCCTTGAGTCAAGGTAAACTACCTGATATTTGGAAAAAAGCAAATATTGTCCCCTTATTCAAGAAAGGAAATAGACAAAATCCACTCAACTACCGACCAGTATCACTGACCAGTGTTGTAAGCAAGGTATTAGAAAAGCTTATACGAAAAGCTTGGGTAAATCATCTAGAAGAACACAGTATGATAACAGAAAGACAGTTTGGTTTCAGAAAAGGAAAATCATGTGTTACTAATCTGTTGAGCTACTATGACAGAGTAACAAACACAATACAGGAAAGAGAAGGATGGGTGGACAGTGTCTATTTAGATTTCAAGAAAGCTTTTGACACAGTACCACACCAAAGACTTTTATGGAAACTGTACCATCAAGAAGGAATTCGAGGCAAACTGTTTTGTTGGATGCAAGACTTTCTCATAAAAAGAGAAATGAGGACAGTACTAAGAGGAAACTACTCATCATGGAAAGAAGTGACTAGTGGAGTACCACAGGGTTCAGTGCTGGCACCAATCATGTTTTTAGTGTATGTAAATGATATAAACAGTAACACTGGAAATGAGAGCTATCTGAATATGTTTGCAGATGATGCAAAAATACAAAGGAGAATTACTAACACAGACTCTTGTAAAGAGCTACAAGAAGAATTAAATAAACTTCATGAATGGAGTAGTACATGGCAAATGGAATTCAATGTGGACAAGTGTCATGTAATCAAGTTTGGTAAAAGTGGAAAAAGACCTGATTGGGATTATAAGTTAGGAAATAAAACCCTATACACATCAGAAAGAGAGAAAGACCTAGGTGTGATTATCAATAACAGACTATCTCCGGCTGACCACATCAGCGAGAAGGTACGGAACATGTATACACTGCTTGCAAATATGAGAATAGCATTCACATACATAAATGAAGACATGCTAAGAAGGATAATAACATCATTCATTAGACCAACCCTGGAATATGCATCAGTAGTCTGGAGTCCTCATCTCAAAAAGCACATAGACAAGATTGAAAAAGTTCAAAGGGCCGCTACAAGATAGATACCAAGCTCAAGGGACCTAAGCTACGAAGAAAGACTAAATAAACTGAATCTACCAACACTACAGGAGAGAAGGAAAAGAGGTGACATGATAATGCTATATAAATGCATATCAGGGAAAGGAGAAAATAGACATAAATGATTACTTAACATATGGAGAAGCATCAGCAAGAGGACACTGCAAAAAATTGCATAAGAAGAGAGGTTATAAAGACGTAAGGAAATTCAGTTTCCCAAACAGAGCAATTGATCAGTGGAATGCACTACCGAATGAAATAGTGTGTGCCAAAACAATTCACAAATTTAAGGATATGTACGATAAATATGGTTTAAGACACGGGACAGTACGAGCTTGACTGATTCCTGTAAAGATACAATTAGGTAAGAACAATTAGGTAAGAACACACACACACACACAATAATCTATCCACATCCTGTCTCAAACATTCACGTGTTACATGGTTTCAGTAACCCTCAGGCAAAGAATTTTTTTTTTTAACTTCCCTCTGGCAAAAACACATGATTTTTTTTTTTAAACCTACGTCGACCCATTTTTTTTTTTTTTTTACATTGAAGGAATTCGGTTGTCTTCACTACCCCTGTCAACAGGTGCTGAAGAGGGGTGCCTTCACGTGGTGGCACTGATATTACTGGTTGATGGAGCTCCTCTTTTATAAAAACATCCAACAGCAACATCCCTATCCTCCGAAAGGAAGATGGTAAGCTGCAGGACGAGGATAACTTCCGCCTCCAGTCTACTGGACTCAGGTTTCAGATGAATCTTGGTCTCCTCCTCCTATTAATACTGCTATTAGGGTAAGGTGGAGTACAGGTAAGACGACACCTGCATGGGAAAAGGTTCACATTACACTGGTCAACAGGCAAAAAAGGTTCTCATACGTGAGCATGTGTCCCTGACTAATTTGATAGCACTGATTTAAAATATGATATTCATTTTGCACTGTTGGACCAGGTTTCTTGAATATCAGACTGAAAACATATTCAGTGTGTCCTAACTCGTCTCAGCCTTGTAACATATATTGAGGCACACACAGATAAGATTGTGATAATTTATGGTACAAAAATATGGAAATCCAATGCTTATTTTATTCTCATGCAATGAAGTTGTAAAAATGCTTTTGCACTTTGCTTTCCCACTTGTTAAGCTGATTCTCTTCATGTTGTAGCATCCAGCAGTAGTAGCCCATCATGTTCTGGCCTTGATACCTGCTCACCATTATAGCAATGTCTTGATGAAGCCTTTCACCGTGCTTATCACTGTCTCCGAGGTTATCTGGGAAGAAATCGAGGTGGGAGTGAGAGCAATGATTTTTCAAGGATATCCATGAGCCCAGAGCTCAATCACTCTGTAACATGCCTGCCACAATGTCTTCGTACTTGCCTGCACGATGGTTTCCAAGGTTGTTCTGTGTGACATTCATGAACGATTCCCATGCGTCTCTTTCCCACTGGTTTAATGCCTAAATGAAGTCACTATTGTTAACCAGCATGCAGATCTGAGGACCAATCAAGACCCTTACTTTCAACTTGGCTTCGGATACCATGCCATTGAGCTTCATAGACAAGTACTGAGACCTAGTACACGTTTGCTTTATGGCTTTTACGAAACTTTTCGCCAAGCCCAGCTTGAGATGCAGTGGATGCAAGAAAATGTTTTCTGGATCCACAAGGGGTATGTGAAGACAAGTGAACCTTCCGGGTGCATCTTTTGGTCTTGCTGGCCATTCTTTTCTTAAATCATGCTCAGCATTAGCTCTACTCTTCCACAAGCAGAGAAGCAACATGTGTAACCACTCTGAAGGCCCAGAAGTTGAATGATCACATTGAGGTCCCTGCACATTTTCCACTGATGCTTCTCTTACTCGATTTCGGAGAGCACAATCTTCTTAGTGTCATAGCTCTCTGTCATCTTCTCTTTGTGTGCTACTGGCACGGATGGGAGCCGATTCCCGTTGTCTAGGAGGACTGCTTTCAGAGTGTCTTTTCCTGAATCAGTAAACAGCCTCCAGTCATCTGGCTTGTATGAATAAGACTTCCAGAGTTGCTGCGTGAGAGACACCGTGTCATCGCACCAGCAGAGGTTGTTTGCCATTTTGAAAATGCAGACAGTTGTCTATGCTGATGACGAGCTGTAGTGATCATTCATCTTCCAACTGGTTACGCTGCTTCAGCCATGATCCTAGGGGCTCTGCCTTTTCTTTAGACAAGTCAGTGTCCCTTATAAGATCATGAAGGGCTCTCTGGTTGAATTATTTGGGCCCACTTTTTTGAGTTGTCCTGGTAGTCATTATCCATGGGGTTATGACTGGACTCAGATTTGCTGCTTAGCTCATGTTCAGCAGGTAGGTTTGGAACCGGTAATTCGGCACTGTGTGGCACTGGTCAGAGTGCAGAAGCGATATTGTGGTACTGTAATGTGACTGGTGTCTTGACATTTATTTGTTTGATATTTGTGAGACAGAAGTAGCAGTCATTGTTTTGGTCTTTGGGCTCTCTCCACACCATTGGTACAGCGAATGGCAAACCCAAATTTCCTTTTCCATGCATCCATTCACTCAGGTGATTGACACAGGACCTACACGCTATGTGAGGCGCCCATTTCTTGTCTTGATGGCCCATCGGACATTTGAAGTAGCTTTTGTAGTTCACTCGAACAGCCTTGTGATGGGTTTCTTGAGGCTTTCCAGGGTGAATGCTCCAGAAATGTAACAAAAACGGTCAGGATCGTTTACACATTTGCAGCATTCTGTTTATCACCAATGTCAAAGTGACTGAGAATTTCTGGAAGAACTTGAAACAATATATGTAACCTGCAACAAAAATACATATATAATTGATGGAACTAAATAAACAAATGTATGAGTCACATCCTGTGAGCAAGATACACCGATATACTGGTTTTCAAGAACTGGACCTGACAAGTCATTACTGATGCCATATTCGAGTTCAGTACTTTGATTACCCTAGAATCGGACCATTTCAATTCAAAACCACAAAGTAATTTTATTTTTGTTGACCAGTATTATCTAAACTATTACTGCTATCAATGCATGACAGTTATGGTTAGAAGCCTTGCTGTACTGGCTATATGAGTATGTGCTGGATGTTATATATGCATGCCATTTTTCTTCCACAATGAAAATGTCATTTAACCTGCCACGTGCCAGTTATTTTTAGCCCTAATAGTCACCCCTGTGCTGGCCATTTTTTGACCTTTTCTTTATTGCCTAAAATGATAGATTTTGATGTGAAAGCAACGAATTTCACCATTAAAATACTCACCAAATGTCAGAAATTGGTTTTATGGAATCCTGCATACTCGTATACAGGTATTCCCGTTCCCTCACGCTCGCCAAGTAGATGAGAGAAAGCTGTTTTCTGTGTAGGGTAGACTCAGGTATTAATGTTGAGAAGGTATAGCAATGTTCAGTACACTTTTCTGATCACTTATTACTTCAACATCTGTCACAATTTGCATGTCTGTCTCAAAGTGACTGCAGTATGTTACATTTACTTGAAGATAGGTACAATCAGACTTCACTATGAACAGTCCTGGCACTTACAAGAAGGTGTTTACAGCTTGACATCACTATGGACAGTTCTTACACATACAAGAAAATATATACAACTTGATTTCTCTATGTATAATCTCTTCACTTACGTGAAAATTATGCCTTCACTATGTATAGCGCTGGGTGAGGCACACAGGCAGAGTGAGGCAGAGCTAGTGTGAAGGGAGGAGTGAGTGGTATGTGGCCTTGACTGCCTGAGGCATGATAGAGGAACAGTTAACATACATGCCTGCCAGTTTTTACCTATGAATCTTGAAAAATGTGGTCACAGTGAATGTTTTAATTTTAAACCGTTTATAAGCGGCACTGGCACTGACTGCAGATTTTTGTTAGACCATTTTAAAATGGCACTGGCGTGTGGCGGGTAAACATACATATATATATATATATATATATATACTCACACACACTAGCCAAAAGGGTCCCGGACTTTTTCAACTAGCTCCTGTGGTGGGGCTGATTGGGCCTTCTGCCAATATGCCTAATGTAACTCTTCAACATATACTTAATCCTAACAAATTATATACCAAAACACTCCTTGGATCATGCTGATTTACAATATGTATCATATGTGGGGGTAGACCCTAAGGGAGCCGAGTTTATAGGTAAGAAACATACAAACTGTTATGCTAGTTGTTAAAGGGGTGGCTTCCCGTAAATAGAATGCCTAGAGTGTAACTGGGTTCCCTTTCTAGACCAGAGCTTAGACAAACAAGAGAGGGCCAGGGCATAAAAACACAGGGCAACAACCTTACATGTATGTTGACAGAGTCAATTGCTGTGAAACAGGTAGACAGTCATACACAATCTCAGAGGCAAAAATCAGTACGGTACATAGGCTAGTAGCTGTAGGTATAGTATCACACAGGATACTAGATATACAGGAGTCTAAGTCTGGTTCAGGAACTGTCCACGGTGAGGAGGCACTGTCATGAGGCGTTCATTGTTCTGACACTAAGTTTATAGGCTGAGCACGGGGGGGGGGGAGGGTGTCACTGACTCTGCACAAGGGAAGGGAGTAATTAGTAGCACTATTTGCAGGCACCGTTACAGGGGGCGAGGGTAGTGTCACTGATTGCAATAGTCATTCTGTGCTTTTGTATTTTAAGGTCTTACATTCTTACTTAGCCCCACTGTACACTTGTAGCTGGATTTCACTAGGGCACCTGTTCTTTTACACTCACTGGTCTCGATCTTTTCTGGGCCTCACTGTATTTTGGTATCACGGTAAACTCACTGTCATGCCTCAAGTTCACTGTCTTTAGGTCCACTTTGTTTCACTGTGGGAAGTGGAAGTCCAGGGGTTACATCTCTCGGCCTGGGGAAGGCGGAGGCCCTTTGGGAGTCCCTTCATCCCGCTGCCACGGGACCACTCTCAGGGGCTTCGTCTCTCAGCTGAGGCTCTGGCCATGTGTGGCAAATGGCCCCTGACTGTCGGGGCTTGGGACTGGGGTCTGGTCCTCGGAACTTGGGCCAAACAGGCATTGGAGGCACTCACTGGGGCACCTGGTGGAGTACGGGTGTCGCCTTTGTTGGGATGGGGAGTGGGCCCGCCCCGGGGGCTGGGGGGACATCCTTGGAGGGGCATCGGCTGCAATCTTCTGCTGGGGTTGCCGCTGTCAGGGCTGGGCTGCAGCATTGCTCCCGGCTGGAGTCCATCAGGTAGGCGTCCTCTTCCCCCAGATGGAGGGAGAACAACACCGGGGGCAGTACGGGGCCTCTCCACCAATCCTCCGGGCAGTGGTCCTCCTCCTGAAGGTTGCCTCGGTCTGGGTGGACAGGAGGGTGATCTGTGCTCCTGCCGGAAGGCAGGACTAAGCACAGCTTGGAGGTTAGCTACAGGCCGTCCCTTCGCTGGCAGTGTGGCTGCGGGCCGTCTCCAGGGCCCGACTCCCTGATGGGAACACCGGTGAGGTACTGGCCTTCACCTGCCTGCCTGTGTGGCTACCGGCCGTCACCGAGGTCCTGCAAGGAGGGTGACATGCAGGAGAGGAGCGGCTAAGGGCCGTCTCTTCCCTATGGGCGCAGCTACAGGCCGTCGCCTGTGTCATGCCTTCCAAGGCAACTACAGAAGGAGAGGGGACGTACCAGTCTCTCCCCAGTGTGGCTACAGGCCGTCACTGGTTTCTGTAGGGGGTTTGAACAGCACTGGGCAGAGTGGCTACAGGCCATCTTCTAATTAGTGGTCCGGCTACAGGCCATGACCTATTTTGTGAGTGGCTACAGGCCATCTCTGGTGCCCAGCTAGAGGCCTTGGCCCTTTGTGGTGAGTGGCTACAGGCCAACTCTGGTACCCGGCTACAAGCCGTGGCCCTTTTTGGTGAGCAGCTACAGGCCATCTCTTTATTCTCTGAGTGGCTACAGGCCGTCTCAGGTGCCCCGCCATAGGCCATGGCTGGGGTGCTGCTTCGAACTGTTAGGCTAGTTCCACCCCGATCCTGTTGGTGGTCAGCTCGCCCAGAAGGCAGTGTACTTTGACAAAGGCGGTGGTGGTGGGCGAGTTCCATGGAATAGGGGCACGCAGCCTGGGTGAACTTATGACCCTGTTGCAAGGGCGTATTCCACGCGCCGTCCAGCCCTCCGTGTCCTCCTCCTGGGGGTGTTGTGGCGGTTTGCATTGTCACAGCCAGCATTTTACCGCCCTCTGTGTCCTCCTCCTGGGGGTGTGGTGACAGCTTGCGTTGTCACAGCCGGCATTTTACAAACACTCGCCTTTATTATTATTTTATATATATATATATATATATATATATATATATAGCACCCAGGTAAGAGTGAATGGAGATTTGAGTGATGAGTTTTCCATGAACGTTTGTTTGCATCAGGGGTCAGTTTTGAGTCCCATGTTGTTTATCATGGTACTTGAAGTCCTCTCACGTGACTTCAGAAATGGACACCCGTGGGAGATGTTGTATGCTGATGACTCGGTGTTGATTGCAAACAACAAAAGGGAGGCGGAGGAAAGGTTTAGGAAGTGGAGAGATGGTATGGGACACAAGGTCTTAAGGGTAAGTGCAGATAAAACAAAAGAGATGATATCTAGGGTTGGTGGCAGTACTGTCAAAGACAAGGGAGAATGGCCATGTGCAGTTTGCCACAATGGCGTGGGAAGTAATTCCATCTTGTGGTGTTTGTAATAAATGGGTGCACAAGAGATGTAGTGGTATCAGAGGTAGACTGCGAGATATTACTGATTTTATTTGTGCGGCATGTTGGGGAGAGCAGATGGAGATTGTCAGGCGTGAAAAGATTGAACTTGCTGGTGAATCTCTTGAGTGTGTGGATGAGTTTTGTTATTTGGGAGACATGTTGTGTGCTGGAGGTGGGGCTGGAGCTAGCTCTGTGGCTAGGGTGAGAAGTGGTTGGAAGAAGTTCAGGGAGCTCTTGCCTCTCCTGACATTGAGAAGACTCT
The DNA here is from genome assembly GCF_032717465.1 of Coenobita brevimanus. Taxonomy (NCBI): domain Eukaryota; kingdom Metazoa; phylum Arthropoda; class Malacostraca; order Decapoda; family Coenobitidae; genus Coenobita; species Coenobita brevimanus. The sequence continues at coordinate 29,471,685 of NC_136993.1, forward strand.
TCCTACGTGCTAAGGGGTCTTTGCATGCAGCATGTGTTAGGTGTGTAATGCTGTATGGTAGTGAGACCTGGGCAGTAAAGGAGGAAGATATTCGCAGGCTCAGACATACAGAAGTGACAATGATTAGGTGGACGTGTAGTGTGTCCCTGAGTCCAAGGCCTGGGGGGGGCTGGGCTTACGATGGAAGAGTTGAGAGGTAGGATGGGACTGGAGTGTATTGGTGTTGTGATGAGAGGTAGATTGAGATGGTTTGGGCATGTGGAGAAGAAGGGGGAATAAAAATTGGGTGAGGAAGGTGAGAAATGTTAATGCTGAGGGTGGGGTTATGAGGGGTAGACCGAGAAAACATAGGACGAGGTCATGAAGTGTGACCTCAGGGTTAAGGGATATATATATATATATATATATATATATATATATATATATATATATATATATATATATATATATATATATATATATATATATAATTTGCTTTTTACCCCATAGGTATGCCAAAATGCCCTTGGAGGAGGCCTTTTACCCTGCCATATAAATTCTATGTTTAATTCAAGGAGAGATGTCAGAAGAATGTCACATAGACAGTATCAAATTTTATTGACTTTACTAACGAAAACGTGGCTCAATTTGAGCCAAAATTCAATAATATGCGTCTAAAGAACTAAACACCCTAGTTGAACTTGATTAAGATTATTCTGAAGACAGTGATACAAAGAAAGCTTTTCTTGCCCCACTTAACGAAAATATACTCTGTTTTAGCCGAATTCAATGCTTTCTATGAACAGGAAAAGAAAAGACAACTAATCGATCTTCAATAAATCATATAAAACATCACTGTACTTGGCTACTCTTAGGTAGCTAGTATATAAGCTATAGTACAAATCTGAATGTATCATAGGTGTCTTTTCACTGTAAGAAGCTAAGATTACTGTAGTCACTATAAGGAAATATGGCTAGTGTGTAAAAAATCAAATGTAGCCTACTTAGTCATTGCCAGGTTCACAGTTGTGACATATGTACCAATCATATCCAGGTGTGCATTTTTCATGTGCCCATTTTCTATTGGAGGTACACTGTACTCAAATCTCAGAAGGTCCGCCCTCAGCAGATGGTGCTCCACACATTACATAACGTCATTCCTCTTCATTGGATGAACCTCGAGGAGCTAGTTTCTGCTTATTCTTTGCTGCTTTAATTTCTGGTACACTATATACAGACTTTTGCTTTGGAAGATGTTGCATTCTGTAGAGTGATGATGTTAACCCTTTCATGCACGGATAAGTTTTTAAGTTTTCCCGGGTCTGACATGCAGGCTTTTCTCCTCTCCCTCCCCCAGCCGCCGGACGCTCTGAAAATGTGTATTCTCGGCTTATTTTCACCACCTAAACATATTTATTTTGACACAAAACCGATATATACCTATTCACCGATGTTTGTTCTACACAATAAGTAAAAAAAAAAACACACACACACACACACACACACCAAAAAAACACACTATACATACGTTAGGGCGCTCGGAATAAACATTTAGGATCATAGATTTCAATTCCCAACATCACAGGTCGAATGTTTACTAATCAATCTCTACATGTTATACCAATAATCTAAAGATAATTTGATTAGCTTTCGAATGGGTCAGGTCCCAGTGCGATACAATGTATGGTCTTCGAGTAATAAGCAAGAAAGTAAAACCCATTTTCAACAGAAAACAACTTTCTAATTTCGGGAGGGTTTGCGAAGAACTTTCATGGGTACCCTTATATTTCTATTTCATCATCCTATGCACAATTTCATCCTCTTTCTTCTCAGTTAAGAACAGTGATCCTAGGCCTCATAGTTCTCGAGAAAAAGGCAAAAAACTACGGCGTATTTTGCCACATGCTGACCCGCCATCAGCCACACTCACGCTAGTTTCCCGTAGCGCGCTAACACTTTTATACTTGCTAGCTTCGCTTTCCTTGGTTTTATACCAACAACTATTTCATATAATTACTTCTGTTTTGTTTTTAGTCCTCTCAAAAACATGAACACTAAACCTGTTGCTACCAACCGAAACTGAAGCTGTATTTATTTCCCTGTCATTTGTGTTCAGGTGAAAAACAATATATATATATATATATATATATATATATATATATATATATATATATATATATATATATATATATATATCTAAATATCTATCTATTGCCAGACGCCTCAATCCCGTTTGGGGTGGCCACAAACAAATCGCCTCCAAGTCGCCCTGTCCCCCGCCATTTCACTCCCCTGCTCCCAACTCACACCCCCTCTCTCATATATCTTTCCACCCCATCCCTCCATCTCATCCTCGGCCTCCCCCTCCCTCTTTCCTCCTCCACCTCACTCACATACACTCTCTTCGTAAGTCTTTCACCCTCCATCCTCTCCACATGGCCAAACCACCTCAGTGTGTTCCTCATAACGCTTCCTATCACATCCACATCAACACCACAACGCTCCTTTATATCCTCATTCGTCAGCCTGTCTCTCCATGTGACTCCACAGGCTCCTCTTAAATAACTCATTTCCATTGCCCTCACTCTTGACTTGTGTCCTTCCAACAACGTCCAAGCTTCACTTCCGTACATTAGAGTTGTTATCACAATACTGTCATGTAGTAACTTTTTCACTTCCATGCTCACTTCCCTGTTTCTTATCACTGCTTTCAAAGAACGAGCAACCTTTCTTCCCTGCTGTACCCTTTCAAGCACTTCACCCTCCAAACCTCCATCCTTACTCATCACACTACCCAAGTACTTAAACGTACTCACATTTTCCAATTCCTCACCATCCAACCTCGCTGTACATTCACTGACTTCACCTCTCTCAAAGACCATCACTTTACTCTTCCCTACATTCACCTTTAGATTCTGTTTCTTACACACTCTCTCAAACTCATCCACCAAGCCTTGCAGCTCCCCTTCGTCTTCACTCAACAACACAGTATCATCTGCAAACAACAGTACAGGGAGTTTCCAAACACTATCCTCTCTCACCAGGGCCACTCCAACATCCACTACCCTACCTTGTACATCTTTTATTACCCCATCCATGTACAGATTGAACAACCATGGAGACATGACACATCCCTGTTTCAACCCAACTTTCAAAGAGAAAAATTCACTTAGTTCACCATCCACACGCACTGCAGCCTTTGCACCATCGTACATACTCTTCACAGCTCTCAACAACTTCCCATCTACTCCATATATTCTTAACACTTTCCACAATCCTTGTCTATCCACCCTGTCATATGCTTTCTCCAAATTCATGAAAGCCGCATACAACTTCTTTCCCTTCTCTAGAAACTTTTCCACTAAAGATCTAAGAATGAATATCTTATCTACACAACCTCTTCCCTTCCTAAAGCCTCCCTGTTCTTCTCCAACTAATTTCTCTGTTCTTTCTCTAACTCTGTCAATAAGTATCCTACCATACACTTTTCCTATTATACTAAGAAGACAAATGCCCCTATGATTACCACACACTTCTTTTTCCCCTTTTCCTTTGTACAAGGGAATAATTATACCTGACTTCCAATCCTCCGGGACTCTACCTTCCTCTCAGGCCAATCTGCACATCTTCCACATCCATTCTACTACTATCTCTCCCCAATGCTTCAGCATTTCACCACACACTCCATCAATTCCTGGGGCTTTCCCTGTATATGTAAAAATACTGACGTAAATAAAGGTAAACAGATAAGTAAAAAAAAAAAAAAAATACCACGTACTTCTCCAGTGACAATGATCTTCCTGCAGAACCACATAGCCAAATATATCAGTACATGGGAAACAGTAGATTTCACCAAAACACAGACACACACACACACACACACACACATATATATATATATATAGTTATGGAACAGAGAGAGATATTGAACACTTCAAGTGAGAATACTAAAATCACTACTGTCCCGCAAAGTTCCAGGTTCAAACCAAAAGAGGTAAAATTACAAGTTAAAGTTTAATGCTAAAACTAACAACTAAACATTCAGGACTCATAAGGATAATGTAATGGCAAAACAGGTTACATATTTGGTTAACTGCAATATCCTCTATTAACACGAATTTAGCAAGAACAAATTTATCTAAGTCAGCCCTGATAAATGAGAGAACCGAATAATGCTCTGTTAAAGTAAGATATAATATTATTACAGATACAAACTATTACTAATACTGGCTGACAGCAAAAACCCTACCAGGATTACGAATTAACGCCTTATGCTATACAGTACAAGAAAAATGGTAATAACACTTATACTCAAATTATACAACAGCTAGATGGCTGGAGACTTCCTGAGCACTCACAAAAATAATAATACACTATACAGGGGAGGATAGAGATGTGAACAAAATGAGGAGTAAATCTAAGTGGCAACTAATGCAGAGACTGAGCTCATTATATAGGGGGCCGGCAGAGCTTGATTCAACTTGCAAGAAGGACGCGGAAATGAAGGCACAGGGGAGGAAGAGTTGACAGTCCTGCTCTGAACAACAGAAAGAACGACTTACTCTACTATAAGGGGGAGAAGGGGGGAGTGAGGTAGAACACGCAAGCCTGGTCACTATGGAAGCCACAAGGCGAATCGTGATCAAACATGCAGCATACTGTATGTTAGAATTATACAAAGGATGATGAAATCATAGGCTATGTAACACCTCCCCACAAAGAAAAAGAAATTTACAAAGGAAATTTCTTATTACTCTAAAACAATCTGTCTAAAGTCTAGATAAGCAATCTGCAATAACATTTTCTTTCCCCTTGACATGTTGTATGTCTAATGAATACTCCTGAAGAAGTAGACTCCATCTTGTCAATCTCTGATTTTTATCTTTAAACTTACTAAGGAATTTCAGTGGGTTATGATCGGTATTAATGACTATGTGGTCAAAATCAGAACACAAATAAAATGAAAAGTGCTGTAAATCCAAAATCAAGGCCAAAAGCTCTTTCTCAATAGCTGAGTAGTTCTTTTGAGATGGAGTGAACTTTTTACTTAATAAGATAGAGGGTGTTCAATAACCTGATCATCCTCTTGCAGCAAAACAGCCCCAGTTCCTGTATCACTTGCATCAACAGCCATCTTAAAAGGCTTAGCAAAATTTGGAGTAGCGAGCACTGGCTGACTTAATAGAATAGCTTTAAGTTTGTTGAAAGAGGATTCACAGTTATCGGTCCAGACAAATTTAACTCCCTTTTTCAGTAGGTCTGTAAGTGGTGATACAAGAATTGAAAAGTTAAGAACAAATCTCCTGTAATAACCTACCATTCCCAAAGATCTTTGTACCTCTTTCCTACTTTTAGGTCTGGGAAGATCACTTATAACCTGAACCTTAGCTGCTAGTGGTGCAACGTGTCCATCACCAATTACGTACCCAAGGTACTGAACTTTAGCTTGACCAAACTCACACTTTGATAAATTTGTTACGAGATTAGCCTGAACCAAACGCTCAAGAAATTTACTGACATGAAATAGGTGATCTTTCCAGTTGTCACTGAAGATTAATACATCATCAATATAAACAACACACCCTGCCAAACCCTCTGTTACAACATTCATGAGCTTCTGAAAAGTGGCTGGTGCATTCTTCATACCATATGGCATTACAGAACATGCAAAAGTCTTTCCTAGTGTTACAAAACATGAGATCTCCCTAGCACGTTCAGTCATAGGTACTTGCCAGTATCCCTTTAACAAATCAAACTTACTTATGTACCTAGCCTTTCCGATCTTGTCTATGCAATCTTCCACGCGAGGGAGAGGGTAAGTGTCTGTTTTGGTTATCTGATTAACACATCTGTAGTCGATGCAAAGCCGCTGTGACCCACCTGGCTTAGGGACTAGAGTGACAGGAGAACTCCACTCGCTCTGACAGGGCTGAATCATCTTGTGGTCCAACAGGTAGCCAAGCTCCTTCTGGATGAGAGGAACTTTCACTGGGTTCACACGGTAAGGAGGCAGTTTAATTGGCTTTGCATCTCCAACATCGACATCATGCATCAACACAGTGGTTCTTCCTGGAGTGGCATGGAACACTTGCGGGTACTCCTGCTGTAATGCCGAAAACTCCTGCCTTTCCTCGGGAGCTAGATGAGAAAGTTTAGTCTGGAGATCATTCATGATATCAGGATTCTTCCCCAAACTATCACTCAGGCTCATACTGCATGGGAGAGCTTCACTTGCAGACTCGGGTGGAACAGCTACAGTGCAGACTGGGTTATTTTCGTCCCGCCTGTGATATAACTTTAGCATCTTGATGTGACAAAGTTGCTTGTTCTTTCTACGATCTGGTGTGGGGATGACATAGTTGACATCACTGAGTTTCTTCTCCACGAAATAAGGACCACTAAACTTGGCTTGAAGAGGTTGCCCATGCACTGGTAGCAGAATCAAAACCTGATCTCCTGGCTGAAAGTGGCGTAACCTGGACTTCTTATCATACCAAGTCTTCATCTTCTCCTGAGCAGCTCCTAAATTCTCTCTCGCCAGCTGTAAAGCAGTGGACAGCCGTTCTTTGAACTTCATCACATACTCCAAGAAGGTTGACGTCATCTTCCTCCGACAGCCAGAATTCCTTGAGTAGCTTAAGGGGTCCTCTTACTTCATGGCCAAACAGTAGTTCAAAGGGTGAGAAGCCTAGTGATTCATTTGGAGATTCTCTTGCGGCAAATACAACGAATGGAATTTCCTGAGCATCGATTTGAGTGTTTGATGATATCTCTCCAACGCTCCTTGGGTCTGGTGATGGTAAGCTGAAGACGTGATATGGGTGATGCCCAACTCTTTCAGAAACTGCTTGAAAACATTTGACATGAAATTACTTCCCCAGTCTGACTGTACCTCCTTGGGCAGACCAAAATTGGTGAAGAACCCTAGCATTTCCTTAACCTGCGGCTTCCCGTCGACGTACTTCCACGTCCTCACGTTTTGTCACTGCCAATCCCATTGACGTACTTCAACGTCCTGCAATTGCAAGGTTCATAATTTCCACAATTTTCAAAATTCGCGCGAGATTTTCGATTCGCCCACCTACCCAAGCCTCCCCTACCTGCCGCCAGGCGGGCAGCATCCCAGACCCCGCGTGACCCGCGCTCGCCCTTGTCTCGGTCACTCACCTGTTAGCAGTGACCCAGGTCAGACATGGCATGTAAAGGTCTCTCAGACGACGAAATACAATCCGTCCTGGATGCCTTCACTGGAGATAGTGATTCTCCACTTGATGATGATGTGGTGGATCGAAATTATGTGCAGCCTGAGGAGGAAATAACAAGCAGTGATGAGGAGGTCCCTTCGCCCCGGAAAAAGCGGTATGTCACGTATTGTAAGGGAAGGGAAGGCCAGCCTGCACCCAAAACACCTGCATGGACCTCTCTCCATCCCCTAGAGAGAGATTCTGATGAGGACGAGGATGAGGATGATGACGATGATGGTGGCTTAGGACGTGATGTTGCCTCATGGTTGGGGATGGAAAAAATCTCACCCCGAGGATCAGAAGGTGGGGCGAGAAGGCAAATAAAGTATGGCCTAGTGTTTTGTCTAGGGAAGGCGAAAGTGGTGTGGTGGGAGTGCGGGGTGAAAGGGAAAGTGGTGTGGCGAAAGCGAGGGGTGAAAGGGAAAGTGGTGTGGCGGGAGTGCAGGGTGAAAGGGAAAGTGGTGTGAGGGAGGCAGCACGAGCACGTGGTTCACGTAGGCCCAGGGGAGAGGAGGTGGAGCCACTCCCCAGCACGTCTTTTGCCATACAATATTCCCAAACTTCCTCCCCACAGCCCCAGGATGTGGGGAAAGGAAGGAAAGGGAAGGGAAAGAGTAAAGGTAAAGGGAGAGGGAAGAGAAGTGCGAGTGATGAAAGGCGCCGCTCTCCACCTCCCACACCACCACCAATGTTGCGTTGTGCCTTCAGCCATGTTTCAGAGAGTACCATAACTTCCTACACTACTGAAACTGTGTGGGATGGCGAGATGACGCTCAGAATAATGGTAAGGCCAGTCAGTATGTGCTAAGTCTTATATAAACTTGAAACGGGTGTAATGTTTGCAGGAAAGTAATGTATAAGTTAAGAAATAGTGTAAGTTGAACGAAGTGATATCAAAACTACACCCACTGTATAAATCTGCGAAAATATGATGCTCAGTATAACACTCTGGTCAGTAAATATGTGATAGCAAGAATATAAAGTGGAAACGGGTGTAATGTTAGCAGGAAAGTAATGTATAAGTTGAAAAATAGTGTAAGTTGTAACAATTGATGTCACGAGTACACCCACTGTGTAAATCTGCGAAAATATTACGCTCAGTAGAACATTCTGGTCTGTAAGTATGTGATAGGAATGATATAAAGTGGAAAAGGGTGTAATGTTAGTAGGAAAGTAATTTATAAGTTGAATACTAGTGTCAGATGAAACAAATGATATCGTGATAACACTCACTGTGTAAATATGCGATAATATGACGCTCAGTAGAATAGCAAGGTCTCCAATTATGTGATAGCAATTATATCAAGTGGAAACATGTGTCATGTTAGTGGAGAAGTATTATATAAGTACAAAACTAGGTTGTAAGTTGAAATAATAGTCATAGCGGCTTCACCCTCTGTGTTATTATGCGCTATTATTACGCTAAAGATTATCATAAGGCCTGAAACTATCTCAAAACAGTTCTCTAAAGTGGAAAAGTGTATAATGTTATTAGGAAAGTATTATGTAAGTCGAAAATAAACAATACGAGTTGAAACAACAGTCACAGCGAGTTCACTCACTACGTAAATAAGCGCTAACATTACGCTAATAGTTATCGAAAGGCCTGTGAATACATAAAAACAGTTCAGTAAAATGTAAAATGGTATAATGTTATTGGAGATGTATTATGTAAGTAGAAAAAATGATATGTATCATGATTCAGGAATGTTAGCGATTCATCGTGATCAGTCTGCCCGATTTTGCTCGGTTCGCACGATGGTACAATGCTTATTTCAGCTCTATTTTTGTATAAAATCCAATTTACTCTTGTATCACATGATTTTATGTTTGTAATAAATACATATCTACTTACTTTCATTGGTTTCCCAGACTTATAATACCATAGAAAACGTGGGAGCCTCAGACCACCTACAGAGAACACGGTACCAGGTGTGACCAAGGTATACCTGTTTAGGCAACTTATGGACCCCGGTGAACACTTTCTTCGTGATTGACCATTATTTCTGACCAAAAGCGAAAGTTTTAGCCAAAAAAATTTGGGTCGAAAAATGGTCGGGATTGGGGGGTACCAGTGGTCAAAAAGTGGTCGGGACGGGGCGGGTTAACCACGTTCTTTGCTGAGATATTTCTAAGTGGAATGGCTTCAGGATAACGAGTAGCCATATCAATCAGGGTCAACACATAAGAAAATCCTAAAGAAGTCTTAGGAAGAGGGCCCACAATATCCTCCAACGTACGGGTGAATGGCATCTCAAAAGGAGGAATGGGAACTAGAGGTGCAACCTTTTCGGTCTGATTACACTTCCCCACAACTTGACAGGTGTGACAAGACTTACAAAACCAGGAAACATCTCTGAAGATACCTGGCCAGTAGAAGTGTTTCAAAATGCGTGCCACAGTCTTCCTCACTTCAAGATGTCCTGCCAAACTGGAATCATGAGCCACTCTAATGATATCCTGCCTACAAACACGAGGGATGACAACTTGATGTACAACCTCCCATTCACAGTCGGCTGATGCTGCTGGGGGTCTCCACTTTCTCATAAGTACTCCTGACTTTATATAATAACAAGTAGAAGCACTAGCTGACTCTTCCTCCCTGCAAGCAGAGTTAGCTAGACCTTTCAACTCAGGGTCAGCAACCTGCAACTCAACCAACTCTTGACGAGACAAATTATCAACACTACGGGGTACTGCCTCATCTGGTGAGTGGTCCAAATTAGCAAGAAAAGTGTCAGCTAGGATAACATCATCATCATCATTATCCTCTAAGTCACCAGTAACTTTATACTTAGCCCTAGTGACAGCACATGCAGAGAACACCTCAGCGATATCACAATCCTGGGTCGCAGTCACCGGTTCACTAGACAACTGAGGAGCTGGACACACTTGACTTCCACCAATATCATTTCCAAGTAAGAAAGTTACACCTGACATTGGGAGTGTCTGAACCAACCCAACCATAACGGAACCATTAACAAAACCAGACTCTAAATTCACTCTTCACAGAGGGACAGAGAAGTAATTATTCCCTACTCCTTGTAAGATTACAGTTTCATCAGAGGAATTAACATTAGAGCCTAGAACACTGGTCAGCATAAGGGATTGGCAAGCACCTGTATCACGATATATTTTAACTGATTTCCTGTCATTATTGTCCAGAGGACTGACAAAACCATCAGACAGGAAATTAGCACATGAACTCTTGAGAGTGTCACCCACGTTACTGCTCAAAAGAGGAGATTCATCATGAGAATTTAATTTACCCCTCAAAGCAGGTTCACTTAACTCGGTTTAAGAATTCTGGGAACTCTCAAGGGTTGACACTAGACCAATTGACTGAATATTTAAAGACTCCTTTTTGTTCACATCACGCTGTCTCCTGAAACATTTCTCCGTAGTATGACCAAGCTTACTACAATAAATACATTTACTTTTCTGAAATCTAGAGGTGAAGCTGGTATTTACTTCCTGAGAAACATCATCTTTATTCTCTTTCCTTTTACCTGTACTCTGAGTAGAGGCAACGTACTTACTCTCAGCTTTCCTTTTTTCTTTAGAATATCTCTTGTGAGTGAGAACATATTCATCAGCTAAAACTGCAGCATCAGACAAATTATCTATTCTTTTCTCATCAAGATATAGGCTTACATCTTTATTAATACACCTTTTGAAGTCCTCCAGCAAAATCATCTGCTTAAATTTATCAAAACCAGAATTTACATTCTTAGAATTTAACCACTGCTGTAACAGATCTTCTTTGATTTTTGCATACTCAACATGGGATTGCTTATCTTGCTTATAAGTTGTCCTAAATTTTACTCTATAGGCTTCAGGAACAAGCTCATAGGCCTTAAGAATCAAGCTCTTAACTACATCATAATTATCAGAGTGATCCTGAGGGAAAGATGCATAAGTTACCTGAGCTTTACCGATGAGAACAGTCTGAAGGAGTATTGGCCAATACTTTTTGGGCCAATTAAAACTTGTAGCTACCCTCTCAAACAACTGAAAATACTTTGTTAAATCAGATTTATTAAAAGGAGGGACAAGTTTAACATTTTTAGCCACATCAAAATCATCAGAGCTAGATGATCCAGTTCCACCTTGTTTCATGCGATACTCATGGTCTGCCTGAATCCTAGCAAGTTCAATTTGTGCCTGAGCCTGTGCCTGTGTCTTCTGAATACGAGCCTGAGACTCAGCCTCCTTAGCATTTGCCTGAAACTCAGCCTCCTTAGCACGAGCCTCCTGCAGGGCTAGCTGTAACTTAGCTATTTCAATCTGTGTTTGCTCATTTGGAGGAGTTACATTAAACAAGCTTTTATTAATCATGTCAACAATTTGATCTTTAGAATGATGAGAGCGAACAGCAATTCCCAATTGTTGAGCAACAAGCTTAAGTTCATTCTTTGTTCTGTTTTCTACATCACACACTGTTTGCACATTTGACAAAAAATCTTTGGCTTCATCAAGAGTAGTAATAGTGGACATCATGAATAAATCACAGTCACAAAATATCAAGCAATATCCTTATGATAATATCCTGAATATCCTGATAAGAGGTCGCCAAATTTATGTTACGGAACAGAGAGAGATAATGAACACTTCAAGTGAGAATACTAAAATCACAACTGTCCCGCAAAGTTCCAGGTTCAATACAAAAGAGTTAGGTAAAATTACAAGTTAAAGTTTAATGCTCAAACTAACAACTAAACATTCAGGACTCATAAGGATAATGTAATGGCAAAACAGGTTACATATATGGTTAACTGCAATAGCCTCTATTAACACGAATTTAGCAAGAACAAATTTATCTAAGTCAGCCCAGATAAATGAGAGAACCGAATAATGCTCAGTTAAAGTAAGATATAATATTATTACATATACAAAATATTACTAATACTGGCTGACAGCAAAAACCCTACCAGGATTACGAATTAACGCCCTATGCTATACAGTACAAGAAAAATGGTAATAACACTTATACTCAAATTATACAGCAGCTAGATGGCTGGAGACTTCCTGAGCACTCACAAAAATAATAATTCACTATACAGGGGAGGACAGAGATGTGAACAAAATGAGGAGTAGATCTAAGTGGCAACTAATGCAGAGACTGAGCTCATTATATAGGGGGCCAGCAGAGCTTGATTCAACTTGCAAGAAGGACGCGGAAATGAAGGCACAGGGGAGGAAGAGTTGACAGTCCTGCTCTGAACAACAGAAAGAACGACTTACTCTACTAGAAGGGGGAGAAGGGGGGAGTGAGGTAGAACACGAAAGCCTGGTCACTATGGAAGCCACGAGGCTAATCATGATCAAACATGCAGCATACTGTACGTTAGAATTATACAAAGGATGATGAAATGATAGGCTATGTAACAATATATATATATATATATATATATATATATATATATATATATATATATATATATATATATATATATATATATATATATATATATATATATATATATATATATATATATATATATATATATATATATATATATATATATATATATATATATATATATATATATATATATTTATGTAAATGCACGTAATCCAACCTCACGTTGCATTTCGCTACCTTTGTGCTAGCTCAGGTGTATGAAACACACACTTCCTTACGAGGACTTGGCTCACTTTTTCACTGTCTTTTCACATAAAACATAGCCAAATATATCAGTACACGGGAAACACAGTAGATTTCACCAAAAAATATATATATATACGTGTAGATGCATGTGTTCCAAACGTCGTGTTGCATTTTGCTACCTTTGTGCTAGCTCAGGTATATGACACACACTCTTCGTTACGAGCACGTGGCTTATTTTTTAACTGTCTTTTCATATAAAACAACCAAATCTATCGATATATGAGATAAATAGTACATTACACAACAACAAGTAGTGGTGCATGGCCCTTACCTGTTCGCCAAGGTGTAGCAGATGGTGTTTCCCTTACCAGAAGACGCTGCAGTGTTTACGATTTTATTTCACAATACACATAATCAAATCCATCATTTTATGAAACATACATGATATTTCACCACAACAGTACCTGATCGTACTCTGTATGTCACATCTGCGATGCTTATGGTATCGAAGGGCGATATTTTCTGACGAGCATGTGGTGGAGTGTTTACGTTCATCCACACAAGCATACGAGAAACATATCAATATCACTAATGCTTTATTTCACACAGAAACCATACAGAATAAATATCACTAATGCTTTATTTCACACAGAAACCATACAGAATAAATATAACAATAAGATAAAAACAAATATTCCTACAAACCTGTATTTTATCCCCTCCTGACAACGGCGTGCCGTGGCCAGGCGTACGTGACTCCTGCCCTAACCAATATTTCATGTACACTTGCTGCACTATACTCCTATCTGATGCACAATAACGCTATCCACCATATATCAGCATAAAACAAGGACTTCATCAATACCTTGGCAAATATTTCCTTCAAGACATCGCCATGTCATCAGGCGGTTTCCCGCCTCCCTCAGCTAAGCCTTTTACCATGTCCTTCCTCACTGGCTATTGCACACTATACTTTATTCACCTGATTCATTGTCACTGTTATTCAGTGGTTGAATACTCACACTGGGTGCAGGGTAGAGGGAGTGTAGTTGTTGGGAACCGTCAATAAACAGGGTAGGCCTACCACAATCTTTGTTGGGCCAACGGCAGAATAACGGCCATGAACGATTCACTAAAAACCTAATTCCCTATTGCAAACACCACATCTAATCACAATAGTGCCCCAGAAGTAAACACAAGCACCACTGGTATAGTGGAATATGATGCATGTCCCGGGATGGGGTAAACATAGTAAGATTTAAATGCCCAGCCATGCGCTACCTTCTCCCTCGACAGCTGATGCAGAACTAATCAACATGGCCAGGCTGCCGCACGTCTCGGGCCCTGAGGTTGCCAAGTCATTACTTCTGATGAGACGAGCGGGAACTATGATGCGTCCAAGAATGATGCCGATTGGCCGAAAACTTTTTCTTTAACGTCGGTTTTTATGCTTTTATACGACAAACGCGTCTTCGCTTATAGTCGCAGAAACTTCCAAATGATGACAAGCGCGTTATCGTGGGCGAAAGGGTTAATACCTCAGGCTTTTGCACTCTTCTTACCTACTTTGATTCTGAGTTGGTTTTAGGGAGGCTGCTCAGTTGTGTCAGTATACTCATAACGATTGCTTCACTCTCTACTGATGTTTCCAGTTATGGACTCTGGGACTGAAGAACTGAGGTTTCATGTGATGCTGATAATGCATTAATGCTGACATTTAATGTAGGTTATACTGTCCTGAGTTGTATCCACTCTACCCTCATTTGAACTAGGACTTTTGTGTGATTGTTGCCTCTGATTTTCTTATTGATAGCTGTAGGTTTTTCTTCATAAAAGCTCTAAGCCAGCCTTTTCTTGCCATGTTAGTCGACTTACAGAATCAGTGAAGAATTTTCATTTTTTCAGCAAAATCAAAGGCATGGCAACATACATCAATAGTTGTGAGGTCAAACAGGGCTTTTTCCATTTCTTGAACACGTTCACTAACATGGACTCAAATTTCTTTCTTTTTTTAAATCAAATTCCGGTCTGAAACAGCCAAGTTTTACAGCTCTTGGAATTTTTACTCTTCCACCTCGATTTCGTCGAAGTATCTTGCAAGTAATGTCGAAGGTTCTTGATACTGCTTTCAGTGGATCACTGACATGAAATGTTGGAAGAGCATCACTCAGAGCAGTTTCCCAGTAGGAAGCATTTGTAATTCTCCTGTTGTATGCACGTGGCATCTCGCATCAGAAATAATAGAATAAAAAAGGACGAATTAGTATGTTTATCAAAGAGGGGTAAAACACCCACCAGTGGGCTATTGTACCTTCGACACAGGGGGGGCCTTTTTTCCATGACGCCATTTTTATGTAAACAAACCTCAACTTTCCCATCACATCAGACTGATGGCTAACTTCTTGTGCATTGTGTTCTTGAATCCTCATGACAGTTATCCCAGACTACAAAGATGTTTTTGCACACACTTGTAATTTACAAGAGATCACTAAAATAGCCGAATACTTACAGGAAATGTGGCAAAATCTGAAAAAAGTGAGTAGGATGCTGAAGTCTGTATCCTGCATGCCACCATTAGTGTCAGTGTCTGTCGACAGTTTGCACCGATACTCTGATCATCTGATTGGGACTCGTCGTTTCCAAACGGACTCAAAACATGTAGGTAGGTCTCTTACACCCGGGGGCATCTTACCCCATTCTACCCTACTAGTACTACCACTACTATAACAACAACAACTACTACTACCACTACTACTACTGCTACTACTACTGCTATTACTGCTACTACCACAGCAACAGCTGGCAGGAAGAGCAGCAGCTGGCAGGAGGAGTTCTGTGTTTGCAAGCATTTACTGCATTAAACTGCTGTTCCGCATCTGTTCTGTAGAGCAGAGCAGATTTATGAAGGTTCGGTCTACAATTATCCCATGTCTGATATAAGAAGATATGAGCTGAGGAGAAATTTCCGAAGTATTTATGTCATCCCAGGTCCTGACTGGATGTGAAGGTTTGGAGACAACAATGGGATAAAATTTTCTTCTAATGACTGAAGTTCTTTTTACTATCATCAATGCTCAAGGTATTGTTCTTCAAGCATCTATTGTTGGAATCAGTGGTGTTCTTTCAAGGAGAGTGAAGAATATAGATAACTTTTACTGCTTCTCATTTTCTTTCTTGGTTGTCATGGCAGCGAGGTGAGGTGCTATCAAGTAAATATGGAGGAGGAAAATATTATTGTCAACAGCCCACTGTGTCTGATAAACTCAGGAAAGAGTGATTACCACCTATGATTATCTTTCTGAAATAGCATTAACATTTTATTCCCATGAAGAGATTAAGAAAAGCAAGGAGCTCTTGTGTAGCATATTGAAAACTGATGTATCGTGGAAGAGTGATCAGGAGAGGAAAAAATAAGATCTACGGATATGTTTGATTTGTAGAAGGCCGCGTCCACACGTGTGCTCGAACAAGTGCTGGCAACATATATGCAACACAGTAACGAACAAGCTGCAAACATGTTGGGAACAGAAGCGTCCAGATCATGTTGGCAACATCATCATGAAGTCTCAGCTACCTCGTATAGACACCTTTCCCATCACCTCTGCTGCCAGTGTTCGAAGCTGCACTGAAACATGTTTGCATACATTTTCCCAAATACTGCTGCAAACATGTTCCAGAACATGCTGCCAGCTGTGTTGTCAACACATGTTTGAGCACACGTGTGGACACGGCCTAAGAAGGCAGTAGAGAAGAACAAACATTTGAAATATGTAACAGACTCTCATAAAGAATGCCACCAATAGGTTTAAAAATATTTGGCCCAATGTTGAGGATGTTACTAAAATAAATGAGCTATTGCCAAAAATTTTACATATTAAGTCAGAGGTCTATAATAGTGCTGCTGCAGTTAGGATGATTCAGATGGATATGAGGGACTTAATAAGTAAATTTAAATATGCTTTTAATGGTATGGAAGAAGCAGCCAAAGATTTAACTAGGCAAAATGCTCACATAATAGATAATCTGGATTTCTTGAGAATGGCAGATTTAGGTGTGAACACACTCTAACGTATGAAAATGCCGGCAAATAGTTCAGATCCTGTTCCTAATTATGCAGCAGCTGTAGCAGGGGAAGGCACGGCAAAGACGTTGGTGGTGGTGCAGGATATGGGGGTGAGGCCTGCGTAGGTAGAGGAGGTGAGAGGTGCTGGGGCTGTGGTGGGACCAGAGATGAATGGAGGCAAATCTGGGAGAATTCATTGTGAGGATGATGGGCCTATGTTAGTAGAGAGAAAGCAAGAGGTAAGTGTTTGTGAGAAAAGTAGGAGGGTGTTAAGTGGAGCAGAAAGGGAGAATAAAGAGTCATCTGATATGATGGGCAGGGAGAGTGGTGGATTGTGTGGTACAGGGAGTAAGAGATGAGGTGTGACAGAAACTTGAACAAGCACTCCTGATATGCATGTAACAGACACACTACTAGGGAAATAACCAGAATAAAAAGATCACAATTGAGAAAAGAGTCTGATAACAGTGTTAATGAACAGGAAACAAAGCAATTTCAAAAACAGATCATGAATAATACCAGTGGAGATAAACTTGGTGAGTGGCAACTTGTTGAGAGAAGAAGGCCTAGAATGAAAATACCCCAGTTTAACCCGACCCATCCCGACGTTTTCTGAGCAGTGGTACACCCCAGTCCCGACATTTTTGGACCTTTTTTATTTTGGCTCAAACATCCGCTTTTGGTGAGAAACATCGAAAATTCATAGAGAAATCGCTCACCTGAGGTTTAAAATACTTGATCCAGGTAGGAGTACCTCCTTACCTTACAGGGTTTTCCATCAGGCTGGCTGCAAAGAAAACGAGTTCAATGGGAGGATAACTATTCTACACCACTCATAAATGGTATTTATTTATTTATTTGGTACGAATTTATATGTAGCATGGGAGTATATTGGTTTTCAATCGGTAATATAGGCATTATAAGCATTGTTTCACTCACTAAATCATCACCACTCCTGACCTTTTTTTGCCACATTACCTGATCATCATTTCTGACTGTTTCTTCGTCTAATGTTTGTCCTCCACATTCTCATCGATTGGGGAATCACTCTGGCCCTGAATTTCGTACCGTGGCACGACATGGCTTTACTGGCCAGGTCACTGATAACAGGTGAATATCTGAGAAAAGGTCATGCAGGGGGGGGAGGAGGTCATGCTGGATAAGGCATTGTCCCTGCCTGGCATCTTGTAGAGGAAAGTGTCCCGTGTATACGTGCCAAAAATCACTCGTGAAAATTGAAAATTGTGCAAATTAGGGACCTTGCAATGTTGCCGCGTTAATTTACGTCTCCGGGATACGAGTGCACATCATGTGAGGACGTGAATTCACGTCTCCGGGACGCGGCGGGTTAAAGATGTAACAGGCTCAATGGAGAGTGACGTGCATGATAGTAACGCAGTGAAAAGAAGTTTTGATGTATTGTTGGGGAGTGTGTATAAATATGTATCTGTTGACAGTATAAAGAATTTTATTCACAGTGTTTTTAATATTTCTGTAATAAACATGGAGAAACTACAAATCAGATCAGAGGAGTTCCATGAATATAAGATTACTGTAAGAGCTACAGATAGTTAAAAACTATGTAATGAAGATTTATGGCCATACGACATTGTTTTTGATAAATTTTATAATTAGTCTAAGAGGACCATAAACAAAGATTCAATCTAGATACTTATGTAATTTTTTATATTGTCTACAGCTTTTAATATTTCTGTTACCTTGACTTCTGTCTACTGTTGACTTACTGACTATAGTATTTTTAACATTACTGTATACTTTTTTATTCTTTTGCATTTTATTTATACTGTAGGTATTTTATGATTACAGAATATCTTAGACTTTATCATTTTATTGAATATTTTTAATCATTATATATATATATATATATATATATATATATATATATATATATATATATATATATACAGTAATCCCTTGAAGACCAAGATGCCTAAGTCCTAGACACCCCACGTCCCGGACATTTTGGGCTTGAGCCCATTAGTCCAAGTCTCGGATAACTCCCTAAGATATCTGGACATCTGGGACACCAAAATGGCCAAAAAATTTGAAAATATAAAAAGAAAAGCTGTTATGTGTTCATTCCTACTCTAAATTTGCCACATAGTGATGAACGACTAATTTTTTGGCGCATAGTTCCGGCGATGTCTGCTAGAGTGCCCCCACATCCTCCCCATTTCCTGCCTACCTACTGTCATGACTGGACACTCATTACCATGGCTGCCCACATGCTCACTCCTGTTGTGATGCCCAACCTGCTGCAGGCCCTGCTGTTCCCGTGCTGCCACTTACTCGTGTGTGTGACGATGGCACCGCCACCTGAGAAGAGGAAACGGTTGGTTCTGGATCTGGAGAAGAAGAGGAAGATATTGAACAAGGTGGATGTGGGATGATCGACATCCTGCATCGTCTGTGAATTCAACCTGGCCTTTTCAACCTTGTTCGACATCAATAAATCCCAGGACAAACTCACCCAGTACGCAGCAGACTTTGTATCAATGACCAAACACAATGTGCAGACGAAGATTATGTACCCTTCCAGGTACTGCTCCATGTTGATTTGGTATTCTCAACAATGTGCTGCTGGGTGCGTGCCATGGAGATGAAGGCCGCCACTGAGAAGTTTGCAAAGCTACATGACTCCCCAGAATTCAAGACATCCGAAGAGTGGCTCTTCGCATTCAGACTAGGACATAGGCTTACCAACTGTAAGGCCCATGGCGAAGCTTTGGATGCCAGCGAGGTGGGAGTATAAGAGTTTCGGCAGAAGATGAGGGGCTTGATCGACAGGGGGGCCTCACTCTTGGTCAAGTCCACAATGCTGATGAAACTTATCTGTTCTATCACTTGTTGCCAATGAACATTCGAGCAGAGGAGATAGAAAAGCGTATACCTGGACACAAGCTCTCCAAGCAGTGGATATCTGCTTTGTGTTGTGCATGGTAATGGCATGCACTGGCTCAAGCCCGTTACTGTTGGCTGTGCAAAGCAGCCTCGGTGCCTTCATGGGTTGATGGATATCCTTCCTGTGAAGGCTTGGTTCACAGTCAAGGTCTTCAAAGACTGGTTTCACTAGCATTTCTTCAAGGAGGTCATCCATTATCAGATGGAGACACTGAGTATACCATGCGACCAGGTAAAGGCTCTCCTTCTCTTGAACAATGCACCTGTGGATCCGTCTGACAAGGAGTTGGTCGTTGAGCATGGCTGCATTAAGTGCTCGTTCCTACCACCTAATACGACTGCTCACATCCAACCAGCAGACCAAGAAGCAATCATGGCATCAAAGAGACTGTACCATCAGAAGTTCCTGGACGAGGACGAGCGGAGGGAGGGACAGGACACGAGAGGCCATAGGACTTGAGAAAACCTTCATTGTTACAACCTCAAGTCAGCCGTCTACAACTGGGCCAGTTTATGTAAGGAAGTCCCTATCAAGACTCTGGAAAGAGGTTACCCTTGTCTGTTTCTCGTAGCCATTGTGGTGCACGACTTTCTAGGTTTTGACGTGGATGATTTTCATGCATGTCTTTGTGAGGCTGGCGATGAGGTGGATGTGGACGAAGTACGTGAGCAGTTGGATGATGATGAGGGCGAGCCTGGGTATCAAATCATGTCTGATATTGACATAGCATATTCTGTTGTTGGTACAGGTACCCAGCTGGAAGAATCCAACGAGGACAGCGATAATGATACAGACTTCTCTCAGCACGCCACTACTCCAGCCATCCCCAAGCCGAGTGCACTCTGGGTGCGCGTCGAGTTCATTCTTGACTACCTGGAACACCCGGACTGCAACAGGGAGATGGGGCCCCTGGGACTTAAGGAGGAAGTGCATGCTTTTAGGCAGCACATTATCAGTTGCCAGAATCGCCGTACCTTTCATCAATCAACCATTGACAACTTTTTCAGGTCTGTGACTCCCGCCATGCCCAGCCCAGGCTCCACACTCCTGCCTCACGAAGACTTGCCTTCTACCTCCGAGCCACAGCCTAGCACATCGGCCATGGTGGAGTCTCCACTGGATGTGTGTTTGAGGCTATCTTTAGTGTCTTCTGCAATAGGTAGCCCATCACCACTTCCCAGCATCGGGTCCCTGGGCCACCTGCAACACCTACTCTCTGGCTCTGACAGTGAATAAATTGCAATACCTCCCAATAAGACCACATGGGAATTTACAGTGTTGTGCAGTGTTAAGAAATTAGAATTCAGAGTCCAAAGGATTATGTGCAGAATGCAACACTGGCATGTTTCAAGTGTAGCAGAAGTAAGAACAGAATGTGCAATGTTAAGAAATTAGAATTCAGAGTGCAATGGATTAACCTTGGAACACTAACCTCCGGTCCAACTTACACCAACACTAATGTGGGGTTGCCTGAATCCCATTTTTGAAAAATGAAAAATAATAGTCAAAATTAGAATTTATTTAATTCCTTGGCATACATAGAAAATATGGCTTTTGTACTTCAGTCTGAGTGAAAAACCAATGACTTGTAACTGAATCTTAACACTAAGGTGGAAAACTAAAAAAAAAAAGTGTAAAAATACTAAGATTAACTAATGACTATGGTGAAAACCAATGCTATACGGATACGACTGCAGCTGTGGGCTTGGCTCTAGGCACACAAACACCCTTGTAGTGGAAGCCTCTGCAAACATACCCACAGCCTTGGGGCAGCACTAGGAAGTGTGTGGGAAAGGGATGAAAAAGGTTGTATTTTTTTCGAGTCAAAGAACGACAAGCGTGCAATGAATTTTTTTTTTACCTTTATTTACCCCTGTAAATGAACAACAAGTACTTATTATTGATCACCAAGGCTATAGCCATTAATTACAAAAGAATTCTTACGGGTTATTATATATTTTTTTCTCTGAAACACGAAAAATCTTCCTCATCACAACATCACAAAGTCAACAAAATAACCCATACATCACAGTTCCGTATGTGTCAAATCTTACCTTGGTGAAGTCTGTGTGTCATGATTTGGATGTACACATTGCATTTAGATATACTTCCACCTTAAGATCAATGTTAGTAAAGAATAAATCCATTAGTAAAGAAACTGCAGGGGTATACAAAATTCCATGTAGAGACTGTGATTTGGTTTATATTGGTGAAACTGGAAGGGATTTGGACACTCGTATTAAGGAACACAAGTATGCTTATAAGATAGGCAACATAAAAAAAACGCAGTGTACGTTCACTCTTCAGAAACCGATCGTAGAATCAACTGGAATTCTAGGCAAATATTGTACAAATGTAGTAACTATAAGGAACGTAGGATAGTGGAAGCTGTATGTATAGAGAGATATGATAATTTTAACCATAGTGAAGGAATGTATAAATTAGATCCAGTGATGAGAGGATTAGTGGCAAGGTCCTTGCCGCCCCTTGTAATCCCTCACTCAGGTCGTGGACAGAGTAGAGGGAGAGTCTGGTGAGGTCACATCAGGTGTGGTTGGGAAAACGTGTCTTCACCCTACATATAAACAGGTTCTCAGCATTTGCATGTACCACTCTTGGTCTGTAGATCCACTGAAGATGGTGACAGCTGTCGCCGAAACTGTTTGGAATACATCTTTTTTCGTCTGCAAGTGTGGGTTTTTGTATCCTATTTCATGGTCACGATAGTGTGACTCTTCAGCCGCTATTACCACCCATGTTGCGAACTGAGCGAAGTGGTACTGTTTTCAGTTGTGAGGTTCGCTGGTTGACTGTTTATGTGTGGATAAACAAGATTTTTCACGATGGCTCGAACTATCAACATGAAACTTTCATGGTATCAAGATGTAGTCAAAATCTTGGACAAGTTCAAAAATGGGCAGTCGCTGTCAAGGTCACTAAAATGGCTGCCAAAGGTCAACCACCTGACCACTGGTGACCATGACCTTGACCCTGATTGCCCATTTTCGAACTCGTCCAAGATTTTGGCCATATCTTAATACCTGGAAAGTTTCATGTTGATCGCATTAGCCGTTCATGAGATAACTTCTTTACCCCACCCTCAAAGCCAGCCAGCCAACATAACAACTGAAATTTAAACATTACCACCCCGCTTGCTCAGCACCTGCGTCCCGAAGCGAGCGGAATGATAGTGTTTTCAGTTGTGAGGTTGACTGGTTGGTTCTGTTTATGTATGTTTTACATCCTGAATTTGCATTGTCAGAAATTTAGGTGCAAAATTGCGTGCCAAGGAAAAACTTTCAGGCTACGCTGGAAGTAAGATCCCATCGTGAGATAGCTTCTAGTTTGAAAATCAGATCGTATCACAAAATCTAAAATAATTTGTAACTTAGATTTCTTCTTGAAGTGTCTTTTTTCCTACAAAGTAAGCCACCTTTTCTAGGTCAATTAAAAAATATTACTCGAGAACGTGTTTGTTTTCATTTCAATACAAAACTTTCAAAATTAACAATTAATGTAGGGTGATTATGCTGTGTAATATATGGTCACTTGTCATTAACTGTGGCCGAATATTAGTTTAGTTTGTGGATAGTCAAAAAAAAATAAATAAATAAAAGTTTAGTTACTGGTGAAACATTACAAACGCGTGAATGTGTGTGTGTGTGTGTGTGTGTGTGTGTGTGTGTGTGTGTGTGTGTGTGTGTGTGTGTGTGTGTGTGTTGAAACTTGAAACCTAACTTAACCTTATCGGTCGCATGGTGTTTGTAATTGTAAACACAAAAGAAACATTTGCCATTCCACGGGAACATAAAGCAAAAGCATATCCTTCGATATTCATATTATAAGGTGTTGCTGGAGACTGATAATGATACTGAGTAGAAGACGTGTTGTTTGACTTTGTTCCCAAGGAAGATCGCAAGTCCCCTTCCGTCTGCCAGTGCCTCACCCACCCAGTGCCGGTCCTACCACTAGGCAAACTAGGCGACCGCCTGGGGCGGCATTGATTTGGGGGCGCCAGATTTTTAGATATTCTAGCAAATTTCTGCTGATCAGTGTGATGATCAGTGATTCAGTATGCTTAAGGGGTGCTGTTAATAAATGTGAGCTCTACGATTAAAATCTTTTGTAGAAGCCAGTAACTTGTAATAGTAGAATAGGAATTTATTGGAAGAGTATTTAAGGAAGAGGAAATTATTGGAACATTTTTTGGTTGGACTTAAAAGCACTTTAGAGAAGGCATGAAATAATTTCGAAACTATAATAAATAGGTTTGCAGTAATATGTGTACTATATAGTTAATTACACTATATTTAAGCTCCAAAACTTTACTATTCTAGTTATTATTTTCGTACATTCTTTCGAAGGTGGATTTCGTGAGTTTGCTGTATTACGGGCAGGCCATGATGCGAAATGGTGGTCTGCTAAGGTTAGACAAGATTCACCAGCACTGCAGAGGCGTGAAGAGTAACGGGACTCGGGAGTTAGTGTTTCGTCATTTGTGTTGGTTTGCAACCCCAGACTCTACTGTATTGGTGAGTTTTTAACATTTTATTTTCAACTGCTAGGACATAAGATGAAACTTTTGTGTTGCGATTGTTTGTCGTGGTGTGTGGGGATTGGGTTCGGGCTGAGCCATTGTTGTGTTTTGTGCAACCTGTTTAAGGCCACTACCATAGTTAATATTTTACCAATTGTGATTTAAGCATTATATATTTCTGATTCTGAGCAGTCCTATGGTGTATCGCGAAAAATTTAAAGAGGAATTGCACAAATTGTATTAATACTTATGTTTGGAATAGGCTATCTCCAAATTTAAAGATTTATGTTACAAAAGGGAGATGAATATTGGAGTGTTTTAGGTGTACATTTACAATTACAGTGAATTGTAAATAGGTGTTTTTTTTTTTTTTTAGAATTACAGAATAAAACCAGTTATACGAGGCAAACAATTATTGTTTAATTAATTCTCATCTCTTCCACAGCCTAATCAGTGATGAACAAGGTAAAATGGCTACTAGAAGAAAACCGTCTGGGGCTGAGAGTCGTAAAAGAAAAGCGAAGAAAGAGGAAGAACAAGCCAAGCTAGAGGGATCTTTCCTGAAGTATCTTAAGCATCATTCGAAGGAAGAGGAAATAATATTCCCACAGCATCATCAGCATGTTGAAGATACCCCACAGCGTATTCAGACTACTGCTGACTTTTCTTGTGCTAGTAGATCAAAAGACTCAGTGAATTTTATCCACGGTGAAAGATTATTGACGGGTGAGGGCAGTTCACAGCAACAAACGGATCAACATGACATAAAAATACCCTCTGACAGCACATCCCCAAAGGCAGATACAGAAAATACAGAAAGCGATGTTAAAGAATTAAGTAGCAAGATTTATGATTATGTCAGTTTTCAAGTAACCGAAACAGAAACGGCAAATACCCTGAATTATGGTGACCCAGCTACTTGGCCAAAATGTGATGATAACGTCCGATGTTTGTTGGTTGAGCATGGCGTGGATCAAATACAAATTTATGATTTTCCCAAGGACGAAACAGGCAGGAAATTCTCTACACATCACTACACAAGAACACTACCCAATGGTGAAACACTTCAACGAAGCTGGCTGCAGTATTCCGTCTCCAAAAATAAGGTGTTTTGTTTTTGTTGCAAAGTATTTAAAAGTAAAATTAATGTTTCTTCACTAGCACAAAATGGCTCAAATGATTGGAAAAACATAGCAGCTATTCTCTCTTCTCACGAGAAAAGTATTGACCATCTAGAGAATTTTCATCAGTGGAAAGAAGTTGAAAAACGATTGAAAACTGGGACACCTATTGATGAACAAAACATTAGAGCACTGAAGCAAGAAGAAGAGTACTGCCGTCAAGTACTAGATAGACTGATTTCATTAGTGAGAGTTCTTGGTGAGCAAAACCTCGCATTTCGTGGAAGTCATGAAAAATTATACACTCCTCATAATGGTAACCTTTTAAAATTTGTGGAATGGCTAGGTGAGTATGACCCTGTTATGAAGGAACATCTTCGCAAAGTAAGAAATCAAGAGACACACGTCCATTACCTTGGGAAACATATTCAAAATGAACTAATTCAGCTCTTGGCAAATGCTGTTCAGAAAAAAATTTTGGAAGCTGTTCGTAAGGCAAAGTCTATCTATCTATCTATCTATTGCCAGACGCCTCAGTCCCGTTTGGGGTGGCCACAAACAAATCGCCTCCAAGTCGCCCTGTCCCCCGCCATTTCACTGCCCTGCTCCCAACTCACACCCCCCTCTCTCATATACCTCTCCACCCCATCCCTCCATCTCATCCTCGGCCTCCCCCTCCCTCTTTCCCCCTCCACCTCACTCACATACACTCTCTTCGTCAGTCTTTCACCCTCCATCCTCTCCACATGGCCAAACCACCTCAGTATCTTCCTCATAACGCTCCTATCACATCCACATCAACACCACAACGCTCCTTTATATCCTCATTCGTCAGCCTGTCTCTCCATGTGACTCCACAGGCTCCTCTTAAATAACTCATTTCCACTGCTCTCACTCTTGACTTGTGTCCTTCCAACAACGTCCAAGCTTCACTTCCGTACGTTAGAGCTGGTATCACAATACTGTCATGTAGTAACTTTTTCACTTCCATGCTCACTTCCCTGTTTCTTATCACTGCTTTCAAAGAACCAGCAACCTTTCTTCCCTGCTGTACCCTTTCAAGCACTTCACCCTCCAAACCTCCATCCTTACTCATCACACTACCCAAGTACTTAAACGTACTCACATTTTCCAATTCCTCACCATCCAACCTCGCTGTACATTCACTGACTTCACCTCTCTCAAAGACCATCACTTTACTCTTCCCTACATTCACCTTTAGATTCCGTTTCCTACACACTCTCCCAAACTCATCCACCAAGCCTTGCAGCTCCCCTTCGTCTTCACTCAACAACACAGTATCATCTGCAAACAACAGCACAGGGAGTTTCCAAACACTATCCTCTCTCACCAAGGCCACTCCAACATCCACTACCCTACCTTGTTTCTCTTTTATTACCCCATCCATGTACAGATTGAACAACCATGGAGACATGACACATCCCTGTTTCAACCCAACTTTCAAAGAGAAAAATTCACTTAGTTCACCATTCACACGCACTGCAGCCTTCGCACCATCGTACATACTCTTCACAGCATTCAACAACTTCCCATCTACTCCATATATTCTTAACACTTTCCACAATCCTAGTCTATCCACCCTGTCATATGCTTTCTCCAAATCCATGAAAGCCGCATACAACTTCTTTCCCTTCTCTAGAAACTTTTCCACTAAATATTTGAGAATGAATATCTGATCTACACAACCTTTTCCCTTCCTAAAGCCTCCCTGTTCTTCTCCAACTAATACCTCTGTTCTTTCTCTAACTCTGTCAATAAGTATCCTACCATACACTTTTCCTATTATACTAAGAAGACAAATGCCCCTATGATTACCACACACTTCTTTTTCCCCTTTTCCTTTGTACAAGGGAATAATTATACCTGACTTCCAATCCTCCGGGACTCTACCTTCCTCCCAGGCCAATCTGCACATCTTCCACATCCATTCTACTACTATCTCTCCCCCATGCTTCAGCATTTCACCACACACTCCATCAATTCCTGGGGCTTTCCCTGATTTAACTTTTTTCATTGCTTCCACAACTTCTATCCTACTGATTTCTTCCTGTCTTCTCACCTCCCTCCTTCTCCCAGCCATTCCCCAGCCACTTATACTCGCATTACTTCCATCCTCCACGTTCAACAATTCCTTAAAGTGTTCTCTCCATCTGCTCACTTTTTCTCCCTTCTCCACTAGTAATCTACCATTTTTATCTTTCACTCCCCTGATAACTTCACTTCCACCCTGTCTTACTCTTTTCACCTCTCTCCAGAACATTTTCTTACAGTCCCTCCACTTTACACTCAAATTCCTTCCAAATTCCTCATCCACTCTCTTCTTACTCTCTCTTACTAATCTTTTCACCTCTCTTTCTTTCTACATATAACTCTCTCTTCCGCCTCTCAACCTCTTCCACGCCCCTATTCCTCATCCATTCATTGTATGCTTTCTTCTTTTGTGCCACAGCCTGTTTCACCTCTTCAGTCCACCACGCTGTTCCTTGCACCCCCCTCCGTCTTCTCTTCCTTCCACACACCACATCACATGCTGCACATATTTCTTCTGTAAATATTCTACACACACCTTCCACGTCCCCCATCTGCTCCAATTCATATTTGCCCAATCGTTCCTCCACTTCTCTCTTATACTCTGTCTTTTCTCACTCTTGTAACCTTTCCACTCTCTTTGCAACTACTCCTTCCTCTCGTCTTTCCCTTCTTCTGTTCCTCCATCTTACTTGGACTTTAATTCTGGCCACCACCAAGTAGTGGTCAGAAAGTCCACTCCCCCCAATCTCTATAAACTCTTGCATCCTTTACACATCTTCGCATCCTTTCATCCACTCATAATCAATCATTGCCTTTCATTCAGTTCACCACCCACCCTTCTCATCACTCGCCATGTATACCTGTGGATCATTTTATGCCTGAAGAGGGTATTGGCTATCGCCAAGCCCCTCCCAGCACCAATGTCAACTAACGCACTGCCATTCTCATCTATCTCAGCAGGCACACCCCACTCACCAACTATTCCATCCACCTTCACATTCCCAACTTTACCATTCATATCACCAATCAAAAACACTCTCTCATTCCTTCCAAACTTTTCCATGCACACTTCTACATTTGTCCAGAACTCTTCTCTCACTCTTCTAGCACGATCTTGCGTTGGTGCATACACACACACAATCGCCCACATTTGTATTCCAACTTTCAACTTTACCCACACAATCCTTGATCCAACTGATCCATACTGTCTTATGCTCTTCTTCCATCTTTTACTCACAACTATACAAACTCCTTCCTTTGCCCTCTCATTCTCACCTACTCCTGCACATATACCCCATCCATACTCCCATTCTCTCACACTTTCTCCTCTCCATTTTGTTTCAGTTATTCCACATACATCCACTTTCGCATCCTCAAGCACCTGGACAATCTCTCTCTCTTTCACCTCATCATTCGCTCCCCTTACATTCCACGTTCCAATTGCAATGTCCTTTGTCCGGTCCTTGGTCGTCATCGTTTGGTCAGTCCTTGTCCGAGGCTTATTGTTTGTTTTTTTAGTTAGTTGTTTTCCGGGGAGGGGCACTAACCCTCCGCCAACCCTTTTAGTCGCCTTTTATGACAAGCAGGGATACTGGGGGAGTATTCTTGAAAACCCCCCCTACCCCCAGGGGGTAGTATTTTTCGATTATTCTAGATTGTACACCTGACGTAAGTCATGTGGAACAGATGACACTGATAGTTCGTTATGTGGACATTGCCAAACCAGATATGGAAGGTAATGAGATGCAAGATTCACTGGTGAAAATAAAAGAAAATTTCTTGGGTTTCATACCATTAAAGGAAACTACTGGTTCTTTCATGACGGAAACTATTTTGCAAAAACTAGATGAATTGTCACTGTCAGTTGAAAATTTACGAGGTCAAGGTTATGATAATGGGAGTAACATGAGAGGCAAGGAAAACGGAGTACAGCGTAGAATACTGAACATTAATCCCAGGGCATATTTTGTTCCATGTAGTGCACATAGTTTGAATTTGATTGTTAATGATGCTGCAAGATGCTGTTTGGATGCTACTAAATTTTTTGACCTCGTGCAACATATTTATGTCTACTTCTTTGCATCAACTCGCCGTTGGAACGTTCTTACATCGCATGTACCTTCACTAGTTGTTAAACAATTGAGTGTAACAAGATGGGAGAGTAGAATTGATGCTCTGAAGCCCCTTAGGTATGAGCTTGGTAAAGTTCTTGATGCATTAACTGAAATAGCCAATGACTCTACCCTCATAGGATCAAGTGGTACGTCTACACGTGCAGAAGCTGAATCTCTCGCAAATAGCATTTCTAAGTTCAAATTTGTTGCCTCATTGATTGTTTGGTACAACATTCTTTTTGAAATTAACTTAGTAAGCAAGCATCTGCAGTTAACAAATGCGACATTGGACTCAGCCATTAAACAACTGGAGCATTCTAAAAAGTACCTTACTGACTGCAGAAGTGATAAAGCTTTTGAAGAGATGCTCGTAGATGCTCGTGATTTAGCTGATAATCTAGAACTATCAAGCGAATTTGAACCTGAGCCAATCCGCATCATAAGAAAAAAACAGCAGTTCTCATATGAAGCAAGAGATGAACCTATCCAGGACCCCAAACAGAATTTCAAGGTGAACTTCTATTTTGCTGTTATAGACACAGCAATTCACTCACTTTCAGAACGATTTAAACAAATTTCACACCTTGAATCTGTGTTCGGCTTTCTTTACGATATCCATTCTCTAAGGGACAAGTCAACACAACAACTAATGGATATGTGCCAGAAGATGGAGTCTGCTTTGCAGGGAAAAGATTCTAAAAATATAGATGCTCAAGATTTATGTAATGAATTGAAGGTCATTGCAAGAAGACTCGAAAAAAGCTGTGGGCCTCTGAACGTACTAAAGGATATTTGTGAACAGAAACAGGTAGACAGTTTTCCAAATACCTATGTTGCTCTTCGGATACTCATGACTCTACCTGTTAGCGTTGCTAGTGGAGAACGAAGCTTCTCAAAACTTAAATTAATAAAGACATACCTAAGATCCACAATATCACAGGAGAGACTTTCTGGACTAGCCACTCTTTCAATTGAGCATGACATTGCTCAAAGACTATGTGTAAAGGAACTGATAACAGATTTTGCAAAGCAAAAAGCTCGCAAAGTTAATTTCTGAGAAAGATAAATTGTCATTGCAAAGGTTTATTTTTAGTTCATGTGCAGTTGCTTTTCATTTTCATGTCAGCAAATAGATAAAGTGTTATGGATCTTGATGATAAATAATAAGTTTTATTATGAGAATAAAAACATACTTTTTTTTATACTTTTATGTATATAGATATTGTACATCAGTTTTATCACAATTAGCTTCAAACTAATGTGTACAGGAATGTTAACAAAACGTCACATCATTCACATGTCTGCTATGCAGAGGGGAAATGAGATGTACTACGTACATGTTTATTAATATTGCAATAAAAATGCACCATAGTCATGTTTTTCTCTTCCAAGCTTGTGTGCATAAAAATTCAAGATGGGTGGGAGGGTGGGGGGCGACACCACCAGTTTGCTTAGGGCGTCAGATGTCCTAGGACCGGCACTGCACCCACCTTCGCACAGTGGTGACGCTTGTTCTCATCCTCTTCGTTATCATTCGGAACGACAGCCCGCTCAGCCACAGCAGTATAAACATCTCGTTCAGCAATAACGGTTTTTCTATGGGTGCGGCAGTGTAACATCCCCGTCTGTGTAAACCAAAGCACGTGCACTCGAAATTGTTACTGAACAGATGACTCGGACGTAAAACTTATTTGCAGATGTATAATATATTAAGGTATCCCGTGGAAAGCATAAGTTATCAAGCATAAGCCGGTTTTTAACTATAATGATACTGTAACAGCCACATGAGGTTTGCTTCAGGGCCAAAGCTGGTCGAAGGAAGAGTGGAAGCCAAACGTTTCTCATTCCAATGCAGGACAAGTGAGAAAGGAGACTTAGTGTCTGTAATGAGAATCGTACATGTGAAAATTTTCCGAAATAGCGGTGTGTGTGTGTGTGTGTGTGTGTGTGTGTGTGTGTGTGTGTGTGTGTGTGTGTGTGTGTGTGTGTGTGTGTGTGTGATCAGTATGAAACAACAGAGTGGGAACGCATACATGCATTTGAAAAGACAAACTACCATTACACACTTTTAATGACAGTCGAGGCTTACATTTCTAACCTTAGAGTCAGTATTGACATAGAACGAGAGAAACACTCACCCACCTCGCTGTTGTAGCTACTAATTTTGAGTGATAAATCCTATATTAGTATCAATCCCAAATTGCTATTAGGGAGCTACAGTTACTGATTGCCTTATGGAGAAAAAGTTTAATGTTACTCATAATTCCCCAGTTCACTCATCAGGAGAACAAGAACTGTCATCTGGCAAAAGATTAACGTTACTGTGTAAATGGCAAGGAAGTCACCAATCAAACATCCCTTTCTACAACACGCAAACACTGGCTTATAAACTAGATCCCCTTTTTAATTGTAGGTTCTGACAGGGTAAGATAAAGAGACTCTGCCGAATAGAATGTTACTGTGGAGGAAACGCTCACCAAAATTATTGCTAGGCTTGCCGTTATATTGCAATGTCGAAATGGGTTAGAAGAAGAGTTAGTTGGATAGGAAGTGATTTTCATGACAGAGGACGAGTGTCAGACCTTAACTCCACTTGTGCTGAGAACATTTTGTGGATAAGGAGCATTCACACACAATTACATAGTAGTGTGTGTGAAAAGGAATGCACTCAAAAACCATTCCCTCAGACTACAATACACAAACGTTCCTTTACAAATCCATGTACATTTTCATTTCTAAGTCCGAACAGCCTAGGCTAAGAAGAGTCTGCTCAGTGGACTGGTTAACCGCGACATCATACTAGGAACCATTGTGTTTCGGACTACGACCCATTTTATCACAGGATTTAGGATGGACTTTAGCATCTATAACTAAGCGATGAATATTTTGATTATCGCCATACTTTCCATAAATATCGTGTATCTATCTATCTATCTATTGCCAGACGCCATAATCCAGTAAGGGGTGGCCATTTGACTTTGAGTTATTTGTTTTACAGGGAGGGGCACTAACCCTTCACCAACCCACTTGTTGACACGTAGGGAGCACGTATGGTTTGGTTATATGATTACCACCCAGCGTTGTAAATGGATTCTTGGCTTACAGGAAACCATTTGGCTTGTCACTCAATGTAAAGCCACCTATAAAGGAAAGAAAAGCAATAAGAAGTGACAGGAAAGATGGGAGAAATAGGCAGAGAGGAGGACAGGCACAGAAAAAGAATGATAAAGGCTAAGGAAGAAGTAGGCAGCAATACATCGTGTGTGGATGATAGTCGCCACCACTTACCACGATAAATATCGTACCAAAGGATACTAACTAGCCATAATCAAAAGCAAATTACTAAGGAGGAGGTATTTGGAAGTTTCCTTAGCCGTCGAGAATACGAACCTACGTGTGCTCGCGATTACACCACCGTTGCTGTTTCTGAGAAGGATAGCCCCAGCAGCCAAGAATGAAGGAAGGAATGAGGAGGCCATGGGAAGAACTAGGTTTATTGCCCTTATATGCCTGTGCAGTATTTTGTGGGTCAGGCACAAACACAAACCACATAAGTAAGACTGACAAGGAAAACATGAAAACATTTCCCCAGATTAAGACACGCAACTGGCGCTATACATCTAGGTCCCTAATTCATCTATAGATACAACAGACTAGAATAAAGGCAACCGTGTCTCAAGGTCTCGTGATTCTCCGGGAATCGAACTTTGGACTTCTTTCCTGCGATGAAGTATGGTTCTGATATCACAAACACCACTCATCACAGTGGCCATGATAATTCATTACTATGGTTATGAATCAGGCGAAGAAATCTTTCTCATAATTTATCCATAATGCCACCAGTAAAAGTAGCTCTCCTCATAAGTGAACCATTATGTGTTCATAGAATTGTACTCCAAAGCAGTCGTAGAATAAGTTCCAAATGTTTTACACTTTTTGTGAGGCACTCTATATTTTCGATATTGATCACTAACACATTTTACTATACCCTTGTTATTCAAATCTGGCCTAAAACTGCCCTCTCTCCATCTGGACTGCTGACACGTAGTAAGAAATAAACACAAAAAAACAGCGCGAGTCAGATGTATTGAAAGAACGTAGAGCCGTAATATTATCTTTTTAGGCTTCTGGGTTTTGTGAATTAAACTGCAAAGGTACGAAAATCTGCGATAGAGTAAAAAGAGTATATTGACAATCATCTACGCTATTGTCAGTGAGCTTTGAATCAGATGCATTTGTTTATTCTGAGGAATAAATTTCTCTGTTCTGCTACTTGTATTTATACGCAGCTGGTAAAAATTTGAAAAAATAATAACAAGAATAAATAATATTAATTTGTGATTCAAATGTGCTTTTGCTAAGCAATGTATCTTGACCACAAACGTAATTAATAACTT
The DNA here is from genome assembly GCF_032717465.1 of Coenobita brevimanus. NCBI lineage: Eukaryota > Metazoa > Arthropoda > Malacostraca > Decapoda > Coenobitidae > Coenobita > Coenobita brevimanus. The sequence continues at coordinate 29,505,726 of NC_136993.1, forward strand.
AAATGTTCCAAAGATACTCCAAGCCATATCAGTATTACATAACAGCTTTTTCATACTAAAGCCACACCACCACCACACTAACACCGACAGCCAAACCAGCACCATACTAACACCGTCAGCCACACCACCACCACACTAACACCGACAGCCAAACCAGCACCACACTAACACCGTCAGCCACACCAGCACCACACTAACACCATCAGCCACACCAGCACCACACTAACACCGTCAGCCACACCAGCACGGCACCACACACTTAAGACTTACCAGCAGAGAGGCGATGGTCAGGCAGTCGGCCGGGCAGGGTCAGGCGGCCAGTGAGGGGGACAGGCCAGAGGCTCATTATTTGTCTGTGTCAGCACACCCACACTCCCCTACCGCACAGCCAACACGCAGCCGTCAACAATGCATCACTGTATATTGACAATTTTCGATTTTCCTAAAAATCATACCTTTCACACACACACACACACACACTTCTGTGCTTTTTACATGGTTTTTATATTGATATACTGTGCATCAGTGACGTACAAGAGATAATGGGGTGTAAGGTGCGGAACAAATCGCTGAGTATAACTTATTACGAAACCAACAATGTCATGTAGGCCAGTAGTCCCGTCCGGTAAGGGAGCTTCCTAACACCTCTTCCTGTGCAATTTATTTTGCCTATTACACTTTAAAGCCCTATTCTGTGGTACATAAATCCTTCTAATATCGCCATGCGTCATTGACGGAAAACATGTCGATTTAGAAAGTGATATAATCTGCACCGACAAGACTTTTTGGGTGTAATAAGTAAAATAAATCGCTTAGGCAGAGGCGCTATGATGCCTCTTGACTTACTACACGACCCTTAAACACCAACACTAATACTTTTTCCCTATTAATTCAAACAAACCTTGTACAAAATTGGAGTCCATAAAATGTAGTTACTCATATTACCTTTATATATAATGATTGACTTAACTTTTGTATGAAGGTATATATAATGATTGACTTCACTTTTGTATGAAGGTATATTGAATAGCCGAGGAAAACAGCGGGATCAAGCCGTGTATTCGGTTTTGCAATGTTTACTGAATATACAGAAACTTAATTTTTTGCTAGACTACTCTGTAAACAAACTGATGCTTGATGAGAGGCCTATGTCTGAAGTCAATGATTCTGTTTGAAGAAGTCGTCTTGCTGAGTCTATTTTCCTTGTTATTTGTGATCCATAACTAGATGACTATGTATAATATCCTCTCTGGTAGTCGGAGTACAGTATATTAAAGATGTTCGTGTGTGTGTGTGTGTGTGTGTGTGTGTGTGTGTGTGTGTGTGTGTGTGTGTGTACTTACCTTACCTACTTACCTAATTGTATCTTAACAGGAATGAGTGAAGCTCGTACTGTCCCCTGTCTTAAACCATATTTATCGTACATATCCTTAAATTTGTGAATTGTTTTGGCACACACTATTTCATTTGGTAGTGCATTCCATTGATCAATTGCTCTGTTTGGGAAACTGAATTTCCTTACGTCTTTATCACCTCTCTTCTTATGCAGTTTTTTGCAGTGTCCTCTTGCTGATGCTTCTCCATATGTTAAGTAATCATTTATGTCTATTTTCTCCTTCCCATATATGCACTTATATAGCATTATCATGTCACCTCTTTTCCTTCTCTTCTGTAGTGTTGGTAGATTCAGTTTATTTAGTCTTTCTTCGTAGGTTAGGTCCCTTAAGGTTGGTATCCATCTTGTAGCGGCCCTTTGAACTTTTTCAATCTTGTCTATGTGCTTTTTGAGATGAGGACTCCAGACTACTGATGCATATTCCAGGGTTGGTCTAATGAATGATGTTACATGTTCCGTACCTTCTTGCTGATGTGGTCAGCCGGAGATAGTCTGTTATTGAAAATCACACCTAGGTCTTTCTCTCTTTCTGATGTGTATAAGGTTTTATTTCCTAACTCATAATCCCAATCAGGTCTTTTTCCACTTTTACCAAACTTCATTACATGACACTTGTTCACATTGAATTCCTTTTGCCATTTACTACTCCATTCATGAAGTTTATTTAATTCTTGTCGTAGCTCTCTACAAGAGTCTGTGTTAGTAATTCTCCTTTGTATTTTTGCATCATCTGCAAACATATTCAGATAGCTCTCATTTCCAGTGTTACTATTTATATCATTTATATACACTAAAAACATGATTGGTGCCAGCACTGAACCCTGTGGTACTCCACTAGTCACTTCTTTCCATGATGAGTAGTTTCCTTTTAGTACTGTTCTCATTTCTCTTTTTATGAGAAAGTCTTGCATCCAACAAAACATTTTGCCTCGAATTCCTCCTTGATGGTACAATTTCCATAAAAGTCTTTGGTGTGGTACTGTGTCAAAAGCTTTCTTGAAATTTAAATACATACTGTCCACCCATCCTTCCCTTTCCTGTATTGTGTTTGTTACTCTGTCATAGTAGCTGAACAGATTAGTAACACATGATTTTCCTTTTCTGAAACCAAACTGTCTTTCTGTTATCATACTGTGTTCTTCTAGATGATTTACCCAAGCTTTTCTTATAAGCTTTTCTAATACCTTGCTTACAACACTGGTCAGTGATATTGGTTGGTAGTTGAGTGGATTTTGTCTATTTCCTTTCTTGAATAAGGGGACAATATTTGCTTTTTTCCAAATATCAGGTAGTTTACCTTGACTCAAGGATTTCTTGAAAATTAAAAATAATGGTTTACTTAACTTCTTTGCACATTCTCGTAGTACCCAATATGAAATTTCATCAGGACCACTTGCTTTTCCTCTGTCTAATCTACTTAACTCCTCCTGTATTACTTTTTCTGCTATTTGTATAACTGGTAGTATGTGTGGACATGCATGTTCCACATACTCCCTCTCAAATTTTTTTTCTTCTGTAAAAACTAATTGGAAACTCTTATTTAGTGCTTCACAAATATCTTTCTCTTGTGTATATGTGATTCCCTCGTCCGTAATGGATTGTATTATATCTTTTACTTTGGTTTTGCTTCTGATATAGCTGTAAAACAGCTTTGGTTGATCACTACTTTTATTGATTATATCCTCCTCAAACTGTTTTTGGGCTTCCCTCCTTATTTTTGAATAATCGTTTCTTGCCTGTTTTTAATTATTATACGCCCTTTCACTATTATGTCTTCTGTATCTATTCAACAACAAAATCTCTTCTTTCTTTTGATTTTTTACATTCTGTATTGAACCATTTCTGTATTTTCTTATCTCCTTCTTTGTGCTGTGGGATGTACTTCTGGACTCCTATTTCATAATATTCACAGAATTTTTTATATACAGCATTTAAATCTTGTCCTCTAAGCTCATTTTCCCAATCAGCTTCTAAGAAATACTTCTTTAGGTCTTCATAATTTCCCTTTTTATAGTTTAGGCTCTTTTTGTAACTGTCATTGCTGTTTACTATGTCATATCCTATCCTGAAGTTATAATTTAGTACTGCATGATCCCTTTTGGCGAGTGGAGGGTGATATATTGAACTGTCAATATCATTTTCTTGCCTAGTAAATATTAGATCTAGCACTGAAGGTACATCAAGTCCTCTTTTTCTGGTGGTTTCCCTCACATGTTGCGTTAGGAAGAACTCTTGTACGAGATCCAGGAGCTTTTGGTCCCAACAGCTTTCTTGGCTAATTATATCTAGAGTATTCCAATTTATATTTGTATTGAAATCCCCAGTTAGTATAAATCTTTCTGATTTCTCTTCCATTTTATGTAGTAATGATCTTAAATTCTGAATTGTACTCTCTGCCAGGTCCTCATATTCATCTCTTTCCCATGTGTTTGATCTCGGTGGCATGTACAAATTGGCTACAATTACTTTACCTTCAGAAGTGTTGATCTCTACTGCAATCTGTTCTACCTGTGATGGTATATCTAGTTTTATTTCATTGACTTTTAGATTTTTCTTACTTAATATTATAATTCCTCCTCCTTTTTTTAAATTTCTGTCTCTTCTCCATATATTGTATTCCTCTAAGTTTAGTATGTCATTGGATATCCTTGGTGTTAATTTTGTTTCAGTTAGGCAAATTATTTGTGGTTCATTTTCTCTGACATAATCATTTATCTCTGGTAATTTAGATACCATTCCATCCACATTTGAGTACATCAACTTTATCATCTTCTTTATATACTTGTCATGACATGGTTCCTCTACCTTCCTCCTTTTTATTCCATCCTGTTTGTGTACCACTTTCGTACATGCAATCCTATTACTTTGTAAAAAAATTTATTCTTCTCCTCATCTGATCTTCTCTCATTTTTTGTTTTTGCTTCCTCCCTTTTCTCTTTCAGTAATTCCAGTTCCTCTTGTGTTAGGCATCTTTTTATCCATACATTTTTGAACTCCTCTTTTTCCATAAGATTCTTTGCATTTTTTAGTATCTCTTCCACGGTGTTTACACTCTGGAAAGTCATCTTCAGAGGTCTTGTCTTGCTTTTCTCATATTTCCCTAACCTTTTGTGTTCCTCTATGTCTTTACTACAGATTTCCTCTGATACTTCTTTCAGTAAGCTCATTACATTTGCCATCTCCTTTTTGTCTCTTGTGATCTTGTTTTTTACTTCTTCCTCTTCTATACCAGTGATTACTATAGATTTGTTTATATCTACTGAATATCTGACTAACTTTCGATTGTTTTGGATTATTCTTTTCACTTCCTTTTTAATGCTTTTTTCCTCCACCCTTGTTTCTAATTCTTTCTTTACTTTCACCATTTCAGCATACATGGTTTCCACATCATTTTTGTAGCTTTGCACAGCTTCATTCACCTGTGTTATCTTCTCCTCAATATCACTGCTCTGGTCAATAAGACTGCTTACTTGCCTAATTGTCTCTGTGTCATTTTTGAACTCTTCCATAACACTCTCGTGTTTGACTACTGTACTTGCCATTTCACTCATTTTCTTCCTAAGTGTACTCAATTCCACTGTTAGTTCACTGATGGTTGTGTCTTTCTTATTGGCCTCCCTTCCTACTTTTTCTGTTTCTTCCTTTTGCAAGTGCATCTGCTTCTTTATTTCATCAATTTCATTTTTGAAAGCCATTTCTAGTTTGTTTACACGTTCAACGAGTCTATTGTGAGTCTCCACTTCAACCAGTTCTTGGTAGAAATCATTATTTTGCCTTTTACCTTTATCCCTTTTCTTTTCCAAATTTGCTTTACTAAAGTATGTTTCCATTTTGCAATACTAAAAGTACAGAGTATGTACTTCCAATCCCCGTGTTGTTGTAGTCTAAACAAACCTCAGATGACTCAGCATATTCTTTCATCTTGGTTCTCTTTCCTGTTTGAACAAGTCTTGTTTAAACCTATTATTTTTTTCCTTTTAATAATGAAAAATCATTTAGTCTAACCTGGTACAGAGCTTGACTCATACAAAGATACTAATTTAGGTAATGCCACTGGCCGTGTTGGTTCTGTACGGAGCGCCGATGTCGCACGTCCGCCTCGATTGAATCCCTGTGTGTGTGTGTGTGTGTGTGTGTGTGTTTCGGCATTCTGAACCTATTAGAAATAATTAACGGTATATATAAGGAAACAACCCAAGAAAATATAAAAATTCAATGAAAACATTCAAAAGTAGTTACAGTACAATTTTACTCTTCGCCATAGCAAAGCAATGAAGGGTACCAGAGTACTTGAGTTTTCAGCATGCGATTAATTTTCACAGTTTATTCTTTCCCTTTCCAGATGCTTTCATGCAGCATAGCAATGGATTCCTTTGCTGGACAGGAAAATGCTCTGAGTTTATTAGGAAATACAATGACATGCCGATATTTTTTAGTGTATCCTTTGTTACTGTCAAGGGAATGGTGAATGAGCAACTTAGAAGTGTGTATGCGAGTGAGGTGGTTTGCGAGAGGAGGAGGGGGAGAACAGGGATGAGATGGAGGAATGGAGCATAGAGATATATTTGAGAGGGGGTCACGAGATGGAGGAAGAACAGCCGGATGGCAGAGGACAGGAAGACTTAGAGGTGATTTGTTTGTGGTCACCTCTTACTGGAATGAGGCGTCTGGCAATTGATAGGTAGATTGATAGATGGACAGAGAGACATAGATAGTAGATCCTTACTCTGTCGAGGCTGTTTTGTAAAGTTTAAGACAGTTCTCGTATAGAAGGGATTATAAAGAATCTCAAGTATCCTTTTCTTTGTTAAGGAATCTTTGATTAAATGTTTGTTATTATTAGACGATTTTATTTAGCTAAGAATATACAGCTTTTCTTGTACTAAAGACGTTCCAAAAAAACACCCATTAGCTTTTTAACCTATTCAGACCGGTGACATTTTATTCTATTTTATTCCTGCTATCACTAGGCAATTTAATTCCGCTTCCGGGAGACGTGGTGAAGATCAAGTGATAAATGAAGGTCATATGTAACCAGCTTCATTTCGAGAAGCTTGTTTTAAGGTAAATAAATCATCTGTAGCAAGGATGAATATGAACTGGTTAAATACATTAATACCTCTCCTATTTTGCCTTTGCCGTTTCTAGACGGTTTCCTTCAGCTCAGAAGAGTTTCAGAATGTATTCAATCCCATTTCAGATCCTCCGCGTCTCCCAGTGAAAGCTTCTTTAACAGCAAAAATTTCGTAAAATAAAAATAATGCTTGAGCTGAAGAAATTAGTTTTTCTTTTCTTTCTTCTTACAAACTCGATCTCGCAACATTAGTAATTCAGTCCGCAAAATATCTAGTATACAACTTGGTCTGTAACTTACAATGTGAAACCCCAAACGCAGGTGGATAACTGATTCGACTCTGCCACTCCAACAGCCTCCCATCCTTCATCACGGACACATTACCGGAGGTGTGAGTAGATGAGCTCGAAGCAGAACACGTGAAAACTAATTGCCAGGCCAGCCACGTAAACCACCAGTGTTCCCTGCAATGCGAGAGAATATACTTTTAGGAAACTGCATCATATTTAGTACATGTATTACCAGTTCACTTAATATATATGGAGAGAGAGAGAGAGAGAGAGAGAGAGAGAGAGAGAGAGAGAGAGAGGCAGACAGACAGGCAGACAGACAGACAGACACAGGCAGACAGACAGACAGACAGACAGAGATGGATACGTGGATGGATAGATGGATGGAACGACAGACAGATAGACAGATGGATGAATGAGTAGAAAGTATGTTTCACGAAAGCACAGTGAGGAAGTTACCCATATATTGGAGAGGCTGAGTGAGGATTTGACGGCCATGGTTGTGGGTGGGTTGAGGCAGGTGGTCATGTTGGGGGTGTAGCTGTTGATCCAGTGGTCGTACATACCTGCTTCTCTCACTGTTATGATCCTGGAAACACGTGATTATAAATATGTTACCATAAATTTTTAACTTGGCCCAGATTTTCTACTTTTTGTAGCTTTGTTCACGTAAATATTCCCTCATGACTTGCACAATTCTAGTGATAAGCAGCGATTACAATTCCTCATTAAAAATGCAGAGATGGCAATGTTAGGCTAAGTTAAGGCACAAACAGAATACCAAAGTGATAACCTATTCAACCAAATAAACTTTTTAAATATTAATTTTGATAAAGCCGAATGATGGTAATCACCTCAGGAGTAACCAGATCAAGAAGATACGGTAAAACTGATGTATAATAGCTTACCTGCGGCTGACAGCGTTGATAAGTGGGCTGTCTTTGGGCCCCGCCATGGCTGGCATTGAGTTTAGGAACTTCTCACGTGCTATATAGAAGTCACACTTTCCTGTTGACACAAAGAAAATAGTTAAACATAGGCAAAATTAGTGCCATGAATATTCTATATGATCTATTTGGTATATCTGTTACCGGTCTGACGATATATGAAGTAAAATTATCGTAAAATACTGGATGATAAAAAATGTAATCATGGTCAACAAAATACAAGCCGGACTGACGCTGCATCTACCAAACATTGTCTCGGAATAATGCTGACTACAGTTCTTTTATTATGGGGTCCATTTTCTTAATAGTAAAAAACAAAGGATCACAAGTATATTTCCAGGCCAAGGTCAACCTAAAAATTGTCTGACGTCTCACATATAAGAAAAGAAAAAGCAATGTTTTTATTCTACGGCAATAGGGTTAAGAGGACCCTTTTTTCGATTGTTTCTGATACTGCTGAGCCATTTTTTTGGAATTTAGGTGAGTCCCTAGTTCACTGTGTGGGTGTTCTGAGGTACATGACACTCCCATCACCTCATATAGATATGTTAGTGTAAGGGCGAATTAATGATACACACACACACAAACACACGCACACACACACACACACACACACACACACACACACACACACACACACACACACACACACACACACACACACACACACACTCTCTCTCTCTCTCTCTCTCTAACCCACCTGTCACTGAAAAGTCCTGTGCCATCATCATCTTGAGCACGTCGTCCACGTCCATTAGGGTGTGGTCCCCCCTCCTCACTTTGACATCCAGGTTCTCCGCCAAATCAGAGGCGTCGAAGGTTTGAAATCTACCTTCCTTCTTCAGATTACTTATGTCTCGGAAAGCGCCACTCTCAGCTGTCTGCAGGTAGCAAAATGACTGTCTTAAAGGCTGTGTTTATATGGCCGTTCTTTACAAGGCTAGAACTTGACATAATTTTCACGCAAAGTGGTCGTTCGTGTTTTATGTCGCGGAATGCACCAATGTTAACCATCTGGAAGTAAAGGATGAATGTCTTACAGTGTGGTTTATATAGCCTTTCTACAATTACCCCAGAACCAGATATACTGTGACATAAATTCCTCAACAGTGTATGTTTATATAAAAACTGGAGGAATAACCCGTATAATCTGTTTGTGTTGTTGGCATATGGCTTCACATTGTCCCCTGCAGTAAGTCTGGTACTGACCTATTGATGCGGAGTATCTTTAATTTTCTATCTTTATCGTGTCCTGCATGATCAGACAATTTACCTCAGAATATGTCCGAGCCTGGCCATAGTCATAGTAGGTCCGTTGACTTAGAGAGCCAATAAATACATCAATGGCCAATAACATTATGTGCTACTATACGAGCCTTTATGGGATAAATACTAACCTGAATAGTGTAAGCCTGACTAGTTCCCTTCGGCACTAAAAATGTAATAGGATTATCGACCACATCCATGCGTGACTGTATGGGCATTGGGATGTATCTGACGGCCAGGAGGGACACCAGGTTGCCCGAATAACTACGTGACAGCACCACAGTTGTCAACATCCACACACCCAACAGCACACGCTCCCATAACCACCATGTCCTGACAGGAGTGACTCCTGAAATAAGCACAAGAATTTATTCCAAATTAAGGTATTACTGAATTATTACTTCACCCTGATAGTTCTCTCATGTGGTATCGTGTTTCCTATCTGTTTTTGTAAACATACTTAATAGGATTATTTTGATAGCTATATGCACCAAAATATTGTTTTGCTCTCACGTACCCTTCCTACATTGCCTTCAGCGACAACTTTATTTAGAGTGCTTGGGTTTGTCTTGAATGGTAAATATAAAGAACCTATTGAAAATTGATAATATATGTTTGTATATTAGTTGTGATGTACTCCAACCGTTAACAGTCAGCATGAGACAAATCAACGTGATATTATTATTTAAGGAAATGATATCCCAGCTTCGGAAATGCAATTGCAAAATTTTTCTTATGGGTGCTTTACCACAAATTTTGTCACAAGTTTTGTCCTGCTGCACTGCTGAGTAGTAACCATAAATCAAGGCTGGCTCGCAACTCATTATGGTCATTTGCAGCACAACGAACAGTTTCTTTATAATATTGATCTCAGGAGTCCACACAGTGTGAATAACAGCTACCAGTGTTACCTACGAAACCATCACGAGTGTTTTCATGGGGGGATGTCTTTCATTCTCAGTAAGATAATGTGGTGATAGAAGTTGTTTTTATAATAATAATAATTAGTACTGCTTACATATGTATGTAAATTACTGCATTATAGTTATTCATGATACCTATTCTATCTCTGCCACCACGTGAAATCAAAACAAAACAAAATGCTGGAATGAGATTTTATAATTAAAACACGGAAGTGCTACACCTTGATGCAATAGTGCAAGTAAAGAGATATTGTTGTTAAGACTTTGTTGCAAGGGACCGAGCAAATGCAATTAGATGCTTTGATCAATTTGTCCAATATAACTGTACGACCACACATGGTGGTAAAATGGCAATACTACCCTAAAAGTGACGACTTCCACCATAACATATAGGACAAGCTGGAGGTCTAACCTTGTTGTAACAGCACTCGAACGCAGCTGGATGCCTTCACCATTAGACCTGTACGATGAGAGGCCTGGGTTTGAAGGCAGGAGGGAAATATTGTCATTACTGCAAGGACAACAAGCAAAGCCGTCAAAAGCGCTGCCCAAACACGAGGACCCAGCGGTAGTAGGAAGCTCCAGGGGCTCACCTCAGGCTTGCCACGACCCACGAGCATCCTGTTATACATGATGTCGACGGGGAAGGTGAAGTCCACTACCTTGGCTCTCGCGGGTGTGGTGTCAAAGAGGCCAAGGCTGATGTCCACTTCCTGAAGTTAATCAGTATCTGAAGTGCAGTTTTATTCTTTTTTGTGAACTACTCTGGGCATAGGCTTCACAGCCTGCTCCCAAGGCCCGGTAATCCTCCTACATACCATACACCTCTGCATGTCACCAGTTCGGCGCTAACACCCACCGTACATATTGAATACATGCTAGGGCTGTCTCGTACAGGACTGGTGTATTGGTATTAGCGGGGATATTTTTACATGTCGGCGGGTCTTCTGGTAGATCAGTAAAGCCTGATTTTATGAAATTTAAATCCTTAAACTGTTCCCTGCCCCACCGGGGATCTCAACCTGGGTCCGGTAGGACTGCAGGTCACCGGTTGAGCCACCGCCTCCCCACTGTGAGATACCTCAAAATCACACATATCTTCGAACCTACCTGTCTTTATTACAGTCTATGAGGGCTGTTTTGTGCTGGCCGTTTTATCTATCTAGCCTTCTTTCAGACTGTGTATGTATCGTTAGTAACAGTTTAGACAAGCTGACCTTCAATGAACTAAGTTAATAGCAAAATATAAAGAAAAATAACGTGATTTAATCCACATTCGATGCATAATGATACAAGACCGTAAATGGACCTACTTCCCGCATTGACATTCCTATCATGCCGGTCCAGGACCCGTCAGGCTGTTCCACTCCCCACGCTCTGTCAGCGGGAGTCACATAGTCGTATCTGCAAAGTTAGTGACAGGGAATGAATCTAACACCACTCCCAATTTAATTTCATATATATATATATATATATAATATGGATATAGATAGATAACAATAATGATAGTGTAGGAGCGTGCGTATGTGTGTGTGAATGTGTGTGTTGTACTTACCTAATTGTACATACGTAATTGTATCTTTACAGGAATGAGTCAAGCTCGTACTGTCCCGTGTCTTAAACCATATTTATCGTCCATATCCTTAAATTTATGAATTGTTTGGCACACTATTTCATTCGGTAGTGCATTCCACAGATCAAATGCTCTGTTTGGGAAACTGAATTTCCTTACGTCTTTATCACCTCCCTCCTAACGCAGTTTTTTGCAGTGTCCTCTTGCTGATACTTCCCCATATGTTAAGTAATCATTTAAGTCTATTATCTCCTTCCCTGATATGCATTTATATAGCATTATCATGTCACCTCTTTTCCTTCTCTCCTGTAGTGTTGGTAGATTCTTTTTATTTAGTCTTTCTTCGTAGCTTAGATCCCTTAAGCTTGGTATCCATCTTGTAGCGGTCTTTTGAACTTTTTCAATCTTATCTATGTGTTTCTTGAGATGAGGACTCCAGACTACTGATGCATACTCCAGGGTTGGTCTGATGAATGATGTTATTATCCCTCTTAGCATGTCTTCATTTATGTATGTGAATGCTATTCTCATATTTCCAAGCAATGTATACATGTTCTGTACCTTCTCACTAATGTGGTCAGCAGGAGATAGTCTGTTATTGTTAATCACACCTAGGTCCTTCTCTCTTTCTGATGTGTGTAGGGTTTTATTTCCTAATGTATAATCCCAGTCAGGTCTTTTTCCACTTTTACCAAACTTGATTACATGACACTTGTTCACACTGAATACCATTTGCCATGTATTACTCCATTCATGATGTTTAATTCTTCTTGTAGCTCTTTACAAGAGTCTGTTTTAGCAATTCTCATTTGTATTTTTGCATCATCTGCAAACATATTTAGATAGCTTTCATTTCCAGTGTTTCTATTTATATCATTTATATACACTAAAAACATGATTGGTGCCGGCACTGAAACCTGTGGTACTCCACCAGTCACTTCTTTCCATGATGAGTAGTTTCCCCTTAGTACTGTTCTCATTTCTCTTTTTATGAGAAAATCGTGCATCCAACAAATCAGTTTTCCTCGAATTCCTCCTTGATGGTACAGTTTCCATAAAAATATTTGGTGTGGTACTGTGTCAAATGCTTTCTTGAAATCTAAATGGATACTGTCCACCCATCCTTCTCTTTCCTGTATTATGTCTGTTACTGTCATAGTAGCTGAACAGATTAGTAACACATGCTTTTCCTTTTCTGAAACCAAACTGTCTTTCTGTTATCATATTGTGTTCTTCTAGATGATTTACCCAAGCTTTTCTTATAAGCTTTTCTAATACCATGCTTACAACACTGGTCAGTGATACTGGTCGGTAGTTGAGTGGATTTTGTCTATTCCCTTTCTTGAATAAGGGGATAATATTTGCTTTCTTCCAAATATCAGGTAGTTTACCTTGACTCAAGGATTTCTTGAAAATTAAATATAATGGTTTACTTAACTCCTCTGCACATTCGCGTAGCACCCAACATAAAATTTCATCAGGACCATTTGCTTTTCCTCTGTCTAATTTACTTAACTCCTCCTGTATTTCTTTTTCTGATATTTGTTTATCTAGTAGTATGTGTGGACATGCATGTTCCACATAATCCCTCTCAAAATTTTTTTCTTCTGTAGAAACTGATTGGAAATTCTTATTTAGTGTTTCACAAATATCTTTCTCTTGAGTATAGGTGGTTCCCTTGTCCGTAATGGATTGTATTATATCTTTTACTTTGGTTTTGCTTCTGATGTAGCTGTAAAATAGCTTGGGTTGATCACTACTTATATTGATTATATCCTCCTCAAACTGTTTTTGGGCTTCCCTCCTTATCCTTGTATAATCGTTTTTTGCCTGATTGTAATTATTATATGCCATTTCACTATTGTGTCTTCTGTATCTATTTCACAACAAATCTCTTCTTTCTTTTGATTTTTTACATTCTGTATTGAACCATTTCTGTATTTTCTTATCTGCTTCTTTGTGCTGTGGGATGTACTTCTGGACTCCTATTTCATAAAATTCACAGAATTTTTTATATACAGCATTTAAGTCTTGTCCTCTAAGCTCTTTTTCCCAACCAACTTCTAAGAAATACTTCTATAGGTCTTGATAATTTCCCTTTTTATAGTTTAGGCTCTTTTTGTAACTTTCATTGCTGTTAACTATGTCATATGCTATCCTGAAGTTGCAATTTAGTACTGCATGATCGCTTTTGCCGAGTGGAGGGTGATATATTAAACTGTCAATATCATTTTCTTGCTTAGTAAATATGAGATCTAGCATTGAAGGTACATCGAGTCCTCTTTTTCTGTTGGTTTCCCTCACATGTTGCGTTAGGAAAATCTCTTGCACGAGATCCAGGAGCTTTTGGTCCCAACAGCTTTCTTGGCTAATTATATCTAGAGTATTCCAATTTATATTTGTATTAAAATCTCCAGTTAGTATAATTCTTTCCGATTTCTCTTCCATTTTATGTAGTAATGATCTTAAACTCTGAATTGTACTCTTTGCCAGGTCCTCATATTCGTCTCTTTCCCATGTGTTTGATCTGGGTGGCATGTACATATTGGCTACAATTACTTTCCCTTCAAATGTGTTGATCTCTACTGCAATCAGTTCTACTTGTGATGGTATATGTAGTTTTATTTCATTGACTTTTATATCTTTTTTAGTTACTGTTATAATTCCTCGTCCTTTTTTTAAGTTTCTATCTCTTCTCCATATATTGTATTCCTTTAAGTTTACTATGTCATTGGATATCCTTGGTGTTAATTTTGTTTCGGTTAGGCATATTATATATGGTTCATTTTCTCTGACATAATCATTCATCTCTAATAATTAAGATACCATTCCATCCACATTTGAGTACATCAACTTTATCATCTTGCTTATATACTTGTCATGACATGGTTCTACTACCTTCCTCCTTTTTAATCCCTCCTGTTTATGTATCACTTTCGTACCTGTAATCCTATTACTTTGTAAAAAAATGTGTTCTTCTCCTCTTCTAATCTTCCCTCATTTTTTGTTTTTGCTTCCTCCCTCTTCTCTTTCAGTAATTCCAGTTCCTCTTGTGTTAGGCATCTTTTTATCCATACATTTTTGAACTCCTCTTTTTCCATAAGATTTTTTGCATTTTTTAGTATCTCCTCCACGGTGATTACACTCTGGAAATTTACCTTTAGAGGTCTTGATTTGCTTTTCTCGTATTTCCCTAACCTTTTGTGTTCCTGTATGTCTTTACTACAGATTTCCTCTGATACCTTTCAATAAGCTCATTACATTTGCCATCTCCTTTTTGTCTCTTGAGATCTTGTTTTTAACTTCTTCCTCTTCTATACCAATTATTACTATATATTTGTTGATATCTACTGAATCTCTGACTAACTTTGGATTGTTTTGGATTATTCTTTTCACTTCCTTTTTAATGCTTTTTTCTTCCACGCTTGTTTCTGTCTTTCTTTACTTTCACCATTTCAGCATACGTGGTTTCCACATCATTTTTGTAGCTTTGCACAGCTTCATTCACCTGTGTTATCTTCTCTTCAATATCACTGCTCTGGTCTATCAGACTGCTTACTTGCCTAATTGTCTCTGTATCATTTTTGAACTCTTCCATAATACTCTCGTGGTTGACTACGGTACTTGCCATTTCACTCATTTTCCTCCTAAGTGTACTCAATTCCACTGTCAGTTCACATATGGTTGTGTCTTTCTTGTTGACCTCCCATCCTAGTTTTTCCATTTCTTCCTTTTGCAAGTGCATCTGCTTTTTTATTTCATCAATTTGATTCTGGAAAGCCATCTCCAGTTTGTGTACACGTTCAACTAGTCTATTGTGAGTCTCCATTTCAACCAGTTCTTGGTAGAAATCATCATCTTGCTTTCTACCTTTATCCCTTTCTTTTTCAAATTTGCTTTACTAATGTATGTGGCCATTTTGCAGTACTAAAAGCACAGAGTACTTAAATTCCCTGGGGCAGTTGTAGTCTAAACAAACATCAGCTGACCGAGCTCATTCTTTCGCTGCTCGGTTGTGTGTGTGTGTGTGTGTGTGTGTGTGTGTGTGTGTTTGTCTGTGCGTGTGTTTGTGTCTGTGTGTGCCCACGCTCTAATGTTAAACAGTAAGGTCACTGATTGGCAATTCATGATTTTGAATTTGACACCAGGTTCCTTACACAATAGCCTCCTAAGCGATAGGTAGGGGCGCTCACCATTCACACACATAATAAAATTATAAGAGGAAAATGTGTGCGCAGATATCCATGCTTGGACCATGTACGAAACATTGTCTTGATTACATTCGCATGCACGATCGAAGCACCATTGTCATGGACATTATCATAACGTTGTATAGAAGCATGTTGGCAACCGTGGCTTGAACGATTCCTGCACGGGGCATGAATGTTGCTGGCTAGAAAGTTAACTAAGTACAACAGATGGTGAGTGGGGATTGCCTCATCATCATGAAGTGGTCCAGGGATCAGGTGTTATGATTAATAGAGCTTTATCAGGCATATCATGTGTTTTGAGATATCACAGACTCAGAAAACAAACAGGAGATTAGGAAACTAGACACATGGAACGACATCAGTGACACTGTCGGTGGATCTTGCCGATGTCATGAAGATCAATATTTTGATTGGACGGTTCAAATAATAGAGCATATAAACAGAAAATCGTGGCAAGATGCAGACAACGAATATAGGGGCTCATGGATTGCTTGAAAAGCCAGAGCTTCCTGCTGGACAAAAATAAGCCATGCACCACAATAGTTGCTGAACTTCCATTAAAAAATATCCTGTGCAGCAGAAGTCCTGTATCATCGTGTATTATATCATTGATTACAATCTGTCTATGCCCACTCCTCTTTTCATGAAGGGCATAATTAATATTGGCCCAGAAGTTTTGCTTCCTGTCCACAAATCACCATTGATGCAGCTGCAGCAAGGAAGAGAATTTCTTCTGCCGATAAAATGGAAGCAGTGCTACAGACATGTGTCTGTGTGGACTGCATGTCAGCTTCGAACATGCTGAAGCTGTTGCCACGAAATTTGTAGTGGAATATTGCTACGGACATGTTTGCAGTATGTTCAGCATCAAGATTCTAGCATGTTGATAAATGTTTGTTTCAGTATTTCTAACAATTTAGACAGTGTGGGCGTCCAAGCAAGAAAAGCATGTAAGGAAGCTGAACAACGAAGAAACTACTGTACAAAGGATCAACTTGCATGGCGGAAATAGGTAAAGAGAAACATGTTCCCGACTTTAGTGTCTGCTGCCACAGTGCCACGGAGATTGGTGGTGATGAGCCTCTGAAAGAGGAGCAAGGTAGCATGCAGGTGAATCAGAAAAACTGGAGCAGGTGTGTTTCTCCATCTTTATGATGTCACAGAAAAGTACAGCTGCGACAGGAGAGACAACAACAGAAAAGAGCGTCTCCCTCTGACGAGAGGTAAAAGTAATCTGATCTGCCTCGCTGCCCGCCCTGGGAACCAGTGCAGTTCAGCAAAATTTAGAGATGCCACTGTGTTTCAGACATAGGTGATATGTACATGAGTAGGTGTAAGTTACAACTCTACCATGCACATAATACATCTCAATAAGGCAGTATTAAATGCATATGCAGTATTAACAGGTATGTATATATTTCCCCAAGACTTAGACATATACAGAATTTATAGCCTTCTCTCATCCTCCTTTACTTTCCGTGTACGTCTGAAAGTGCTGGTCTTTGCATATCTGGCCACTCATCTCTCTCCCACTCCACACTCACAGTGAAGTTGTATTTGGTTATTCATTTCAACACTATAATACATATTCTTTAATTATGAATAAACATCCCAGTACTTAATAAGTAAAAATACTGTGAGACTCATAACTCATTAGTGAAAGTGATGCCAGAACAAGTATATTGCTTGGCTACACCTTTTTGACGTCCCTGTCGACATTGTAGTCCCAACTACCATGTAGCCTAACCAGTGTGTAGGGTAGCTAACTACTCACGCATATCCACTTGTAATCCGTGGGAACGGACCCATGGTTTTAGTGGGTTTCCCTTTTTAATGCCTTTCAGGTAATAGCCCCCAAAACAAACACAGGACAAGAACATAAGCAGTAGAAGGCCAATGCCAGGACCAAAACAGGAAGGAGAAAGATATGAAGAAAGATAGGACAGTACATATGGTTTTAAATCAGTCTTGTTCAGGTAACAAACTCCATTCCGATTAACACATGAAACAGCCTGTTCACATTCAACAAACATTGAATGAAGGTAGAAAGAGTCGTAACTGGGACAAGAAATTCACCGACAAAGCTTGATGTTGCTTGTTAGGTAGAATTACCATCTCTTTACTATACAGCTCACTAAAATCGGGTGCAACATAGTATCCGACTACCTTAACCCCTATCCCCCGGCTGACGTGTATGCATGACAGGATTCAGGGCGTGGAGGGCCGCCATTTGACTTGATATACCGCACTCACCTTCCTGCCACTGTTTGAGTGAGGGACCATTTTCTGTGATACCTACGGGGTAGGTAGGACCCCCATGTACTATGCGGTTGCACAGTTCAGTTTGTACTCAGCAGTGGTAGTGAGAGGAGCCATGTCATCTTCCTTGACATTGTCCGATTCCGTCCCACCACATGAAGGGCCGATTGCCTCATCAATCCCCACGAAAGTTCAGCCCTTAGTGCCAGGTAAAGGACTTAGTGATAGTGCCATTGGATGTGCCCTTGATGATACTGTCTCCTCTTGTACACTCAGCAAGAGTAAGTCCTCTGAGGAGAAAAAAACCTACCACGTGGAGAGTGAGCTCTCTCGCCCTCCAACCCCTACTTGCTCTCCGATGCCAGAGAGGGCTCTCCGACTTCTCCAGGAGGAAGGGACAGTCTACGAGAGTGATGATTTCGGCGACGAGGAGGCGCAAGATGACCCAGGACATCGGGAAAGTGACCGAGGACCTGGCGGTCATCTGCGGAAAAAAGCGCCACAGAGCCGTTTCCCCCACACTCTCGCCGCCTGCTTGCCGACGTATCTTCCTCCAGCACTCCCCCACACCTCAGCCTATCACTTCAAGGGCAGGATCTGCACAACCAGGCCCTTCAGGAGTGGTATGAGTACTGAGCAGGTGTGTGGGGATGTGTAAGCAGTGTACAGCAGTGCAGAAGTTTGTGTATTTTCATAAATGAGTGAAATGTGTGATAATATAAGAGAATTATAGAAAGAGCTAAGAGGTAGGTCTTTTATAAGTTCTACAAGTGCATATAAGTGATTTATAGTAAGTGCAATACAGGAGTTGATACTGTTTATTGGATACTGGTTAGAAAATTATTGCATATACCTTGAGTTTGCCTACCTGTTACCTGAAAGAAAACCACTTGTGAGCGGGCCATAATGAACAATTCCTACCTAAATTATTTCACTCAGTACTCAGGGGGAATGTGTCAAATACGAGCATCAGCGAATCTGTGATGTGAAGTACAAATAATGTTGTGTAAAACATTTATATGATTTTCACTCTAAACCTGGTTAGTACAATCAATGTGATTTACAGTACAAATAATTACCTCATGCTTTACGGTCATGCGTGAAAGAGCAACAGCACTTACTTGTCAAAGTGCAATTACCCATAATCGTGATATAAAGTGTAGTTCTAAGTGTCTTAGTAAAGGAGAAATATGATTATTTACGGAAGAAGTGAGTGCAGAAAAACGACGAGATATTTCCTTTCCCACACACCTACGGGGCTTAGTGGTATGGTGGTGTGGGCGGTAAATCCTTGGGTGAGCCACATGAACCGGGTGATGACTCATTTTCACAGCGGTGAGTAAGGAGGAGTAGAAAAAACGAGTGGAATCTTCCGCATTCCAAGGACGCTCGGGCAGTGTTACAGTCACCACTCCAGTCAGTGCTGCCAACGCTAGCCGGCCGGGTCGCGAAATTTTTTTTCCTGCCCAGTTCCGTCACTTTGCACATATTCCCTGTGTTTAGTTTGGCAACGCCGCGCAGCAGTGAGCCATATCGGATGCCAGGTTTAGTATTCATCACAATTATTTATTTTTTTTATGCTTGACTATAAATATAATACCTGACTATCTATATTTTACATGGATTGAAAGAATAATAGAGAGAGACATAGAGGTCATATAGTTTTCGCTGCCTTAGCTTAAATAAATATAAAAAGGGGCCATACCACTGTCTTTACTTCGTCACTCGTCTGCTGAGAGAGAGAGAGAGAGAGAAGATACTCTCTACACTTTGCTAAAATTAGTTATATGTTGATTTAATGAAAATGCGGTACGTCTTAGGGGTGGTACATGACTGCTCGTTGAGAACACTTATCAGTAACATATGTTGTAGACCTATACTACTTTCCCTGTCATTTCTTGTCATTGCTCCCAGACGTACGATTCAATCAGCTGTGTTTACAATCGGCAATGGCGCATCACTGAGTTTATTTTTTTAATTCCTTGTTTCCCTTGATTTACTTATTTTGCACACAATGGTCTATAATGTCTCATGTCTGACCCATTGCCTGTCATCAGCACATGGGAAATAGCATATGGTGCCTGGTGCTGTGTAATATTTAATAAAGATTATACCGTAACAAATAAAGCTTTGCATTTCATCAAATACAAAAACGCTTCAAGCATACTTAACATGAAATAAAGGACATGAGAACATGAAAATAATCTGAAATCTAACCTGACAAATGATTTTACTAATATAGCCTACCTAAGAAAAACAAGAAAATAATCTGAAATCTAACCTGACATATATACCTAAGAAAATGTCTAATGAAACTTTGATATTCAGGCATCATTGATACCAATATTTCCCAGCTTGCAGCAGAAATTACCAAGGTTAACCCTTAAGAATGATCATGAAAAGCGTTTTAGGTGATAAAATATTATGGGTCATTAACCTCTCTCTCTCTCTCTCTCTCTCTCTCTCTCTCTCTCTCTCTCTCTCTCTCTCTCTCTCTCTCTCCTGTAAACACAGCTGATTGAATCGTACGTCTGGGAGCAATGACAAGAAATGACAGGTAAAGTAGTATAGGCCTACAACATATGTTACTGATAAGTGTTCTCAACGAACAGTCATGTACAGTCTCGGCCAGGTGTAAGTATCCAGCCTCTCCCAGTTAAATCAGGCATGTGGCAGCGTCGCATCCATGGATTCGAAAGGTGAAGCAGGGAGAGACATATCAACCTGAGTCGAATCAGTTACTTGAGCTATAGCTAGCGAAACGATAATGGAAGGTGGTGTTTTTCATTGTTACATTATTGTTCCAAAATACTGGTATAATTTCATTGTCAGCTTTACAATATTTAAAAGCACCATATTTATGTGCTTTACACGTCATGCCATCTTTGTAGCAGATGGAATCATGTAAAATGCATCGTGTTCAGGCGCATCATTTACTATATTTTGTCTGTAAGTTCCCATATTGTAGAGCCTCGACGAATGTCGGTCAAAGCGATAACACTGATTGGTAATGGTTCCTT
This sequence comes from Coenobita brevimanus, assembly GCF_032717465.1. Taxonomy (NCBI): domain Eukaryota; kingdom Metazoa; phylum Arthropoda; class Malacostraca; order Decapoda; family Coenobitidae; genus Coenobita; species Coenobita brevimanus. Next base: position 29,526,685 of record NC_136993.1, read on the forward strand.
TAATGAACTGTCGCGTTTCAGTTAATTCCCTTAATACAAACACCTGTGTGTGTGTGTGTGTGTGTGTGTGTTGCTCCATCATTCCAACACGAATAGATGACATGGAAATGAATTCCACAGAGGTTGGCATCAGAGGCCATGTAGCCCTACTAGGGTTATTACGGATGGGCACTACCCACATCTCGAGACAACACAGCGGTACCGGGATTCGAACGCATCACCACCAGGTCGCCAGTCGGAAGTGCTACCAACTGCGCTACTAGCCTACTCGCCTCACACGAACTGATGGGGTGACTATGATGCACGCTGTGGATCAGACTGTTCCCCTCTTTGTCATGAACACATCCCATGAGAGATTAGCACGTCGGGGCCGTATAGTCGGTATGCGAGACGCAGGCATGTCTATTTCTGCCATAGCTCACGAGCTTGGAACAACACGAAAAACAGTGAGGATGTGGTTGAACAGATGGGAAGAAAGTGGCAGCCTACTTGAACATCCGAAAAGAGGAGGACCACGAAAAACAACAGAGGAACAAGACAGACAAATAGTGGAAGAGGCAAGGCGTAATCCCATCACAAACGCTGTATTAATTCGTGATCGGCTGCAGTTTGATGTGTCGGCTAGAACTGTCAGACGCAGGCTACACGAACGCGGGTATCATCATCGGTCCCCAGCTGTGAAGGAGAAGTTAGAGGAGAGGCACCGAGAGGGTCGGCTACGATTTGCTGAGACCTATGTGCAAGAGGATCTTTCATACTGGGGTAGAGTCGTCTTCTCTGACGAGAAAACCTTTGCCAGCAACACCCACGGACTTTTACGATGTTGGCGGTTGAACAACACCAGGTAGGCCTATAAATGTTTTGCATGTCTTAATGTTCTCATAGTTATGTTAATCAAACCATTATCTCGTATTCTGTAACTGATTTTTTTCCACTCTGTTCCCTTTCTGCTTACGTCCCACATCTGTCACCTACTCGCCCTACAAATACTGTTTAGGAGTAAGGGGCTTTTCCTTTCATTGACATTAACCATTTATAATGAATATCAGTGTATAACAATTCACTATATTCTAGGTATTCCCGCCAAAATATTTTCGAATCACAACGGAGTGGCCATGTGACCTGCAATGTGTGGGGCTAGCTACATCTCTACGGCCTAGGCGAGCTGACAGAAATTCATGGGCGATTTACTGCTGACCAGTATCTCGAGATTTTGGAAGAGGTGATGTTGCCATCTGTTCGGGCAATGGCTCTCCCCTATCCTGAGCGGATTATCTTCATGCAGGTAGGTGAATGAATTTTGTGTTTACGTTACGTTATCTTATAGGACACTGTGTGTATGAAGCACCTTTTCTGAATATGGGACACAGGGTTGGGTGTCCATAAACTGCGTTTAGAGTATGCGACACTTTGGTGACGTGTTTTTTTCCTGTTACTTTATAATTACTTTTATTCGTACTCTTTTCTGCGGACTGAGGCGATAAAGTATGCAATAAGTTTGTAAAATGAGTGCATGTGTTAATAATTACTTTATCCATATTCAATTGTAATGGAAAATATCATTTTTTTTTTTTCCTTTTATTTAGAATGCCCTCTTATGTCCTGTTTCATTTGGTGGTTTCTTGCTCTAATATATAAATCAGTATCTATAATCCGGAACATGCAACTACCATACATAAATGTAAGCAGCTGCAACTCCATTATCATGCGTTCATACGTAAATATCAATAATAATAGTAATGTCTAAGAGACGTCATTTCATTCTACTTTTACATCTTCACTATCCATTAATCACTGTTTCTAACTAACATTGCATCTTAATATATATCAATTCTATATGTCACTATTGATAACTGCTACAAAGAAGAAAACTAATATGGTATGTTGCTTCAACAGGATAACTGCCCAGTCCACACCGCGCGAATTGTTAAACGGTGGTTTGAGGATCAACGCGATGTAGACCTCCTTGAATGGCCAAGTAAAGGCTGTGATCTAAACCCAATAGAGAACATCTGGGCGAACATAGTGAATTCGTGGGTTCCACAACACGAACGGAGGTCAAACCAGCTGCTGTGTCACACGAATGCAGAATGGGAAGCATATCGGAACAACCACGATGTGATATACAAAATCGTGGCGTCCGTTCCAGACAGACTGCGCGAAGTCATTGCCAGCGGTGGAGGGTGGACCCATTACTGAGTTCCGGTTTACTGTTAGGGCTCCAGTGTTTGTAGGAGTTGAAGGTGAAGGGAAGATAATTGTAATGAATAATATATGTATGCATCACTCACTTGCTAATAACAAATCATGTTGCTTCCTTTCAGAGTTTCTCTTTATTCCATAAGCAAATGAGGCCTCATTTACGGTGAGTAAAACGTTGTGGGCTCTAGTATGAAATGTTTTTTTTTTTTCTATCACTGTATGATATGGCAACGTTATGACATACTTTTAAAAACATATATTTTATTGGCAAGTGTGGAGAGAAGGTCACATTCCCGTGAACTGATACATGGAAAATCAGTATGATGCTGGGATGGGTGGGTGGAGGTGGACGAGATAAACTGAGTGGAGGTGCGGTTGAGAGAGAGAGAGAGAGAGAGAGAGAGAGAGAGAGAGAGAGAGCACACACACAGGTGTTTGTATGAAGGGAATTAACTGATAACGCGACAGGAGTTCATTAAAGGAACCATTACCAATCAGTGTTATCGCTTTGACCGACATTCGTCGAGGCTCTACAATATGGGAACTTACAAGACAAAATATAGTAAATGATGCGCCTGAACACGATGCATTTTACATGATTCCATCTGCTACAAAGATGGCATGACGTGTAAAGCACATAAATATGGTGCTTTTAAATATTGTAAAGCTGACAATGAAATTATACCAGTATTTTGGAACAATAATGTAACAATGAAAAACACCACCTTCCATTATCGTTTCGCTAGCTATAGCTCAAGTAACTGATTCGACTCAGGTTGATATGTCTCTCCCTGCTTCACCTTTCGAATCCATGGATGCGACGCTGCCACATGCCTGATTTAGCTGGGAGAGGCTGGATACTTACACCTGGCCGAGACTGTACCACCCCTAAGACGTACCGCATTTTCATTAAATCAACATATAACTAATTTTAGCAAAGTGTAGAGAGTATCTTCCTTGCATACTCACTTTTTATTGATGACCCTGCATGTTATTATTTTATACTGTTTCAAGCTCTCTCTCTCTCTCTCTCTCTCTCTCTCTCTCTCAGCAGACGAGTGACGAAGTAAAGACAGTGGTATGGCCCCTTTTTATATTTATTTAAGCTAAGGCAGCGAAAACTATATGACCTCTGTATCTCTATTATTCTTTCAATCCAGGTAAAATATAGATAGTCAGGTATTATATTTATAGTCAAGCATAAAAAAGGTAAATAATTGTGATGATGGCTCACTGCTGCGCGGCGTTGCCAAACTAAACACAGGGCAACGTTGCCATATGTGCAAAGTGACGGAACTGGGCAGGAAAAAAAATTTCGCGGCCGGGTCAAGGCCATGGCCAGTGGCGCGTGCTCGGAGCCTTGCACCAAAACGTGAAAAACCACTCGTCTTCAAGTCATCCTTACTCATCGACGGGAAACCTAGAGACCTCGAGATACCTTCATTGGAAAGAGGAAGAGTTGATGAGTCTTATGAACTTTCATTTGATTCCTTAGCTATTGTAGTTTGGCAGATATAAGGGTTTGAAGTAAGGGTATTTTTTCCAAAATATCGGAAATCGCCCGTAGGGAGGAGTGTGATGCAGCCGGGAGCCCCCAGCTGCTAAGGGTTAAGAAACTGGTGTTGTGATGCACAAGTCAGTGTTGCATCCTCTGTCTCAGGATAGAAGTACTGTTTCACATGTACATGAGCATGGAAAACTGACTTCAGTTGGATGGGTTGGAAAATGCACCGCTGCAGTGTAGAGGAATTGTTTGTGTCCAGCAAGGCCATTTTACATTCCTCTACGTCTGACGGTATAAAGACAAAATGGAAAGCAGGACATACATGAAGATCGAGCAAGGGAGCCTTGCACTTCTCAAACCCATCCACGGTTGTTTCTGCTGTGTACCTTTAGTCATCAGACACAACTAACACTTCTAGGCCCTCGCTCAAAATGACAAGTGTATTGTTAGTAGTAGGAAAAGGGAAAGGAATGAACTGCCAGGTATGTTATAGCATTCCTCGTAGATAAAGTCATAAGAAAAAGTATCGTTACCCCAGGAATGTTCGATGTTAAACGAACGTTAGCTGGGCTATGTGGGAGGGTCCTTGCTGTTCGCCCCTCCTCTATCTAGTGTTTCCATATCACAATCCCATTATAAAAGTTGGAATAATGAACAAGAATGACCCATATGTCGGGGAAATATACAGGACATGTTTGCGTTTCCCTGAGCGCCCCGCCGGGGATTAATAATAAAACTCGGCAGGTTTATTGTTTTCTTACTATTCAACACTTATTACCTAAAGACTAGAACAAATAAATTATTTTGGAGAGTATTAAATCTATAGGCATTGACTGTATTTTTTTTTTTTTATGATAGTCTAGCAGGGGTGAACGAGTTCATTTGTTTGCTTTAGATGGGTGGTTAAATGCTTGAGATGGATGCTTCAGACGTCTAGAGGCTGTTTTGGATGCAGGGGATGGGTATACAAACTATAAAAGCAGTGAGACTGAACATGTATTATTATTTTCTTTCTACTCAGCATTTATTATGTGTGGAAAGGAATACATATCATTATTACATTGAAATTTACTAACTTGGCTTGAATCGGCTGAAGTACTATCATACGTCTGGCATGGGTGCACATACTCATTGCCCGTCTGCATGTGTGTTGCCGACTTCAGACTATTCGGTTATATTTTTATTTAATGAATTTTGTGCCGGATACTAAAGTGTATTGTCTCTATGCACAGAGGCCAAACGATCTAATTAGGTTTTATTACTTCTAGCACAAATTCTAATATCTGTCTCACATAACCGACATTGACGGGTTTGAGGTACAAACTCTCCCATCCCGTCATTCCACAACACTTTGTCGTTGTGTCATAGTGCATAGCTCTGAAGGGTAATGATAGTTTTTCTTATGACTGTACCAATATCAGGATGCCATCATGAGTCAACTGGGCCTCTAATAGTGGATAATAATACTCCAGCTGATTTATACCGAAAATTGGCGTAAGTCCATGCTTCACCATAGCTACGTCAAGAGCATTGCTTAAAATATGAGAGGAAGCAATAAAGGATTAACCCTATTCAAACTTGCATCGACTAAACCGTCCACCATATTGGCTGCATGCAACTCCCAAGAGTTGACTGACTCATCAAGAGCATGTAGATACTCAGTGATTAAAACTAAGTTAGTTAAGGTTGGTAGTTTAGTTTGAATATTGTTCACAACTCCTACGAGTTGGTTGGTATCATAATTATCTCGTTAGCCTTGTTAGTGAACTCACCTAGTTGTTCATACGTGTGTACGATTAGCCTGTTATTTGCCTTAGCTGCCAATGCCAAATCATGGATCTGTCTGCCCAATTCCATTACGTCCTTATCTAGCGCCGTACCAAAGAGCTTTTGAGACAGGATACTTAGAAAGTCCACAAGTCCCCTCTTAGCACGTGCATGGACATGCAAGGAAAGATCAGAATCTGCATTAGGTAAAGCGACATGCAATTTAGTAAGCCTGTCTAAGAGCCTATCTATATGTTCAGTCTGAAGCTCAACTAATCCATGCAAGGCTTGTACTCTTTCCATAGCTGTACATGGTCTGTGTAACTTAGGGTTGAACTTGGAAGTTCTTACAGGATTCTGGACAATCACCTTCTGGCCTACCTCCAGCATCTTTTCTTAACTACCTTTGTGTTGTTTCGCCATCATCTCCGCTCTTCAGACTTTTAATCTTTTCCGTACTTCACTATGTATGCATTGAAATTTTGCAAGTTGGAACTTGTTGTAATAATTGGGATTGTAGATTGGAGTAGGAGGTCCAGCTAGCATTTCATAGGGCAATATTTTCTCTTCTCCATAAAGGATGTAATGAGGAGATTTTCCAGTTGATGAACTGTCTGAGGAGTTTATGGTAGCTGCTAGATGTGGTAACCAGTCTTGCCAGTCATTCTCCATCGAATGATCGCTGGCCTCAGGACTTCCAACATTTTCCTGTTTGTTCTCTCCACAAGGCCATTGCTCTTCGGACCATAAGGCATAACAAAGACTTGCCTTACCCGATACATTTGACAGATTTCCAGTAACATCTGGTTACGAAATTCACTGCCATTATCACTGAGCAATATCCTGGGTATTGAGTATGGACAAATCGCGGAGGTTACAAAAGCGTGCGCCGCCTCGTCTGCAGTTTTCGTCTATAAAGGTGCTAAAACAGTGAATCGTGACAAATGGTCCACTGCCACGAACACATAGTGTGAGCCTTGATGACTTCTTGGAAACACCAATAGACCAATAGAAACTTTATCCCATGGTTTTTCTGGCAGGGGATACTCCAAGATGGGAGTTGGACGTCTAGTCGTTCCTTGTATTTCCGCACACTTGACACATTGACTAACGTGGGCTTCTATATCCTTCCTCATGGTCAGCCAATAGTACTTCTTTCTTGACTCACATATGCACCTGTCGTGTCTGGGATGACCCCCTTGAGGTACATCGTGAACAAACTGTAACAAGGCTTGCTGCAGAGTAGCAGGAACAACCAAATGATACACAGTGCACTTCCCCGGTGGTTTCTTATACAAGAGACCTTGTTGAAGGTGGAAGTGAGTCGTCAGTACCAGAAGTTGAGGTAGACATGTCTTGTTGCCAGACTCCAAGGCATAGATGACTTGAGACCACATCACATCCTTATGTTGTTCTGCTTTTACTGTGTCCGGGGAATACCCAGTGAGAGGGATATCCTCAGATATGGCAGCAGCAATGTTTCTACTCAGCACGTCGGCAACTACATTTTGATGACCCAGTAAATATCTGACTTCTGGGTCAAACTATTACCTTGCTGTACCAATGCGCAACCTTACTGTGCAGGTTCTTCCCTTTGAACAAGTCACGTATGGGTGCATGGTCAGTTAAAACAATTATACGGTAGCCGAAGATGATATCCTGAAAATATCCTAATGCCCACACGACTGCTAATGTCTCCAGGTGTGTCACTGAGTAATTCTTTTCTGAGGGTCTTGGTGCCCTACTGGCATACGCAGTGGTCTGCTCTTTGCCTTGCTTGTCCTTCTGCTGTAACACCGCTCCCAGACCCGAACCTGAGGCATCCATGCACAGGTAAAACGGTTGAGTATAATCAGGAAATGCTAAAATAGGTGCTTCAATCATGGCTTTCTTGAGGTCACTGAAGCTTTTCTCTTCCGATGATCACCATTTCCATGCTGCACCCTTCTTGAGTAGTGCCACTAACGGTGATGCGATAGCAGCATACCTGTGGACAAAGCTCCTATAGAAGCCAGTGATCCTGAGAAACGAGCAAACGTCATCCTTGGACTAGGGTGTAGGGAAATTTATCATGGAAGTAACCTTATCTGGATGAGCCTTGATGCCATCACTGTCAACTAAGTGCCCCAGAAATCTAACACATGACTTCAGGAACTCACACTTTGACAGCTAGATTTTCAGACCCACAGACCTTAAGGTTTCCATCACTCATTTTAACTTATTAATGTAAGTGTCCATGTCCTTGCTCACAATTATCAAGTCATCTAGATACGCCAAGATGTCCTGCCCTAGCATGTCACCAAACAACTGATTTATCATCCTCTGAAAAGTCAAAGGAGTATTATTCAATCCAAAAGGCATCCAGAGAAATTCAAAGTGCCCACGGTTAGTGCTAAAGGCAGTGATGGGACGAGGCTCTTTGGTCATTTCCATCTGCCAATACCCTGACACTAGATCCAGACAGGTGAATATGGTACTTCCATTACCCAGGGACTGTAATAAGTCTCTGAGATGCGAAATCAGAAAATGATCCGGTACAGTTACCTTGTTCACTTGCTGGAAATCCACAACAGGTCTCACACCACCGTCCTTTTTAGGCACCAGAAAGAGCGGTGCATTCCAAGGTGAGGAAGAAGGCTAAATGACAGTCATGAAGCATCTTTTCAACTTCCTCTTCCACTGCTTTCCTTTGGCTGTGTGGTAGATGGTATGCAGGCACAGATATCGGATTTGTACCAGGGCACAAAGTAATATGATGTTTCACCCTACCAGTCCTACCCACCAGTTCTCCTGGAAGTGACACCATGTTGGAGAATTCTTTAAGAAGTGCTGGTAATTGTGCTTTATGGTTAACATTGTCTGTTACCTTGTTCTAGCAAACTTCCTCTTCCCAGACGTGTAGGTTCCGACTGAGTCGTTGTTTGCAATGTAACTACTGGAGAGATCACCGGTACATCGTTGACTTCCCTTACAGGTGCACCATAGCATATCAAGTCACCTACACAACAACCATCTCTGAGCTTAAATACGCCACCACTCATATTTGCGATGAAGAGGGGCATCGTCCAATCCTGTCCGACACTGCTCTGGGTGGATTCCAGCTACAATGCCTTATGTTTTACAGTCTCCATTAAGCATGCCACGTCAGTTCCCACCGACACATCAGGTACTTGGACAGGAATTTTTCAGACAGTCTAACTGGGCAAGTGGTGATTCCCACTCACTACAGCCTTAACCTGCTTCCAGCCCATACCCTCTGTTTTGTGTTCGTCTGGCGATTCCCTTGACACTACACCTGTCGGGGCAACAACTGGTTGAATGGCTCCTTGTTGGACGCCAGTATCTCCGGCTTTGGTTGCTGAGGGAACAAGGCCCATGAACTCCTTCCCATTAAAGGAAATGGAATGTCTCTGAGGGTGTATAATCACATTATACTCCTCCATGGACTCAAAGCCTAATAACCCATCAGCTGGCAGAGGGAAGTCCTCAGCCACATAGAATGTAGCATGTAATACAGCAGATCGTTTATCTGCCCTCAGTGTCAATGGTACCTGACTTACGATCTTCATTTTACTCTTGTCACACCTATCAAATCACGTCGGATGCTGACAACGTCCAGAGTGAATGGGGCATCAGATGTTTTAGACTTTCTAGCACTTTGCTAGAAATAACGTTTGCACATGCCCTGGTGTCAACTATCAAGGACACCTGGCCTTTCCCTATAATTCAAGGACTTGACAATAAATCCACCTTTTTTATAGTTGCCACACACGCATCGGTGGACTGTACGACCTTTCGAGTTATTTCTGTATCAGGCTCTGAGCTTCCTTTCGACCTCGTCATGTTACCCAGTTGCTCCCTATTGGCAATGACAATGTGGCAAGTGTCCGAGGAATGAGGACACTGACCGTGAATAGTAGCTGCCATATTACGTACATGCCATACAGGAGTATAAACATGGGTTTGCATGCCAAAACTGTTATTGTTCAGGCCCCAAGGATTAGCATAAGGAGCATTAGGAAATAAATGATACTGCCCCTGCTTTCCAAAAGCCTGTGAGGTGCTAAACATGCTTGAGGTGAAAGTGAGTATGTAAGTGGTTGGATTAACTTCAGAGCTTAGTGGAATTTGTGGACTTGTTAGAGTGTCCAAGGGTGTTGCTGCAGCCTGTTCTCCAATGATTACAGTCTCCTCTGCACTAGGAGTGCCTTCTTCGGTAAGACCAGTGGCCATTTCAGAACTAGGCTGACAATCAGGCACTGTCTTTTATGTACGTCCTGAATGCAAACGCAAAGCGTTCAAGTCTTCTTCACTGCCTAGTTGCCTAGAAGTGTCCTGGCTACCATCAAAATCCCCAAGATTTCCTTCACTCTTATCATCCAAAATTTGTATAATTTTATCTAACTTCTCTACTCTCCATTCACGCAAGTCTAACTCTGATTTTGATTCTAAGTCTGATTCACCAGACTCTAATTCCCACGATTCCTGCTCTAAAGAGACAGCTCCTTCCTCAGTTGATGGTTGTTTCATATCTCCTTTAATCGTTTGCCCCAACCTTTTCAACTTATCCATCTAATCTTTGCCAGCAAATATTCCCTTCCTAGTCACAGGAAGTATAGACTTACATAAATAGATTAGTTATGACTTAGCAATACACAACGGGACACAGACAAGACACACAGAAAACAACACCTTTAACCCGCCCCATCCCGGCCGATTTTCCATTACTGACCCCTCCCAATCCCGGCAGGTTTGGTATTTTTTTTTGGGGGGGTCTCAAACCTCCGCTTTTGGTGAGAAGTGATGGAAGATCACAGAGAAAGTGCTTACCTGATATTAGAAATGGTCAAAACATGTGAGTCACCGCTCACCTGGTATTGTATTCTGTAAAGGCGCTCGGCTGCTGTCCCGTTTTCTATGGTTGAAGTAAATATTGGAAATCACTTAGAATTGGTAGGTATTTATTAATCTGGAACAAAATAACATGTAGTACAAGAATATATTGGTTTTCATACAAAAATATAGGCGAAATAACCATAGTTCCATTGAGTGAGCATAGCGAAATCACTCAAATCGGTCACATATAATTCGCTATGACTGTTGTTTCAACATACATTTCATTTTCTCTACTTACATAATACTTTTCCACTAACATTAAACAGTTTCCACTTTATGCAACTGTTATCACATATTAACAGGCCTTACGATTATATTTAGCATAAAATTAGCGCATATTTATATAGTGAATGAACTCGCTATGACTTTTGTTTCAACTTACATACGCCTTTCTCAACTTATATAATACTGTTCAACTAACATTACACCCACTTCCACTTTACAGAACTGTAATCACATATTTACAGGCCTTACGATTATATTTACCGTAATATTATCGCATATGTATAATGAAAGACAAAACTATTTTCCCAGTTCCGTCCAAAGATAATTTACACCTGGCAAAATACAGTGAAAGCCCAATCTCTACTACTGCGTGTTGCAAATGGTTCGATTTTTCCACTATATGTTCGTCAAGCTTTGGGAAGATATTTGTGTCTTTGTACATAGTGAGTGAACTCGTTATGGCTGTTGTTTGAACTAACACTCAATTTTTCAACTTATATAATACTTTTCCACTGACATTACACCCGTTTCCACTTTATGTAATTGTTATCACATATTTACCGGCCTTACTATTATATTGAGTGTCATATTATCGCATATGTACAAAGTGAACTCGCTGTGACTTGTTTCAACTTGCACTCTATTTTTTAACTTATATAATACTTTTCCACTAACATTACACCCGTTTCCACTTTATATAATTGTTATCACATACTTACAGGGCTTACTATTATATTGAGTGTCATATTATCGCATATGTACAGGCCTTATTTTTACAGTGAGCATCATATTATCGGAAGCACACACAGTATCAGTAATGTAACAAGGTGTGATATTCCCTGTCAGGATGGGGAGGAGAGAGTGGTGGAAGAAGTTGGCGAGGTGGAGAGTGGCACCCTTCTCCACTCGCGCTCCTCTTCCCTCTCCTTTTTCCTTTCCCTTTGCCTTCCCTTCCCTTCCTTTCCCCACATCACAGGGCCGTGGGGAGGAAGTGCGGGAATACTGCAAGGCGAAAGACATGCTAGGGAGCAGCTCCTTCTCATCTGCCTGCTGCCCACGTACACCATGTGCTCGCACTGCATCCCTCTCACCACCACTTTCTCATTCACCATTCACTCCTGCCACACCACTTTCCTTTTCACCTCTTACTCCCACCACACCACTCGTGCCTTCCCCAGATGACACAGAAGGACCATACCTTATTTTCCTTCTTGCCACACCATGTCTGCGTATACGTACCAAAAATCACATGCAAAATTTGAAAAATGTGCAAATGATCAACCTCACAGTTCCAAAATGTATGGATACGTCATTGGGTGTCACCGTTACAAAATGTGGCAAGATATCCATACGTCACTGGGACACCTCGGGTGAAGGGGGGACTGAGAAACATTTATCTTCACACATTTCCTGACTACCATATGCTGATCGGAGAATGTATGTCTTGTGGAATAATATGCATGTACACTAACCTAGGTGTATTTAGATGATGATGGAATCCAGGTAAATCCGCACTGGAACTCCAGGGGAATCGCACACACTCGCCAGGTCTCATCCCTTCCAGCCACACTAAGACATTGCCTCCCTGCTCACCTCGAGGTAACTGCAGCTCGTGTGGCTCGCCTCTCTCTAGCACCTCATCAAGGTTGCTAGATGCCCTCGGATGACGCCACCCCTCTCCGCGCTGGCCTCGGTCTCTCCCTCCTAACAAAGAGAGAGATATCTCGCCGAGATCTCACAAGAGACAGAGATGTAGATCTTGAGAGAATGAGTTCACTAATCCAATTTTTCTGCTGTCACTGTTCTATCCTTAATCTCACTCCGCAGTTAGTCCCTTTGCAAAAGTGAACTTGGATTTCCGCTATTCACCTGTGATTTAGATACAACACGAGTGGTTCCAAGGGTTACTCACATCACTACGTTAAGAGTACCTTATGGCACCTTTTGTATCCCAGCACTAGGCCACCAAATAATGTTCCCGACTTTAGTCTCCGACGCCACGGTACCGCCGAGATCGGTGGTGATGAGCCCGTGAAACAGGAGCAAGGTAGCATGCAGGTGAATCAGAAAAACTGGAGCAGGTGTGTTTCACCCTCTTTATTATGCTACAGAGAAGTACAGCTGCGACATGAGTGAAAGCAATAGAATAGAGAGTCACCCTCTGATGAAAGGTAAAAGTGATCCGATTTGCCTTGCTGCCTGGTCTGGGAACCAATGCAGTTCAGCAAAATTTAGAGATGCCACTGTGTTTCAGACATAGGGAATATGTACATGAGTAGGCGTAAGTTACAACTCTACCAAGAACGAAATACATCTCAGTAAGGCAGTATTAATTGCATATGCAGCATTACCAAATATATGAATTTCCCCAAGACTTTGATATTTACAGAATTTATATCCTTCTCTCACCCTTCTTTACTCTTCCTGTCTACGTCCGAAAGTGCTGGTCTTACAGTAGCATCCCTCTCCCACTCCACACTCACTGTGAAGTTGTATTTGGTTATTCATCTCAACACTATAATACATATTGTATAATTATGAATAAACATCCAAGTATCTAATATGTAAGAATAGTTTGAGACGTAACTCATTTGTGGAAGTAATGCCAGAATCAAAACAAACACTTGAAGGGTGTTGCATCAAATTTTAAATTTGGTTGTCATGGGGATGCTTATTTCGCAGGTGTGTGTGAAGCTGTTTTATAAATAATAATTCAAAAATATATGTGTAATTTTTAATTCAAAGATTTCAGTATGTCAATATTGGTGCTTTTCATTTCAGTCTCCATGTTCTTGATAGTTTTACTTTTGTGGTTTCTCTTTAATAGTTCTGAATATTATTTCACCTCAACTCTTTGGTGGGAATTAAGTTCGGAATGATGATGATGATGATGATTTTTTTTACCTGATTCCATGTCAACATTTAAATAAAAGCACACACATGCGAATGCAAAATGAAAGACACATTAAATTTATTTGTTGAAGGTGAAGGTTTCTAAAACAGTTCGACCTGCTGATATGAGTGTGTTTTCATGTACAACAATTGTTAAAATTTACGTATTTCTATCAGAAAGAGATAATGTATTCATGCCATTACATTAACACACACACACACACACACACACACACACACACACACACACACACACACACACAGTCAAACTTTGGCTCACATCCACACTCACGCCCATACTCACACTCAAACTCACAACACAGTCACAGTCACCGTCACACTCACACTCACTTGCACACACTTGACTGCAAGTCAGATTTCCTACGTGTAGTTCATAGCCTCTGACACAGTTTCGAGCAGTGTGGCTCTGGGGTTCAAGATGATGACCCGCTTCCCCCCAGGCGCATTAGGGTCGTCGACCACCTTTGTTTTGAACACCGACTTTAGAACATGAGCCACCAGCAGACGCGGACCTTTTGCCAACCTGGAAAACTTAGATTTATGGTTCGACTGCACAAGGGACATTAAGGAAAAGGATCAGTATTTGTCATGTCCAGCCAAATGCTGCCAAATTCTGATCGACCTTTAGAATCCTGTCACCAATTTGATAAATATGTTTCAGATTTATGCCTATAGACTACATTATTGATTAAGGAAGTCAGTTTTTATTATCCTAATATTCCCTTAAGAAGCACTTACCAATTTCTCGCATATGTAATCTCAACTACTGACCTCTAATTGCACAAATAATTTCTTCATAATTGGATTTATATTATTATACACAAGAGTTCTTCCTGACTCCATCTTATCCACCACTTTGCCTTCAAGTTTGTTGAACATACTAGCATGACATCTCAAATGCCTTAAAGAAAAAAAAAGTCTGCTAAACTGAAGAATATGTCTTTAGTGACATGAATATGTATAATGGCCATTCCTTAATGATTTTAAGTTAATCTGACTAAAACTCCTGGCCATTCGTTATAACACGTTCACAATGATGACATAAATTTGTATCGTATTCTGGCCATCTTCAGGCAGCTGAAACACAGAAGGTGATGGACTGTACTGTCTTTCATAGTTGTTTGGATATGATGCCTGTGCTATGGGTGGGAGAACGTTCTTCTTTGTGGAGTCACCCACATTCCTTAGTAAGATATAATGCCTACTGGTTTTAGTGTTTTACTTTTACCCCTTTATCTTATGGTATTGTCGCCTTTTGTTCTTTATATTGTCGCCTTTTTCACAATTATCGGCTACAGAAGACCTTGGCAGTTTTGCCACCAGTTTTTATTGACGTGATTCACTTGCTCATCCACATGCTTTTTTATCCCGTTTTGGAAAATTGGGGGGGGTTCCTCGTTGAAGGGTCGGTTATAGCTTTTTCACTGGCCTCCTTATACCAAAGTGGAATTCCTCAGCTGAATAAATTTGCCTGAAGGTATAAAAGAAGACTTCAGTGTACTGAAAAGGTTAAATTTGTTACTGAAACCAGCTGATGTTAGTTTCTTCTCTAATTTAGGAAAAGAAAACTGGTAATGAAGAGAACGCAGTCAGTACACTTACTCCTTATACCAAAGTGGAATTCCTCAGCTGAATAAATTTGCCTGAAGGTATAAAACAAGACTTCAGTGTACTGAAAAGGTTAAATTTGTTACTGAAACCAGCTGATGTTAGTTTCTTCTCTAATTTAGGAAAAGAAAACTGGTAATGAAGAGAACGCAGTCAGTACACTTACCTGTAAAACTTGTCCGGAAAAACTGGGAGGAGGAATGTGGGAGCCAGACCACCTGAATGAGTCCACCAGGCAACTTTCTGTGGTTGTGAGTCTCCCGAGCTGTAGGGCAACTCCACAAACACGCTCCACCTTCAAAAGTAAATACAAATATTTAATTATTCGGCTATGCTCATGTTCCCTAAGCAGAACGGAACTTTGTCTTCTTGGCTTGAGTGGGAGAAGGGATGGAGTGGATAGTTATTTGAGAGGGGGTTGTGAATTGGAGGGATGGAAGCCAAAGGGCAAAGGAAAAGGCGACGTGGAGTTGATTTGTTTTTGTCCATTCCTTGCGAGATTAAGGTGTCTGGGAATAAAGAACCAAAAGCTGCAAAAATTAATTTGTATTTTTTTATCCTTAACATAAGAATATTGACAGTTTTTACGTGTTGGGTGTGTATATCTTTTCCTTGAGTATAGTTTTGTTAAGTCCTCTGACACTTAGCAGTTAAAGGGTGGACTGAAGACTTTATCCTTTACGCATATCGAAACTATCTTTTTAAATATTCCTCCATCCCATTCAAGATATCCCTTTAGTATATCGAGTAGACAGATATCAGAAAAGGAAGATATGCAATAATGAATAGTTAATCAATACGATACTGTGATGTCTTTTGTATTCTACCCTACCAATAATCAAATGACTTTTTTTCATCGTAGGCAATGCTCCAACATGATGTGTATCTCCAAAGCTACAGGCTGGCAGTAATGTGAGTGTACTATTATATGTTTAACCCTTAGCAACCAGGGTGTTCCCGGCCGCCGCACACTCCTCCCTATGGGCGATTCCTGAGATTATGGGGAAAATACCCTTACTTCAAACCCTTATATCCGACAAACTATAATAGCTAGAGATTCAGATCAAAGTTCATAAGACTCAACAACTTTTCCTCTTTCCAATGAAGGTATCTCGAGGTCTCTAGGTGGTCTCGTCGATGAGTAAGGATGAGTTGAATACGTGTGTTTTTTCATGTTTTGGCGCACTGCTCTGAGTGGGAGCCACAGCTGCCACTGGCTGTGACTTTGGCCCAGCCGGCTAGTGTAGGCAGCACTGCCCTCAATGGTGATTGTAATACTGCCCGTGCGTCCTTGGATGGAACGCAGAAGATTCTACTCGTTTTTTCTACTCCTTACTCACCGCAGTGAAAATGAGTCATCACTCGGTTCATGTGGCTCACCTAAGGATTTACCGCCTGCTCCATTATGCCTCTATGCCCCATAGGTGTGTGGGAAAGGAAATATCTCGTCGTTTTTCTGTTCTCACTTCTTCCGTAAATAATCATATTTCTCCTTTACTATGACAGAACCGCACTGTACATCGCCATTATGCGTAATTACACTTTGACAAGTAAATATTGTTGCTCTTTCACGCATTATCGTAGAGTATGAGGTAATTATTTGTACTGTAAATCAGACTGCTTTGTACTAATCAGGGTTATAGTGAAAATAATATAAATGTTTCACACAACTAAAATTATTTGTACTTCACATCACAGATACACTGATGCTCATATTTGGCACAATCTCCCTGAGTATTGAGTGAAATAATTTAGGTATAGCAAAGCAGGTATTTTTCTTTGGGGCTCGCTCACAAGTGGTTTTCTTTCAGGTAACACGTAGGCAAACGCAAAGTATTTTCAATAATTTTCTAAGCAATATTCAATACACAGTATCAATTTCTGTATTGCACTTACTATAAATCACTTATATGCACTTGTAGAACTTAATATAAATGACTTTCATCTTAGCACTTACTATACTTCAGTCATACTATCTCACTTTTCACTCATTTATGAAAATACACAAACTTGTGCATTGCTGTTCATTATTTACACTTCCCCACACACCTGCTCAGTACTCACGCTTGGAGTGATACTCTGAGATGCATTTGGGACATAGGGGGACCTTGCATTCTGCACATTGGTACGAGGTCTCTTTTCGTGCTGGGTGACGGCGTTTGGTTGTACGGCAGACGTGGCACTGCCTGTATGCCAGACAACCTGCTGCTGTTCTCCCGATCTCCACGATCTTGTGCCAACGGAAATACTCAGCACAGCTGAGCCTGTCCACTTGAGCCGCTGTCCCCCACCTAGCACCTGTCACCTTAGCAGTTGAATATTGCTCAAGGAGTTTGCGTGCCAGCTCTCTCTCAATCCTTCGTAAAGAGAGAGGTTTCCTGACAAGCTCCTTGAACAGTATGAAACTGTTCAGGATGGCGATATCAAGAAGGTGTAAGAACGCCTTCTTGTACCACCTGCAGGACTTAAGTAGGTAATCGACCTCACCAATTTGCATGTCCTATTTATCAACCAGCTGCATGTTGATATTGTAATCATTGATCGCATCTGGCATTACCACAGGTTCCCTGGTCCTGTAGTCTGTTTTACAAGTTTCCTCCAGCACACCCTTATGAACTGTAGACATGTTAATCCGTCTCTTGTCATGACAGAGAAGGGCTAACATGTTCCCACATTTCCTTGTCAGAAGGGCTCGTTTCTCAGTATCTGCCAGAAATACTGGGACATTCTTTCTGTTGGCCTTAACAGTTCCACAGGACCCAGTACCATGGTCAAGCAAATACTTTGTCAACGCCGGAGCTGTGTAATAATTATCAGTATACAGAATGTGGTGCCTGTTGAAATACCTTTCCATCAGCATTTTCACTACTGATGCAGAAAATCCGTGAGGATCATTGCTAGGTATATCAACATCTGTTGACGAGTAAACTATTACATCCAGCACATATCCAGTTTTACAGTCACAAATCACAAAGAATTTGAGGCCAAATCTGTGATGCTTTGATGGCACATACTGAATAAATGCAAGCCTGCCCCTAAATAACACCAGCGACTCGTCAATAACCACTTTCTGGAACGGACGGAAAACCCTGGAGAATGGCTCCTTCAGCATTGTCAGGATTGGTCTTATTTTCCATAACCTGTCATTTGGTGCAGGCCTGTAATTCCGATTGAAGTGTAGGAACCTTAGGATTGCCAGGTACCTATCATGGGCCATGTACTTGCCGAAGATAGATGTGCCAACCAGTTCATCCACCGACCAATAGTCGTGGAGCACATGTTTTTTTACAAGCACCATCAGGATGGTCAGGGCGCACCACACAAACATCTCCCCCACCTCAACAGGTATCCATTCATGCATGTGCATGCTCTCGCTTGCAGGTATGTCCAGCCAACATATGCACATGGCCTGGTGGAAATTTATTTCATCCACCAGGTACTGCTTAATTGCAGTCGTGAAAATTGCCTTGAATAGACTATCAATAGTCCAGAGCCTGGGGGGAAGTGCATCCTCTTGCACACCTGCACCCTCCTCATCAAATGCCGGCACAGATGGCCCAAAGCCGGCACCATCCTCCCACACAAATGTATCCACTCTATCCACATGTGGTAGAGCAGGCCGTCTGGCAGTTGCACTGTGTTTTCTCATCATTCGTGCATGACCACGTGCACGGCCACCAGCAGAGGGAAGGGGAAGAGAGGGAGATGGAGAGGGAGAGGTGAGGTAGTAAGTGGGTGATGACTCAGCTGAAGCTCAGCGCTGCGTATCATCACGTGGCTATCGTCTAGGCAATACTACTCCTGAAGGGCCTGGTTGAGGCGATTCTGCCCTTGAAGTGGCAGGCTGAGGTGTGGGGGAGCGGTGGAGGAAGATACGTCGGCGAGCAGGCAGGGAGAGTGTGGGGGAAATGGCTCTGCAGTGTTTTTTCCGCAGGTGTCTGCCAGGTCCACGGCCACTTTCCCAATCTCCTGGGTCATCTTGCTCCTCCTCATCACCAAAATCATCGCTTTCGTAGGCACTCCCTTCCTCCTGTTGAAGTCGGAGAGCCCTCTCTGGTGTTGGAGAGCAAGTAAGGGTTGCAGGGCGAGAGAGCTCACTCCCCACATGGTAGCTCTCTTTACCCTCTGATTACATACTTTCACTAAGTGTCCTAGATGACACAGTTTCGTCTAGGGCAATTCCTATGACACTATCACTATGCCCTTTCTCGGGCACAAAGGGCATGACTTTAGCAGGGATCAATAAGGCGACCGGCCCTTCACGCGGTAGAATGGAATCGGATGACATCGAGGAAGATGACATGGCTCCTCTCACTACCACTGCCGAGTACAAACTGAACCGCGCAACTGCAGGGTACCTGTGGGTTCCGTACTCCGTAGGTATCACAGAAAATGGTCCCGCACTCAAACAGTGGTGGGAAGGAGAGTACGGTATAGGAATTAAACCGGCGGCCCTGGGCACCCTGAATCCTGTCATGCATACATGTCAACTGGCGGATAAGGGTTAAGAGGTTAAGTATGGAATGCCCAGGGGCAATTTTCTTCATGTTAGGGAGGCTTCCAATCTGATGTGTATCTTCTAAACTACCGTCTATATGTGGTGTAAATATACTACTATAAAATATCACAGGATTGAAGACGTTAACATCGGAATGCCCAGAGATGAAGTCCAAAACCTCTCAGCCTAGCCTAGAAATTTCTTAGTATCACTAAAAGAACAACCCACTTTGCAAAGCTCCTACTTACACCTCTTCCAAATCGTTTTGACATGGGAGACTCTATTAACCCGCCCCATCCTGACGTTTTCTGGGTAGTGGTATGCCCCAGTCCCGACATTTTTGGACTTTTTTTTTTTTTTTGCTCAAACATCTGCTTTTGGTGAGAAACATCGAAAATTCATAGAGAAATCGCTCACCTGAGTTTTAAAATACTCGATCTAGGTATGAGTACCTCCTTACCTGACTGGGTTGTCTAACAGGCTGGCACCAAAGAAAACGAGTTCTATGGGAGGGTAACTATTTTATCCACTCATAAACAGTATTAATGTATTTACTTGGTATGAATTTATATGTAGTACAAGAGTATATTGGTTTTCAAACAGTAATATAGGCATTATAAGCATTGTTTCACTCACTAACTCATCACCATTCATGACCTTTTTTTCCCACATTACCTGATCATCATTTCTGACTGTTTCTTCCTCTAATGCTATGTAAACTTTGTCCTCCACATTGTCATCGATTGGGGAGTCACTCTGGCCCTGAATGTCTTTATTGGCCAGGTCACTGGTAATAGGTGAATTGCCGAGACAATGGCGTGCAGGGGGGGGGGAGAGGTTATGGGGTGTTAGGCATTGTCCCTGCTTGGCATCTTGTAGAGGAATAGAGGAAGGTGTCCCGTGTATACCTGCCAAAAATCACTTGCAAAAATTGAAAATTGTGCAAATTAGAGACCTTGCAATGTTGCCGCGTTAATTCACGTCTCCGGGACATGAGTGCACATCATGTGAGGACGTGAATTCACGTCTCCGGGACACGGCGGGTTAAACTCTCCTCATGCTAGCTCTCATACTTCACAAGTTTTGCAAGCACCACGGTTGTTAATCACGTGTATTTTAATCATATAAAAGTCAGGTACAATTGTGCATCTTCCCTTGTCCCGTGCACTTGCCTACTCTTGTCCCACAGAGAGATTGATTGGCTTTTGTGGCTAAACAGTTATGTGAGAGAATAGTTAAACACTCACAAAATTTGGCCTGTCCCTACTAAATATGCACTATTTCCTCTAGGTTCACAGTTAAATGCATTTAAGAAAAAGAAGAAACAAATCACTGGATCCTTGATGTCGTTCCAATTTTATCTTTAATCATGTTCAGTCTTTTCATTTCTTGATACAGGTTGTGATGTTTGGTGAAATTATTTTGCCACAATTTGTCATCTGTGTCTTAAGACATCTAATATACTATAGCACTAACTGCATATGTGTGTGTGTGTGTGTGTGTGTGTGTGTGTGTGTGTATTTTGGGCAGCTGAAACTACACATTCAAATTGCACCAAGATTGGCATAACAAATTGCAAAAAATTTGCTGATGTGAAAGAACTTGATCCCATCACAATTGAAAAACTTTTACTACATTCTTAATGAGCGATCACAGTTTGACCAAAAAACGCTGCTCTCGGCGCCCAGCATAGGTTCTCCGTAGAACTGTTGCTTTAGCTATGGGCAATAATTCTGTACTGGCCAGGTCACTGGTAACAGGCGAATTGCTGAGACAGTGGCATGCGGGGGAGGGGGGGGAGGTCATGCAGGGTAAGGCATTGTCCCTGCCTGGCATCTTGTAGAGGAAGGTGTCCCGTGTATACATACCAAAAATCACGCACAAAATTTGAAAATTGTGCAAATTAGTGACCTTGCAATTTCTGTGCATTTATATACTTCAACAGAAGTCACAGTGACAAATTGTGTGGACGTATATATATACGTCAACGGAGTCGGCGGGTTAAGCTCAAGACTTCCTTTAACATGTAAAACTGAAGTGATATCAATAGAGAGGACTACACTCTGATAACATGTTTATATGAAAAGACAATTTAAGTAATGCATTCTTTCCCTTATGTTACAGTCGAACAAGGAACAGACATAAAAGTGTAGATTTGGCTCCCCTCCCTGGTTAACACTAGACCTGAACCTTTCAGACACAACGAGTGAACCGAGTCGAAGGGTTCATTTGTTACCATTAGCGGGAGGGAGAATGAATGCTGAAGTGCTACTGAATATTTAAGAGAACAAGAGGGTAAGGGTAAAGCAGGGGGAAAGCATTGTGTTACTCATATCCTTTATAACACACACACACAGCAGGGGGAAAGCATTGTGTTACTCATATCCTTTATAACACACACACACACACACACACACACACACATACATTAATACCATTTTTTCCCTATCCACCCCTGGAACTTGCTTTGATTTGTGATGGTGTGGTATTTATGTAAGAATATATATAGGTCAGATATTGATGTAGAGAAGGAATTCAGGTGTTACACCAAACACCATTTATGGAGGTTTATTAACCAGGAGTTTTCATAGGATGTGGATCAAGCTTTGTGCAAGGCATGAGGGTCAGGGAAGGATATAGTAATTCTACTCTCAGAGAATCTGTCGAAGATCTTGGCCACAAAACAATATCAAATATTCAACCCTTAGATTATATAGCTGACTGGTGTTCGACTCTCCGAATGATCCTTCTAGGTTAAATATTTAAGGCCTATACAGTGTCTCTTGAATACTGACTACAGTATGCCACTTAATGAACAGATATAGAATAATTACAGACCTGTAATAGATTTACAGCATGATTTTACAGGTTAATACCAGGCCCTGCCTGGGAGGGGCTCGGGGACGGGTATTGTTATATATATATATATATATATATATATATATATATATATATATATATATATATATATATATATATATATATATATATATATATATATATATATATATATATATATATATATATATATATATATATATATATATATATATATATATATATATATATATATATATATATATATATATATATATATATATATATATATATATATATATATATATATATATATATATATATATAATTTTATACGGGGAAAGAAAAAAATAGTTTTTTCGACATAACTCCTTTCAATTACCAGTACACCAGTCCTGTATGAGACAGCCCTAGCATATATTCAATATGGATGGCGGGTGTTAGTGCCGAAGTGGTGACATGTGGAGATGTAGGAGGACTAGTGGGCCCCAAGGAGGACTGCTGGGATAGGCCCTGAAGCCTTTGCCCAGAGTCAGAAACGTTAAAAATGAAATTGACATATCGACATGAAACCAAAACCTAAAGGAGCATCTTTCATATATGCATCCTATTACTTGCTTCATTACATCAGGGGGTCACTCCCTAGTTAGTGGTACGAGGGGGGAGGGTCAGTATCACGTGGGTTGAGCTGAAATTTCAAATGGGCGTAAGATCGTCAATTTTCTCCATATTTACTGCAAATATGATATGTGGCAATTTGACTAGTACCCTGTTGTGTTTATACGTCAGCACTAAAATGACTACCGGAGACGGGTTTGTTGTGGCTTCAGGCATAACTTTACTTGACCCCGATGGACTACAGTCTAAACTTGCCCCTTCTCCTTCAGGCCAACACCTTCTTTTTACAGGACAGGAAGGGAACTAACTGATTTTTTAATAACAGTTCCGTAGCTTCGTTATGTGGATGCCACTGAGGGAAGGCTTCCACTCCAGCACTGAACTTACTCTCAAGGGTTTTGTTTTGCAATTATTCAAGAAATGGCATGGGGGGGAGGGACCTCATGCTTGACAGAATCTTATAAAATGACAATCGTTTAATATTGTTATTCAGCATCAAATGAGTGTTCAATTTTTATTACTAAATTCACTCTAACTCCAAATTATTTCTAGGGAACTCGTAACCAAAGAAAGGGTTAGTCGTAGGTTATATTTTGGCAACTGGAGTGTAAAATATTATTTTTTCTTTTTGCTGTCAATTACTATGCACAATTTTGCAGCTTCGATGGGACAGTTTTAATTGTGGAACTTAAATACAGCAATCAGTAACTCTGATAATTATTAAAAACATCCTCAAAGCTTGATAATATTATGGAGCCGGGAAGGAAGTGAAGCAGTCTTCAGCTATGAAACTTTAAAGTTTTGCTCTAACACCAGGCAATAGCATCCTACAAAGGAAAAGAGATTCGTGATACCGTCGTATGATTTTACACGTTATGGGGAATTTATTTGCCGAACAATTAAATGAGCCATATTTTGGCAAACGACAGAGGACTTACTCATTACAGGAGTAATTATCACATGACATAAAAAATGTGAGATTTATTCAGGTTAACACCAGATGATTTTGTTATAGAGAGAGAAAAACCTAAGTCTACTAATACCAAGTCGGATCACTTCCATCTAAAATGGGTCCAAGCTGGCGCAGGGGGCGAAGCATCGGAGTGACGTCAGCTTGCACGAAACGCAAGTTCAGTTGACGCCTGACCGTGGTGGTGAGTGGATGTAGGTTACGCTCTCCAGATCATGACACATTTTCAGTCCGAACTGCGGGGAGGGACTGAAATGTGTGAGGGAAGGTATGGGGGTGTGAGAGAAGGCGTTAGGGTGAGTGAACCTACTGCTATGTTATACACTTAAACGAGTTTACACTTCTTCCCTTTCTTCGTTTTCCCTTATTATAAATGTTTATTTTTCTTTTTTTATGCGAGGAAGAAGGAACCAAAGGCCATGAGCCCGGAATAACAGTTCCCTCCAAGAGAAAAACAAAATACAATAGAGAGCCAAATTCAAGATCCGATCATTTTGAGATGCCTGGACACACTGCATTTGAAAGACTGGAGATCATAGGCAGTAGGAAATACAGACAGAGGGAGACAGTTCCAGAGTTGACCTGTTGCATAAATGAAAGACTGGGAGTAACGGTTAACTCTTGCATTAGAGAGTTGGACAGAAAAATGATGAGAGTTTGCTGCCAGACGGGTGCTACGCGCCCATCGTAGAAGTGGAGGAATGCAAGGAGACAGTTCAGAGGAGCAGTGACCATTAAAGTAGCGATAGAAAAGAGATAAAGATGCAACAGTGCGGTGAAGAGACAGAGGTTGAAGGGAGTCAGTAAGAGGAGGAGAGTAAATGAGACAAAAAGCCTTTGACTCCACCCTATTGAGAAGAGCTGTATGTGGGGAGCCTCCTCACACATGAGAGTTGTGCTCCACACAGGGGCGGATAAAACCCCTGTATAGAGTCAACAATTGTGCAGGGATAAAGAAAGAGTGGAGTCGGCTTAGCACACCCAATCTCTTGGAAGCAGATTTTACAAGAGATGTAATATGATCTTTCCAAGATAAGTCCCGAGTAAATGAAACCCCAAGCATGTTCAAGGATGATGCAGGATTAAGCTGAATATTATTAAACATTAGTGGGTATACCTGTGGAAGATTTTGTCGGGTTGATAGGTGTAAGAACTGAGTTTTAGATGCATTAAAAACAACCATATTATTTTTACCCCAGTCAGAGATACGAGCCAAGTCAGACATTAGGTGTGCCATAGCCTCATCCCTTGTTTGTTGAAGTAACTGTTGAGATGGGCGTTGAGGGAACAGAATGGAAAGGTGAAGGGTGGAGTCATCAGCGTATGAGTGGATAGGGTTATATGTACAGCTTAGAAGGTCATTGATAAATAAAAGGAAGAGAATTGGTGATAGGACAGAGCCCTGAAGAACACCACTGTTGATAGATCTAGGAGAAGAACGATGGCCGTCTATAACAGCGGCTATAGAACGACCAGAAAGGAAGCTAGTGATGAAGGCACAGATAGAAGGATAGAAACCGTAGGAGGGCAGTTTGGAAATTGAAGATTTATGCCAGACTCGATCGAAAGCCTTTGAGATGTCAAGTGCAATGGCAAAGCTTTCGCCTAAGTCCCAAAAGGAGGATGATCAGGAGTTTGAAAGGTAGGTGAGAAGATCGACAGTGGACCGTCCCTGACGGAACCCATACTGACGATCAGAAAGAAGGTTGTGATAGGAAAGATGCCTTGAAATTTTTCTATTGAGAATTGACTAGAAAACTTTTGAAATACAGGATGTTAAAGCAATTGGACGATAGTTGGAGCATTGGGAGTGGTCACCCTTCTTTGGGAGTGGCTGAATGAGAGCAAACTTTCAGCAAGAAGGAAAGGTACAAGTTGACAGACAAAGGCGAAAGAGTTTGCCTAGGCAGGGTGTAAGCACAGAAGCACAGTTCTTGAGAACAGCAGGAGGGACCCCATCAGGCCCATATGCCTTGTTAGTACTGAGGCCAGTGATGGCAGAAAATACATCAGCTGAAGAAATTTTAATGTCAGGCATGAGGAAGTCAGAGGGGGGGAAGTGATGGAGGAACAGCACCGGAATCGTCTAAGGTGGAATTGGAGGAGAAAGTCTGTGTGAAGAGATCTGCTTTATCAGTAGAAGAAATAGCTACAGAACCATCAGAGTAGAAAAGAGGAGGGAAGGATGATGAGGTAAAGTTGCTAGAAAGGTTTTTGGCAAGGTGCCAGAAGGAGCAGGATGAATTCGAGTTGGAGAGTTAAGAGCATTTAGTACGGATGAAATTATTCTTAGCAGAGCGAAGAACAGACTTAGCACGATTCCGGGCAGAAACGTAAAGATGATGTGATTCAGGGGTGGGTTGGCTCCGATACCTTTTATAGGCCCTCTCCTTGTTGCAGACAGCATTAGAACAAGCGTGATTAAACCAAGGCTTTCTTGCGTTAGTCAAAGGATATGAGAAAGGAATGTATGCTTCCATGCCCAAGAGAATAACCTCCATAATGCGCAAGGCACACTCAGATGGCTCACGGCCATGGAAGCAATAATCATTCCAGGGAAAATCAAAGAAGTACTGCCTGAGGGCCTCCCAGTCTGCGGCTCCAAAATGCCACAGACGACGTTTCCCTGGAGGGTCCACAGGCCGTACCGGAGTGAATGGACAGGTTAAGGTGATGAGGTTATGATCGGAGGAGCCCAACGGAGAGAAAAGATTAACATAGTAAGCAGAAGGATTAGTTGTGAGGAAGAGGTCAAGTATGTTGGAGCTCTCTCCAAGGCGGTCAGGGATACAGGTAGGGTGCTGTACAAGCTGCTCTAGGTCATTAAGGATAGAAAAGATATAGGCTTGTTCACCAGGTGGATCAGTGAAAGGAGAGGAGAGCCAAAGGTGGTGGTGAACGTTGAAATCTCCTAGAATGGAGATTTCAGAGAAAGGAGAAATGGATAGAATGTGTTCCATCGTAGAAGTAAGATAGTCGAAGAATTTTTGATAGTCAGTAGAATTAGGGGATAAGTAAACAGCACAGATATATTTAGTCAGAGAATGACAGGAAAGCCGAAGCCAGAGTGTGGAGAATTCAGAAGAATCGAGTTCAGGAACACGAGAGCAAGATAAGTCGTTGCGTATATACACACCACAGCTACCTTTGGCTTTGAAATGAGTATAGAGAAAGTAGGAGGATACAGAAAAGGGTTTGCTGTCAGTTGTCTCAGACAGCTGAGTCTCAGTTAGAAAAAGAAGGTGAGGTTTAGAGGAGGAGAGGTGGTGCTCAACAGAGCGAAAGTTAGAGGAAAGGCCGCGAATGTTGCAGAAATGAAGAAGAGAGTCAGACAGTGGTTCCAGGCACCTCGAGTGTTACTTAAGTCAACTGACGTCACACACATGCCACGACTCCCTGCGCCGTGATGGAAAGTGAACCGACTTGGTGTTAGTAGACTTAGGGAAAAACCATACTTGTCCAAGATTAATAAACCTTAATAAAAAGGGTATGGTTTAAAGTATGAGTTTTTGCTCTGGCAAACACCAGACGAGTTCGGCTAACTTCTGAATATTTTACACGTTCAATAGATATCCCTCGTGGAAAAATGAGTCAAAAATAACTTTCATCCGCCATATGCTTTTATTTTTGTCTAAATCGCTTCCCTTCCTTCTTACATCAATATCCGACCAATAGAAATTTTTACATAAAATACCATTCCATCACAAATCAAGACAAGTTCCAGGGGGAGATAGGGAAGAAATTAAATTGAGGTGTGTGTGTGTGTGTGTGTGTGTGTGTGTGTGTGTGTGTGTGTGTGTGTGTGTGTGTGTGTGTGTGTGTGTGTGTGTATCAAGGATTGAGTAATACAATGGTTTACCCCCTGCTTTACCCTTACCCTCTTGATTTCCTAAATATTCAGTAGCACTTCAGCATTCACTCTCCCTCCCGTTAATGGTGGCAAATGAACCCTTCGACGCGGCTCATTCGTTGTGTCTGAAAGGTTCAGCTCTAGTGGTAACCAGGGAGGGGAGCCGAATCTACTCTTTTATGTCTGTTCGTTGTCCGACTGTAGTATAAGTGAAAGAATGCATTATTTAAACTTTCTTTTCATGTAATCACGTCACCAGAGTCTAGTTCTCTGTATTGATATTACTTCAGTTTTTCATGTTAAAGTATGTCTTGAGCCGTAAAAGAGGGAAATGTGTAACAGGCAATTGTGATGACCACGACTGCGGAGCTGCCACATTCACAGGTTTGCTGGAGGTGGGTGGATAACTACACCTTGCCGCAATAATGCAGGGAAGCTACGTGTGCTAAATTTTTTGTTTTTGGTGTGCTCCACCCTGTTTCCCCAACATTGTCATCCTAGCTCGCCGTGCGTAATCTTTTCAACTCATGCCACTCTTTACGACCCGCGTTGCGAAGCGAGTGGAGTGATAATGTACTCAGTTATGAGATTGCCTGGCTTGCGCTGTTGTGTGTGGATAAACAAGATATATATATCTCATGAACGGCTTGAGCTATCAACATGAAACATTCAGAGTAACAAGATGTGGCCAAAATCTTGAAGGAGATCGACAATGGGAGCTCAGGGTCAAGCGCAAGGTCACCAAAAAAATGCCTAACGTCAACCTTTTGACCTCTGTTGACCTTCACCTTAATCCCAAGTGCCCATTTTCCAACTTGTCCATTATTTTGGCAATATCTTGATACCCTGAAAGTTTCATGGTGACAGTTAAAGTCGCTCATGAGATATCTCATTTACCCATACACAATGCCAGCCAGAGAACCTCACAACTGAAATGAAAACATTACCACTCCTCTCACTTACCACCCGCACTGTGAAGGGAGTGGAGTCGTGATGTTCTCAGTTATGAGGCTGGCTGGCTGGCTTTCTTTGAATATTCTGAATCAGCGTCAAATCAGAAATGGAGGTGCAAACTTATGTGCCGAGGAAAAACTTTCCAGCTGCGTGCGTGATGAGATCCGATTGGCAGATGGCTTCAAGTGTCCTACTCAAACACCACTCTTAACATCCCTACTGTTCCCAACATTACTCTATATCTTCATATTACTATCGTCTTTAAAGGGCATGCTCGTGCCACACTAAGCACCACCACCACACTCATGCTATATCACCCACACCTTTCCATCCAACCCTAATTATTGACCTGCACTTTACTGGCTAACGTACAGCACACATTTTCACATGATAGCCAATAAATAACTTGTATTTAATTGTGCTTGTGACACAAGATGGTAACACGGGCAGAACACTTATCAAGTAATATATTATGTTTTCTGCTACAATATTCATTCATTTCTGAGCCTGCTGCAATTAATGATCAGCATTGTGAGAACCATGCATAAGTATTACACGCAAAATAGTATGTACGACAAAAGACATACTTCGGAGAGGGTTCATGGTTCATGATGATCAGCATGGAGTTGGTCTTTGCCAGGGTGCTGCGCAAGTGTTGGAGGCGGTTGAGAGGAAGGCGGGTGAGGACAAGGAACCTCGTCGACCACACCAGGAGGCGGCCCTTGAAAGACCACTTGATGAAGGCGGCAAGGAAGGCTGGGTCATCACTCACCACCACCACCGTTATGGATCCTGAAGTTTTCCTTATCTGCAAAAGGACGATATATATGCAAGTGTGTGTACATATTTATATTTACTCACACTCACTGAGAGAGAGAGAGAGAGAGAGAGAGAGAGAGAGAGAGAGAGAGAGAGAGAGAGAGAGAGAGCATTATTTATGTATTATTAATGTATGAATACTGACAGCAATGTCCAGTAATGCAGAATAAATTTCAGAAATCTATGCTCAGGACACATTTCCAAATCGCGATCCAGTCCAAACAGTTGTGTAAAATGGCAAACATCTGAAAGAATAATATAATGAAACATAAAAACAGAAAAATTTCAAGGTGATTTGGAATGTATGACGTGATGGTGTTGCAGTAATATAATATGACAGGTGGTGAAGGGTTGACTGGGTAAGTCTGCCATTCCCAAAACCAGATATGAGTATCCATAGACAAAGTATAGTCTTTGAAGCAGGTAGTTGGCAATGAATCAGGAATTGAGAGGTAATATCAGCTATTAAAGAATGTTTCAAGCCTCAGATGATGAATAAGGTTCTTATTAATATATCTGAGCTTACTGATGACACTTTTGGCTTCAAGAGACTGATTGCGAACAGGGCCAGTTATAGTATGTGATCAAGGATGTAAATAAAATTGGAATGGTCAAGTATTGATGTAATGGTTTGCTTTTGTGTGCCTAAGGAAATGCCATTGGACCCTTGCTCAAAAACTTTAAAAATGTACATAAATAGTTGTAATTCAAGCACAAACTTGCACAGTGGTGACCTAGCTGGAAAAACAATATTTAAGTATAATCTAACATTTCTTTGTATATATACAGTACATACATGTACACATATACGTTCATATATCAGACATAAACCACAATTAGTTCCAAAACAGATACATTATAGCATGTCATCACGACGGATGTGGCAAGTCATGCTTATGTCTGCTCTTAAGCTCTTCCCAGTTCGTTCACTCGTTCGTTTATTAAGGCTTCAGGATGCTTGCATGCTTCGGCCTTGGTCACCTAACGGCGGCTATCCAAGCTACTCGATCACTACCAGTCATTCCCAATAATATTCGTTAGCTGCAAGTTGCCCCATAGCAAAGCTACTTTACCCGTAAGTACATATCTGAGCTGACTCGGAGATACACTCTTAGAATTATTCGTCATCATCCACTGCTATCCCAGGGAGGCACTATGGATGTGAAAATGGCAACTGTTATGTGGATGCTTGTGTCTTGATGAGGTTTGCCAGACAGTGCTATAATGTACTAGTGATTTCGGGGGTGAGAAGTCTGGCTGGTCAGTCCTGAAAGTGGTGAGTGCAGTGGGGTCTTTGGAGGTAAAAAAGGGAGTCGGCTGCTTTGTCCCCCTCATGAGGCACCATGTTGTCAGTGCCAGTGAAGTCAGTGGGTCTGAAGGGGTTTTGTTTGATGTTACCAGAAACTCCTTCTAACACCTCTTTCAGGAGGTGTTTTAGTGTACTGAATGATGTCTTGTTGTGGTCATTCTCCGAGAACTCAGTTAAACTTATCCATGCAGTTAACTCTGAAATGGTTTGGTCTCGGCCAAAATGCTATTGAAAGAGTAGGAACAGGGAAGCCTTGTAGAATGGCTGGTGGGTTTGTTTATTGTGCCTTGTGTGTCTTCTTGGGTCATTTGTGAAATCCAGTACCTGATTCCAAATCTACAGTGAGGTTGATTTCCCTACTGATGACGTAAGACTGACCCACCCTCCTCAGCAATAAAATGTGAACGTTAACTTACAAAGCCCGCCTGGCCAACCACTTCAGCGAGCTGTGCATGGGTCACGTTAGCGTGCTGACCACTAGCCGCCACTTTGAACACACCCACACCCCTTGGCGCTGCCACTTGACTTACACCAGTGAACTGTAAATCATTAGAACACTGCAATTTCTCATCCTCCTGCTCATATCGTAACGGATTGCAAATTCGTATTGAATCATGAAAGTACAGTAGACCATTATCAAATTCAGCTACAGTATAATAAGAACATTCGTACAGTAGACCATCATCAAATGCACCTACAGTATAATAAGAAAATTCGTACCGAGTAATATTCTGTAATAAAGACAGTGGAATAATTCCATTCATTTGCAGCTCCAAGTATCGCATTCAGAATTTCGATTACTAGTCCTTCCTCCTCGGTCGCATCTGGATATGTTTAACGTGAATTACAGAAGTGGTACTGGAAGGCATAAGAATCTGGTGATTGGAAAGAAAATACAATGAAAACAAAAACAATTACTTACATTCGGCTACTTCAGATAGTGCACATTCTGTAAACAGTGTTACACAAAGAAGCAGGAACATCAGGTCAGTGTCCCGTGCCAACCCAAACCACAGTAATTTTAGACACTTTTGTGCTCTGTTTGGATTGTTACTAATTACTTTCACATAATTGAGCACACAGGCCACACAGACCTTATAGTTCAATGTGCTGGTCCAACATTTATAATTTAGAGAGAACTAAAAGACATAGAGTAAAATTCAGCGTGAAAACTCTCCGTGCACCATAAATAGCCTACCCATTAGCGATACAGGGAGAAAATACCAGATGAATCTTGCATGACAAAGGCAAAACAAAAATTAAAAGTATTTTCCTGCTGTCTAAACATTCACATAACTTTAGAAGACTGCATTTCCTTTTTACCATAAAATGCAAATTTGGATACTGTATTGCTTAACCCTAAGCCTATATCCCTTCCTCTGTTCAAATACTTTAGAATTAAAGTCTAAGTCTTGTGGAACCTCACTGCTTGAGGTCATCCAGGGATAATCCTCTCTTTTAGCCAGTTTGTTAACAATTTATGTACTTTACTGGTAGTTTCCAAGCTCCTTCCTCAGCCGATTACTTTTATAATACCTTATCAAGTATCTTGGAATCTTATTTATAAGTTGTTATGAACATGAGATATTCGAGCAGATCACTCAGATTGTATCTCCTTCTTGTTCTGGTTCTGGCATCATTTCCACATTGAGTTATGCCTCACAGTACTTTTACATGTTATATACATAGGTGTGTTTATTCATATTTAATGGATATGTAGTGTTAAGATGAATAACCACATATACCCTCACTGTTGAGTGTGGTATGGGAGAGAGAAGAGGCCAGACATGCTAACACTAGTGCTTTTAGACGTAAACAGGGAGAGTAAAGGAGGGGTGAGGGAATGGAATAAATTCTGTATATATCTCAGTCTTGGGGAAAGTTATATGTGTTAATAATACATATACAGCTGAAACTGGCTTATTGAGATGTATGATGTGCAGGGTAGAGTTGTAACTCACACCTAGGCTACTCGTGTACATATCTCCAAATGTCTGAGAGATAGTGACATCTCTTAATTTTGCTGACCTGTGCTGGTTCCCAGGACTGGGCAGCAAGGCAGTCAGATCACTTCTAGCTCCTGTCAGAAGGAGACGCTTTATTCCATTATTCTCTCTTCTCACAGCTGTGTCTTTCTGTTGCATAATAAAGAGGGAGAAACACACCTGCTCCTGTTTTTCTGATGCACCTGACACACTACCTGCTCTTGATCACGGGTTCATCATCATCATGAGTCTCAGTGGCTAACTGTGAAATACAGCAGAGACTATGCTGGGAACATTAAATTTATCCCACCGTTGCCACCAATTTAATGTTCCCAGCACAGTCTCTGCTGTATTTCACAGTTAGCCGCCGAGACTGATGATGATGATGAACCTGCGGTCAGGAGCAGGTAGCGTGTCAGGTGAATCAGAAAAACAGGAGCAGGTGTGTTTCTTCCTCTTTAATATGCCAGAGAAAGATTCAGCTGTGACAAGAGAGAATAATGGAATAGAGTGTCTCCTTCTGACGGGAACTAGAAGTGATCTCACTGCCTCGCTGCCCAGCCCTGGGAACCAGCACAGGTAAGCAAAATTAAGAGATGCCACTATCTCTCAGACCTAGGGAGATATGTAGACAAGTAGGTGTGAGTTACAACTCTACCATTCACATCATACATCACAATAAGGCAGTATTAACTGTATATACTGTATAGTATTAACACATATATATTTCCCCAAGAATGAGATATATACAGAATTTATTCCCTTCCCTCACCCCTCCTTTACTCTCCCTGTTGACGTCTAAAAGCACTAGCGTTAGCATGTCTGGCCTCTTCTCCCTCGCACACCACACTCAACAGTGAAGGTGTATATGGTTATTCATCTCAACACCACAATACATATCCATTAAATATGAATAAACACATCTATGTATATAACATGTAACAGTAGTGTGAGACAACTCATTGTGGAAGTGATGCCAGAACCAGAACATTCCGAGGCTATTTTGGATACCCTTAGTTAGTTTCAGGGATTCTAGGCATAACATCTTTGTATCTCTCAGTAATGGATTAAACATTATTCATACAACTGACAAACTACCTGGTTTGAGCTTTTAAGTTTAAACTTTCCCACTCTTTCTGAAAACTGATGGAACATTTACCAGTTTTCAGTCCTGCGGCACCACCATTTGGTGAAGTGATTCCTCAACTTCTGAATGAGATTTTTCACTACATGTCCACAACAAATAGTTTCAACTACAACAATGGTGCAAATCTGTTATGCCTTGAAGTTTAATAAAATTAAGTATCTGCTATATTTCCCAATCCGTCATTATTTAAAATCCACCTGTTTTCATTCTGTGCTTCTATCTGTGATATAACGACTAGTCATGACAATTGATATTATTAATAATAACACACACAGACTATTGATAATATATTCACTAATATCTACAGGCTCGTCTGTTTTTAATTAGAGGTCATATTTCACTCCTGTGGTGTTCACAAACTTAGTTTATGTTTACTTGTGACTTAACATTCTGTTGTTTAGCCATTTTAAGAAAACTTCAAAGACTATATGTGTTATAGGTCAGTACTGGCAAGAATATCACTGTTCTCTGCAGCCTGTATGTCACGATAGAAAAAAAATTATACATACTTTTTGAGAGCAATTCTTAGAGATGATACTTCAGTGTGTGGATTGACAGGCCCTCCCCCCTCCCCCAAGACATAATGGAACTTGATGGTGGGATGACGGTGTAGAAGCTGCAATTAAGGAGAAAAAAAAGGCTTCTCTGGAGATGGAAACGGAATGGAAACAAGGAGGAATACTCGGCTGCCAAGCATAGGGCTAGAAAATAGGTAAAAATGCATTATTTGAGTTTCAGAGACTTTTACTGGATAACCTAATTAGTATGGGAAGGAAGAGTATGATATCTAAGGTGGTAAGTCAGATGAAGAGGGAAAACAGGGATATCACAGGTAAGCAATGTATGAAAAATGATGAAGGAAAGGTAATGGTGAAAAGTGGGGATAATAAAGATGCCTGGAGAGTCATTATAATCGGTTCTTCAATAAGGAGTTTGACTGGAATAGGGAAGGTTTGGAGTCAGTGGATCCAGTGTTTGGCCCTTGGCCATTAATTGATTGATGCTTCTACTGTAAGGTAGGCAATAGGAAAGATGCAGGTGGGGAAGGCGGCTGGTGTGTTTGGATTGACTACTGAAATGCTTAAAGGCTCAGGAAGTATGAAAGTGAGGTCAGTTACAGACTGAATAAATACGATTACGGTATATGTTAGTGTCTTGTCCCAGATAACTGGCTGTAGAGTGTGAGTGTAAATCTGTGCAACGGAAAGGGTAATGTCCTGGAAAGAGAAAATTATAGAGGCATAAACCTTTTGGACCAGATAATGAAGGTAATGGAGGGAGTTCGAGAATGTATGATTCGAGAAAGAAAGACTATTGATGGGATGCAGTTTGGATTTTTGCTGTGAAAAGGGACCACTAAAGTCCCATTCATTGTTCAATAGCTTCAGCAAAAGTACATGGGAAAGAAAAGGGATCTATCCTTTGCTTTTGTTGATTTCCAGGAGGCCTTTGATAGAGTCCGTAAGGAGGTGAAGTGGACAATGAGAAAACTTGGGATCGATATTAGCTGGTTAGTGTCGTAATTGGTTGTATGTGGGTGCTCGCACCCAGGAAGAGTGAATGGAGATTTGAGTGATGAGTTTCCGTGAACGTTGGTGTGCATTTGGGGGCAGCCATGACTATTGAGCCCTTGTTCTTTATCATGGTGCTTGAAGCCCTTTCACGTGACTTCAAAAATGGACTCCCGTGAAAGATGTTGTATCCCGATGATTTGGCACTGATTGCAGAAATGAAATGGTGACGGAGAAATTATTTACGAAGTGGAAAGATGATATACAGTTGGTCACATGGGCATGAAAGTAATGCAGATAAAACTAGAAAGCATTAAGAGAGGGCATACCTCAGCCAATGCCATTGCTATTAAAAAGAATTCGGATCCGTGAAGATGGGATCCTAATCCAATTCCACCCGAATTTTAACATATTCTTTATTAGTCCGTGGGTCCCCATCCACAAAATTTCATTGAAATTCATTGAGAACTTTTGGAGACATCGTCTAGACAAAAAGACAGACAGACAGAGAGAAAACATAAGCGAATACAAAACCTCCTCCAACTTCGTTGACGGAGTAACAAAGGTGATGGCATCTAGGTTTGGTGGCAATATTGTCCAATAAGTTGGGGGATGGCTATGTGCAGTTTGCTACAAGGGCGTGGGAAAAAAATTCCACCTTGTGCATTGTTTGTGATAAATAGGTGCATAAGAGGTGTAGTGATATTAGTGGCAGACAGAGGTAATGTTGATTTCATGTGTGTGGTCTGTCAGGCAGAGCATGTGGTGATTGCCAGGTGTGAAGGGATTGATGCTGCTGGTGAGTCTGTCATGTATATGGAAGTCTTTTGTTATTTGGGAGAGATGTGTGCTTAAGAAAGGTGGGGCTGGATCTAGCTATGTGACTGGAAGGAGGAGTGGTTGGAAGAAATCCAGGGAGCTGTTGTCCCTCAGGACAGTTTGAGGGCTCTACCTCCGTGCTAAGGGATCCTTGTTTAGGGCATGTATTAGGAGTGTAATGGTCTATGGAAGGGAGACCTGAACAGTAAAGCAAGAGGATATTCCCAGGCTCAAACGTACGGAAATTACAATGATTAGGTTGATGTCCAATACGTCCTTGAATGCGAAACCTGGGGGGGCTAAGTTTACGATGGAGAGTTAAGTGGAAGATAAAGGATAAAATCAAGCAAAAACTTCTGTATCTTCATCATACGACAATATCAATTTGTGGGTACCGTTTTTCAGTTAAAGTATTCACGGTACTTTCAAAATACGACCTGCAATATTCAATGTTGTGCCTGAGAATGTAGCCGAAAACGAAATATAGTAGTTTTTACTTTTGTCATATTATATGCACTACCATGCAAGACAATTTAGCTGAAAGTGAAGTAGATTTTTACGGGTTTAGTGATAATGAAATGAATTAGGAAAAAATCGTCTCATGTACTGGTATGTGTACTAATGCTAACCTGGATACAGGTGATCACCATCCACAGTCTTTAACGCCGCCATAACAAAAATAAACCAAAGAGCAACTGCTGCTGCCACGATCCTCTGCATTTGCATACTGTTTTCTGGAAAAATAAAAATGTATATGAGACACTAAAACGGTTAATGTTTTCATTATAAAGACTTGATTTATTATAATTATTATTATTATTATTATTATTATTATTATTAATGTTAGGTACCTCCAGCTACTTCTGTACACCTCTGTAAAAACCCTTCAAAATGATACGGATGAGAGTCCATTAACTTTACAACGATTAGTATCAGACATTAGCTAGAGCAAACTGAAAAGATGACCTCTGCTGAATGAATTTCTTGAGATACCAAACTACTGTAGCACTAGTAGAGCAGGGCAGTACTTCCAAGGTGGATGGAAAGCCGATGACAGGGTGAGATGGAGCACTCGTATCATCAGCCCTCAGGACTAGTTCCTGATCATCCCCTTTTGCTGAACTTTTTCATTGTTTCAGTAACGCAGAGAGTAGGCTAGCTTGCTCTCCAGTACAAGTTTCTCTAACTGTCAACACCAAACTACATGCACAGTGCACACTACACTTCCTTTACAAAATGAAAAATGAAAAATGACAGTAAATCAGGCCTCGGAGTCCCCAGGGGGAGGGGACCATAAATTCCCCCACCATCCGCCGCTCTCCCGGTAACGACTCAGAGAGATGCCTGGAACCACTGTCTGACTCAATTCTTCTTCTCTGCAACATTCGCTGCCTTTCCTCTAACTTTCGCTATGTTGAACACCACCTCACCTTCTCTTCTTGACAGAGACTCAGCAGTCTGAGGCAAATGACAGCAAACCCTTTTCTGTTTCCTCCTACTTCCTCTATACTCATTTCAGAGTCCAATGTGCCTGTTGTATATATGTTTGCAACGATTTATCTTGCTCTTGTGTTCCTAAACTTGATTCTTCTGAATTCTCTATTCTCTGGCTTCGGCATTCTTGTCATTCTCTGACTAAATAAATCTGCATTGCTTACTTATCTCCTATTTCTTCTGACCACGAAAAATTCTTTGACTATCTTACTTCTATGATGGAGCACATTCTATCCATTTCTCCCCTCTCTGAAATCTCCATTCTAGGAGACTTCAATGCTCATAACCACCTTTGGCTCTCTTCTCCTTTCAGTGATTCACCTGGTGAACAAGCCTACATCTTTTCTATCCTTAATGACCTAGAGCAGCTTGTACAGCTCCCTACCTGTATCCCTGACTGCCTTCGAGAGAGCTCCAACATTCTTGACCTCTTCCTTACAACTAATCCTTCTACTTACACTGTTAATCTTTCCTCTCCATTGGGCTTCTCCAATCACAACCTTATTTCCTTGACCTATCCTATTGCTCTGGTATGACCTGCAGACCCTCCAAAGAAACGTCGACTGTGGCACTTTGGAGCTGTGAATTGGGAGGTCCTCAGGCAGTACTTCTTTGATTTTCCCTGGAATAAGTACTGTTTCCATGGTCGGGCACCTTCTGAGTGTGCATTGCGCATTATGGAGGTTATTCTCTTGGGCATTGAAGCATACATTCCCTTCTCATATCCATTGACTAATGCAAGAAAGCCTTGGTTTAACCCGCGGCGTCCCGTCGACGTACTTCCACGTCCTCACGTTATGTCACTGCCAATCCCGTTGACGTACTTCAACGTCCTGCAATTGCAAGGTTCATAATTTCCACAATTTTCAAAATTCGCGCGAGATTTTTGATTCGCCCACGTACCCAAGCCTCCCCTACCTGCCGCCAAGCAGGCAGCGTCCCAGACCCCGCGTGACCTGCGCTCGCCCTTGTCTCGGTCACTCACCTGTTAGCAGTGACCCAGGTCAGACATGGCGAGTAAAGGTCTCTCAGATGACGAAATACAATCCGCCCTGGATGCCTTCACTGAAGATAGTGATTCTCCACTTGATGATGATGTGGTGGATCGAGATTATGTGCAGCCTGAGGAGGAAATAACAAGCAGTGATGAGGAGCTCCCTTCGCCCCGGAAAAAGCGGTATGTCACGTATCGTAAGGCAAGGGAAGGCCACCCTGCACCCAAAACACCTGCATGGACCTCTCTCCATCCCCTAGAGAGAGATTCTGATGAGGACAAGGATGAGGACGATGACGATGACGGCGGCTTAGGACGTGATGTTGCCTCGTGGTTGGGGAAGGAAAAAATCTCACCCTGAGGATCAGAAGGTGGGGCGAGAATGGCCTAGTGTTTTGTCTGGGGAAGGCGAAAGTGGTGTGGTGGGAGTGCGGGGTGAAAGGGAAAGTGGTGTGAGGGAGGCAGCATGAGCACGTGGTGCATGTAGGCCTAAGGGAGAGGAGGTGGAGCCACTCCCCAGCACGTCTTTCGCCATACAATATTCCCAAACTTCCTCCACACAGCCCGAGGATGTGGGGAAAGGAAGGAAAGGGAAGGGAAAGGGTAAAGGAAAAGGGAGAGGGAAGAGAAGTGCGAGTGATGAAAGGCGCCGCTCTCCACCTCCCCCACCACCACCAATGTTGTGTTGTGCCTTCAGCCCTGTTTCAGAGAGTACCATAACTTCCTACACTACTGAAACTGTATGGGATGGCGATATGACGCTCAGTATAATGGTAAGGCCAGTCAGTATGTGCTAAGTCTTATATAAACTTGAAACGGGTGTAATGTTTGCAGGAAAGTAATGTATAAGTTGAGAAATAGTGTAAGTTGAACGAAATGATATGAAAACTACACCCACTGTATAAATCTGCGAAAATATGACGCTCAGTATAACACACTGGTCAGTAAATATGTGATAGCAAGAATATAAAGTGGAAACGGGTGTAATGTTAGCATAAATAAAACGTATAAGTTGAAAAATAGTGTAAGTTGTAATAATTGATGTCACGAGTACACCCACTGTGTAAATCTGCGAAAATATTACACTCAGTAGAACATTCTGGTCAGTAAGTATGTGATAGGAATTATATAAAGTGGAATTTGTTGTAATGTTAGTAGTAAGGTAATTTATAAGTTGAATACTAGTGTAAGATGAAACAAATGATATCACTATAACACTCACTGTATAAGTACGCGCTAATATGATGCTGAGTTGAATCGTAAGGTCTGAAATTATGTGATATCAATTATATCAAGTGTAAACATGTGCAGTGTTAGTGGAGAATTATTATATAAGTACAAAAATAGGTTGTAAGTTGAAATAGTAGTCATAGCGACTTCACCGTGTGTGTTATTATGCTCTATTATTATGCTAAATATTTACTTAAGGCCTGAAATTATCTCAAAACAGTTCTATAAAGTTGAAAAGTGTATAATGTTATTAGGAAAGTATTATGTAAGTAGAAAAAACACAATACGAGTTGAAACAACAGTCACAGCGAGTTCACTCACTACGTAAATAAGCGCTAACATTACACTAAATGTTATCGAAAGGCCTGTGAATACGTAAAAACAGTTCAATAAAATGTAAAATGGTATAATGTTATTGTAGAAGTATTATGTAAGTAAAAAAAATGATATGTATCATGATTTTTGGATGTTAGCGATTCATCGTGACCAGTCTGCCCGATTTTGCTCGTTTCGCACGATGGTACAATGCTTATTTCAGCTCTATTTTTGTATAAAATCCAATTTACTCTTTTATCACATGTTTTTATGTTTGTAATAAATACATATCTACTTACTTTCATTGGTTTCCCAGACTTATAATACCATAGAAAACGTTAGAGGATCAGATCACCTACAGAGAGCACGGTGCCAGGTGTGACCAAGGCATACCTGTTTAGGGCAATTATGGACCCCGGGGAACAATTTCTTTGTGACTGACCATTGTTTCTGACCAAAAGCGAAAGTTTTAGCAAAAAAAATTTGGGTCCAAAAATGGTCGGGATTGGGGGGTACCATTGGTGAGAAAGTGGTCGGGACGGGGCTCGTTAATCACGCTTGTTCTAATGTTGTCCGTAACAAGAAGAGGACCTACAAAAGGTACCAGAGCCAACTCACCCCTGAATCACATCTCTTTTATGTTTCTGCCCGGAATTGTGTTAGCTCTGCTAAAAATAATTTCATCCATACTAAATCCTCTCAACTCTCCAACTCGAATGCATCCCGCTCCCTCTGGCACCTTCCCAAAAACATTTCTAACAACTTTACCTCATCATCCTTCCCTCCTCCTTTCTATTCTCATGGTTCTGTAGCTATTTATTCTACTGATAAAGCAGTTCTCCTTGCTCAGACTTTCTCCTCCAATTCCACCTTAGACGTTTCATGTGTTGCTCCTCCAACACTTCCCCCCTCTAACTTTCTCATGCCTGACATCAAAATTTTTTCACCTGATGTATTTTCTGCCATCACTGGCTTTAATACTAAAAAGGCATATAGGCCTGATGGAGTCCCTCCTGTTATCCTCAAGAACTGTGCTTCAGTGCTTACACCCTGCCTAGGTAAACTCTTTTACCTTTGTCTGTCAACTTTTACCTTTCCTTCTTACTGGATGTTTGTGCTCATTCAGCCAGTCCTATAAAAGGGTGAACATTCCCAATCTTTTAACTATCGTCCAGTTGCTTTAACATCCTATTTCCCAAAAGTTTTTGAGTCAATTCTTAATAGAAATATTTTAAAGCATCTTTCTATCACAACCTTCTTTCTGATCGTCAGTATGGGTTCTGTCAGGGATGCTCCACTGGTGATCTTCCCACATACCTTTCAGACTCCTGGTCATCCTGCTTTCGGGACTTTGGCGAAAGCTTTACCATTGCACTTGACATCTCAAAGGCTTTCGATTTAGTCTGGCATGAATCTTTAATTTCCAAACTGCCCTCTTACGGTTTCTATCCTTCTGTCTGTGCATTCATCTATAGCTTCCTTTCTGGTCGTTCTATAGCAACTGTTGTAAACGGCCATCGTTCTTCTCCTAGATCTATCAACAGTGGTGTTCCTCAGGGCTCTGTCCTATCTCCAACTCTCTTCCTTTTATTCATTAATGACCTTCTAAGCTGTACATCTAACCCTATCCACTCGTACGTTGATGATTCCACCCTTCACCTTTCTATTCAGTTCCCGCAACGTCCATCTCAGCAGTTACTTCAACAAACAAGGGATGAGGCTATGGCAAACCTAAAGTCTGACTTGGCTCGTATCTCTGACTGGGGTAAAAATAATCTTGTTTTTAATGTATCAGAAACTCAGTTTTTACACCTATCAACCCGACAAAATCTTCCACAGCTATACCCACTAATGTTTAATAATATCCAGTTCAATCCTGCATCATCCTTGAACATGCTTGGGGTTTCATTCACTCGGGACGTATCTTGGAGAGATCATGTTGCATCTGGTAAAATCTGCTTCCAAGAGATTAGGTGTGCTAAGCCGACTCCGTACCTTCTTTACCCCTGCACAGTTGTTGACTTTATACACAGGGTTTATTCACCCCTGTGTAGAGTACAGCTCTCATGTGTGGGGAGGCTCACCACATATAGCTCTTTTCAATAGGGTGGAGTCAAAGGCATTTCATGTCATCAACTCTCCTCTTACTGGCTCAGTTCAACCCTTGTCTCTTTGCCGCTCTGTTGCATCTCATCTCTTTTCTATCGATACTTCAATGGTCGCTGCTCCTCTGAACTGTCTGCTTACATCCCTCCACCTCTATGACGGGTGCGTAGCACTCGTCTAGCAACAAACTCTCGTCCCTTTTCTGTCCAACTCTCTAATACAAGAGTTAACCGTTACTCCCAGTCCTTCATTTATGCAACAGGTCAACTCTGGAACTGTCTCCCTCTGTCTTTATTTCCTACTTCCTATGATCTCCAGTCTTTCAAACAGCAGAGCGTCCAGCCATCTCGAACTGAACGGATCTTGAATTTGGCTCTCTTTTGTATTGTTTTTATTTTTTCTTGGAAGCAACGGTTTGTAAGCCCCCGGTCTTTGGTTGCTTCTTTCTTGCATTAAAAAGAAAAACTTTATGCCAGATCCGAGAAAATTTTCATCCCCCACATAATTCTCCCAGTGTCAGTGGCACTGACAAGTCATGTATTAGATTACCAAATAACTGATGCATGAATGTTGAAAATTGTAGCTAGGCCTCCATTTCATACAGAAACCGTACAATTTTAGTATGTGGCCAGCTGTGCCTTTTTCCTATTATAATCTTTTATATTAAATGACGGGCAGATGAGCTAAACAACCCTTTATTGAGGTGCATTGGGTTCGTGGCTAGGGAAGTCAGGGGCCGCTACAGGAGCAATAGGTACAGAAGAATTAGATAAATATGGGATTAAAAAAGAATTCGTAAAAGATCAGCACAATATGGGCTACGTTTAAGCACCTTATGGATTTAGAGTGAAACATCTTTCTAATGAAAATCCTCAGGGAGATAGTGAATGAATTTATTGGGTTGCTTTAAAGTGCACCACCTTGCTGGTGAAAATTCATAGTTAGAGTCCACCACCTTATGTGTAAAAATCCTGCGTTTGAGTACATCACCTTTTGTATAAAATCCTGCATTAGAGTACATCACTTTGTGTGTAAAAATCCTGTGATAGAGTACATCACCTTGTGTGTAAAAATCCTGTGTTAGAGTACATCAAGTTGTGTGTAAAAATCCTGAGAGAAAGTGCACCACCTTCACTACTTTCCTTCTAGAAATCGGTACTTACAACTGAAAGATCGGGTCATCCAAGGAATACTTTCACAAACAAACAAAAAACATGAAAAGAAAAACATAATTTTGCAGTAACCTTATTGTCATCTGTATGCATTAAAAGCCATTCTAAACGTCACACGGAATTTAATTAATTACTTATTACCACCCACGTTGCGATGCAAGCGGCGTAGTAATGTATTCAGTTGTGAAGTTGGCTGGCTGACTTTGTTTCCTTGCGAGTAAACAAGGTATCTCATAAACGGCTTGAATTATCAACATGAAACTTTCAGGGTATCATTATATGGCCAAAATCTTAGACAATTTCGATAATGGGCACTCAGTGTCTAGGTCACCAAAATGACTTCCAAAGGTCAAATAGTTGACCTTGAGGGCCCATACTCGATCTCGTCCAATAATTTGGACATTTTTTAATGCCTTGCAAGTTTCATGCTGACAACTCAAATCGTTCATGAAATATCCTCTTTACCCACACGCAAAGCAGCCAGCCATCCACGCAAAAGAAATGAAAACATTACCATTCTGCTCGCTTAGCACCCCCATTGCAAAGCGAGCGGAGTGGTAATGTTTTCAGTTTTGAGGCTGGCTGGCTGGAGTGGTTTGTGTGTGTTTTACATTCTGAATTTGCATCAAATCACAAGTGAACGTGCAAATTTATGTCCCGAGGAAAAACTTTCAGATTACAAAGGTGGTGAGATCCCATCATGAGATTCCTTCTAGTATGAAAATCAAATTGTACCAAAGAATCAAAAGTTATTTGAAACTGTTATATTCCTGCTCCATGTTTTTTTTTTTTTTTTTACCACAAAGTCAGGCAAAGTCTCTACTTCAGAGAAAAAAAAAATTCTCGGGAAGGTGTTTATTTTCATTTTAATACAAAACGCCCATAATTAATAATTAATGCAAGGTGTTTATTCTGTTTAATATACAGTCATTCGTCATTAGTTGTAGCCCAATATTAGTTTATTTTTTATTTTTTTAAATAACAGAATGGAGGAAG
Source organism: Coenobita brevimanus (assembly GCF_032717465.1). NCBI lineage: Eukaryota > Metazoa > Arthropoda > Malacostraca > Decapoda > Coenobitidae > Coenobita > Coenobita brevimanus. The sequence continues at coordinate 29,571,404 of NC_136993.1, forward strand.
GTAAAACAAATAAATAAAAAAATAATCCATACACCAGATTACTGGTGCCCTCTGTTCATATAATATCTGTAACAGTTAGACATGAACAGCTGTAGGTTGAAATTTGGAGGGAAACAACTCTGGGGAAGCGAGTTCCAGAGAGATGCAAATTGGGGAAAGAAAGAATTCTGATAGGCAGAAGTTCTGCAATATGGCTGCGTGACATTCCAGTCATGAGCACTACCAGATGCCCGTGTAGCATGAGGGAAGGCATGGAGAGGTGGCAGCATGGACGCAACTTTATCTGAGCATTTGCCATAAAAATATCTGTAAAATAATGCAAGGGAGGCAACATTCCTTCTTAGTTGCAGGGGAGGTAGTTTATTTCTAATGGCAGGGTTGTTAATAATTCTAACAGCTTTGTTCTGAATTTTGTCTAATTGTTTTAATGCAACCTCTCGACATCCTTTCCACAAGGGTGAGCAATATTCATGCTGAGAGTGCACGTGACTCATAAATTATAGCTAACTGCTCATCAGCGAAGATGTTATGGTCTCAGTACGATAATCAAAGTTTTTTTGAGGCGGTTTTGGCAAGTGATCTGACATGAGAGGTCCAGCAGAGGGCATTGTTAAGTGAGACGCCAAGAATTTCAATACATTTCGAGATGGGAATACTAGTAGCACTGAAGTTAATGTACGAATCTGGCAATATCTGTTTATTAGTAAATTGTATATATATAATTTTACTAGCATTAAATGAGACAAGGTTTTGTCCCCATTCACTGATCGTAGATAGGTCTTGATTTATGGAGATGGCTGCACTGAGTTGAGAGGTAGAAATATTTGACTTTGTAAATGGGTGTCTGACAGTGAATGTACTATGTAGTGTTGAGTCATCTGTGTATGAGTGGATGGGATTGTGGGTGACAGATAAGAGATCATCAATATGAGCCAGGAACAGGGTTGGCGCCAGAACAGATCCCTGCGGCACGGCAGCGTTGAGTGAAAATTGGAATGTACATCATTTACTTTTACTCTTATTTTCCTGTCACTAAGATATGAAGAAATCAAAGGAACAAATAACGATAGTCCATAGCAAGGGAGTTTTAAAAATATCAAGGGCTACTGCATGAGTTTTTCCATGTAGATCAATTGATTGATGGATGGTATGAGTTAAGACATTCAGTATGTCAATGGTGGATCTTTTGTGGTGAAAACCATATTGTCTGTCACCAGTTAAGTTGTTGGATTCAAGATGTTTAACAATGTGCATATTAATTAAAGTTTCAAATACCTAAAAAGAAGATGTGACTGCTATTGGTCTGTAATCTCAGGGGTCAGAGGAACTTCCTTTCTTCGGAATTGGGTGGATATTGGCTTCTTTCCTTGAATTTGGGAATGGAGAAGTACATATTCATAGTAAGAATAATTTAGCTAAAACAGAGGCCAGTTCTGGGGAACACTTTTTCAAAACAATTGGCGGAATTCCATCTGGGCATGGAGCTTTGTTGGTAGGTAAATCGTCTAGGATGGATTTTACGTATCTTGTCTGTATTTCAAGTGGGGCAATTTCGGGACAGTCAAGGTCTAGTACTGGGACATTCTGGCTGGCTTTCTCTATGGTAGAATTTCTGGCAAATGTACTGGCAAAAATATCTGCTTTCCCACACGGGACATTTGTAATGTTGCCATCTGAAGATTTTAGTGGGGGAGTGGAAGATGACTTGTTAAAGTTGTTATTGAAAGAATTAAGAGTTAACCAAAATATTCTATTGTCATTAGGGTTGTTAAGTAGTTTTGATGCTTGCTTTTGAAGAAAGTTTGATTTAGCAAGATTTATTGCAGCTTTTGCATGATTTTTAGCAATTTTGAATTGAGAGAGTGATTATGATGTTTTTTTTATTTTAAGTAAGAGTTATATGCTAATGACTTTTGGGCTGTCGCTCTGGCAGAGTTGCCATCAAACCATTTTGGAGATTTTGATCTTTTAGTGAACTGTTGACTTGGTATGAATAAATCCACACCAGCTATTATTAAGTCACAAATGTGGGACTGGGTAGAATTTGGATCACTAGAGAAGAAAGACTGCCATGGAATGTCAGAGAGATAATTTCTAAACCCATCCCAGTTTGCCCTGTCAGAGTGCCATCAGGTCCCCCTGACAGGTTCAGGACGGGGAGGTGTCGGGGGGTTAATTAATGAGGCTTTGATGAGATTGTGGTCAGAGGATCCAAGTGGTGACAGTACCTCTATCCTGTATTGATCTGGATTATTTGTCAAGAATAAATCCAAGAGATGGGCATTATGATCAGGATTAACAAGTATTCTGGTTGGTTGCTTTACCAGCTGGGTGAGATTAAATGATTCTGCAAACAGCTCGCACTCTAGACCTGCGTTGCCGGTCCTTGTAGAATGCAATAACCATTCAACATTATGTATGTTAAAATCACCCAAAATGGTAATTTCATTTCCAAGGGCAAGGTCAAGGTTACTCAACTGTGTGGATATGGAAGCAAATACACTGGGTTCCGAAGAAGCATTGGCGGAGCGATAAACTACACAAATATATTTGATAATATTTTGACAATTTAGTTTATACAGGGAGTAATCAAAACTGGATGAAGTGAAGTTTAAAATAATGTCAACTGCATATTGGGATTTGATATAACAACAGGTGCCGCCCTCGTTACAGAAGTTTATATGGAAATGGTAACCGGGAAAACGAAATGGGGATATATCAGTAGAGGGTGAGATTTGTGGTCCTGTGAGGAAAAGGGCCAAAGGGGATATGGATTGAAGGAAAAAATAAACTGAGTTTTATTTTGTGGTAAGGCCACGGATGTTGGTGAAGAATAAAGCCGCACTTTCACTTCTTTGCTGACGAGCACTGGCGGAAACAGCGACAGTCGCTGCCGGCACAATTGCTTGATGGCGACCGGAAGGACCCTATGCCACCAGCACTACCCTGCTGGTGGTGGCAATCCGAGTTACCTCCTCATTTTATAGTACCATTGCAGCGGCCATTACTAAAGAGAGTGAATAGAAGGTGTGATATGTAAAGCACATGTAGTGTGGTGTAGATAGTTGAAGATAGAGGTATTAAGAGAGCATGTTGGCCTACTCTTTGTGTAAGTGAAGGGGGATGGTCAGGATCAAGTCCTGAGGGCTGGTGAAACGGGAGCTCCAGTTACTGGTGAATAATTGCAAACTTGTGAATGTGTGTGTGTGTGTGTGTGTGTGTGTGTGTGTGTGTGTGTGTGTGTGTGTTGAAACCTGAAACCTAACTTAACCTTATCGGTCGCATGTTGTTTGTAATTTTAAGCACAAATATACAAAACATTTGCCACTGCACTGGAACATAAAGCAAAAGCATATCCTTCGATATTCATATTATATAATAATACGGCGTTGTTGGAGACTTATAATGATACTGAGTAGAAGACGTGTTGTTTGACTTCGTTGCCAGTGACGATCGCAAGTCCCCTTCCGACTGCCAGTGCCTCACCCACCTCCGCACAGTGGAGGCGCTTGTTCCCATCGTCTTCGCTATCATACGGAACGACAGCCCGCTCAGCCACAGCAGTATAAACATCTCTCGTTCAGCAGTCACGGTTTTTCTATGGGTGCGGCGGTGTAGCATCCCCGTCTGTGTAAACCAAAGCACGTGCACTCGAAATTATTATTGAATAGATGACTCGGTCGTAAAACTTATTTGCGGATGTAAAATATATTAGGGTATCCCGTGGAAAGTATGAGCTATCAAGCATTAGCCGGTTTTCATCGGTCAATTTTGAGTAAACTATAATGGTATTGTAACAGGTCATATGAGATTTGCTTCAGGACCATACCTGCTCGAAGAGAGTGTGGTACCCCAAACTTTCCCTTTCCACTGCAGGACAAGTGAGAAAGAAAACTTTGTGTCTGTAGTGAGAATCATACATATGGGAACTGATATACTGGAATGCTGCTGTGTGTGTGTGTGTGATCAGAATGAAGCAACAGATTGCGAACGTATACAGGAATATGAAAACACAAACTACCACCACACATTTTTGATGACAGCTGCGGCTTCCGTTTCTAACCTTAGGGTCGATGTAGGCCAGATGTTCAACAAGAGAAACACGCATCCTCCTCGCTGTTGTAGCTACTAATTTCGAGTGATAAATGCTATAGCATCATGAATCCTACACAGCTATTAGGGAGCTACAGTTACCGATTGGTTTACGGGCGAAAATATTCCTCATAATTCTACAATTCACTCATTAGGACAACAAAAGCTTTAATTTCGTAACAGATTAACGTTACTGAGTAAATGGCAAGGAAATCACCAGATAAACATCTCCTTCTACAACACACAAACACTGGCTTATAAACTATATCCCCTTTTTAACTGCAGGTTCTAACAGGTTAAGGTAAAGAGACCCTGCCGAAGAGACTGTTACTATGGAGGAATCACTTACCAAATTATTGCTAAGCTTGTCGATAAGTCGGAAAGAAGGCCGGGGTTAGAAGAAGAGTTAATTGTATAGGAAGTGAATTTCAGAAGAGAGGACGAGTGTCAGACCTTAATTCCACTTGTGCTGACAGCATTTTGTTGGTAAGGAGCTTTCACAGACATTTACATACTAGCGTGTGTGAAAAGGAAAGCACTCAAAATCCATTCCCTCAGACTACGGTACACAAACCTTCCTTGATAAATTCATGTCTTTTTTTTTTTTTCAGTTCTAAGTGCGAACAGCCAAGGGTAAGGAGAGCCAGCCCACTGGTCTCGTGGTAAACCGCGAAATCTTACCGGGGACCATTGTGTTACGGACCAGGGCCCATATTCTCACAGGTTTGAGGAAGCACTTTAGCGTTTTTAGCTAAGCGTATGAATCTTTCGAATATCGTGATATCTCCTTAAATAACGTACCAAAGAATATTAACTAGCCATAACCAAAAAAAGGCACTAAGGAAGAGATATTTGGAAGCTTCATTAACTGTTGAGAATACAAACCCATGTTTCCTGATTACACGACCGTTGCTGTTTCTGAGAAGGATAGCCCCAGAAGCCAAGAAATAAACAATGAATGAGGAGGCCAGGGGAAGAACTAGGGTTATTGCCCCGTATATGCCTGTGCAGTGTTTTGTGGGTCAGGCACAAACACAACAACATAAGCAAGACTGATAAGGAAAGCACCAAACCATTCTCCACATTAAGACACGCAACCGGCTCTTTACATCCAGGTCCCTAATGCAGTTATAGAGAGAACAGACTAGAATAAAGGCGACCCTGTCTAAAGATCTCATGGTTCTCCGGGAATCAAACATGGCATCCCTTTCCTGCGACTGAGAGTGGTTTTGATATCACAGCCACCACTCACCACAGTGTCAATGATAATTCGGTACAATGGTGATGATTCAGGCGAAGAAATCTCTCTCATAATTCTTCCATAATGCCACCAGTAAAAGTAGCTTTTCTCATAAGTGGACCATCATGTGTTGATCGAATTTATTACACAAAAACAGCCCTAGAATAAGTTCCAAATATTTTTAAACTTTTTTGTAAGAAACTAAATATTTTTCGATATTGATTACTAATGCATAATATATTGACTATTCCCTTCTTATTCAAATTTGGCCGAAAAACGCCCAATAACCATCATGACTGCTGAGATGTAGTAAGATATGAACGCAAGAAATCGGCGCGAGTCACAAAGAAGTAATTTGGAAAGAACGTAGAGCCGTAATATTGTCTTTTTCGGCTTTTAGGTTACGTAATTCTAACTGCGAAAGTACGAAAAGCTGGGTTACAGTAAAAAAGAGTATACTGATAGTCCTCTAAGCTATTGTCAGTCAGCTATGAATTACAAACAACTGTTTGTTCTGAGGAATAATATTCCCTGTTCTGATACTTGTATTAAAACGCAGCTGTTACTAAACGAAAAAGTAATAACAAGAGCAAATAATATTAAATTGCGATTCGGATGTCTATCCATCTATTGCTAGACGCCCTAATCCCGCAAGAGGTAGCCACAAACAAATCGCCTTTTCGTCGTCCGGTCCCTCGCTATTTCACTGCCCTGCTTCCAGCTCACACCCACTCTTTCATCTGCCACTCCACTGCATCCCTTCATCTCATCCTTGGCCTTCCCCTCCATCTCCCTCCTTCCACCTCACTCACATACTGTACACTTCCCTCGTCAGTCTCTCGCTTTCCATCCTCTCCACATGGCCAAATCACAGTAAGTTTCTCTTAACGCTTTCTATCACATCTACTGTACATCCACACCACAACGCTCCTTCACGTCCTCATTTGTGAGTCTGTCTCTCCATGTGACTCCACATGCTCCACTCAAATAACTCACTTCCACTGCTCTCACTCTTGACCTGTGTCCCTCCAACAAGGTCCAAGCTTCACTTCCATACGTTAGAGTTGGTATCACAATACTGTCATGCAGTAACTTTTTCACTTCCATGCTCACATCTCTGTTTCTTCTCACTGCTTTCAAGGAACCAGGAACCTTTATTCCTTATTATATCCTTTCAAGAACTTCACCCACTACTCTTCCATCCTTACTCATCACACTACCCAAGTACTTAAATGCACTCATGTTTTCCATTTCCTCCTCATCGAACCTCATTGTACATTCACTGACTTCATTTCTCTCGAAGACCATAAGTTTACTCTACCCTACATTCACCTTTACACACACACTCTCCCAAACTCATCCGCCAAGCCTTGCAGCTCTCCTTCATCTTCACTTTACGACACGATACAATCTGCTAACAACAGTACAGGGAGTTTTCTAACACTGCCCTCTCTCATTAGGGCCGCTCCAACATCTGCTGCCCTACCTTGTATCACTTTTATAACCTCATCCATATACAGATTGAACAAACATTAAGAGATGACACATCCCTGTTTCAATTCAACCTTCAAACAGAAAAATTCACTCAGTTCACTATCCACACGCACTACAGTCTTAACACCCACAAATCATACTCTTCACTGTATTCAACAACTTTCCATCTACTCCATATATTCTTAATACATTCCACAATCCTTGTCTATCCACCCTCTCATATGCTTTCTCCAATCCCATGAAAGCTGCATACAACGTCTTTCCCTTCTCTAGAAACTTTTTCACTAGAGACCTAAGAATGAATATCTGATCTACACAACCTCTTCCCATCCTAAAAACCTCCCTGTTCTTCTCCAACTAATTTTTCTGTTATTTCCCTAACTCTGTCAATAAGTATCCTACCATATACTTTTTCTATTACACGAAGAAGACAAATGCCCCTATGATTACCACACAATTCGTTTTCCTATTTTCCTTTGTACATGGGAAAAATTATATCTGACTTCTAATCCTCCAGGACTCTACCTTCCTCCCAGGCCTATCCAACCGTCTTCCACATTCATTCCCCCATGATTCAGCATTTCACCACACACTCCATCAAGTCCTTGGGCTTTCTCCATTTTGACTGAGATGTACTTATGCAAAGTATTATATCTTGACCACAAACATAATTCATAACTTAAATATTCCACAGATACTCCAAGCCATATCTGTATTAAATAAAAGCTTTTACATACTAAAGCCACACCAGCACCACACTATCACCGTCAACCACACCAGTACCACACTAACACCGACAGCCACACCAGCACCACACTAAAACCGTCAGCCACACCAGCACCACACTAACACAGTCAACCACACCACCACCACACTAACACCGTCAGCCACACCAGCACCACACTGTCATCGTCAGCCACACCAGCACCACATTAACACCGTCAACCACACAACCACCACACTAACACCGTCAGCCACACCAGCACCACACTAACACCGTCAGCCACACCAGCACCACACTAACACCATCAGCCACACCACCACCACACTAACACCGTCAGCCACACCACCACCACACTAACACCGTAAGCCACACCAGCACGGCACCACACTCTCAAGACTTACCAGCAGAGAGGCGATGGTCAGGCAGAGGCGAGTGAGGCAGTCGGCCGCGCAGGGTCAGGCGGCCAGTGAGGGGACAGGCCAGAGGCTCATTATTTATCTGTGTCAGCACACGCACACTCCCCTACCACACAGCCAACACGCAGCCGTCAACAGTGGATCAATGTATATTGCAAAATTTTTCTTTTTCCTAAAAATCGTACCTTTTCCAAAACGACATTCTATGCTTTTAACATCGTTTATAAAATGATAATCTATGCATCATTGACATACAAGAGGATAATGGGGTGTGAGGTGCGGAGCAAATTGCTCAGTGTAATTTATTACGAAACCAACAATGACATCTAGGCCAGTATTGTCGTCGGGTAAGGGAGCTTCCTAACACCTCTTCTTAAGGAATTTATTTTGTCTGGAACGCCCTATTCTGTGTAACATAAATCCTTCTAATACCACCATACTCTGCATAAACTTCGTACAAAATGATATTACCAGCCATATCCAAAAATGAATAGTTAAAGAAGAGGTGTTACGAAGCCTCCTTACCTGACAGGAATATGGGCCCAGGTGACCCTGTTGGCTCAGTAGTTCCTTTTTCTTTGCGATTTGTTCCTCAACTTACACCTCTGCATAATCTTCTATGTCGTTGATGGAAAACATGTTGGTTTAGAAAGCGATATAAACATCACAGACAAGACTTTTTTTGTGCAATAAGTTAAATTAATCGCAAAGGAAGAGGTGTTACGATGCTTCTTGACTTACTACACGACCCTTAAACACCAGCAGAAATACTCTTTCCTTATTAATTCAAACATGCCTTGTATCAAATTGGCCTCCATAAAATGTAGTCAGTAATATTACCTTTATGTTCAATGATTAACTTAATATTTGTATAACTTAAAGATATATTGAATAGCCTAGGATAACAGGGGGATCAAACCGTGTATTCGGTTTTGCAGTGTTTCCTGAATATAGAAAAAACTAAAATTTTTGCTAGATTACTTTATAAACAAACTGATACTTGACGAGAGGCTTATATTTGAAGTTACTGTTTCTGTTTGAAGAAGTCCTCTTGCTAAGACTCTTTGCCTTGATATTTGTGTTGCACAACTGGACGACTAATGTAAAATATCCTCTCTGGTAGTCCGAGTACAGTATAATACAAATGTTCGTATTTGTGTGTGTGTGTGTGTGTGTGTGTGTGTGTGTGTGTGTGTGTGTGTGTGTGTGTGTGTTGAAACTTGAAACCTAACTTAACCTTATCGGTCGCATGTTGTTTGTAATTTTAAGCACAAATATACAAAACATTTGACACTGCACAGGAACATAAAGCAAAAGCATATCCTTCGATATTCATATTATATAATAATACGGTGTTGTTGGAGACTTATAATGATACTGAGTAGAAGACGTGTTGTTTGACTTCGTTGCCAGTGACGATCGCAAGTCCCCTTCCGACTGCCAGTGCCTCACCCACCTCCGCACAGTGGAGGCGCTTGTTCCCATCGTCTTCGCTATCATACGGAACGACAGCCCGCTCCGCCACAGCAGTATAAACATCTATCGTTCAGCAGTCACGGTTTTTCTATGGGTGCGGCGGTGTAGCATCCCCGTCTGTGTAAACCAAAGCACGTGCACTCGAAATTATTATTGAATAGATGACTCGGTCGTAAAACTTATTTGCGGATGTAAAATATATTAGGGTATCCCGTGGAAAGTATGAGCTATCAAGCATTAGCCGGTTTTCATCGGTCAATTTTGAGTAAACTATAATGGTATTGTAACAGGTCATATGAGATTTGCTTCAGGACCATACCTGCTCGAAGAGAGTGTGGTACCCCAAACTTTCCCTTTCCACTGCAGGACAAGTGAGAAAGAAAACTTTGTGTCTGTAGTGAGAATCATACATATGGGAACTGATATACTGGAATGCTGCTGTGTGTGTGTGTGTGTGTGTGTGTGTGTGTGTGTGTGTGTGTGTGTGTGTGTGTGTGTGTGTGTGTGTGTGTGATCAGAATGAAGCAACAGATTGCGAACGTATACAGGAATATGAAAACACAAACTACCACCACACATTTTTGATGACAGCTGCGGCTTCCGTTTCTAACCTTAGGGTCGATGTAGGCCAGATGTTCAACAAGAGAAACACGCATCCTCCTCGCTGTTGTAGCTACTAATTTCGAGTGATAAATGCTATAGCATCATGAATCCTACACAGCTATTAGGGAGCTACAGTTACCGATTGCTTTACGGGCGAAAATATTCCTCAAAATTCTACAATTCACTCATTAGGGCAACAAGAGCTTTAATTTCGTAACAGATTAACGTTACTGAGTAAATGGCAAGGAAATCACCAGATAAACATCTCCTTCTACAACACACAAACACTGGCTTATAAACTATATCCCCTTTTTAACTGCAGGTTCTAACAGGTTACGGTAAAGAGACCCTGCCGAAGAGACTGTTACTATGGAGGAATCACTTACCAAATTATTGCTAAGCTTGTCGGAAAGAAGGCCGGGGTTAGAAGAAGAGTTAATTGTATAGGAAGTGAATTTCAGAAGAGAGGACGAGTGTCAGACCTTAATTCCACTTGTGCTGACAGCATTTTGTTGGTAAGGAGCTTTCACAGACATTTACATACTAGCGTGTGTGAAAAGGAAAGCACTCAAAATCCATTCCCTCAGACTACGGTACACAAACCTTCCTTGATAAATTCATGTCTTTTTTTTTCAGTTCTAAGTGCGAACAGCCAAGGGTAAGGAGAGCCAGCCCACTGGTCTCGTGGTAAACCGCGAAATCTTACCGGGGACCATTGTGTTACGGACCAGGGCCCATATTCTCACAGGTTTGAGGAAGCACTTTAGCGTTTTTAACTAAGCGTATGAATCTTTCGAATATCGTGATATCTCCTTAAATAACGTACCAAAGAATATTAACTAGCCATAACCAAAAAAAGGCACTAAGGAAGAGATATTTGGAAGCTTCATTAACTGTTGAGAATACAAACCCATGTTTCCTGATTACACGACCGTTGCTGTTTCTGAGAAGGATAGCCCCAGAAGCCAAGAAATAAACAATGAATGAGGAGGCCAGGGGAAGAACTAGGGTTATTGCCCCGTATATGCCTGTGCAGTGTTTTGTGGGTCAGGCACAAACACAACAACATAAGCAAGACTGATAAGGAAAGCACCAAACCATTCTCCACATTAAGACACGCAACCGGCTCTTTACATCCAGGTCCCTAATGCAGTTATAGAGAGAACAGACTAGAATAAAGGCGACCCTGTCTAAAGATCTCATGGTTCTCCGGGAATCAAACATGGCATCCCTTTCCTGCGACTGAGAGTGGTTTTGACATCACAGCCACCACTCACCACAGTGTCAATGATAATTCGGTACAATGGTGATGATTCAGGCGAAGAAATCTCTCTCATAATTCTTCCATAATGCCACCAGTAAAAGTAGCTTTTCTCATAAGTGGACCGTCATGTGTTGATCGAAGTTATTACACAAAAACAGCCCTAGAATAAGTTCCAAATATTTTTAAACTTTTTTGTGAGAAACTAAATATTTTTCGATATTAATTACTAATGCATAATATATTGACTATTCCCTTCTTACTCAAATTTGGCCGAAAAACGCCCAATAACCATCATGACTGCTGAGATGTAGTAAGATATGAACGCAAGAAATCGGCGCGAGTCACAAAGAAGTAATTTGGAAAGAACGTAGAGCCGTAATATTGTCTTTTTCGGCTTTTAGGTTACGTAATTCTAACTGCGAAAGTACGAAAAGCTGGGTTACAGTAAAAAAGAGTATACTGATAGTCCTCTAAGCTATTGTCAGTCAGCTATGAATTACAAACAACTGTTTGTTCTGAGGAATAATATTCCCTGTTCTGATACTTGTATTAAAACGCAGCTGTTACTAAACGAAAAAGTAATAACAAGAGCAAATAATATTAAATTGCGATTCGGATGTCTATCCATCTATTGCTAGACGCCCTAATCCCGCAAGGGGTAACCACAAACAAATCGCCTTTTCGTCGTCCGGTCCCTCGCTATTTCACTGCCCTGCTTCCAGCTCACACCCACTCTTTCATCTGCCACTCCACTGCATCCCTTCATCTCATCCTTGGCCTTCCCCTCCATCTCCCTCCTTCCACCTCACTCACATACACTTCCCTCGTCAGTCTCTCGCTTTCCATCCTCTCCACATGGCCAAATCACAGTAAGTTTCTCTTAACGCTTTCTATCACATCTACTGTACATCCACACCACAACGCTCCTTCACGTCCTCATTTGTGAGTCTGTCTCTCCATGTGACTCCACATGCTCCACTCAAATAACTCACTTCCACTGCTCTCACTCTTGACCTGTGTCCCTCCAACAAGGTCCAAGCTTCACTTCCATACGTTAGAGTTGGTATCACAATACTGTCATGCAGTAACTTTTTCACTTCCATGCTCACATCTCTGTTTCTTCTCACTGCTTTCAAGGAACCAGGAACCTTTATTCCTTATTATATCCTTTCAAGAACTTCACCCACTACTCTTCCATCCTTACTCATCACACTACCCAAGTACTTAAATGCACTCATGTTTTCCATTTCCTCCTCATCGAACCTCATTGTACATTCACTGACTTCATTTCTCTCGAAGACCATAAGTTTACTCTACCCTACATTCACCTTTACACACACACTCTCCCAAACTCATCCGCCAAGCCTTGCAGCTCTCCTTCATCTTCACTTTACGACACGATACAATCTGCTAACAACAGTACAGGGAGTTTTCTAACACTGCCCTCTCTCATTAGGGCCGCTCCAACATCTGCTGCCCTACCTTGTATCACTTTTATAACCTCATCCATATACAGATTGAACAAACATTAAGAGATGACACATCCCTGTTTCAATTCAACCTTCAAACAGAAAAATTCACTCAGTTCACTATCCACACGCACTACAGTCTTAACACCCACAAATCATACTCTTCACTGCATTCAACAACTTTCCATCTACTCCATATATTCTTAATACATTCCACAATCCTTGTCTATCCACCCTCTCATATGCTTTCTCCAATCCCATGAAAGCTGCATACAACGTCTTTCCCTTCTCTAGAACCTTTTACACTAGAGACCTAAGAATGAATATCTGATCTACACAACCTCTTCCCATCCTAAAAACCTCCCTGTTCTTCTCCAACTAAATTTTCTGTTATTTCCCTAACTCTGTCAATAAGTATCCTACCATATACTTTTTCTATTACACGAAGAAGACAAATGCCCCTATGATTACCACACAATTCGTTTTCCTATTTTCCTTTGTACATGGGAAAAATTATATCTGACTTCCAATCCTCCAGGACTCTACCTTCCTCCCAGGCCTATCCAACCGTCTTCCACATTCATTCCCCCATGATTCAGCATTTCACCACACACTCCATCAAGTCCTTGGGCTTTCTCCATTTTGACTGAGATGTACTTATGCAAAGTATTATATCTTGACCACAAACATAATTCATAACTTAAATATTCCACAGATACTCCAAGCCATATCTGTATTAAATAAAAGCTTTTACATACTAAAGCCACACCAGCACCACACTATCACCGTCAACCACACCAGCACCACACTAACACCGACAGCCACACCAGCACCACACTAAAACCGTCAGCCACACCAGCACCACACTAACACAGTCAACCACACCACCACCACACTAACACCGTCAGCCACACCAGCACCACACTGTCATCGTCAGCCACACCAGCACCACATTAACACCGTCAACCACACAACCACCACACTAACACCGTCAGCCACACCAGCACCACACTAAAACCGTCAGCCACACCAGCACCACACTAACACCATCAGCCACACCACCACCACACTAACACCGTCAGCCACACCACCACCACACTAACACCGTAAGCCACACCAGCACGGCACCACACTCTCAAGACTTACCAGCAGAGAGGCGATGGTCAGGCAGAGGCGAGTGAGGCAGTCGGCCGCGCAGGGTCAGGCGGCCAGTGAGGGGGACAGGCCAGAGGCTCATTATTTATCTGTGTCAGCACACGCACACTCCCCTACCACACAGCCAACACGCAGCCGTCAACAGTGGATCAATGTATATTGCAAAATTTTTCTTTTTCCTAAAAATCGTACCTTTTCCAAAACGACATTCTATGCTTTTAACATCGTTTATAAAATGATAATCTATGCATCATTGACATACAAGAGGATAATGGGGTGTGAGGTGCGGAGCAAATTGCTCAGTGTAATTTATTACGAAACCAACAATGACATCTAGGCCAGTATTGTCGTCGGGTAAGGGAGCTTCCTAACACCTCTTCTTAAGGAATTTATTTTGTCTGGAACGCCCTATTCTGTGTAACATAAATCCTTCTAATACCACCATACTCTGCATAAACTTCGTACAAAATGATATTACCAGCCATATCCAAAAATGAATAGTTAAAGAAGAGGTGTTACGAAGCCTCCTTACCTGACGAGAATATGGGCCCAGGTGACCCTGTTGGCTCAGTAGTTCCTTTTTCTTTGCGATTTGTTCCTCAACTTACACCTCTGCATAATCTTCTATGTCGATGATGGAAAACATGTTGGTTTAGAAAGCGATATAAACATCACAGACAAGACTTTTTTTGTGCAATAAGTTAAATTAATCGCAAAGGAAGAGGTGTTACGATGCTTCTTGACTTACTACACGACCCTTAAACACCAGCAGAAATACTCTTTCCTTATTAATTCAAACATGCCTTGTATCAAATTGGCCTCCATAAAATGTAGTCAGTAATATTACCTTTATGTTCAATGATTAACTTAATATTTGTATAACTTAAAGATATATTGAATAGCCTAGGATAACAGGGGGATCAAACCGTGTATTCGGTTTTGCAGTGTTTCCTGAATATAGAAAAAACTAAAATTTTTGCTAGATTACTTTATAAACAAACTGATACTTGACGAGAGGCTTATATTTGAAGTTACTGTTTCTGTTTGAAGAAGTCCTCTTGCTAAGACTCTTTGCCTTGATATTTGTGTTGCACAACTGGACGACTAATGTAAAATATCCTCTCTGGTAGTCCGAGTACAGTATAATACAAATGTTCGTATTTGTGTGTGTGTGTGTGTGTGTGTGTGTGTGTGTTGAAACTTGAAACCTAACTTAACCTTATCGGTCGCATGTTGTTTGTAATTTTAAGCACAAATATACAAAACATTTGACACTGCACAGGAACATAAAGCAAAAGCATATCCTTCGATATTCATATTATATAATAATACGGTGTTGTTGGAGACTTATAATGATACTGAGTAGAAGACGTGTTGTTTGACTTCGTTGCCAGTGACGATCGCAAGTCCCCTTCCGACTGCCAGTGCCTCACCCACCTCCGCACAGTGGAGGCGCTTGTTCCCATCGTCTTCGCTATCATACGGAACGACAGCCCGCTCCGCCACAGCAGTATAAACATCTATCGTTCAGCAGTCACGGTTTTTCTATGGGTGCGGCGGTGTAGCATCCCCGTCTGTGTAAACCAAAGCACGTGCACTCGAAATTATTATTGAATAGATGACTCGGTCGTAAAACTTATTTGCGGATGTAAAATATATTAGGGTATCCCGTGGAAAGTATGAGCTATCAAGCATTAGCCGGTTTTCATCGGTCAATTTTGAGTAAACTATAATGGTATTGTAACAGGTCATATGAGATTTGCTTCAGGACCATAAATGCTCGAAGAGAGTGTGGTACCCCAAACTTTCCCTTTCCACTGCAGGACAAGTGAGAAAGAAAACTTTGTGTCTGTAGTGAGAATCATACATATGGGAACTGATATACTGGAATGCTGCTGTGTGTGTGTGTGTGTGCGTGTGTGTGTGTGTGTGTGTGTGTGTGTGTGTGTGTGTGTGTGTGATCAGAATGAAGCAACAGATTGCGAACGTATACAGGAATATGAAAACACAAACTACCACCACACATTTTTGATGACAGCTGCGGCTTCCGTTTCTAACCTTAGGGTCGATGTAGGCCAGATGTTCAACAAGAGAAACACGCATCCTCCTCGCTGTTGTAGCTACTAATTTCGAGTGATAAATGCTATAGCATCATGAATCCTACACAGCTATTAGGGAGCTACAGTTACCGATTGCTTTACGGGCGAAAATATTCCTCAAAATTCTACAATTCACTCATTAGGGCAACAAGAGCTTTAATTTCGTAACAGATTAACGTTACTGAGTAAATGGCAAGGAAATCACCAGATAAACATCTCCTTCTACAACACACAAACACTGGCTTATAAACTATATCCCCTTTTTAACTGCAGGTTCTAACAGGTTACGGTAAAGAGACCCTGCCGAAGAGACTGTTACTATGGAGGAATCACTTACCAAATTATTGCTAAGCTTGTCGATAAGTCGGAAAGAAGGCCGGGATTAGAAGAAGAGTTAATTGTATAGGAAGTGAATTTCAGAAGAGAGGACGAGTGTCAGACCTTAATTCCACTTGTGCTGACAGCATTTTGTTGGTAAGGAGCTTTCACAGACATTTACATACTAGCGTGTGTGAAAAGGAAAGCACTCAAAATCCATTCCCTCAGACTACGGTACACAAACCTTCCTTGATAAATTCATGTCTTTTTTTTTTTTTCAGTTCTAAGTGCGAACAGCCAAGGGTAAGGAGAGCCAGCCCACTGGTCTCGTGGTAAACCGCGAAATCTTACCGGGGACCATTGTGTTACGGACCAGGGCCCATATTCTCACAGGTTTGAGGAAGCACTTTAGCGTTTTTAACTAAGCGTATGAATCTTTCGAATATCGTGATATCTCCTTAAATAACGTACCAAAGAATATTAACTAGCCATAACCAAAAAAAGGCACTAAGGAAGAGATATTTGGAAGCTTCATTAACTGTTGAGAATACAAACCCATGTTTCCTGATTACACGACCGTTGCTGTTTCTGAGAAGGATAGCCCCAGAAGCCAAGAAATAAACAATGAATGAGGAGGCCAGGGGAAGAACTAGGGTTATTGCCCCGTATATGTCTGTGCAGTGTTTTGTGCGTCAGGCACAAACACAACAACATAAGCAAGACTGATAAGGAAAGCACCAAACCATTCTCCACATTAAGACACGCAACCGGCTCTTTACATCCAGGTCCCTAATGCAGTTATAGAGAGAACAGACTAGAATAAAGGCGACCCTGTCTAAAGATCTCATGGTTCTCCGGGAATCAAACATGGCATCCCTTTCCTGCGACTGAGAGTGGTTTTGATATCACAGCCACCACTCACCACAGTGTCAATGATAATTCGGTACAATGGTGATGATTCAGGCGAAGAAATCTCTCTCATAATTCTTCCATAATGCCACCAGTAAAAGTAGCTTTTCTCATAAGTGGACCGTCATGTGTTGATCGAATTTATTACACAAAAACAGCCCTAGAATAAGTTCCAAATATTTTTAAACTTTTTTGTGAGAAACTAAATATTTTTCGATATTAATTACTAATGCATAATATATTGACTATTCCCTTCTTACTCAAATTTGGCCGAAAAACGCCCAATAACCATCATGACTGCTGAGATGTAGTAAGATATGAACGCAAGAAATCGGCGCGAGTCACAAAGAAGTAATTTGGAAAGAACGTAGAGCCGTAATATTGTCTTTTTCGGCTTTTAGGTTACGTAATTCTAACTGCGAAAGTACGAAAAGCTGGGTTACAGTAAAAAAGAGTATACTGATAGTCCTCTAAGCTATTGTCAGTCAGCTATGAATTACAAACAACTGTTTGTTCTGAGGAATAATATTCCCTGTTCTGATACTTGTATTAAAACGCAGCTGTTACTAAACGAAAAAATAATAACAAGAGCAAATAATATTAAATTGCGATTCGGATGTCTATCCATCTATTGCTAGACGCCCTAATCCCGCAAGGGGTAACCACAAACAAATCGCCTTTTCGTCGTCCGGTCCCTCGCTATTTCACTGCCCTGCTTCCAGCTCACACCCACTCTTTCATCTGCCACTCCACTGCATCCCTTCATCTCATCCTTGGCCTTCCCCTCCATCTCCCTCCTTCCACCTCACTCACATACACTTCCCTCGTCAGTCTCTCGCTTTCCATCCTCTCCACATGGCCAAATCACAGTAAGTTTCTCTTAACGCTTTCTATCACATCTACTGTACATCCACACCACAACGCTCCTTCACGTCCTCATTTGTGAGTCTGTCTCTCCATGTGACTCCACATGCTCCACTCAAATAACTCACTTCCACTGCTCTCACTCTTGACCTGTGTCCCTCCAACAAGGTCCAAGCTTCACTTCCATACGTTAGAGTTGGTATCACAATACTGTCATGCAGTAACTTTTTCACTTCCATGCTCACATCTCTGTTTCTTCTCACTGCTTTCAAGGAACCAGGAACCTTTATTCCTTATTATATCCTTTCAAGAACTTCACCCACTACTCTTCCATCCTTACTCATCACACTACCCAAGTACTTAAATGCACTCATGTTTTCCATTTCCTCCTCATCGAACCTCATTGTACATTCACTGACTTCATTTCTCTCGAAGACCATAAGTTTACTCTACCCTACATTCACCTTTACACACACACTCTCCCAAACTCATCCGCCAAGCCTTGCAGCTCTCCTTCATCTTCACTTTACGACACGATACAATCTGCTAACAACAGTACAGGGAGTTTTCTAACACTGCCCTCTCTCATTAGGGCCGCTCCAACATCTGCTGCCCTACCTTGTATCACTTTTATAACCTCATCCATATACAGATTGAACAAACATTAAGAGATGACACATCCCTGTTTCAATTCAACCTTCAAACAGAAAAATTCACTCAGTTCACTATCCACACGCACTACAGTCTTAACACCCACAAATCATACTCTTCACTGCATTCAACAACTTTCCATCTACTCCATATATTCTTAATACATTCCACAATCCTTGTCTATCCACCCTCTCATATGCTTTCTCCAATCCCATGAAAGCTGCATACAACGTCTTTCCCTTCTCTAGAAACTTTTTCACTAGAGACCTAAGAATGAATATCTGATCTACACAACCTCTTCCCATCCTAAAAACCTCCCTGTTCTTCTCCAACTAAATTTTCTGTTATTTCCCTAACTCTGTCAATAAGTATCCTACCATATACTTTTTCTATTACACGAAGAAGACAAATGCCCCTATGATTACCACACAATTCGTTTTCCTATTTTCCTTTGTACATGGGAAAAATTATATCTGACTTCTAATCCTCCAGGACTCTACCTTCCTCCCAGGCCTATCCAACCGTCTTCCACATTCATTCCCCCATGATTCAGCATTTCACCACACACTCCATCAAGTCCTTGGGCTTTCTCCATTTTGACTGAGATGTACTTATGCAAAGTATTATATCTTGACCACAAACATAATTCATAACTTAAATATTCCACAGATACTCCAAGCCATATCTGTATTAAATAAAAGCTTTTACATACTAAAGCCACACCAGCACCACACTATCACCGTCAACCACACCAGCACCACACTAACACCGACAGCCACACCAGCACCACACTAAAAACGTCAGCCACACCAGCACCACACTAACACCGTCAACCACACCACCACCACACTAACACCGTCAGCCACACCAGCACCACACTGTCATCGTCAGCCACACCAGCACCACATTAACACCGTCAACCACACAACCACCACACTAACACCGTCAGCCACACCAGCACCACACTAACACCGTCAGCCACACCAGCACCACACTAACACCATCAGCCACACCACCACCACACTAACACCGTCAGCCACACCACCACCACACTAACACCGTAAGCCACACCAGCACGGCACCACACTCTCAAGACTTACCAGCAGAGAGGCGATGGTCAGGCAGAGGCGAGTGAGGCAGTCGGCCGCGCAGGGTCAGGCGGCCAGTGAGGGGGACAGGCCAGAGGCTCATTATTTATCTGTGTCAGCACACGCACACTCCCCTACCACACAGCCAACACGCAGCCGTCAACAGTGGATCAATGTATATTGCAAAATTTTTCTTTTTCCTAAAAATCGTACCTTTTCCAAAACGACATTCTATGCTTTTAACATCGTTTATAAAATGATAATCAATGCATCAGTGACGTACAGGAGGATAATGGGGTGTGAGGTGCGGAGCAAATTGCTGAGTGTAATTTATTACGAAACCAACAATGTCATCTAGGCCAGTATTCTCGTTGCGTAAGGGAGCTTCCTAACACCTCTTCTTAAGCAATTTATTTTGCTTTGAACGCCCTATTCTGTGTAACATAAATCCTTCTAATATCGTCATACTCTGCATAAACTGCGTACAAAATGATATTACCAGCCATATCCAAAAATGAATAAAGAGGTGTTACGAAGCCTCCTTACCTGACGAGAATATGGGCCCAGGTGACCCTGTTGGCTCAGTAGTTCCTTTTTCTTTGCGATTTGTTCCTCACCTGACACCTCAGCATAATCTTCTATGTCGTTGATGGAAAACATGTTGGTTTAGAAAGCGATATAAACATCGCAGACAAGACTTTTTTTGTGCAATAAGTTAAATTAATCGCTTAGGAAGAGGTGTTACGATGCTTCTTGACTTACTACACGACCCTTAAACACCAGCAGAAATACTCTTTCCTTATTAATTCAAACATGCCTTGTATCAAATTGGCCTCCATAAAATGTAGTCAGTAATATTACCTTTATGTTCAATGATTAACTTAATATTTGTATAACTTAAAGATATATTGAATAGCCTAGGATAACAGGGGGATCAAACCGTGTATTCGGTTTTGCAGTGTTTCCTGAATATAGAAAAAACTAAAATTTTTGCTAGATTACTTTATAAACAAACTGATACTTGACGAGAGGCTTATATTTGAAGTTACTGTTTCTGTTTGAAGAAGTCCTCTTGCTAAGACTCTTTGCCTTGATATTTGTGTTGCACAACTGGACGACTAATGTAAAATATCCTCTCTGGTAGTCCGAGTACAGTATAATACAAATGTTCGTATTTGTGTGTGTGTGTGTGTGTGTGTGTAACTTGAAACCTAACTTAACCTTATCGGTCGCATGTTGTTTGTAATTTTAAGCACAAATATACAAAACATTTGCCACTGCACAGGAACATAAAGCAAAAGCATATCCTTCGATATTCATATTATATAATAATACGGTGTTGTTGGAGACTTATAATGATACTGAGTAGAAGACGTGTTGTTTGACTTCGTTGCCAGTGACGATCGCAAGTCCCCTTCCGACTGCCAGTGCCTCACCCACCTCCGCACAGTGGAGGCGCTTGTTCCCATCGTCTTCGCTATCATACGGAACGACAGCCCGCTCCGCCACAGCAGTATAAACATCTGTCGTTCAGCAGTCACGGTTTTTCTATGGGTGCGGCGGTGTAGCATCCCCGTCTGTGTAAACCAAAGCACGTGCACTCGAAATTATTATTGAATAGATGACTCGGTCGTAAAACTTATTTGCGGATGTAAAATATATTAGGGTATCCCGTGGAAAGTATGAGCTATCAAGCATTAGCCGGTTTTCATCGGTCAATTTTGAGTAAACTATAATGGTATTGTAACAGGTCATATGAGATTTGCTTCAGGACCATACCTGCTCGAAGAGAGTGTGGTACCCCAAATTTTCCCTTTCCACTGCAGGACAAGTGAGAAAGAAAACTTTGTGTCTGTAGTGAGAATCATACATATGGGAACTGATATACTGGAATGCTGCTGTGTGTGTGTGAGTGTGTGTGTGTGTGTGTGTGTGTGTGTGTGTGTGTGTGTGTGTGTGTGTGTGTGTGTGTGATCAGAATGAAGCAACAGATTGCGAACGTATACAGGAATATGAAAACACAAACTACCACCACACACTTTTGATGACAGCTGCGGCTTCCGTTTCTAACCTTAGGGTCGATGTAGGCCAGATGTTCAACAAGAGAAACACGCATCCTCCTCGCTGTTGTAGCTACTAATTTCGAGTGATAAATGCTATAGCATCATGAATCCTACACAGCTATTAGGGAGCTACAGTTACCGATTGGTTTACGGGCGAAAATATTCCTCATAATTCTACAATTCACTCATTAGGACAACAAAAGCTTTAATTTCGTAACAGATTAACGTTACTGAGTAAATGGCAAGGAAATCACCAGATAAACATCTCCTTCTACAACACACAAACACTGGCTTATAAACTATATCCCCTTTTTAACTGCAGGTTCTAACAGGTTAAGGTAAAGAGACCCTGCCGAAGAGACTGTTACTATGGAGGAATCACTTACCAAATTATTGCTAAGCTTGTCGATAAGTCGGAAAGAAGGCCGGGGTTAGAAGAAGAGTTAATTGTATAGGAAGTGAATTTCAGAAGAGAGGACGAGTGTCAGACCTTAATTCCACTTGTGCTGACAGCATTTTGTTGGTAAGGAGCTTTCACAGACATTTACATACTAGCGTGTGTGAAAAGGAAAGCACTCAAAATCCATTCCCTCAGACTACGGTACACAAACCTTCCTTGATAAATTCATGTCTTTTTTTTTCAGTTCTAAGTGCGAACAGCCAAGGGTAAGGAGAGCCAGCCCACTGGTCTCGTGGTAAACCGCGAAATCTTACCGGGGACCATTGTGTTACGGACCAGGGCCCATATTCTCACAGGTTTGAGGAAGCACTTTAGCGTTTTTAACTAAGCGTATGAATCTTTCGAATATCGTGATATCTCCTTAAATAACGTACCAAAGAATATTAACTAGCCATAACCAAAAAAAGGCACTAAGGAAGAGATATTTGGAAGCTTCATTAACTGTTGAGAATACAAACCCATGTTTCCTGATTACACGACCGTTGCTGTTTCTGAGAAGGATAGCCCCAGAAGCCAAGAAATAAACAATGAATGAGGAGGCCAGGGGAAGAACTAGGGTTATTGCCCCGTATATGCCTGTGCAGTGTTTTGTGGGTCAGGCACAAACACAACAACATAAGCAAGACTGATAAGGAAAGCACCAAACCATTCTCCACATTAAGACACGCAACCGGCTCTTTACATCCAGGTCCCTAATGCAGTTATAGAGAGAACAGACTAGAATAAAGGCGACCCTGTCTAAAGATCTCATGGTTCTCCGGGAATCAAACATGGCATCCCTTTCCTGCGACTGAGAGTGGTTTTGATATCACAGCCACCACTCACCACAGTGTCAATGATAATTCGGTACAATGGTGATGATTCAGGCGAAGAAATCTCTCTCATAATTCTTCCATAATGCCACCAGTAAAAGTAGCTTTTCTCATAAGTGGACCATCATGTGTTGATCGAATTTATTACACAAAAACAGCCCTAGAATAAGTTCCAAATATTTTTAAACTTTTTTGTAAGAAACTAAATATTTTTCGATATTGATTACTAATGCATAATATATTGACTATTCCCTTCTTATTCAAATTTGGCCGAAAAACGCCCAATAACCATCATGACTGCTGAGATGTAGTAAGATATGAACGCAAGAAATCGGCGCGAGTCACAAAGAAGTAATTTGGAAAGAACGTAGAGCCGTAATATTGTCTTTTTCGGCTTTTAGGTTACGTAATTCTAACTGCGAAAGTACGAAAAGCTGGGTTACAGTAAAAAAGAGTATACTGATAGTCCTCTAAGCTATTGTCAGTCAGCTATGAATTACAAACAACTGTTTGTTCTGAGGAATAATATTCCCTGTTCTGATACTTGTATTAAAACGCAGCTGTTACTAAACGAAAAAGTAATAACAAGAGCAAATAATATTAAATTGCGATTCGGATGTCTATCCATCTATTGCTAGACGCCCTAATCCCGCAAGGGGTAGCCACAAACAAATCGCCTTTTCGTCGTCCTGTCCCTCGCTATTTCACTGCCCTGCTTCCAGCTCACACCCACTCTTTCATATGCCACTCCACTGCATCCCTTCATCTCATCCTTGGCCTTCCCCTCCATCTCCCTCCTTCCACCTCACTCACATACACTTCCCTCGTCAGTCTCTCGCTTTCCATCCTCTCCACATGGCCAAATCACAGTAAGTTTCTCTTAACGCTTTCTATCACATCTACTGTACATCCACACCACAACGCTCCTTCACGTCCTCATTTGTGAGTCTGTCTCTCCATGTGACTCCACATGCTCCACTCAAATAACTCACTTCCACTGCTCTCACTCTTGACCTGTGTCCCTCCAACAAGGTCCAAGCTTCACTTCCATACGTTAGAGTTGGTATCACAATACTGTCATGCAGTAACTTTTTCACTTCCATGCTCACATCTCTGTTTCTTCTCACTGCCTTCAAGTAACCAGGAACCTTTATTCCTTATTATATCCTTTCAAGAACTTCACCCACTACTCTTCCATCCTTACTCATCACACTGTCCAAGTACTTAAATGCACTCATGTTTTCCATTTCCTCCTCATCGAACCTCATTGTACATTCACTGACTTCATTTCTCTCGAAGACCATAAGTTTACTCTACCCTACATTCACCTTTACACACACACTCTCCCAAACTCATCCGCCAAGCCTTGCAGCTCTCCTTCATCTTCACTTTACGACACGATACAATCTGCTAACAACAGTACAGGGAGTTTTCTAACACTGCCCTCTCTCATTAGGGCCGCTCCAACATCTGCTGCCCTACCTTGTATCACTTTTATAACCTCATCCATATACAGATTGAACAAACATTAAGAGATGACACATCCCTGTTTCAATTCAACCTTCAAACAGAAAAATTCACTCAGTTCACTATCCACACGCACTACAGTCTTAACACCCACAAATCATACTCTTCACTGCATTCAACAACTTTCCATCTACTCCATATATTCTTAATACATTCCACAATCCTTGTCTATCCACCCTCTCATATGCTTTCTCCAATCCCATGAAAGCTGCATACAACGTCTTTCCCTTCTCTAGAAACTTTTCCACTAGAGACCTAAGAATGAATATCTGATCTACACAACCTCTTCCCATCCTAAAAACCTCCCTGTTCTTCTCCAACTAATTTTTCTGTTATTTCCCTAACTCTGTCAATAAGTATCCTACCATATACTTTTTCTATTACACGAAGAAGACAAATGCCCCTATGATTACCACACAATTCGTTTTCCTATTTTCCTTTGTACATGGGAAAAATTATATCTGACTTCCAATCCTCCAGGACTCTACCTTCCTCCCAGGCCTATCCAACCGTCTTCCACATTCATTCCCCCATGATTCAGCATTTCACCACACACTCCATCAAGTCCTTGGGCTTTCTCCATTTTGACTGAGATGTACTTATGCAAAGTATTATATCTTGACCACAAACATAATTCATAACTTAAATATTCCACAGATACTCCAAGCCATATCTGTATTAAATAAAAGCTTTTTCATACTAAAGCCACACCAGCACCACACTATCACCGTCAACCACACCAGCACCACACTAACACCGACAGCCACACCAGCACCACACTAAAACCGTCAGCCACACCAGCACCACACTAACACCGTCAGCCACACCACCACCACACTAACACCGTCAGCCACACCAGCACGGCACCACACTCTCAAGACTTACCAGCAGAGATGCGATGGTCAGGCAGAGGCGAGTGAGGCAGTCGGCCGCGCAGGGTCAGGCGGCCAGTGAGGGGGAGAGGCCAAAGGCTCATTATTTATCTGTGTCAGCACACGCACACTCCCCTACCACACAGCCAACACGCAGCCGTCAACAGTGGATCAATGTATATTGCAAAATTTTTCTTTTTCCCAAAAATCGTACCTTTTCCAAAACGACATTCTATGCTTTTAACATCGTTTATAAAATGATAATCTATGCATCATTGACATACAAGAGGATAATGGGGTGTGAGGTGCGGAGCAAATTGCTGAGTGTAATTTATTACGAAACCAACAATGACATCTAGGCCAGTATTGTCGTCGGGTAAGGGAGCTTCCTAACACCTCTTCTTAAGGAATTTATTTTGTCTGGAACGCCCTATTCTGTGTAACATAAATCCTTCTAATATCACCATACTCTGCATAAACTTCGTACAAAATGATATTACCAGCCATATCCAAAAATGAATAGTTAAAGAAGAGGTGTTACGAAACCTCCTTACCTGACAAGAATATGGGCCCAGGTGACCCTGTTGGCTCAGTAGTTCCTTTTTCTTTGCGATTTGTTCCTCAACTTACACCTCTGCATAATCTTCTATGTCGTTGATGGAAAACATGTTGGTTTAGAAAGCGATATAAACATCACAGACAAGAATTTTTTTGTGCAATAAGTTAAATTAATCGCTTAGGAAGAGGTGTTACGATGCTTCTTGACTTACTACACGACCCTTAAACACCAGCACAAATACTCTTTCCTTATTAATTCAAACATGCCTTGTATCAAATTGGCCTCCATAAAATGTAGTCAGTAATATTACCTTTATGTTCAGTGATTAACTTAATATTTGTATAACTTAAAGATATATTGAATAGCCTAGGATAACAGGGGGATCAAACCGTGTATTCGGTTTTGCAGTGTTTCCTGAATATAGAAAAAACTAAAATTTTTGCTAGATTACTTTATAAACAAACTGATACTTGACGAGAGGCTTATATTTGAAGTTACTGTTTCTGTTTGAAGAAGTCCTCTTGCTAAGACTCTTTGCCTTGATATTTGTGTTGCACAACTGGACGACTAATGTAAAATATCCTCTCTGGTAGTCCGAGTACAGTATAATACAAATGTTCGTATTTGTGTGTGTGTGTGTGTGTGTGTGTGTGTGTGTGTGTGTGTGTGTGTGTGTGTGTGTGTCAGCATTCTGAACCTATTAGTCATAAAAATAACGGTATGTACAATGAATCAACGCAAGAAAACATACAAAATCCCTGAAAACATACAAAAGTAGTTCCAGCACAACTTTATTTTTCTCCAGAGCAAAGCAAGTAAAGGTACCAGAGTGCTTGGGTTTTCAGCCTGCGATTACCTTTCACAGTTTATTCTTTCCCTCTCCAGACGTTTTCATGCAGCTTAGCAAAGGCTTCATTTGCTGGAGAATAAAATGCTTTGAGTTTATTAGGAAATACAGTGACATGCCGATATTATTCATTGTATCCTTAGTCTATGTGGAGAGAATGAAAATTGAGAGACCGACTAGAAGGGTGTATGCCAGTGAGGTGGTTTAGGAGAGGAGAAAGGGGAGATCAGGGATGAGATGGGGGACTGGAGTGTAGAGATATATGAGAGAGAGGGATATGAGCTGGAGCGAGGAAAGCGCGATGGTAGAGAACAAGGAGACTTGGAGGTGATTTGTTTCTGGTCACTCCTGACGGAATTGAGGCGTCTGCAAAAGCTGATTAGATAGAGAGACAGACACATGGATAGATAGATCCTTGCTCTGACGAGTCTGCTTTGTAAAGTTTAAGACAGTTCTCGTATGGAAGGGATTATAAAAAATCTCAAGTATCCTTCTCTTTCTTAAGGAATCTTTAAATAAATGCTTGTTATTTTTAGATTATTTTATTGAGCTTAGAATATACAGCATTTCCTGTACTAAAGACGTTACAAACAACATCCATTAGCTGTTTAACCCTTTCGATCCGGTGACATTACATTCTATTTTATTCCTGCTATCACTGGACGATTTCAGCTTCGGGGAGACCTGCCGAAGATAAAGTGGTAAATGAAGGTCACATCTAACCCGCTTCATTTCCAAAAGCTCGTAAGGTGAATGAATGATCTGCAGCAAAGAAGAATTATCTCTCTATCAATTGCCTGACACCTTAATCCCGTAAGGAGTGGCCACAAACAAATCGCCTCCATGTCGCCCTGTCCCCCGCTATTTCACTGCCCTGATCCCAGCTCACACCTCCATCTTTCAAAGCTTCTCCAGTCCATCTCACTATCTCATCCTTGGCCTTCTCATCTTCCTCACCCCTCTACCTTTTTTTTTTTTTTTTATGTGAGGAAGAAGGAACCAAAAGCAACGAGCCCGCAAAAGTGTTCCTTCCAAGAGAAAAACAAAATACAAGAGAGAGCCAAATTCAAGATCCATTCATTTCGAGATGCCTGGACACACTGCGTTTGAAAGGGAGATCATAGGAAGCAGGAAATACAGACAGAGAGAGACAGTTCCAGAGTTGATCTGTTGCATAGATGAAGGCCTGGGAGTAACGGTTAACTCTTGCATTAGAGAGTTGGACAGAAAAGGGGTGAGAGTTTGCTGCTAGACGGGTGCTACGCGCCCGTCGTAGAGGTGGAGGAATGAATGCAGACAGTTCAGAGGAACAATGACCATTGAAGCAGCGATAGAAAAGATATAAAGATGCAACAGTGCAGCGAAGAGACAGAGGTTGAAGGGATTAAGTAAGAGGAGGTGAGTTAATGAGACCTATTGTGTCTTTGCCATTTCTAGACGGTTTCCCTCAGCTTAGAAGAGTACAACTCGAGGTCACCCTTCTCTCTCGATAAAAGGTTCTTTAATACCAAAAATGATATAAAAATTAGGCTTGAGTTGAGGAAATTGAAGTTTTGTTTTCTTTTCTTTTTCTTACAAACTCGATCTGGCAACATTAGTAATTTAGTCTGCAAAATATCTAGTATATAACCAGGTCAGTAACTTGCAATGTGAAACCCCAAACGCCGGTGGATAACTGATTCGACTCTGCCACTCCAACAGCCTCACATCCTTCATCACGGACACATTACCGGAGGTGTGAGTAGATGACCTCGAAGCAGAACACGTGAAAACTAATTGCCAGGCCAGCCACGTAAACCACCAGTGTTCCCTGCAATGTGAGAGAATATACTTTTAGCAAAATGCAACATATTTAGTACATGTATTACCAGTTCACTTATTACAATATATATGGAGAAAGAGAGAGAGAGAGAGAGAGAGAGAGAGAGAGAGAGAGAGAGAGAGAGAGATGAATATGTGGATGGATGGAAAAGTGGAGGGATAGATGGATGGACGACAGATAGATAGATGGATGAATGAATGAGTAGAAAGTATAACTCACGAAAGCACAGTGAGGAAGTTACCCATATACTGGAGAGGCTTATTGAGGATCTGACGGCCATGGTTGTGGGTGGGTTGAGGCAGGTGGTCATGTTGGGGGTGTAGCTGTTGATCCAGTGGTCGTAGATACCTGCTTCTCTCACTGTTATGATCCTGGAAACACGTGATTATGAATATGTTACGATCAGCTCTTGACCTTAACTTGGCCTAGATTTTCGTCCTTTTGTTGTTTTGTTCACGTAATTACTCTTTCATGACTAGTACAATTCTACTGATAAACGACAATTACCATTGCACATTCAAAATACAGAGATGGAAGAATTAGGCCAAGTTAAGGCACAAATAGAATTGCTAACTGATAGTCTATTCCTCCGAATAAACTTTTTACATGTTAATCTTGATGAAGCCGAATGATCTTAATCACCTCAGGAGTAACTTATCAGATCAAGCAGATACAACTGATGTATGACAGCTGACCTGCGGCTGACAGCGTTGATGAATGGGCTGTCCTTGGGCCCCGTCATGGCACCCATCGAGGTTAGGAACTCCTCACGTGCTATATAAAAGTCACACTTTCCTGTTGACACCAAATAAATAGTTAAATATAGGCTGAATTAGTTCCATGAATACACAATATGGCCTTTCCGGAATATCGGTCTGCGGTGTTACAATATACGATGTAAGATTATGGCAAAAAAAAAAAAAAAAAAATGGACATAAAATGTAATCATGATGAACAAACTACAAACCGGACAGACGCTGAAACTATCAAACTTTGTCTCGGAATAATGCTGACTACAGTTCCTTTCTTACGGAGTCCTTCTGTATATCTATTGCCAGACGCCTTAATCCCGTAAGGGGCGGCCACAAACAAATCTCCTCCATGTCGCCCTGTCCCCTGCCATTTCACTGCCCTGCTCCCAGCTCACACACCCCTCTCTTATATACTTCTCCACTCCATCCCTCCATCTCTTCCTTGGCCTTCCCCTCCCTCTCCCCTCCTCCACATCACTCACATACACTCTCCTCGTCAATCTCTCAATCTCCATCCTCTGCACATGGCCAAACCACCTGGATATGTTCTTCCTAACGCTTCCCATCACATCCACATCCACACCACAATGCACCTTCGCTTCCTCATTTGTCAGTCTGTCTCTCCAGGTGACTCCACATGCACCCCTGAAATAACTCATTTCCACTGCTCTCACTCTTGACTTCTGTTCCTCCAAAAATGTCCAAGTTTCACTTCCATACATTAGAGTTGTTAATACAATACTGTCATGTAGTAACTTTTTTACTTCCATGCTCACTTCCCCGTTTCTTATCACTGTTTTCAAGGAACCAGCAACCTTTCTTCCTTGTTGTACCCATTCAAGCACTTTGCCATCTAAACTTCCATCCTTACTCATCACACTACCCAAGTACTTAAATGCACTCACATTTTCCATTTCCTCCTCATCCAGTCTCACTGTACATGCACTGACTTCACTTCTCCCGAAGACACTAACTTTACTCTTCCCTACATTCACCTTTAGATTCCATTTCTTACACACTTTCCAAAATTCATCCACCAAGCCTTCAAGCTCCCCTTCGTCTTCATTTAACAACACCTTGTCATCTGCAAACAACAGTACAGGGAGTTTCCAAACACTGCCCTCTCTAACTAGAGCCGCTTCAACATCAATTGCCCTACGTAATATCTTTTATAACCCCATCCAAAAACAGATTGAACAACTATGGAGACATGACGCATCCCTGTTTCAATCCAACCTTAAAATAGAAGAATTCACTCAGTTCACTATCCACACGCACTGCAGCCTTAGCACCCTCATACATACTCATCACGGCATTCAAAAACTTCCCATCAACTCCATATATTCTTAATAGCCTACTTTCCACAATCCTTGTCTGTCCACTCTGTCATATGCATTCTCCAAATCCATGAAAGCCGCATACAACTTCTTTCCCCGTCCCTACAAACCTTTCCATTAAAGATCTAAGAATGAACATCTGATCTACACAACTCCTTCCCTTCCTAAAAGGTCCCTGTTCTTCTCCAGCTAATTTTTTGTTAATTCCCTAACTCTGTCAATAAGTATCCTACCATATACTTTTCCTATTACACTAAGAAGACAAATGCCCCTATGATTACCACATACTTTTTTTTCCCCTTTTCCTTGTATAAGGGAATAATTATACCTGACGTCCAATCCTCCGGGAGTCTTCCTTCCTCCCAGGCCAATCTGCACATCATCCACATCGATTCTACTACTATCTCTCCCCCATTCTTCAGCATTTCACCACACATTCCATCAATTCCTGGGGCTTTTCCCTATTTTAACTTTCTTCATTGGTTCCACAACTTACATCCTACTGATTTCTTCCTGTCTTCTCACCTCCCTCCTTCTCCCAGCCATTCGCCAGCCACTTACACTCACATTACTTTCATTCTCTATGTTCAACAATTCTTTTAACTGGTTTCTGCATCTGCTCAGTTTTTCTCCCTTCTCTACTGGTAATCTACCATTTTTATCTTTCACTCCCCAACTAACTTCTTTACCACCCTGTCCAACTCTCTTTATCTCTTTCCAGAACATTTTCTTACATTCCCCCGACTTTAGACACAAAATACTTCCAATTTCCTCTTCCACTCTCCTCTTACTCTCTTTTACTAATCTTTGCAACTCTCTTTTCCTCTCTACACATAACTCTCTCTTCCGTTTCTCAGCTTCTTCCACACCCCTGTTTCTCATCCTCTCACTATATGCTCTCTTCCTTTGTGCCACAGCCTCTCTCATCTCTTCATTCCACCACGCTGTTCCCTGCACTCTCTTTCGTCTTCCCTTCAACCCACACACCACCTCACATGCTGCACAGATTTCTTATGTGAATATCTTGCACACACTTTCCACGTCCCCCATATCTTGCACACTCCTCCATTTCCCTCTTATATTCTGCCTTCTTTTC
Source organism: Coenobita brevimanus (assembly GCF_032717465.1). Taxonomy (NCBI): domain Eukaryota; kingdom Metazoa; phylum Arthropoda; class Malacostraca; order Decapoda; family Coenobitidae; genus Coenobita; species Coenobita brevimanus. The sequence continues at coordinate 29,603,413 of NC_136993.1, forward strand.
CATCCTTTTGCAACCCTTCCACTCTCCTTGCATGAACTACTTCCTCCTGTCCTTCCCTTCTTCAATTTCTCTATTTCCTTTGGACCTTGATTCCGACCACCACCAAGTGGTGGTCAGAAAGTCCACTCCCCCAACTTCCATATACATTCGTATCCGTTACATACCTTCTCATCCTTTCATTCACACACACATTATCAATCTTTGCCTTCCATTCATACAAAAGTTCACCACCCACGCTACTCATCACTCGCCAAGTATACTTATTGATCATTTTGTGTCTGAAGAGGGTATTGGCTATCACCAACCCCCTCCTGACACAAATGTCCACTAAATCACAGCCATTCTCTTCAATCTCTGCAGGCACACTTCACTCACCAACTACTCCATCCACCTTCACATTCCCTACTTTTTCATTCATATCTCCAATCAGAAACCTTCATTCCTTTCAAATGTTTCCATGCATGCTTCCACATTTGTTCAGAACTCTTCTCTCACTATGCTTGCACGATCTTGTGTTGACGATCACATGCACACAATCACCCACATTTGTAGTCCAACTTTCAGTCTTACCCATACAATCATATTCATCCAAATAAACTTTTGGATTAATATATTTTCTTCCATCTGTTACTCACAACAAGACACTCCTTCTCTTGCCCTCTAATTCTCACCTACTCCCGCGCATATACCCCAACCACACTCCCATTCTCTCACACTCTCACCTCCCCATTTAGTTTCAGTAAATCCACATACATCCACTTTCGCACCCTCAAGCACCTGGACAATCTTTCTTTCACCTCATCATTTGCACCCCATACATTCCAAGTAGCTATCCGGACCTTAGTTGTCACATTTTGGTCAGTCCTGGTCTGAGGCTTCTTGTTCATATTTTAATTAGTTGTTTTCCGTGGAGGGGCACCAACCCTCTGCCAACCTCCTTACTGACACGTAGGGAACGTGTTGATTGGTTATAAGGTTACCACCAAGCACTGTAAATTCTTTCCTGGTTTACAAGAAATCATTTAGCTTGCCACTCATTGTAGAGCTACCCTAAAAACAGAGTACCACTACACTAAGTGGGTGAATGATAGGCGCCCCCACCCATTTATTTTATTGTAAATAATAAATGAACACATGAATAATTCCAGGTCAAGGTCATCCTGAAAATTGTGTAAAAGCTCCCAAAATATAATGAAAAAAAACAATATGCAATTGTTTTATTCTACGGCAATAGGGTTAAGATGACCTTTTTTGTCATTTGTTCTTGATACTGGTGAGCCATTTTTTGCAGTTTAGGTGAGTCAGTACTTCATTATGTGAATCTTCTGAGGTACATAACACTCCCAATATCTCATATAGATATCTTAGTAAAAGTGTAAATTGGTGAACACACACACACACACACACACACACACACACACACACACACACACACACACACACACACACACATACACAAAATCTCTCTCTCTCTCTCTCTCTCTCTCTCTCTCTCTCTCTCTAATCCACCTGTCACTGAAAAGTCCTGTGCCATCATCATCTTCACCAGCTCCTCCACTTGTATTAGGGTGTGGGCCCCCCTCCTCACTTTCACATCCAGGTTCTTCGTCATCTCAGAGGCTTCGAAGGTTTGAAATCTACCTTCCTTCTGCAGATTATTTATGTCGCGGAAAACGCCACTCTCAGCAGTCTGAAAGTAGCACAATGTCTTAAAGGCGGTATTTCTAGGTCCCATCTATAGTAGGTTATAAATTATTTTTAACGTAAAGTGGTCGTTCGTGTATTTATGTCCTAGAAAGCACCAAACTTAACCATCTGGAAGTAACGGAATGAATATCTTAAAGTGTGATTCAAATAGCCTTTCTCCAATTACCCCAGAATCAGACATACTTTGACATAATTTCAAGAAAGTATTAGTTTATATTGAAACTGGAAGAGTAACCCGTATAATCTGTTCGCGTTGTTGCAAATGGCTTCTCATTGTCCCCTGCAGTAACTCTGGTATTGAGAAACGGCTTGCTCAAAAAATGACCTATAGTTACGGAGTATGTTTAATTTGCTGTCTTTATAATAGCCCGCAAGATAAGAACATTTACCTCAGAATATGTAAGAGTCTGGCCTGATTCGCAGTAGTTCTGATGACTGAGAGAACAAAGAAAAATAACGAAGCCCAATGATGATATGTGCAACTATACAAGCCTTCATGGGATTAATACTAACCTGAATAGCGTAAGATTGGCGAGTTCCCTTCTGCACCAGAAATGTAAAAGAATTATCGACCCCGTCCCTGAGAGACTGTATGGGCATTGGGATGTGTCTGACGGCCAGGAGGGACACCAGGTTGCCTGTATAGCTACGTGTCAGCACCACAGTTGTCAGCATCCACACACCCAACACCACACGCTCCCATACCCACCATGTCCTGACAGGGCTGACATCTGAAATAAGCACATGAATTTATTCCAAATTAAGGCATAATTTAGTTATTACTTCACTCTGATAGTTCTCTCATGTGGTATTGTGTTTCCTTACTGTTTTTGTAATCATACGTATTAAGATTATTTTTGCCACATATATGCATTAAAATATATTTTTTGCTCTTATGTACCCCTCGTATGTAACGACAACATTCCTTAGAGTGCTCAGTTATTACTTCACTCTGGTAGTTCCCTCATGTTGTATCGTGGTTCCGTACTCTTTTTGTAGTCACACTTATTAGGAGTATTTTTACCCCATATATGCATTAAAATATTCCTTTGGCTCTAACGTAGCTACCTTGTGGGAAATATTTTCCCCCAGAGCAGTTGTGCTCTGTACTTTTAAAATAGTCGTCCCTGGTTAGAAGCAGAGGAAAACCTGGAGATTGTTAATAACTATTCAAACGGTTTTAACAACCCAGAAAATACGTTCTCTTTAATAATTCTTATTATTAATAAATTAAATGCTACTGCGTTTAACCCTCGTGGACAACTATATTGTAAATACATGTAACTACTTGGAAAGTTCCATTGACCTAAAGTGCGTCTGTGTGGTAGATGACGTGTTCTGAGGATGAAAAGCCTTTATATAAATAGCAGATACAGGTTTAAAATATTTACATAGATAAAGGGAATATTTGGTTTGGCTTTAGTTTAATTAAAACTAAGATTAATTAGTTAGATTCGCCCTGTATATATCATGATGTAATCTAACTGTATGTAGCATTGTAATTAAATAACAATTGGCATCTCTACAATTATATGAGGAACTAGAGGCTTGCCATGTTGACTCTGCTCCTAGATCTCATGGAGTTAGCACCTTGTAAATACGCACCTCAAGGACGCTTGGCAGCCCAAGCAACCGACCTAAAGACCAGGCTCGTCATCATCTGCTGTCCGACTCTTTCTAGCTAAGCAGCCTTTACGAATTGGCCAGTTCAATGGGATTTTAACTAGGAGATAGGAGAATAATAATTGGTGAGTTAGAGTATCAGTTACGGTACACCTAAAACTTCTAAGCGACTTATGTGTTACACATATTTTTTGAGGACGTACAACTTTTATACTAGCAAATTTTTACTACATTTTGGTGCCCCTGGAGAGTGAGGAGAGCAGATGTGTGCCGAAGCACTGAATATTTTAAGGTTGCGTTCGTTGGGCATAGCTTACTACCACGTTCAGTACAAGTGGATGACGTGGAAATACGTATATACCAAGTTCCGGGTGGAAGGGCAAGTTCCTTTTCCGACGATGGAAGGCTAAATGCCGTATTAGATTGGGAGCATGACCGCACTCTCCTTTTCCTGGAAGGAAATGATATTCAGGAAGATGTGGAAGTTAATGAAATCGTGGAAAACATTCTAGTTGTGGTAGGCACCATGGAAGGTTCATGCAAATCCTCGGTAACCATAACCCTTCTTGAGCCTAGAAACCTACCATATGGTTCTCCAATTTGCTATGGGACGTATAAATTAATTAGCAAAGCTGTGAACAGGAAGCTGCAATGAATTAGGAATGGAAAGGATTTTATCCACTTTAATGCAAAGCCCTTCCAAGCAACATTAAAAACCGATGGTATACAGTACATCGGAATCATCATGGTAGAGAAGCGGTTCTGCAGAAATTTATAAATTACATAGAAGTGAGGAAAGGACAGTTCAGTGCTATATGGTTGGGCCTATGATATACTAGGAGATAAATATTTCTAAGCTCAGGGAGTATGGATTTTTTTGGAAGCTGAGAGTGGGGATAAGATATAATCCTAGAGGTTTAACAACTCAGGGGGATAGGTTTGATACTGCGGACCTAATCCCTACCCTCTTCAAAATTTAAAATTATTAAATAATTACTAAACCGGGGTAAATTGTGGTCGAAATTAATGGTTAAATTATTATATCAGAAATCAGTCAACATGTACGTTTCCTTGTTGCAGAGATCTTCTAGTAGTAAGGCAGGATGGGCATCGAGAGCCTTAAATGAATGCAAACAATCGTTAGATGAAACAATTCTGTCCAGGGAGAAATTAAATAGTCTCCTGAATATACTGAAAGACCGATGGACTAAGTATGAAGAAGGTTATGTAAATATAGAGGCGGCCATAGTAAAAGCTGATGATAAAGATTTCCTAGAGTCGGAGACTACTAAATTTGAAGGTAAATTAGAAGAATATTTAACCGTAGTGAAGTCACTAGAGTCAAAATTGGCTGAGACTGCCGCGGAAATACAAGTTGTGGAACAGTGGAGTAAGGCTGTACTACCACAAATTACGATGCCGGAGTTTGATGGGGAGTTAAATTGGAAATCCTTTTGGGATCAACTCAAATACTTAGTTCATGATAGGGCAGATCTCTCTCACGTGAGCAAACTCACATATCCGTTAGGACTGGTCAATGGAACACCTTACAGGCTCATAAAAGAATTATCAGTGGAAGAAAACAATTATGAAGTGGCCTTGACTATCCTTAGACAAAACTATGAAGACAGGGAGCAGGTTATAACCCAATTACTGAAGGCTCTAACTGAATTACCCATATCGAAACACGATTTTGATTCCTTGCAAAATTTTATAATTGCAATGTGTTGTAATTTAAAGGCTTTAGGTACACTCATGATCACTAATTTCTGCCCAGGGTTGCCTCCTTCCTACCCCAATATACCCAGGGAAGACGGGAGTGGGGGACGAAACGAGCTCCACCCGTCTCCACCCGAGCTCCCAACCCTCCCCCTACCCCTACCCCTCCCACCCCCCTACTCGTCATTCTTAACTAGCAGTTACCTCTCACGCTAATCTCATACCTTACACTCATAGTCGCATTACTAATAGACAAACAAAGCACTAGAATATGTAATATGCATATAACTATGAACACGCTGCAGCAAGAAATTAGTGCATTATAACGTTGACAGTACTGTAAAACAAAAACGTTAACAACGGCGATCCCAGGCCTCATGCGTTGGGTGATTGAGTGCCTGTGTGTGTGTGTGTGTGTGTGTGTGTGTGTGTGTGTGCAGTGGCGTATCTGAGGGGCGGGCGGGAGGGCTGTTTGAAACTGCCCCCGGGCCCCCAATGGAGGGGGGGCCCCAGAAAGTCGTAAAAATTTATAAGCTTTTTTATTAATATTTAAAAATATATATATTTATCATCCCGACAATCCCGGCTGAGATATTAGATAGTTTTGAGAATGAGAGGGGGCTAGGTTCTTTGTGGGGCCCCCCTCCAGGAAGGGGGCCCCACAAAGAACCCAGCCTCCCGGGCCCCCAAATCTCTAGGTACGACCCTGTGTGTGTGTGTGTGTGTGTGTGTGTGTGTGTGTGTGTGTGTTTGCAAAGAAGTGCACCCAACACATAAGGCCTGAGGTGGCCATTCTTAACATTTTTGTTTTACTGTCAACGTCATCTATCATTAATTTCTTCCTGCAGAGTGTTGGTAGATATATTATAAACTTTTAAGATATCCCGGTGTTCTATGTTTGTAGTAGTAGTGGGACCAAGAGTGATAAAGATGAAATCAGCTTGAAATATAACTGCCAGTTAAGAATGACTGGTGGGCTGGGGAGCAGGGCAGGGGTATGGAGGAGGGTTGGGGACTCGGGTAGTGGTGGGTGGAGCTCCTTTCCTCCAACCTCTCTCCTCTTCCCTGGGTATACAGGGGTAGGAAGAGGCCAGCCCTGGGCAGAAATTAGTCATTGCGAGTGTACTTACGAAGATATTAAGGCAGCAGATTGGGTGCTTTCTAGAATCGTGTCCTTAACCCGTCACATCCCGAGCTTTTTCGCACCTCCAACACCCCCCAATCCCAAGGTATTTTCGAAAAATTGTTTTTTGTCTAAAACCTCCGCTTTTGGTGAGAAACATCGAAATCGCTCACCTGAGGTTTAAAATACTCGATCCAGGTAGCAGTACCTCCTTACTTTACTGGGTTTTCTAACAGGCTGGCACCAAAGAAAACGAGTTCTATGAAAGGGTAACTATTTCACACCACTCATAAACAGTATTTATTTATTTACTTGGTACGACTTTATTATGTAGTACGAGAGTATATTGGTTTTCAAACAGTAATATAGGCATTATAAGCATTGTTTCACTCACTAACTCATCACCATACCTGACCTTTTTTTGCCACATTACCTGATCATCATTTCTGACTGTTTCTTCTTCTAATGCTGTGTAAACTTTGTCCTCCACATTGTCATCGATTGAGGAAACACTCTGGCCATGAATGTCATTATTGGCCAGGTCACTGGTAACAAGTGAATTGCCGAGACAATGGCATGCAGGGGGGGAAGGTTATGCGGTGTAAGGCATTGTCCCTGCTTGGCATCTTGTTTAGGAATAGAGGAAGGTGTCCCGTGTATACGTATGAAAAATCATGCACGAAAATTGAAAATTGTGCAAATTATGAACCTTGCAATTGCGCAACGTACCTGTACGTCATCGGGACTGGCATATGCAAAATGTTCCAACGTATCCATACGTTGACGGGACGGGGCGGGTTAAAGCTTCTACCAAAAACCAAAGATGCCTTGTGTGGTAGGTACCAATAGGATAATTTCTCCTGTGAGGAGATTGAGGAAGGCTTAATGCAACTCTAAACATTTGCAAGGAACAGTAAAGCCTGCTGAGATTAAACAGAAGATTGAAATAAAGAAAAAAAAAAAACACACTAACCAACGGGTTGGGAAACCTAAGTCAGAGAAGGCTAAGTATGTGCCTAAAGAAGAGATAGGTACTTTCCTTAGCTTTTTAAAAGCTGAAGATAAAATATTAACCCCTTAACCGCGGGGCGTCACTTTCGTGACGCTTGGGAGCAAGGGATCATACCGCGGGGCATCGCTTTTGTGATTCTGTGTTATTTTGAATTCACCCGGGCTTCCAAGTGGGGGCTTGTATCATCTATCAGTACTGCCAATGTCCAACACTAGTCAGCACTCCTAATCTCATCTGTACTCCCATCCATTGTTGACAATTTAGCCATTTCTCCCCGTTCTTGACTCCCCTCCCTACCCCCCCTCCATTACCCTATCCTCTCGCCTGCCTGGCCATGCTACGCTAAGTAAATCTTCCCTGGAATTTTTCACTGATTTCATCCATTGAAATAAGCCCTATGTCCTATTCTTATACCAAATAATATATACAAGAAAGAACTAAGGTAAGTGAGAGTGCCATACACCTGGAATTGGCTAATTATCACCTGACAACACCTCACGTGCACTCGTTCGCTAATTTTCGCTGTTTTTTTCCTCTTGAAATATGCCGTATTATCTATTTTCGTAATAAATATACATGTAAGGAGGGAAGGGAGAAACCTAACTGATATTTACATTCACCTGGAACTACCTAATTTATAATGTATTGTCTAGATTTCCTGCCAATCATTTCAGTGCTAGATATAGCTGTTTCAAGAGCTAACATTGGTAGCTCTGAATATACCCTAAGTAGGCCTCTAATCTATTTTCGTAATAAATATACTTGTAAGGAGGGAAGGGAGAAGCCTAAGTGATATTTACATTCACCTGGAACTACCTAATTTATAATGTATTGTCTAGATTTCCTGCCAATCATTTCAGTGCTAGACATAGCTGTTTCAAGAGCTAACATTGGTAGCTCTGAATAACCCCTAAATAGGCCTCCACCCCGGCCCTCCGTTATCAGTTTACTCTCATCTTCCGAAGTGAGAGTACGTATGTTTCTTCTTGCTGACTTCAAGGACTTTTTTCACCCCCATGCAAAGGGCCCTGTGACCTTTACCCCCTACTAAACCTCGTGTGGAAAGAGGTAAAGGGCTGACAATTGATAAAAGAGTGACTACGATCTTTCTATTGAGTAAAACAGTGCAAGTGGAATTGTAAATAATGTGTAAATAATGTGTAAACAGCAAGTGAAAGTCTATCTATCTATCTATAGCCCGACGCCCTAATCCCGCAAAGGGTGGCCGCAGACAAAACGCCTCCAAGTCACTCTGTCACCCACCATTTGACTCCCCTCCCCCCAACTCACCCCCCCCTCCCTCATATACCTCTCAACTCCATCCCTCCACCTCATCCTCGGTCTACCCCTCCCTCTCCCTCCCTCCACCACACCTACATACACCCTCTTAGTCAGTCTTTCATTCTCCATCCTCTCCACATGTCCAAGTGAAAGTAATGAATGTAAATATACGTGAACAATGGAAAATAGTTTTATAAGTTACTTCAAGTGACAGTGCATAACACAGTGTAAATAAAATAGAAATGTAAATAACGTAAATAAAATAGAGAACGTAAATAGAAATGTAAATGAGTAGTATTATAAGAATACGAGTATATACCCTAGGAGTAATGAAAGTGAAAGTTTCACTCTAGCATGTCTGAATGCTATGAGTTATGAGAGTGAAGATGAAAGTGACATTCACTCTCAGTGCTAGTAAACAGGACGAGAAAGTGAATGCTACGTATTTTACTGAAAGAAATTGAATCCCTACAGTGACAATAAACTAATACTACTGAAGGAAACTTATGGATAAAGACTGTAGATATATAAAAGTGTTATATAGTAATAGAAATATAAAGTGTGAGGGGTTTTATGAATAATAAATGACAGCGTACCAAGAGCGAACTAGTGCCAGTGTGACAATCAAACGCGCTCGTAATTTCCATTGCTTTCACAGTGTTTTTTTTTTTTTAGTATGGATCCCAAACTACTTGAAAATTGTAGAATAGTGTTTATAGTGTTTGTATCTGGCTGTGGTAATCATATTACGGGTTGTCGGGAAGTGTAAAGTGGAGACTTCATTACCCTACTTCAGAGGTCTCCACAAGTCCTACGGTAACGACGAAGGCTCAACAATCATTCCAGGAGAAAGCTGAAGGTATGTGCCATAAGCATATTTAATTTTATTATTCTAGGACTAATAACTGATTTTTGGCAAATATTTTTTGAGACTCTGTCGGAGCCCAAATAACCCCGCGGGACACGCAAGTCATTGGTAAACAAGCCCGCGGTGTAGGGGTTAAAGACAAGAAATAGACAAGCTACTGAAATTAAGGAAGTAAAGCCTTCCACGGTAAAGGACAGGAAAATTTGTGCATTTTGTTGTGAGCAACATGCATCTTGTCAACATTTGTCTGATTATGCTTCTAGAGTAGGAAAGCTTCAGGAACTGGGGTGTTATATAATCTGTATGAGTTCCGAACACACTACCACGGACTGCAAGACTAAATTAAATCTTTATTTTAAATGCCCATGGATGAAAAATGAGGTTCCTAAACCTTTAAGTGTCAATATGACAATTACAAAGGGGAATACTCCAGTAGTAATGCCAGCTGCAGTTCCAATAGCAGATCTGAAGGTAATGATTGAGAATAGAAACCTATTAGCATGTACCGTTTTTGATACAGGTGCCCAGAAAACTTTCATTTTTGCAGACATTCTGAAGAAAATAAAGTTACCTATTATTGGCAAGGTAAATCTAGCCATTATAGGATTCTAAACTACTACGGAAGCTCAATCTTTTGTTTAGGTAGACCTGTAATACAACTAGGGAGATATAAATGCCGTATAACAGCAGCTGTACTGGATAATATGGAGACAAGTATACAGTATATATAAAAGGACTGAAGGAAACCTCTGATCATCTACAAGGCTCAGCGATAAAGTTGGCTAAACGGAATGTGGAATCAGACACTGTGGGTCCCATAAAAATGATAATTGGCTCTGATTACTGTGGAAGATTCCTACATAGGACTTTCAAGAAAAATAAGGTACAGTTGTTCAAGAGTCCAGGAGGTAACCTTATTATTAGTCAGTCGCCTTTCCTAAAAGTACACTCAGTCTTTGTTACCCCCAAACAGTCACTGATGGTAACTAGAATAGGTGCAGAAATAGAACCTACTCAGATAAATGACTTGTTGGATGAAAATGTTGAACCTGTACACAAATTGTGGAACCCAGACAGTGTAGGAATACACTCTGAGGAACCAACCCCTGAAGAAAAAATAACTTTGAATTTGTATAACCAGTCAGTAAAATTTAAGGATAGACAGTATTGGGTAGGATTACTATGGAATCTAAACCATTCGAAGATACCACAAATTACCAAGCAGCTAAGGCTCAGTTAAATTCTCTTCTAAGAAAGCTGAGAGATAAGCCAGAAGATCTAACCATATATGATAATATTATAAAAGATCAATCGAACAATAAATTTATAGAAGAGGTAGAATTCCCTGTTAACCACAAAGAAGGACATTATTTGCCACATCATGTTGTACGCAAGGATTCAGTAACTACTCCTATAAAAATAGTTTTCAATTGTAGTAGTAAAGTGTCCAAGGGATCAACTAGCTTGAACGATTACCTATTCTCTGGACCAACACTAACAGAGAAGTTAGGGAATGTGTTACTAAGATTTAATGAGAAACCTTATGCTTATACAGCAGACATTAGTAAGGCTTTTCTCAGAATAGGATTGAGAGAGGAGGATAGAAAATTTACAAAATTCCTGTGGCCTCACGATCCTCAAATTGAGGATAGTCCATTGAAAACTCACTGTTTCCGATCGGTGCTCTTTGGCTCCTGTGCTAGTCCTTTCCTACTTTGCAACACTTTAAAGCATCATTTTGATAATGCCAAATGCCCAGAAAATAGGCAGGCTTTTTACATGGATAATTTGCAAGGTGTTGCTGATACAGAATCGGAAACATTGGAGGCTTATGTTGTAGCCAATTCCGAATGTAGAAAGGCAAATTTGCCGTTACAGAGCTGGAATACAAATTCACAACCTTTAAGGAATAGAATACAAGAGGACTATCCAAATAATGACATTCCCAATATTCAGAATATCTTGGGTCTTAACTGGGAAACAACAGCTGATGAAATAAGTTTGAAACCAGTTAAATTCTCTGATGTCACACTCACCAAGAGGTCCTTGTTAACCCGCCCCATGCCAGTGCCATTTTAAAACGGTCTGACATAATTGCGCGCTCAGTGCCACTGCCGTTTTAAAACAGTCTCGATTTCAAAAATTCATTGTGACCGCAATTTTCAAGCTAGGCGCAAATAAAATGGTGAGCTTGTAGGGCAACCCTTCCTCTATCTGCCCTCAGGTGGCCTAGCCCATACACCCACGTGCTCCCACTTCACACTCGCTCTGCCTCACTCTGCTTGTGTCAGTCATACAGTGCAGTGAAGGCTCGCCGCAGTCTCTCTGACAAGGAATTTCAGGACCTCCTGAGGGTTCCCTACACTGGGGAAAGTGATCTGGAGGATGATGACGTGCATGATAAGGACTACATCCAGCCTGAGGAGGAAAGTAGTAGTGATGAAGAAATTCCCTCACTAGAAAATCCAGCTGTGTGGTCTACACTAGGGCAACATGTGGTAGGAGGCCACCTGCACTTTGTCGTCTTGCATGTCACGATGAGGAGGAGGAAGGTTGTCCTGCAGTTGAGGGGTGGTTGGGGAGGCAAAGAATTTCACCACGTGGTGAGGAAAGTATGAGGAAGAAGTGTGGAAGATTTGGGAAAGTTCCATTGTTGGGGGAGAGTGACTCATCTCGCCCATGCTCTCCCTTGCCCCCACAAAACCCAGCTCAGCCCAACACCTCAGGACAAAGTCTTCCTGCATTCCCCACACCCAGCACCTCACGTGAAACTCTTCCCCATTCCCCACACTTCCCCATGCTTCCCCACATCCCAAGGAACATGGAGGCGATGATGATGATGATGAGGAAACAACGTGGGAGTTGGAGGACAGTAGTGACTTTGTCCTCCATATTCATCCGTTCACCCACGAAAATGAGGCCATTTGTAGAGTCCCAGAACTTCACCATACCTCCTATAGGCTTGACTTTTTCAGGAACTACTTTCCTGTGGAGTTTATTTTGAAGATTGTGGCCCTGACCAACACCTTTGCTGCATTTGAACGTGTAGAAACAATGCAGACACGACACAGCCGATTGTTTGAACCTGATGTGACCCTGGGTGAAATGTATGTGTTCCTAGGACTTGCACTTTTGATGGGGATATTGAAAAAAAATCAGCTTCCCTCGTATTGGACTGTGGATCCTGTAATGGTGACACCATTTTTTTGGCAAGATGATGGGAAGGAATCGTTTTCAGTACATCCTGAGCCGCCTTCATTTTTTTGACACCCTTGACCCTGCTAATGCAAACAACACAGACAGGATGAGGAGGATACATCTGGTTTTTGATCACCTTCGAGAGAAAGTCTGTACCTCCTTCTCTCCATACCGAGACCTCGTCATAGACGAGAGTCTACTGCTATGGAGATGTAATATTGCTTTTCGTCAGTATATCCCCAGCAAAAGGCACAAGTTTGGCTTCAAAATCTTCGTGATGTGTGACTGTAAGACTGGGTATGTGTAGGACATAGTCCTGTACACAGGTGTTCAGACAGACATCACAGAAGATAGAAGTTTGGGACTCTCAGGGCTGTGGTAAAACTGATGGTCGAGGAATACCTTCATTGTGGGCATGTCTTATACCTCGATAATTGGTACACAAGCCCCCTCCTCACCAGTTAAAAACTGGTCTTTGCAGCACTGTAAAGAAGAACTGTTGGCACATGGTGAAGATGGGGAGGAAGCTTCAGAAAAATGAGTTTTTTTTTTACAAATCACATAATATTCCAGCAACAGCATGGCACCACAACCGCAAAGTATTCCTCCTCTTGTCTGCTCATAGGCCCCTTGTATACCGCACAGTGTAGATTACAGAGCAGAAGGGCGACGTCACATCTGGAAACCAGAACCTGTCTTGGCGTACAAAGTGAATATGCGACAGGTGGATCAATCGGACCCCATGATTTTTAGTGTTGACTGTGCCAGGCCCATGGTGAAGTAGTATAAAAAATTTTCTTCCATCTCCTCGACATCACTGTCCTCAATGCTCACTATCTTTGCACACATACCACTGGCATCCAGGAGACCTTCGAGGGCTATATTCACGAGCTGGTGCAGGAAATAGGGGGGAAATATGAGGAAGATAGAAGTGCTGCTCGCCACCGCCACCCCCCCCCCCGTGGGCAGCCACCTTGTCGTGGTGGGGGGGCTTGCGTGCTCCAGTGATCCCACAAGCCTGCCCGTGGATGTAACGACATCTGGCAGGGTCTCCCATCCGAGTAGGGTTGTGGGTGAGGGGTCTGACTAAGCGCTGCCCGAAACGTAGGTTACCCGTATGGGTCATCGGTTCCGCCCTCCAGAGGGATCGCGTCAGTGCTGTCCTGAGTTGGTTGGTTGGGTGTCTGGGCTGGGGGGTGTTGGGGAAGGGGGTCTTTGCACTGGTGGGAGCAAACTTTCGTAGCACGGGGTGTCCTTTTTGGGACACCCTCTGGGGACGAGGTACCCCGCTCCCATCAGACCGCGCTCGGTCCCCTCACTCCCTGGTAGGCGGTTTCCCTTGGCTCCTGGTGCCATTTTGTGTAAAGCTTGTGTATATGGATACATCGCAAACTCCTTTAACCACTTGTGTGGTCGGTGACCAGCCGCACGAGTTGGTATCACCTGGTCACTCTCTGGCCGATGACCCTGTACCCCCAGGGTCATCTGCCAAAATTGCGAATGAAGGCGCCCTTCCTATCGAGGTGTTACCTGGTGTGTTTGCTAATAACTCTTACACAAAATACGTTGTCCTTAAGGTGGATAGTGGTACTTCTTTCAGGAACCTGAATTGTTTTCAGATTCACAGTGGTCTAGTATCAGCATGTGGATTTACCCCCAAGGTGTCTTTGCAGGGCGATGGCTCTCTATTGTTAGAAGCCAGGAATGAACAGGAGAGTTCACGCATCCAGTCTCTAACTGTGCTTGCCGGTTATCCTGTATCTGCCTCTCATCATTTGGTCCTGAACCAGTCCCGAGGGGTTGTGTATTCTCGTGACTTGATCTCATATTCTGATTCTTCCCTCTTAGAGGGGCTGGCTCCTCAGGGTGTTGTAGGAGTACAGAGAATTATGAAGAAGGTTGATGGGGTTTTAACCCCCACGCCCACTCTTATCTTGACATTTGACCGTCTTACCTTGCCAGAGGTTATCACTGCTGCGTGGTGGAAGATAAAGGTTAAACCTTGTGTTCCCTGACCTAGAAGATCCTATTATTGTCAAAGATTTGGTCACGTCTGCCATTCTTGCAGGCGGGAAGTGTCTGGCCTTCCTGAGGTCTGTGGAAATTGTGGTGGAATTTCTCATGGTATAGATGATTGTTCTCAACCCTCTAAATGTTTGAACTGTGGAGGAGCACATGCAGCCTCCTCAAGGGATTGCGAAGTATACAAATATGAATACGAGATCATTTCTGTCCGAACGAAGGAGAAAATTTCCTTCTCTGAGGCAAAGGCCAGGGTAAGGGAGCTGTTCATTCGCCCTGGGGTTACCTTTGCTGCTGCGTTGTCTCGCCATAAAGCTACCCGGCAGGTACCCCTGCCATCACACAATGCCCCATCAAATTCTCGGGGTTCTACTTCCCGGCCTTCTCGCCCAGGGGGTTCCACTGAGGGAGTGCAGCCTGGAAGCAGCTGTGCTTCCTCCAGGGAGGTGCCTCCTGTCTCTGGGGGTGTCCCCTCTGCGGTGGTTCTTCCAGCGTCTGGGAGTGCCTCCCCCATCCCAGTTACTCCGGTTCCTCCTGTGACAAACACCCGTGTCGATGCTACACTTTGCTTTGACACGTCCAAAACTCCCGATGTCCTTCCTGTGCATCCTTGTCCTGACATATAAAAAAAAAACAGCGTCTCTCATACTTCTGTATCAGCTGCTACTTCTGTACCGACTGCTGCTCCTGTACCATCTGCCCGCTCTGCTACTGTTGCTCAATCTTCTTTACAGTGTGGCACTATAGTTTCTAATGCTTTAAGTTCTGGTGCAGAGATGGAGGTTGCATCTGCCAGCCTCAAACGAGTGAGGAGTGTGGAGTTTTTGGGTGACTCCCCTCTTTCTAAGGTTCAAACTTCTGTACCACATGAGGATTCTGAGGGGGCTCTTCACTCGACAACCCACCCAGTGGTGGCGTCTAAGTCTGTGGGTGTTCATGATGGCCCTTCTAGGATTCCCGTCCCTGCCTCTTCCTCAGGTGTGGTGGGGCCTGGGTCTTTAGATACTCATAGAGCTCAGTCGCTTGCTCCCTCTGATCCATCACCCAGCGGCCAACCTTTGGATGATTTGGTTGGGGGGGGTTCGGTTGGCCCCGAGGTTCCAGCTGAACCCTCACATGGGTGTGCGGACGGGGCACGTGGGTCTTCCAAGAAGGTCTCTGTGCTTTGGACTCATTCTGGCGATGGGCTGGGCATGTCTCGGGGTAAGGATACTTCCACCCATGAAAACTCTAAATCTTCATTGCCTTCTCGGTTGGTGAGGCAGAGCTCCATGCCTAGGAAGAAGGGCTTTCATTCCCTTCCCAACGAGGTTGCTACATAGCTTTCTAAGTTCATAATATTTAATACTAATCACTATGGCTCAATCGGTACCAATCTGTCTTCAGTGGAACTGTAGGGGTGCCATGGCAAATTGGGAGGAATTGCAGTTATTACTCTCTGCTCTGAACCCACTATGTGTGTGTCTTCAGGAGACAGTGGTGGGGGACAGACAGTTCCCTTCCATTAGGGGGTATAAGGCCTTCCATGCATCTCCTCCTGGTGGTTACAGCAGTGGATGTGCAATTTTGTGCCGTTCCGATGTCCCCTTTATTTCCTTTGAGATTCAGTCGCCCTTTCAAGTTCTAGCAGTACAGATGCACGTTGGGAGGTGCTATACCATCTGTTGTCTGTACCTTCCACCTTCCGTTCCTGTTATACGTGCTGATCTAGAAACCCTTATCAGCCAACTTCCACCCCCTTTCCTACTCCTTGGTGACCTTAATGGCCGCCATCCTCTGTGGGGTGACTCACTTTCAAATCCCCGGGGTGATCTTCTTGCCTCTTTGGTTGGGGATTTAGATTTGGTTGTCCTAAATGATGGAAGGCCGACCCATTTTCATGTTCAGACTGGCACGTATTCTGTCATTGACCTTACCATCTCCTCCTCTAACTGTGCCCTTGATTTTTCTTGGGAGGTTTTGGATGATCTACATGGTAGTGACCATTATCCTGTAGTGGTCCAGCCTACTCGCTCTGTTCCTGTAGCCTGTCTGCCACGCTGGTGTCTGGACAGGGCTGATTGGGCTCTCTTTGAGGAACTATGTGTATTTGCCAACAGGGATTTTTCAACTATCGATGATGCCGAATGTTATTTTACTAAGACCATTTTCTCAGCAGGGGTTCATTCTATCTCACGGACTTCTGGTGTTTTTTCCCGGAGACCCGTGCCATGGTGGAATGATGACTGCTCCATAGCAAAAGGAACTTACAAAGCAGCTGCTCGTCGGTATTTTGCCAATCGTAATGTTGTTTTTCTAAAAATAGAGTTTCGCAAAGCACGTGCTCACTATAGATGAGTCATGAAGAATCCTCGCCGTAACTCGTGGAGGTCGTATGTTTCTACAATTACATCTTCAACTTCAATATCTGTGGTGTGGAAAAAGGTGCGCAAGATTTTTGGTAGGTTCTCGCCCCCCTCCCCTCCGGTGTTGCACCTTAACGGAGAACTTGTGTCTGCACCAGATGCAGTAGCCTCTTCTTTTGCAGATCAGTTTTACGCTGTCTCCACAAAGGATCCTTCTCAGCCATTTGCCACCTTTCGTAGGAATCAGGAGAGGCTGGGTCTTGACTTTCGCTCTCGTGGTGTAGAGCTGTATAATTTAGATTTCAGCCTTCGTTATGTTCTGCCCTTTCAGAGTGTCATGACACTGCTCCTGGGCCTGACGATATTCCATAAGCTATGCTGCGTCTTCTTCCGACTGATTCACTTCAGTTTTTATTGGACCTTTTTAACAGGGTTTGGAGTGAGGGCTCTATTCCGAGGAGTTGGAAGTTGGGTATTGTCCTCCCCTTTCCCAAGCCTGGTAAAGACCATTCCCAAGTCTCCAATTATCGCCCTATCACTTTAACATCATGTGTGTGCAAACTGTTCGAAAAGATGGTCAATGTCAGGCTTATGTGGTTTCTGGAGAAGGGTTGCTTTCTCTCTCCGTCACAGAGTGGTTTCCTTAAATTACGGTGCACTTCAGACAACTTATCAGGCTTGAGGCATCAATCTGTGAAGCTTTTGCTTCCAAGCAACATCTTGTGGCTGTGTTTTTCGACCTTGAGAAGGCTTATGACACTGCCTGGCGCCATGGCATCCTCCAACAACTTCATGCCTTTGGTTTATGTGGTCGCCTGCCTGTGTTGCTTGGAGACTTCTTGACTGATCGTGTATTTCGGGTCCGTGTGGGTTCTACCCTCTCTGTGCCACTGTGCCAGGAGGAAGGTGTCCTGCAGGGGAGTGTCTTAAGTGTTTCCATGTTTGCAGTGGCCATTAATGGTATCATTGACACTGTGCCTGCTGGGGTATCCTCATCCCTTTATGTGGATGACTTAGCTATATGGTTTTCTGGCTCCTGCATGTCTGCTATTGAGCGGCGGATGCAACTTGCCTTGGACAAGATTTCTGCCTGGGCCACTTCCAAGGGTTTTCTGTTTTCCCCTTCAAAGACTGTGGCTATGCACTTCTGTAGGATGAGAGGGGTACACCCGGACCCTGATCTCCAGCTTTGTGGCAGGAGACTCCGTTGTGTGACAGAGACGAAATTCTTGGGCCTGACTTTTGATTGTCGTTTGACATGGGTCTCACACTTGGCAAATCTTAAAACATCATGTATGAAGGCTCTCAATCTATTGAGGGTTCTGTCCCATACCTCTTGGGGTGCTGATCGAAGGACACTCTTGCATTTGTTTCAGGTATTTGTAACCTCTAAGCTGTCATATGGCTGTGAGGTATATTCCTCTGCCACAGAATCAAGACTAAAAACTCTAGATGCTGTCTATCATACTGGTCTTCGCCTTGCAACTGGGGCTTTTCGGTCCTCTCCAATTCCCAGCTTATTGGTGGAAGCTGGTGTGCCTCCCTTAGATCTAATGCATCAGTCTGTTGCAGTACGGTGCTGGCTCCAGATTCGTCGCCTTCCCGACTCACTTGTCTGTGAGGGTGTGACGAAACAGTCTTGTCTTTTGTGTTATAGTAGACACCCTCTCATGCCTCGTCCATTTGGCTATAGGGTTCAGGATATAATGGAGGGGTTTGGTTTGTCGGCAGTACTTGTCAGTCCTGTTCGGATCCCGAGGGTTGCGCCTTGGATATTGCCCAAGGTAACTTTCTGCAGGCCTATTGCAGGTTCAAAGGATTTTGTCACTCCTCAGTGACTTTTAAGGTTATTTTTAGAACATTCTTCTAGTCATGGTGGTTCTGTGCCTGTGTATACTGATGGCTCTAAATCCGCATCAGGTGTTGGTTTTGGAGTGGTATTTCCCAATTTTAGCTGTGGAGGTAGTCTTCCTTTGGTTGCCTCAGTTTTTACTGCGGAGTTGTCAGCCATCATTTTAGCCTTGAAGTTGGTGTTTGTTCATCCTGACAATTACTTTACTATTTTTAGTGACTCTTGAGGGGTGCTTTTGGCCCTGGACTCTTTTAATTCTTCCCATCCCTTAGTTTTAGCTATTTTGGAGTGGCTGTTCCTCATTCATCGTCGGGGGAAGAGAGTGGATTTTTGTTGGGTTCACGCACATGTTGGTGTGGTGGGCAATGAGACTGCAGATGCATTGGCCAAGGCTGCGGCTACTCAACAGCCCCCAACAGAATATCCGCTTCCTGCATCTGATTTAACACCTTACTTGCGGGACAGAATGCATGTGTGTTGGCAGAGACGCTGGGATGGTGTTGCTCATAATAAGCTGAAAGAGGTCTTCCAGAGAGTGGTTGTGCCAAGGGTTCTCTCTTCCATTCCTCGGCGATTGGAGGTAGCTCTTGCTAGGCTTCGCATTGGGCACTCTTGGCTTACACATGGGTTCCTGATGAGTGGCGAGACTCAACCATACTGTGATGATTGCTTTGTTCCCCGTACTGTCTGTCACTTGCTGGTCGAGTGTCCAAGTTTGGGGGACCTGCGCTGGAGATTCCTCCATAGGCATACAGGGGTAGATGGTGCCTACTGTCTCTCCTCGATGCTTGAGGGAACCCATAGCGTTTTTACTGATGTTTTTGGTTTTCTTCAGGAGGCGGGCCTCCTTCCACTTTTATAAGAATTGTTTTCTCTTTTAACTATGATTTTATTATTTTCAGTGTATTATTTCTAGAAAAAGTTATTAACTATGCACAATTTATTTGCCATGTGTTTTAGCTTATTGTCCGGTGGCATATGACCTTAGCAGTTACGTCGCCAGTTTCTGCTACAATCAATCAATCAATCAATCAATCGCCACCGCCACACCTCTCCGCCTTACCCCTAGACACTTCCCCAGAATCGTCCCTCCAAGTGCAACACGTCAGAATCCCCAGTCGAGGTGTCACATGTGTGCAAACAGCACTATAAGGCCACGTACTCAGCGGAAGGACTCAAGATATTTATGTGCTGAGTGTGATGTAGGACTGTGTGTATACCCATGTTTCGAGGAGTATCACATGCTCGCTAACTATTGAGAAACAATGGTGTGGTAAAGACGAGTGACAAAAAGACGCTCAAAAAGTGTTCTAAATACGAATAAAGATACTCAGAAAGTGTTATAAGTACTACATACAGTGATGACATGTTGTAAATATTTTCTCGTAAGTGTAAGGACTGAACGTTGTTGTGTAAAGTTTTACGTATGTTCTTCCAAGTGTTATACGATGTATTCACAGTGAGATGATAAAAAATACTCTGGTAATGTCTGTGTATACTGAAGGCATGTTGTAAATAATTTACTGTAAGTGAAAAGGCTGTACATTGTGAAGTCAAGTTATGCATATTTTCTTGTAACTGTAAGACAATGCATTCACAGTGATATGTATAGTGTTGCATGAGTGACTTTTTTTCCCCAAGAAACACGATTTCTTTATGAAATAAGATTTTTTTTTGTTGGTGTGAAGTGGACAGAAAAGTGTTAAGACCATTCCTATACCTTCCCTGAGTCACGTTGGCAAGAATACCTGAGTTTACCTTGCATAGAGAACGGGATTTCTCCTTCCGCCGCTGGGGATTCCCTGCTCGCTCACACCTGCAGGCTGCAGGAGGGACTACGAAAAACGCACTTCCAGTCTCTGGTGAGTTTTTTTATGGTCATATTATTTTTTTTTCACATCAAAAACTATCATTTTAGCCTAAAAACAAAAAATAAAAAATTGGCCGGCACGGGGGTGACACTTAGGGCTTGAAGTGGCCGGCACACGGCGGGTTAAGTCAGGTCTCCATGTTATTTGACCCATTAGGTTTGGTCACTCCTATAGTTATTAGGGGCAAATGTTTATTGCAGGAGACTTGGCGAGAAATGTTAGACTAGGACACAAGATTAGGTGAGCCATATGTGGAACAATGG
The DNA here is from genome assembly GCF_032717465.1 of Coenobita brevimanus. NCBI lineage: Eukaryota > Metazoa > Arthropoda > Malacostraca > Decapoda > Coenobitidae > Coenobita > Coenobita brevimanus. The sequence continues at coordinate 29,624,297 of NC_136993.1, forward strand.
GAACAGATTAGAAAGGAGTTTCAAACCATCAAGCATATGTATTCCCAGGGAAATAAACAGTAATGAGAAGTCGCACTTTCACATATTTTGTGATGCTTCTCAAAGGGCATATGGAACAGTAGCTTATTGCGCAACAGGAGAGGATAGTAAGATTATTATGTCCAAAGCCAGAGTTATGCCATTTAAAGGGAGAATCCTACCTCAGATGGAACTGGCTTCCATAGAAGTAGGAACTAAACTGGCCAGGTATATGACCACTGCTCTTGATACTCTGAGGATATCCATGTATGGACTGACAGTGAGATTTGTCTTTACTGGATAGGAAAGGAAGACAGTAAACTTCCTTTTGTCTGCAATAGAGTGAAGACTATTAAAGAGCTGTCTTCCAAATTTACATTTATGCATGTGTCCTCCAAATAAAATCCAGCTGACCTGCTCTTGAGAGGTTCGACTGTAAAGAGACTGATCAAAGATAACTTGTGGTTTAACCCGCCGCGTCCCGGAGACGTGAATTCACGTCCTCACATGATGTGCACTCATATTCCGGAGATGTAAATTAACGCGGCAACATTGCAAGGTCCCTAATTTGCACAATTTTCAATTTTCGCGAGTGATTTTTGGCACGTATACACGGGACACCTTCCTCTATAAGATGCCAGGCAGGGACAATGCCTTATCCAGCATGACCTCCTCCTCCCCCCTGCATGACCTCCTCCCCTAGTGCATGACCTCCTCTCCCCCTGCATGACCTTTTCTCAGCAATTCACTTGTTATCAGTGACCTGGCCAGTAAAGCCATGTCATGCCACGGTATGAAATTCAGGGCCAGAGTGATTCCCCAATCGATGAGAATGTGGAGGACAAACAGAGGAAGAAACAGTCAGAAATGATGATCAGGTAATGTGGCAAAAAAAGGTCAGGAATGGTGATGATTTAGTGAGTGAAACAATGCTTATAATGCCTATATTACCGTTTGAAAACCAATATACTCTCGTACTACATATAAATTCGTACAAATAAATAATTAAATACCGTTTATGAGTGGTGTAGAATAGTTATCCTCCCATTGAACTCGTTTTCTTTGCAGCCAGCCTGATAGAAAACCCTGTAAGGTAAGGAGGTACTCCTACCTGGATCGAGTATTTTAAACCTCAGGTGAGCAATTTCTCTATGAATTTTCGATATTTCTCACCAAAAGTGGATGTTTGAACCAAAAAAAAAAAAGGTCCAAAAATGTCGGGACTGGGGCGTACCACTGCCCAGAAAACATCGGGATGGGGCGGGTTAAAGGTCCTAAATGGTTACTCACTAAAGATTGGCCTGAGCAGAAAAAGTATAGTACTGCTGAGGTTGGTTTAGTAAACTTGGATCCCGTAGTACCTGAGCCAGAAGTAACTGACATTAGCAGATTCTCAACAATAAGACAACTTATTAACGCTACTAAATTAGTAGTTAAATTTTTTAATAAGAAAGTGGGGTTTCAGAAGTTAGATCCCATGGAATATTGGCTGAAAAGGATACAAAGGAATTATTATGGACAGATATACCGGTATGACCTTTTAGGCCAAGGCACTGGGAACAAGAATAAGCTGATAAGAGATTTAGGCTTCTTCTTAGATGGAAAGGGTCTAATAACATTCCGGGGCCAAATAATAAAGGCCGATTTGCCTCTCCAAACTAGACATCCCATATTATTACCAAAGAGTGGATATTTTGTACAGTTAACTGTAAAGGAAGCCCATGATTTGACTCTTCACGGAGGTGTGCTGTCGACTTTGGCCCAAATCCGGGAAAGGTATTGGATCCCTAAGGGAAGACAGGTCATAAAGAAATATCTCAAAGGTTGCATGACATGTAGGAGGTATGAACAACGACCTTTTAGACATCCAGGACCACCTGCCTTACCAAGGGATAGGGTAAATGTGAGTCGGCCCTTCAAAGTAACTGGAGTTGACTACACAGGGGCTATAACTGTTACGGGTGAGGGAACTCCCAATTAAGTTCATATACCATATGTCTGTTTACTTGCACCTTCACAAGGGCAGTCCATCTAGAAATGGCCAAAGATCTGAGTTCAGAGACATTCCTGAACGTATTTAGAAGATTTGCCGCTACAAGGTCCTGTCCTAATAAGCTAATAATCGACAACGGAACCAATTTCGTTGCAGCAGCACCTCTACTTTTGAACATAATGAATGACCCAAAGGTTAAGTCGGTGCTGGGAATCCAAAATTGTACCTGACAGTTCATAGCTCCAAAAGTGCCATGGCAAAATGGATTTACCGAATGAATGGTTGGTATTGTGAATAACTGCCTAAGGAAAACCTTACACAGAACTAAGATCACAAGAGAAGAGTTAAGAACAGCGATAACTGAAATTGAAACTAGGATTAATGATAGACCCCTAACCTATTTAGATAACACTAGCATCTTGCTAGAGGCCTTGACACTGGCTAATATGTTATATTATGGAGGAAGCTCCATCTGATGCCTTGTGTGGATATCCAGGAAGAGGTAGATTATCCTACTAAGGAAAATTATGAATTAGGACAACATCTGCAGGAGGGATAGGAACGTCTGAAAAGGGCATTTGATACTTGGAATAGACATTGGAGTGATGAATAACTTTTGAGCCTACGATAAAGATTTTATGGGGCTCAGGCTGCCAGCAACAAGTCAGTTATAACATAGGAGATGTGGTCTTAGTGAAAACAGAACAACCAAGATCCCAATGGCCATTAGCTAAGGTGATTTCCAAGCACCCAGATTCAGAGGGGGTACTGAGACTCGTCATAATATAATGTAGGACACTTACCAACGTAAAAACAATTGATAAGCTGGTACCCCTTGAGTTATCAGCAACCCTGGATACAGGTGATGGTGGACACCAAACTGATCAAGAGGCGCGACCTAGAAGGGCCGCAGCACAGGGTTCTCAAGACCTATGGAAGAACACCTGGCGAAGGGTCACATTACATGATAAAGTGTATCATTTTTTGCCCAGCCCCAAAATGAGGGAAATATTTTCCCCCAGAGCAGTTGCGCTCTCTGTTTTAAAAACAGTCGTCCCTGGTTAGAAGCAGAGGAAATCCTGGAGATCGTTAATTACTATTCAAGCGGTTTTTATAACCCAGAAATTACGTTCTCTTATTATTTATAAATTAAATGCTACTGCATTTAACCCTCGTGGACAACTATATCGTATATACATGTAATTACTTGCAAACTTCCATTGACCTAAAGTGCTTCTGCATGGTAGATGATGTGTTCCAAGGATGAAAAGCCATCATATAACTAGCAGATGTAAGTTTAAAATATTTATAGATAAAGGGAAAATATATACTGGTACAGTAATCACTCCAATATCCGACGTAATAGAGCCATAGGCAGGTCCGCATAGTGGTCCTGCCCGGATATTGGGCCCCAGCTTATGGACTTGTACTTATGGACCCTAACTCAGAGAAACACCTATACAACTCCCTCTGGACATGCATAGCACCTATTTAAGACCAAATCACACCAATAAGGCACATAAATGACTGAAATAAATGAAAAAGAAGCATAAAATGAGGGTTTAGAAGTAGGTTCATACAATATTAAACATTCCGGTGACTGGCTCCTGGACTGGTACTAATGGACCCTAACCTAGCCTAACTCAGAAAAACACCTTCCTACTGCACATGCATAGCTCCTAACACCCTATTCACACCAATAAAGGACATTAAAGGGTGAACTGAGGTAAGTATAGTATTGAAAAAAGTACAGTATGAAACATTTTGCCTACTTACAGCAAGTCCATGGCCACCTCGATGAATAACCGCCTCCTCTCAGACTCTGACAGTAAGAAGGATTTCCTGAAGCACTTCCAGTACACTGTTCCTGAAGTCTTGCACTGAACTTAGTCAATCGCACACAGAAGTCCGTTCTCTTCACAGTGCGCACTCTTGTCTAACTAATGCTCCATTATAACTTACTAAGTGTTGCACTCTGCACTTTAACTTTTCCCGTTCTTCTAATAATTTTCCAAAGCCAAAAAAAACAAGTCTATTTACGTTACATTTTGTTCCAATTGAGTCTTTTCTCTTACAACTGTAAATCCTTAACACAACACACTGTTTTTTTCACTGCACAACACTCTAAATTCCCGTGTGGTCTAGTGTAAAAGTTCTTGCTGTTTATTCACTGTCAGAGTCTGAGAGCATCACTGGCAGGTGACCTAGGGGTGCGTTGCTGGGTCATGGTGATGGCGTACCCGCTGCAGACGGCTCTGAAGACAGCCGCAAACTCACGTCGAGCGGTGACTCCACCGTGGCTGATGTGCTGGGCTGTGGCTTGGAGCATGTGGGCCTGTCTTGGGGAGGCAACGGAGTGGAGCCAGGGCTGGGCACAGCAGGGGTCACGGGCCTGAAAAAACTGTCAATGGTTGATTGACGCAATGACCGACGATTCTGACGATTGATGATGCGCTGCCTGAGAGCACGCACTTCCTCCACAAGTCTCAAGGGCCCCATCTCCCTGTTGCAGTCCGGGTGTTCCAGGTAGTCTAGGACTAACTCTACATGTTCCCAGAGTGTGCTCAGCTTGGGGATGGCTGGAGTAGTGTCCTGCTGATAGGAGTCCGCATCATAGTCGCCTTCCTCGTTGGAATCTTCAAGTTCGGTACTGACACCTGCAACTGAAGATGCGATCTCGATATCAGACAATGTCTGATACCCAGCATCGCCCTCATCGTCATCCAACCACTCACGAACATCGTCCACATCAACGTTGTCGCCGTGCGTACGTAGCCGTGCATGGAAGTCATCCACATCAAACCCTAGAAAATCGTACTCCACATCCGTTCCGAGAAGCAGACGAGACCAACCATATTCCAGAGTCTTCACAGAGACTTCCTTCCATGCACTGGCCCAGTTGTACAGCGCAGACTTAATGTTGTAGCGACGAAGGTTTTCCAAAGTCCGCTTGCCCCGTGTGTCCCGTCCCTCTCTGCCTCGTCCTCGTCCTCGAGAACAACCATCACCTCGTCCAGGAACTTCCTTCGGTATAGGCGCTTTGTTGCTACGATCACTCCTTGGTCCTTTGGTTGGATGAGAGCAATCGTATTATGTGGTAGAAACATGCACCTAATCCGGCCATTCTCAGCAACCAAGTCTTTGTCACATGGGTGGGCACCTGCATTGTCGAGGAGAAGGAGGGCCTTTACCTGGTCGCACGGGATTCCCAGTGTCTTCCTCTGGTAATGGATGACCTCCTTGACGAAGTGGCTGTGGAACCAGTCTTTGAAGATCACAGCTGTAAACCATGCCTTCAAAGAATGGTACCAGACGACAGGAAGGACATCCATCACCCCACGAAGACACCGAGGCTGCTTTGCGCTGCCAACGACAACGGGCTTAAGCCGGTGCATGCCGTTAGCATTGGCACAACACAAAGCAGATATCCGTTCCTTGGAGAGCTTGCAGCCAGGTACACGCTTCTCTGTCTCTTCGGCTAGAGTGTTCGTTGGCAGCGAGCGATAGAATAGACCAGTTTCGTCTGCGTTGTAGACTTGACCGAGAGTGAGGCCCTCCCTGTCGATCAAGCCCTTCACCTTGTGCCGAAACTCATCAACTCCATCTTCGTTAGCGTCCAAAGCTTCGCCATGAGCTTTACGGTTGGTAAGGCCATGCCGTAACTTGAACGCAAAGAGCCAACCCTCGGATGCCTTGAAGTCTAGGGTGTCATGAAGCCTGGCGAACTTCTCAGCAGCAGCCTTCAACTCCGTTCCACGTACCATCACACCAGCAGCACGTTGTTGTCGATACCAAATCAACGTGGATCGGTCAATTTCTGCAAACTTGGGGGTAAACATCACCTTCCTCTCCACGTTGCGTTTGCTTCTCGACGAGAAGTCAGCCGTGTACTGCATGAGTTTGTCTCAGGATCTCTTAATATCGAACAAAGTTGACCGGGCCAGGTTAAACTTGCGGAGAATGCGGGAAGAAGACCACCCCGCATCTACTTTCTCCAATATCTCCCGTTTCTCCCTCCAGAGTCTACACCACTCTATTCCTTTTCTCAGGTGGCGGGGCCATCATCACACACACTAAGAGGAGGCCCGAGAGCAGCAGGAGTGCCTGCAGCAGGTAAGGCACCACCACAAAAGCGATCACATGGGCAGCCATAACAGCGAGAGTGCACTTGCGGCGAGAGACATGCAGAAAGTGGGGAAGATGCAGTGGCGCTCTATCGGACTTCGGAGGAATGACGCGCCACAACAATGCTCTCCTGTGCCGCATGCAGCAAGTTCACATTACGGGCGGGAAAATTTCGTTTTTTTTTTTTTTTTTTTTGTGGGTGGGGGGGTTTGGACCATTTTGGGAATATTGGATCCTGGGACGATTATGTCCGGTTAGTGGGGATGTTCGGATATTGGGCGTCCGGACATTAGAGTGATTATTTATATATTTTTTAATAACAGAACAAAGGAAGGAAAAACAAATGTATAAAAAAAAAATTATCCATACACCAGATTACTGGTGTCCTCTGTTCAAAAAATATCTGTAACAGTTAGACTTGAACAGATGTAGGTTGAAGTTTGGAGGGAAACAACTCTGGGGAAGCGAGTTCCAAAGAGATGTAGTATGGGGAATGAAAGAATTCTGATAGGCAGAAGTTCTGCAATATGGCTGAGTGACATTCCAGTCATGAGCGCTACCAGATGCCTGTGTGGCACAAGGGGTGGCACCATGGACGCAACTTTGAGCATTTGCCATAAAAATATCTGTAAAACAATGCAAGGGAGGCAACATTCCTTCTAACTTGTAGGGGAGGTAGTTTATTTGTAATGGCAAGGTTGTTAATAATTCTAACAGCCTTGTTCTGAATTTTGTCTAATTGTATTAATGCAACGTGTCCACAACTATTCCGCAAGGGTGAACAATATTCAAGCTGAAAGCGCACATGACTCTTATAACTCACAGCTAACTACTCTACAGTGAAGAAGTTACGGACTCTGTACATTAGTCCAAGTTTCTTTGAGGAGGTTTTAGCAAGTGATCTAAAATGAGAGGTCCAGCAGAGGGCATTGTTAAGTGAGACTCCGAGAATTTCAATACTTTTGGAGATGGGAATATTTGTGGCACTGAGGGTAATGTTCAAATCTGGCAATATCTGACTATTAGTAAATTGTATATATTTAGTTTTACTAGCATTAAATGAGACAAGGTTGTTTTGTCCCCACTGAATGATCGTAGATAGGTCTTGATTTATGGAGATGGCTGTACTGAGCTGAGAGATAGAGATACTAGACTTTGTAAATGGATGTCTGAGTGTGAATGTACTATGTAGTGTTGAGTCATCTGCATATGTGTGGATGGGATTGTGGGTGACAGATAAGAGATCATTAATATGAACCAGGAACAAGGTTGGCTCCAGAACTGATTCCTGCAGCATGCCGGCATTAACTGAGTGGAAATTGGAATGCAGTAATCTCTGTACTATCTGGATGCCCATTTTCTGGACACCCCACTTACCAGACATTTTGGTCCTGGGATTTAACCCGCCCCGTCCCGAAGACGTGAATTCACGTCCTCACATGATGTGCACTCATATCCCGGAGACGTAAATTAACGCGGCAACATTGCAAGGTCCCTAATTTGCACAATTTTCAATTTTCGCAAGTGATTTTTGGCACGTATACACGGGACACCTTCCTCTATTCCTCTACAAGATGCCAAGCAGGGACAATGCCTTACACCGTATAACCTCTTCCCCCCCCTGCACGCCATTGTCTCGGCAATTCACCTGTTACCAGTGACTTGGCCAATAAAGACATTCAGGGCCAGAGTGATTCCCCAATCGATGACAATGTGGAGGACAAAGTTTACATAGCATTAGAGGAAGAAACAGTCAGAAATGATGATCAGGTAATGTGGCAAAAAAAGGTCAGGAATGGTGATGAGTTAGTGAGTGAAACAATGCTTATAATGCCTATATTACTGTTTGAAAACCAATATACTCTCATACTACATATAAATTCGTACCAAATAAATAAATAAATATCGTTTATGAGTGGTTTGGAATAGTTATCCTCCCATAGAACTCGTTTTCTTTGCAGCCAGCCTGATAGAAAACCTTGTAAGGTAAGGAGGTACTCCTACCTGGATCGAGTATTTTAAACCTCAGGTGAGTGATTTCTCTATGAATTTTCGATGTTTCTCACCAAAAGCGGATGTTTGAGCAAAAAAAAAAAAAAAAAGTCCAAAAATGTCGGGACTGGGGGATACCACTGCCCAGAAAACGTCGGGATCGGGGGGGGGGGTAATATTCCCAAAATTGTTCCTAAATCGCAAAAAAATCGGAAAAAATCTGGCTTCCCCCCCCCATAATTTGAACTTAGCACGCATGGCGTGGACATGCTTGCTTTTATGGTGGTCACCTATATGCTTCAGGCTCTCTTGCTGCTCTCCTGCCTCTTGTTAGCATGTGTGATGATGGCCCCGCCACCTGAGAAGAGGAAGAGAGTAGTTTTGACCCTGGAGAATAGGGAGATATTGGAGAAGGTGGATGCGGGATGGTCAATGTCACGCATCCTCCATGAATTCAACCTGGTCCGATCTACTTTGTTTGATGTGAAGAGATCCCATGACAAACTCATGCAGTACACGGCTGACTTCTCATCAAAAAACAAACGCACCGTGGAGAGGAAGATGATGCTTATTCTCAGGTATGCTGAAGTCAACCGCTCCACGTTGATTTGGTATCAACAGTAACATTCTGCTGGTGTGCTGGTGCGTGGCATGGAGCTGAAGGCTGCTGCTGAGAAGTTCGCAAGGCTTCACGATGCCCTAGACTTCAAGGCATCCGTGGGTTGGCTCTTCGCGTTCAAATTATGACAAGGCCTTACCAACCATAAATCTCATGGCGAAACTTTGGACGCCAATGAGGATGGAATAGAGGAGTTTCGGCACAAGGTGAAGGGCTTGATCGACAGGGAGGGCCTCACTCTCGGTCAAGTCTACAACTGACGAAACTGGTTTATTCTATCACTCTTTGCCAATGAACACTCTAGCCGAGGAGATGAAGAAGCGTGTACCTGGCAGCAAGCTCTGAAAGCAACGGATATCTGCTTTGTGTTGTGCCAATGCTAACAGCATGCACCAGCTCAAGCCCATTATTGTTGGCCGTGCAAATCAGCCTCAATGTCTTTGTGGGGTGATGGATGTCCTTCCTGTCGTTTGGTACCATTCTGTGAAGGCATGGTTCACTGCCCAGATCTTCAAGGAGTGGTTCCACTGCCATTTCGTCAAAGAGGTCATCAATTACCAGACTAAGACACTGGGAATACCGCGTGACAGGGTAAGGGCCCTCTTAGGGGCATCATTTCAATTTTCCTTGGGGGGGGCATAGACTACTTACAAGACCCCCCTACTCCACCTCGCCACATGGGGGGGTCGCCAGCGACCATTTTGAAGCCACCTGCAAAGCTGTATTTAGTAAAGAAATATATGTACTGTATATGATTATTTGTTAAACCAATTACTTCTTGACACACACACTCGTGGATATTCTGGCACGGGCAGTATTTCTGTGTGAAGTTCAATATGTAATTTAAGTGCATGGTAAAGTATATATCATTGCATTATATGCTAATGAACGTGGATAATAGACCAAATAGCAATTATAATATTTGTATTGGTGAAAGCTTAAGCTAACTTCATTCTTATAGCCTAATGAAAAGATAATGAATACAAAATTGAGAATGAACAGTTGTAAACTTGTAACTGAATTAAAAACGGAAAGCTTTTAGCTTACTAGCCCCCAAAATACCATGAACCATGTAAAGTAATGACAAAAAATAAGCACTACACGAAGAGGTGGGAGAAATAAAATGATGGCTTTTAAATTTGGAACACCCTCACAATTTATTTCAGAATTCATTAGAGGATATTGAAAACTAAACTACAAATATTTATTGCATTCAAAAATAAATGAACTGCAACAGTGGAAAACAACTAACTAAAAAAACAAACAAGAAGCCTCGGACAAGGACTGACCAAACGATGACGACCCAGGACCGGACGAAGGACTTGGTAATGGGTACACGGAATGTAAGAGGAGCGACTTATGAGGTGAAAGAGAGAGAGATTGTCCAGGTGCTTGAGGGTGCGAAAGTGGATGTATGTGGAATAACTGAAAGAAAATGGAGAGAAGAAAGTGTGAGAGAATGGGAGTATGGATGGGGTATATGTGCAGGAGTAGGTGAGAATGAGAGGGCAAAGGAAGGAGTATGTATAGTTGTGAGTAAAAGATGGAAGAAGAGCATAAGACAGTATGGATCAGTTGGGTCAAGGATTGTGTGGGTAAAGTTGAAAGTTGGAATACAAATGTGGGCAATTGTGTGTGTGTATGCGCCAATGCAAGATCGTGCTAGAAGAGTGAGAGAAGAGTTCTGGACAAATGTAGAAGTGTGCATGGAAAAGTTTGGAAGGAATGAGAGAGTGTTTTTGATCGGTGATATGAATGGTAAAGTTGGGAATGTGAAGGTGGATGGAATAGTTGGTGAGTGGGGTGTGCCTGCGGAGATAGATGAGAATGGGAGTGCGTTAGTGGACATTTGTGCTGGGAAGGGGTTGGTGATAGCCAATACCCTCTTCAGGCATAAAATGATCCACAGGTGTACATGGCGAGTGATGAGAAGGGTGGGTGGTGAACTGAATGAATGGAAGGCAATGACTGATTATGCGTATGTGGATGAAAGGATGCGAAGATGTGTAATGGATGCATGAGCTTATAGAGGTTGGAGGAGTGGACTTTCTGACCACTACTTGGTGGTGGCCAGAATTAGGATTCAAGTAAGATGGAGGAATAGAAGAAGGGAAAGACGAGAGGAAGGAGTAGTTGCAAGGAGAGTGGAAAGGTTACAAGAAGATGAGAAAAAGGCAAAGTATAAGAGAGAAGTGGAGGAACGATTGGGCAAATATGAATTGGAGCAGATGGGAGATGTGGAAGGTGTGTGTAGGATATTTACAGAAGAAATATGTGCAGCATGTGATGTGGTGTGTGGAAGGAAGAGAAGACGGAGGGGGGTGCAAGGAACAGCATGGTGGACTGAAGAGGTGAAACAGGCTGTGGCACAAAAGAAGAAAGCATACAATGAATGGATGAGAAATAGGGGCATGGAAGAAGTTGAGAGGCGGAAGAGACAGTTATATGTAGAAAGAAAGAGGTGAAAAGATTAGTAAGAGAGAGTAAGAAGAGAGTGGATGAGGAATTTGGAAGGAATTTGAGTGTAAAGTGGAGGGACTGTAAGAAAATGTTCTGGAAAGAGGTGAAAAGAGTAAGACAGGGTGGAACTGAAGTTAGCAGGGGAGTGAAAGATAAAAATAGTAGATTACTAGTGGAGAAGGGAGAAAAAGTGAGCAGATGGAGAGAACACTTCAAGGAATTGTTGAACATAGAGGATGGAAGTAATGCGAGTATAAGTGGCTGGGGAATGGCTGGGAGATGGAGGGAGGTGAGAAGACAGGAAGAAATCAGTAGGATAGAAGTTGTGGAAGCAATGAAGAAAGTTAAATCGGGGAAAGCCCCAGGAATTGATGGAGTGTATGGTGAAATGCTGAAGCATGGGGGAGAGATAGTAGTAGAATGGATGTGGAAGATGTGCAGTTTGGCCTGGGAGGAAGGTAGAGTCCCAGAGGATTGGAAGTCAGGTATAATTATTCCCTTGTACAAAGGAAAAGGGGAAAAAGAAGTGTGTGGTAATCATAGGGGGATTTTTGTCTTCTTAGTATAATAGGAAAAATGTATGGTAGGATACTTATTGACAGAGTTAGAGAAAGAACAAAGAAATTAGTTGGAGAAGAACAAGGAGGCTTTAGGAAGGGAAGAGGTTGTGTAGATCAGATATTCATTCTTAGATCTTTAGTGGAAAAGTTTCTAGAGAAGGGAAAGAAGTTGTATGCGGCTTTCATGGATTTGGAGAACGCATATAACAGGGTGGATAGACAAGGATTGTGGAAAGTGTTAAGAATATATGGAGTAGATGGGAAGTTGTTGAATGCCGTGAAGAGTATGTACAATGGTGCGAACGCTGCAGTGCATGTGGATGGTGAACTAAGTGAATTTTTCTCTTTGAAAGTTGGGTTGAAACAGGGATGTGTCATGTCTCCATGGTTGTTCAATCTGTACATGGATGGGGTAATAAAAGAGGTACAAGGTCGGGTAGTGGATGTTGGAGTGGCCCTAGTGAGAGAGGATAGTGTTTGGAAACTCCCTGTACTGTTGTTTGCAGATGATACTGTGTTGTTGAGTGAAGACGAAGGGGAGCTGCAAGGCTTGGTGGATGAGTTTTGGAGAGTGTGTAAGAAACGGAATCTAAAGGTGAATGTAGGGAAGAGTAAAGTGATGGTCTTTGAGAGGGGTGAAGTCAGTGAATGTACAGCGAGGTTGGATGGTGAGTAATTGGAAAATGTGAGTACTTTTAAGTACTTGGGTAGTGTGATGAGTAAGGATGGAGGTTTGGAGGGTGAAGTGCTTGAAAGGGTACAGCAGAGAAGAAAGGTTGCTGGTTCTTTGAAAGCAGTGATAAGAAACAGGGAAGTGAGCATGGAAGTGAAAAAGTTACTACTTGACCGTATTGTGATACCAACTCTAACATACGGAAGTGAAGCTTGGACTTTGTTGGAAGGACACAAGTCAAGAGTGAGAGCAGTGGAAATGAGTTATTTAAGAGGAGCCTGTGGAGTCACATGGAGAGACAGGCTGACGAATGAGGATATAAAGGAGCGTTGTGGTGTGGATGTGGATGTGATAGGAAGCGTTATGAGGAACACACTGAGGTGGTTTGGCCATGTGGAGAGGATGGAGGGTGAAAAACTGAGGAAGAGAGTGTATATGAGTGAGGTGGAGGGAGGAAGAGAGAGGGGGAGGCCGAGGATGAGATGGAGGGATTGGGTGGAGAGGTATATGAGAGAGGGGGTGTGAGTTGGGAGCAGGGCAGTGAAATGGCGGGGGACAGGGCGACTTGGAGGCGATTTGTTTGTGGCCACCCCAAACGAGATTGAGGCGTCTGGCAATAGATAGATAGATAGAACAGTGGATATCTCCTTGATATCTGCTTTGCAAAGTTATTTGTAGTGCCCTTTGTTGCCTATGTGCCCTGGTGAATAATGCCGTATATTCTACCTAAAGCAGCATTATACTCTACCGGTTCCAAGAGATTATTATAGTTACATGGCAAGATATACATTAATTTGACATGTGAGGTGGTGTGTGGGGTGAAGAGAAGACGAAAGGGGATGCAAGGAACAGCATGGTGGAATGACGAGGTAAAAGAGGGTGTGGCAGAAAAGAAGAAAGCATAAAGTGAGTGGACGAGAAACAGGGGTGTGTAAGAAGTAGAGAGAAGGATGAGAGAGTTATATATATATAGAGAAGAAGAGATGTGAAAAGATTCATAAGGGAGAGTAAGAAGAGAGTGGATGAGGAATTTGGAAGGAATTTGAGTGTAAAGTGGATGAAACGTAGGAAAATGTTCTGGAAAGAGGTGAAGAGAGTAAGGCAGGATGCCAAAGGAGTTTATTAGGGAGTGAAAGACAAAAATGGTAGATTACTAGTGGACAAAGGAGAAAAGCGAGCAGAGGGAAGAAACACTTTAGGGTACTGTTGAACATAAAGACTGAAAGTAATGGGAGTGTAAGTGGTTGGGGAATGACTGGGAGACAGAGAGATGTGAGAAGAGAGGAAAAAATCAGTAGGATGGAAGTTGTGGAAGCAATGAAGAAAGTTAAAACGGGGAAAGCTCCAGGAATTGATGGAGTGTGTGGTGAAATGCTGAAGCATGGGGGTAAGATAGTAGTAGAATTGATGTGGAAAATGTACAGATTGGCCTAGGAGGAAGGTGGAGTTCCAGGTGATTGGAAGTCATGTATAATTATTCCCTTGTACAAAGAAACAGGGGAAAAAGAAGTATGTGGTCATCATAGGGGTATCTGTCTTCTTAGTGTAATACGAAATATATGGTAGGATATTTATTGACAGAGGGAAATAACAGAGGAATTAGTTGGAGAAGAAAAGGGAGGTTTTAGGAAGGGAAGAGTTTGTGTAGATCAGATATTCATTCTTAGCTCTTTAGTGGAGAGGTCTCTGGAGAAGGGAAAGAAGTTTTATGCGGCCTTCATGGATTTGGAGAAAGCATATAACAGGGTGGATAGACAAGGATTGTAGAAAGTATTAGGAATGTGTGCAGTAAAAGGGAAGTTGTTGAATGTAGTGAAGAGTATATATATGTGAGTGCTAAGGCTGCAGTGCGTGTTTATAGTGAACTGAGTAAAAAAAAAAAATTATTTAAAGGTTGGGTTGAAAAAAGGATGTGTCATGTTTCCATGGTTGTTGAATCTGTATATGAAAGGGGTAGTAAAAGAGATACAACGTAGGGCAGCGGATGTTTGAGCGGCCCTAATGAGAGAGGACAATGTTTAGAAACTCCCTGTACTGTTGTTTGTAGATAATACTGTGTTGTTAAGTGAAGACGAAGGGGAGCTGCAAGGCTTGGTGGATAAGTATGGGAGAGTGTGTATGAAACGGAATCTAAAGAGGAATGTAGGGAAGAGTAAAGTCATGGTCTTCGAGAGAAGTGAAGTCAATGAAGGTACAGTGAGGTTCTATGAGGAGGAAATGGAAAATGTGAGTGTGTTTAAGTACTTAGGTAATGTAATGAGTAAGGATGGAAGTTTGGAGGGTGAAGTGCTTGAAAGGGTACAGCAAGGAAGAAAGGTTGCTGGTTCCTTGAAAGCAGCAATAAGAAACAGGGAAGTGAGCATGGAAGTGAAAAAGTTACTACATGACAGTATTGTGATACCAGCTCTAAAGTATGGAAGTGAAGTTTGGACGTTGTTGTAGGGACAGAAGTCAGGAGTGAGAGCAGTGGAAATGAGTTATTTGAGAGTAGCATGTGGAGTCACATGGAGAGACAGACTGACAAGTGAGGAAGTGACGGAGCGTTGTGGTGTGGATGTGATAGGAAGCATTAGGAGAAACACACTGAGGTGGTTTGGCCATGTGGAGAGAATGGAGAGTGAGAGACTGACGAGGAGAATGTATGTGAGTGAGGTGGGGGGGAGAGGGGGGAGGAGGCCAAGGATGAGATGGAGGGATGGAGTGGAGAGGTATATGAGGGAGGGGGTTGTGAGCTGGGAGCAGGGTAGTGAAATGGAGGGGGACAGGGAGACATGGTGGCGATTTCATTGTGGCCACTCGTTATGGGATTAAGGCGCCTGGCAATAGATAGGTAGATAGAATTTTGTTCATATGTACTTTACCAGCTCTTACAGAATGAACTCCCCACGCTGTCTGCTGTCTGACTGGCCGGCCATTGGTGTGTGGCGCCTATCGTGCACAGACCACGATACCAAGATATAAAGAAAATGTTCAAACTTTTAATTCCGACTTCGAACCACAAAATAAAATAAAACCGTGGTTTCGTGTATAGTTCTATTTTTTTCTTTTTTTTATAAAGCATACATGTCACTTCAGTGTTTGTGACTTAGATTTTGTCATATAGATTTTCTAAAAAAAAAAAAAAAAAGGCTTACTTGGTTCTGATTCCACCCTGCCGCCCCCCCTACTGTCCCTTTTTTCCTCATGGTCCCATGGTAGCTCACCGCCCGTCTGGATCTTTCCACGTCCCACTTTGGGAACCACTGATCTAAATGAACTCTTAAGACTCCTACCTACAGATACACCTGATAAAAAGTATTGGTGCACGTTTGGCCCGAGTCAATTTGACGCCAAGGATGATGGACTATAGAAATGTTTGATGATTTTTCCCCCTTGATGTCAAACATGCTTACATAAGTATGTCATAGATAGGTCTCTAATGACAATTTATGGCTGATATTGTTACTGGATGCATAATCAGATGATAATCAATTAATTTTCCAAGTACTGCACAAGCTATATTGATCATTTCAGAAATCATCGTACCCCTCCTGAGTGATTTTTTTTTTTTTTGCCGTGTGTACGTACATCCTAAGATGAAGAAAAATTTTTAATGATGGCTAGAATACAATAAATAATGCAGCTCAATACTGAAGTTAACTGAACAGGGGGCTAGGAACATATTTACATTGATATCCTTTAATATATCTAGTAAATTATTGTGATTATTACACACACACACACACACACACACACACACACACACACACACACACACACACACACACACGATATATTTCACTGAAAACGTATTGAGGCTAAAAACAAATTATTTTTAATTACACGATGTTAACCTTATATCTTTTTCATTAACTATAGTTGATTGGGATGCCCCCTCAGAAAGCTTGGGGGGGGGCGAACGCCCCTCGCTGCTCCCCCCCAAATGACGCCCCTGGGCCCTCCTTCTCTTGGATAATGCACCTGCCCACCCGTGCAACAAGGACTTGGTGGCTGAGAATGGGCACATTAGGTGCATGTTTATGCCACCTAATACGACTGCTCTCATCCAACGAATGGACTAAGGAGTGATCATGACAACAAAGAGGCTGTACCGAAGGAAGTTTTTGGATGAGGTGATGGTTGTTCTCGAGGACGAGCACGAGCACAGGGAAGGACAGGACACACGAGGCCAGCAGACTTTGGAAAACATTTGCCGCCACAACGTCAAGTCTGCAATCTACAACTGGGCCTGTGGATGGAAAGAAGTCCCTGTCAAGATTCTAGAAAATAGTTGGTCTCGTCTGCATCTCAGAACGTATATGGAGCACGATTTCCTAGGTTTTGACATGGACGATTTCCATGCACATCTACGTGCGCATGGTGATGATGTTGATGTGGCCAAAGTGCATGAATGGTTGGATGACGACGAGGGCGATCCTGGGTATCAGACCATGTCTGATATCGAGATTGCATCTTCAGTTGCAGGTGTCAGTACCCAACTTGAAGATTCCAATGAGGACGGCAACAATGAAATGGACATCTCTCAGCGTGACACTGCTCCAACCATCCCCAAGCTGAGTGCACTCCAGGAACACGTAGAGTTCGTTCTCGACTACCTTGAACACCCGGACTGCGATAGGGAGATGGGGCCCTAGGGACTTGTGGAGGAAGTGTGGCTTTCAGGCAGCGCATCATTAATCACCAAAATCGTCATTCCTTGCGTCAGTCAACCATTGACAGCTTTTTCAGACCCGTGACCCCCGCTGTGCCCAGCCCTGGCTCCACACCATTGCCTCCCCAAGACAGGCCCTCATCCTCCAAGCCACAGCCCAACACATCAGGCATGGTGGAGTTGCCACTGGATGTGAGTTTGCGCCTCTCTTCAGAGTCATCTGCAGTGGGTAGTCCATCACCACGTCCCAGCAAAGCACCCCTAGGCCACCTGCATCAACTACTCTCAGATTCTGACAATGAATAAACAGCAAGAACTTGCAACTAGACCACACGGGAATTTACAGTGTTGTGCAGTGAAAAAAAAAAAATGTGTGCAGCGTTAAGAAATTAGAATTCTGATTGCAAAGACTTAAGTGCAGAGTGCAACAATGATTTTATTGACGTTCAATGTAGTGCAAATTAGACTAGAGTGTGTAGTGTTAAGAAAATGGATTTATGAGTGCAATGACTTAAGTGCAGAATGCAACACTTATTTCATTAAGGTACAATAGAGCGCAAATTAGACTAGAGTGTGTAGTGTTAAGAAAATAGCTTTATGAATGCAAATGACTAAGTTCAGTGCAAGACTTCATGTACAGCGTACTACAGGTGCTTCAGGTACTCCTTTTTACTGTCAGAGTCTGAGAGGAGGCAGGGGATTTGTTGTAAGGACCCAGAGTGTTTCATACTGTCCTTTATTTTCCATAGTTACCTCTCAAACCTCATTTCACTCTTTTATGTCCCTTAATGATGTGGATAGGGTCTTAGGTGCTATGCATGTCGAGTAGGGAGGTGTTTTTCTGAGTTAGGCTAAGTTAGGGTCCATAAGTAGCCTAACCAGTCCAGGAGCCAGGGACTTGTTGTAAGTACCCAGAATGTTTAACCCGAGGTGTCCCGTCGACGTATGACTACGTTGCAACATTATGCAACTGCCAGTCCCGTCGACGTACTGGTACGTCGCACAATTGAAAGGTTCATAATTTCCACAATTTTCAAATCTTGCGCTTGATTTTTGGTACGTAGGGTCGCGTGACCTTCCCCTACCTGCCACCAGGTGGGAACACTTGGCAACCCTGCGCAACCCGCGCTCACCCTCGGCTCGGTCACTCACCTGTTAGCAGTGACCCAGGTCAGACATGGCGCACAGAGGTCTCTCAGAGGAGGAAATTCAAGCCGCCCTGGACATCTTCACAGACGACAGTGATTCACCCATCGATGACGAGGTGGTGGACAAGGATTATGTCCAACCAGAGGAGGAGGAAAGTAGCAGCAGTGATGAGGAGGTCCCGTCCCCCAGGAAGCGGCGCTACGTGATCTATCATGCCGCTAGAGAGGGCCAGCCTGCACCAAAACATCATGCAACAACCTCTCGGCAGCCCCCACATGATGTGGAGCTCGAATTTGAGGACGAGGACAAGGACGGAGCCGTGGGACGTGCTGCCATGTGGTATGGCCGCGAGATTATCACACATCGCGGCCTCAAGCGCACAGCACGTTACTAGCAGGTATGGGCCTAGTGTTATGTTTGGGGAGGGCGGAAGTGGCGTGGAGGGAGTGGGGAGTGAAATGGAAAGTGTAGGGGTGAGCATTGAAAGTGAGAGTGGCAAGAGTGAGTCATCACTCTCCTGTGGTTGTGTGAGGCGGCGGAGCTTATCACGTGGGGCAGTGAGGGTGTGTGGTGAATCACATGGTGTGGTGATGGAGTAGGAGGTGAGGAGGAGCCATTTCCCAGCATGTCTTATCCATCCATCCATCATCCAATCCTACATTGCCCCATGAGGAGCGTAGGAGCCCGGGGCTAGGCAGTTGGTCCCAACATTTAAGATGAGAGTGATGCTCCCCAATATTCCCAGACTTCCTCCCCACACCCCCTGATGTTCCCCAAGGCCGTAAGGGTAAGGGAAAAGGGAAGGGTAAAGGCCAAGGGAAGAGGAGTGCGAGTGGGGAAGCCCTCCGCACTGCTCCTCCCCAACCTCCCCCACTAGCATGTCCTCCCTACTCCGACGAAGGCGAAGATGGGAACAGTGGGGGCGAGGGTTATGTGAGTTGGAACTGGGAAGATGGCAGTGATTTTTCTCCCATCATGCACCCCTTCACTGAGTAGGGGCGTGCTGGCTGCACGGCTCCAGGAATTCACCGTTGTTCCACCAGGTTAGGTTTTTTCCACCTGTTCTTCAATTAGGGTTTTGTGGAGCAGATACTGGAACAAACAAACCGTTTTGCTAGCAGCCAGCGCTGTGAGAGTGAAAGTCTGGGCACAAGGACAGGCATTCCATCATTTATGATTACCCTCTCTCCCTTGCAGCAATGTTTTTTTATTTTTTGCTCTGGTACTTTTGATGGGTATTGTATGTAAAAACAGAATTCTGGCATACTGGACAAGGGACCCTATCATGCAGACACCAATATTTGGCAAAATCATGAGCGATAATCGGTTTTAGCAAATTGTAGGCCACCTCCACTTTTACGATGCTGATGATCCTGCCAATGCAAATGACACTGATAAGATGAGGTGAATTAGGTTGGTTTTTGATCACCTACAGCAAACATTCTGTTCCTCACTTTATCCCTATAAAGACCTTGTCATAGACGAGAGTCTCGTGTTGCAGAGAGACAATATTTCCTTTTGGCAGTACATACCCAGCAAAAGGCACCGTTTTGAGTTCAAGATATTTGTTATGTGTGACTGTAGGGCTGGTTATGTGCAAGACATAGTCTTGTACACCAGTGCACAGACATAATAGAGTATCAGAGTATTGGACTGTCTGGAGCAGTGGTAAAGACAATGATTGAAGACTACCTTCATCATGGTCTCGTCCTTTACCTGGATAACTATTACACTAGCCCTCTTCTCGCTCGTTATCTACACCTGCATCATATGGGACTCTGTGATACCGTCGAGGTGAACCAGCGTCACATTGTCAAGGTGGGGCGGAAACTAGAAAAAAATGAGGTGGTCTTCTTCCAGGCTAACAATATCCTAGCTACAGCGTGGAACCACAATAGAGAAGTAAGCCTCTTGTCCACGGTTCACCAACCATTGATGCACTGATGCACTGTACAGAGTCCATGGATAACTGCAGCAAGAGGAGGTGCCACATCTAGAAACCTGAGTGTGTGCTTGATTATAACATCAACATGTGCCTGGTGGACCAGTCAGACTCCATGATATCCACTGTCGAGTGTGCCAGGACCTCAATGAAGTGGTACAAGATGCTCTTCTTTCACCTGCTAGATATAACTGCCCTCAATTGCCACCAACTGCATGCCATGACAACAGGAGTGCAGGAAACCTTTGAAGGGTTTGTGAGGGAGCTTGCACGTGAGATTTTTGCCAGGTATGCGGTCGAGAGGCCCCAACAACACACACGCACTGCCCCTACTGCCCAAACTCCCTTGAGAATATCCGCCCGCCATTTCCCCACTCCTATACCTCCTCAGCTAAATAGACCTAGGCCCCAGCGCAGGTGTCATGTGTGTAGTAATTCCCGTGTGAGACTCACCACTCAGAGAAAAGACACCCGCTATGAGTGCGTTGAGTGTAACGTGGGTCTGCATTCACCCTTGTTTCAGTGAGTATCACACCTTGATGTAGTTCTGATATGGTGTGAATGCAATATGATGCTCATACTCAAGAAAAAATGCGAAACAGACGCTCAGTGTAATTATAAGGCCCATAAATATGTAAATAGTACTATAAAAGTGGAAACAGGTGTAATGTAAGTGGAAAATTATGTAAGTGTATAAATATATTCTAAGTTGAAACATTCCTAATATTAAAGTGTATATAGATGCAATATTGTGACGCTCAGTGGAATAAATAAGGCCCGTAAATATGTAAATAGTAGTATAAAAGTGGAAACGGGTGTAATATAAGTGGAGAATTATGAAAGTGCATAAATATATTCCAAGTCAAAACATTCCTAGCGATGGTATATTGATGCGATATTCTGATGCTCAGTGGAATAAATAAGGCCCGTAAATATGTAAATAGTAGTATAAAAGTGGAAGAGGGTGTAATGTAAGTGGGGAAGTATATTGGTAGTGAAGAAATAAAGTATAAATTGAAACACGAGTGGTAGCGAGTCTGCTTGCTACGTGAATATGCGCTAGCATTTCGCTAAATACCCTCATAAGGAATGCAAATAAGTGAAAACATTTACATTGGTTGAGAAAAGGTTCTATGTTATAAAAACAATACTATGAAAGTAAAAAAAAAATAATAATGTATATTGAGAGAAGAGTCATAGCGAGTGCGCTGAGTAAGCAGATGTGCGCAATAATTATGCTAAATATCATCGTAATGAATGAAAAATGATGAAAACATTTGCATACAGTAAAAAATGGTAAAATGTCACTGAAAGAGTATTATGCAAGTAGAAATAATTATATGTTTACTGAAACAAGAAACTTTGCAACTAGCGTGTGACCAAAAAGACCAAACTCGTTATGCTCGCGTGGTGAAACAATGCTTATTTTTCCTATATGTATCATTGAAAACCATTATATTGTTGTTGTAATTGTTTATTAGTTCAAAATCAATAAATGTAGATGTGTTCTTTGTTGTTTCTCCCAAAATTATCTACCATAGAAAACGTGAGACCCTCAAATGTCAGTGACAGAATACATACCTGACATGGGGTGCCTCATCTGTGCTGACCACTTATGGACCCCTTTCTTGGTGATTTTCCTTTGTTTCTCAACAAAAGCGGAGGTTTTAGTCAAAAAATAAAAAAATCCAAAATTGATCAAGATTGGGGGGTATCTGAGGTGGGAAATCGGTCGGGACGTGACGGGTTAACCCGCCCCGTCCCGGCCACTTTTCGACCACTGGTACCCCCCAATCCCAGGCAATTTTCGACCTTTTTTTTTTTTTGCTTAAACTTTCGCTTTTGGTCAGAAACAATGGCTGGTGGCAAAGAAAGTGGTCCCTGGGGTCCCTAATTAGCTTAACCAGGTATGCCTTGGTCCCACCTGGCCCCGTGTTCTCCCTATGCGGTGTGAGCATCAAACGTTTTCTATGGTATTATAAGTTTGGGAAACCAATGAAAGTAAGTAGAAATGAATTTATTACAAACATAAAAACATGTGATAAAAGAGTATATTGGATTTTATACAAAAATAGAGCAGAAATAAGCATTGTACCATCGTGAGAAACGAGCAAAATCGGCCAACTTGGTTCCCATGAATCGCTAACATTCTAAAATCATGATACATATAATTTTTTTTACTTACATAATACTTCTACAATAACATTATACCATTTTACAATATATTGAACTGTTTTTACGTATTCACAGGCCTTTTGATAACATTTAGCATAATGCTAGCGCTAATTTACGTAGTGAGTGAACTCGCTGTGACTGATGTTTCAACTCGTATTGTGCTTTTTCTACTAACATAATACCTTTCTAATATTATTATATACTTTTCAACTTTATAGAACTGTTTTGAGATTATTTCAGGCCTTACGTAAATAGATAGCGTAATAATAGCGCATAGTAACACACACAGTGAAGTCACTATGACAACTAATTCAACTTACAACCTATTTTTTTACTTATATAATAATTCTACACTAACATTGCACATGTAAACACTTGATATAATTGATATTACATCATTTCTGAACGTACGATGGAACTTAGCGTCATATTTGCGCGTACTTACACAGGGAGTGTTATCGCGATATCATTTGTTTCATCTTACACAAGTAATCAACTTATAAAATGCCTTACTACTAACATTACAACATCATCCACTGTATATAATTCCTATCACATACTTACTGACCAGACTGTGGGTGTACTCGTGATATCAATTATGACAACTTACAGTAATGTTCAACTTATACATTTTATTCATGCTAACATTACACCCGTTTCCACTTTATTTCCTTGCTATCACATATTTACTGACCAGATTTACACAGTGGGTGTAGTTTTGATAACAATTCTTTCCACTTACACTAATTCTCATCTTATACATTACTTTTCTGAAAAAATAACACCCGTTTCAACTTTATATTTGACTTAGCACCTACTGACTGGCCTTACCATTATCATGAGCGTCATTTCGCCTTCCCACACAGTTTCAGAAGTGTACGAGATTATGATATTCCTTGAAACAAGGCTGAAGGCACAACGCAACATTGCACTCGACACACTCGTATCTTGTGTCTTTTCTCTGCGTTGATGGTCTGACTGTCGAGTGCTTACATACATGGCAGCGACGCTGGGGTTTACGACGGTTTGGTTCGGAACTGATTGCGCTGGGGTAGTGGCAGGCTGCAAGACGTAGGGGAGTCTGAGCAGCACGGGGGGCGCGGGGGCGGTGTGGGGGTCTTTCCTGGGCATGCTTGGCGATTATTTCACGTGCCAGCTCCCTCACAAACCCCTCAAAGGTCTCGGATACTCTGGTGGTCATTGCGTGCAGGTAGTGGGCGTTCAGGACCGTGATGTCGAGCAAGTGGAAAAAGAGTTTCTTGTACCACTTCATTGTTGTCCTGGCACAGTCAACACTTGAAATCATTGAGTCTGACTGATCAACTTGCCTCATGTTCAGATTATAGGCAAGTACAGACTCTGGTTTCCATATGTTGCGCCTCCTTTCGCTACAGTGATCCACGGAGTCTGTGCGGTGCATCAGGGGGCTGTGAACAGTTGATAGGAGGCAAACTTCCCTGTTTTGGTTCCACAGGGTTGCAAGGATGTTATTGGCCTGGAAGAAAACCACCTCATTCTTGTCAAGTTTCCTCCCTCTCTTGACCATATGGCGACGGTTTCTCTTGACTGTACCACAGACTCCGGTGTCGTGTTGGTGGAGGAACCTAGCGAGAAGAGGGCTAGTGTACCAGTTGTCCAGGTACAAAACATGACCACGATGAAGGTACTCTTCTATCATTGTCTTCACCACGGCCCCAGAGAGTCCTATACTTCGATATTCTATTATATCTGTCTGTGCGCCCGTGTACAAGACTATGTCTTGCACATAACCAGTCTTACAGTCACACATAACAAAGATCTTGAACCGAAACGGTGTCTCTTGCTGGGTAGGGGAGAGCGGTGATGATTCGGCCACTTTTTCGAAAAAAAAATCATAATAAAAAAAGTTTAATAGATTCTTAAAATCTGCTTATTCCAAGAGGAAGCCACATCTTTTGGCTCGTTTGTGTGCTATTGTCAGTTCTTAAACTTACGTCATTTCTTGGCAGTAATCCAAACTCTTAAGGTCTCCAAAATGGCCGAACCATCCCTCTTGGTGTGGATGATTCGGCCACTGGCGTTGGATGGTTCGGCCACCATGTGGGATGATTTGGCCACTTGCCTCTGGGGCTCAATTAAAGAATTAAATACAGTAGGAAAATTAAGAATCAAACTTTCATCTGTGCTGACATGATTTATTGGATTTATTTTTACCTAAACAATCTCCTTTTAATGAAACAAGGAACAAACAATCTCCTTATAATGAAATTAAATGGCTATACTCTTGCCTATCTCAGATAAAATAAAACTATAATTTTGTGAAAGAAAATATCGAAGTCAAATGAAAGCTACTTCTCTTACATGCTGTTTACTCTTAACGCATTTTAAATCCAGTGAAACAAAAATCCAAAGTTGTAATACCTTTGCCTTCGCTTAGTGCATTGTGAAACTGGTTCAGGTAATACTCCAATTATAGTGTTTCTTGAAACAGAAGCTTCATCAATTTCTGAGGGAAAGTAGAGAGAGAGAGAGAGAGAGAGAGAGAGAGAGAGAGAGAGAATATGTAATTTTATAGAAAAAAGGTAAGGGGATGAGTCTGTTATGATGTGGCAGGGGTAAACCAGCTCTGCTGTCGGGCCCTGCTGCGGATGTCACTGATTGCATTGCGCAGTTGACCCTTGTGCGGTGTGGTGCGGTGAGGATCTGTCCGTTCTCCCCTTTGGGGCTAAGATGTAAATGAATGTGTTTGAATGGATGAGTAAATGGGGAGTGTGTCGTCCTGTCTCGGTTACCTCCCTTTCCTTGGGGGAAGCAGCCTAGGTATATAGATAGATAGATAGATAGAAAAAATCGTTAAATAAAATAAATCATTAGATAATTATGAGAGATGGTTCGGCCACCTGGCAACCCTGCCGAACCATCCCTCACTTCAAGTGGCCGAATCATCCCCCATGTATAAAGATGTACACATGGCGCCCCGAAACCCAGAGTTCACAAGCTGTTCGAGTGTTATCTACTCTCACGTCGCCTATAGACAATAAATGATATTTGCACTATATATGGATAACAACCCTGAAGTATTAATGGAGCTACTGCTTACGTTGGATCACCGAAAAAGTACATAGGGGTCATGAAAAATCATAAAATCTATCCTGACGTTGCTGTTTCCCGGCCAACCAAAACAAAAACACATGTGCCATTTGTCGGCAAGATCACGCAACTTCATGTGAAATCTCAATGATCTAGGTCCCCTACATTATTCAGGAAGGCCAGTGGCCGAATCATCCTCCTGGCCGAACTATCACTGCGCTCCCCTATATACTGCCTAAAGGAAATATTGCCTCTCCACAACACAAGACTCTCGTCTATGACGAGGTCTCTGTAAGGATAAAATGAGGAGCGGAACATTTCCCGTAAATGATCAAATACCAACCTAATTCTCCTCATTTTATCGGTGTTATTTGCATTGGCTGGATCATCTGCATCAAAAAAGTGGAGGCGGCCGAGAATAAACTGAAATCTATTACGACCCATCACCTTTCCAAAGAAAGGTGTTAGGATGATTGGGTCCGTTGTCCAGTAGGCAGGAATTTGATTTTTCCTCACCACACCCATCAAGATTACCAGGGCAAAAAATAGGAACATCTCTGATATAGTCACGGGAAAGTCATACTGTTCTGCATGCTTGCTTGTGGTTCCTAGGCGTTCACTTTCAAGGCGCTGGGATTGTGAAAATATATTTGTCTGTTCTACTATGTGCCCAACAAACGCCTCATCAAAAAACAAGTTGAAAAAATCTAAACGTGACGACCCAGCATTTACACCTGGAGCCGTGCAACCTGACTGCCACTCCTCAGTGAACTGGTGAATGATGGGAGTAAAATTACTCCCATCCTCCCAGTTCCACGTGACACCACCGTCTCCAGCCACGTCACCATCGTCCCCTTCGTCAGGGTGGGGAGGTGAGGGTGGTGGGGGAGGTTGGGGAGGTGGAGAGCGGCGCCTCTCATCACTCGCACTTCTCTTCCCTCTCCCTTTTCCTTTGCCCTTTCCCTTCCCTTTCTTTCCTTTCCCCACATCCTGGGGCTGTGGGGAGGAAATTTGTGAATATTCAGGGGCGAAAGAAGTGCTGGGGAGTGACTCAACCTCCTCTCCCCTAGGCCTACGAGCACCACGTGCTCGTGCTGCCTCCCTCACACCACTGGCCCCTTCACCCCGCACTACCCCCACACCACTCTCACTTTCACCCCGCGCTGCCACCACAACACTTTTCCTTTCTCCCAGCAATCCCACCACACCTTTTGCTACTTCCCCAGACAAAGTACTTGAACCATACCTTAGGTGTAGTCTCGCCCCACCTTCTGATCCATGTGGTGATATTTTCTCCTTTCCCAACCACTCGTCGATATCACGTCCTAGGCCTCCGTCATCCTCATCGTCCTCATCCTCGTCCTGATCAGAATCGTGATGGAGAGATAGCTGTGCACGTGGTTGGGGAGCAGGCTGGCCTTCCCTTGCCTTACGGTATGTCACATACCGCGTTTTTCGGGGCGAAGGGACCTCCTCATCACTGCTACTTATTTCTTCCTCTGGCTGGACGTAATCACGATCCACCACATCATCATCGAGTGGAGAATCACTGTCTCCAGTGAAGGCTTCCAGGACGGATGCAATTTGCTCATCTGAGAGACCTTTCCGCGCCATGTCTGACCTGGGTCACTGCTGGCAGGTGAGTGACCGAGACAAGGGCGAGCGCAGGTCAAGCGGGGTCTAGGACACTGCCCGCCTGGCGGCAGATAGGGGAGGCTTGGGTACCCGGGCGAAACGAAAATCTCCCGCGAATTTTGAAAATTGTGGAAATTATGAACCTTGCAATTGCAGGACGTTGAAGTACGTCCTCGGGACTGGCTGTAACAAAACGTGAGGACGTGGAAGTACGTCCTCGGGACGGCGCGGGTTAATATTGTATATACTCACCTCTAAAACCTCATTCTCTGGTTCTTTTGCATTTGTTTCAGGCTTTTATATCCCTTATTGGTGTGAATTGGATCTTAAATAGGTGCTATGCATGTCCAGTAGGGAGTTGTATAGGTGTTTTTCTGAGTCAGGGTAGGTTAGGGTCCAAATGTACATGTCGAGGAAGCTAGGGCCCACTATCTGGACGGGACCACTTTCCGGACATGCCTTTGGTTCTATTACATCGGATAGTGGAGGGATTACTGTATACATCAACTACTTTTACTCTTATTTTCCTGTCACTGAAATATGAAGAAATCAAAGGAAAAAAAGATGTTAGTCCATAGCAAGGGAGTTTGGACAGGAGGGAACGGTGCCATAGTCTATTGAAAGCTTTAGAAATATCAAGGGCTACTGCATGAGTTTCTCCATGTTGGTCAATTGATTGATGGTTGGTATGAGTTAGGTGATTGAGTATGTCAATGGTGGAACTTTTGTGGCAAAAACCATATAGTCTATCACTTTAAGTTGTTGGATTCAAGATGTTTAACAATGTGCTTATTAATTAAAGTTTCAAATACCTTACCAAGAGCAGATGTGACTGCTATTGGACACTAATCAGAGGGGTCAGAGGAACTTCCTCTCTTCGGAATTGGGTGGATATTGGCTTCATTCCATGATTTTGGGAATGAAGAAGTACATATGCATAGTCTGAATAAATTAGCAAGAACAGAGGCATGTTTAGGGGAATACTTTTTCAAAACAATTGGTGGAATTCCATCTGGGCCTGGAGCTTTGTTTGTAGGTAAATTGTTTAGGATGGATTTTATGTATCTTGTCTGAATTTTAAGTTGAACAATTTCGGGAGAGTCAAGTTCAAGTACTGGGACGTTCTTGATGGCATCGTCTATGGTAGAATTTTGGCAAATGTACTGGCAAAAAATATCTGCTTTCACACGTGGGTCATTCGTAAGGTTGCCATCTGAACACTGTAGTAAGGGGAATGGATGATGACTTGTTAACCTGCTGCGTACCGGGCCACTCCCAGCCCTAAGTGTCACCCCCGTGCTAGCCAATTTTTTATTTTTGGCTAAAATGATAGATTTTGATGTGAAAAAAATGAATATGATCATAAAAAAACTCACCGGAGGCTTGAAGTGTGTTTTTTGTAGTCTCTCTGGCCGCGCACAGGTGTGAGCAGGCAGGGAATCCCCAGCGACAGTGAGAGAAAACACGTTTTCTATGCAAGGTAAACTCAGGTATTCTCGCCAACGTGACTCAGGGAAGGTATACGAATGGTCTTAACACTTTTCTGTCCACTTCTCACTCACACACAAAAAAAATCTTATTTCATAAAGAAATTGTGTTTTGGGGGGGAAATAATGACTTATGCAACACTATATGTACCGGTATCACTGTGAATATATTGTCTTGCAGTTACGAGAAACTATGCCTAACTTGACTTCACAATGTACAGCCTTTTCACTTACAGTAAATTATTTACAACATGCCACATTACCAGAGTATTCATCCTCTCACTGTGAATATATCGTCTAACACTTATGAGAACATATGTAAAACTTTACTCCACAAAGTTCAGTCCATACACTTATGAGAAAATATTTACATGTCATCACTGTAAGCAGTACTTATAATAACACTTTCTGAACGGCCATGCCACGTTGAGTACACCGCTTCCCGTCCGATCAGCGAAGTTAAGCAACGTTGGGTCTGGTTAGTACTTGGATGGGTGACTGCCTGGGAACACCAGATGCTGTTGGCATAACGTTCTCCCTACGTGTCGAGTGGGGTTGGTGGAGGATTAGTGCCACTCCCTGTAAAACAATTAACTCTAAGCCCTTGGCCACCCCGTTTGGGATACATGGCGTCTGGCAATGAATGAAAATGAATAACACTTTTTGAGTGTCTTTTTATCGCTCATCAATACCACACTATTGTTTCTCAATAGTTAGCGAGAGTGTGGTACTCCTCGAAGCATGGGTATACGCACAGTCCTACATCACACTCGGCACACATATACCTTGAGTCCCTCCTCTGAGTACGTGGCCTTACACTGCTGTTTGCACACACTTGACTCCTCCGCTGGGGATTCTGATGTGCTGCACTTGGAGGGACGATCCTGGGGAAGTGTCTAGAGGTGAGGCGCAGAGGTGTGGCAGCAGTGTGGTGGTGGCGAGCAGCACTTCTATCTTCCCCATATTCCCCCACTATCTCCCGCACCAGCCTGCAAACATAGCCCTCGAATGTCTCTTGGATGCCTGTGGTCTGTGCGTGGAGATAGTGAGCGTTGAGGACGGTGATGTCAAGGAGATGGAAGAATAACTTTTTATACTACTTCATCGTGGGCCTGGCACAGTCAACGCTAAAAATGATGGCGTCTGATTCATCCATCTGTCGCATATTCACGTTGTACGCCAAGACAGGTTCTGGTTTTCAGATGTGCTGCCGCCCTTCTGCCATGTAATCTATACAGTCTGTGCAGTGTATAAGAGGCCGATGAACAGACAAGAGGAGGAATACTTCGTAGTTGTGGTGCCATGCTGTTGCGAGGATATTATGTGATTTGTAAAAAACAACCTCATTTTTCTGAAGCTTCCTCCGCACCTTCATCATGTGCCGAAGGTTCTTCTTTAGTGCCGCACAGACCAGTTTCGTGCAGGTGAAGGTACCTGGTGAGAAGGGAGCTTGTGTACCAATTATTAAGGTATAAGACGTGCCCTCAATGAAGGCATTCCACGATCATCAATTTTACCACAGCACCTGAGAGTCCCAAACATCTATCTTCTGTGATGTCCGTCTAAACACCTGTGTATAGGACTATGTCCTGCACATACCCAGTCTTACAGTTGCACATCACGAAGATTTTGAAGCCAAACCTGTGTTATTTGCTGGGGATATACTGACGAAAAGCAATATTACCTCTCCATAGCAGTAGACTCTCGTCTATGATGAGGTCTCGGTATGGAGAGAAGAAGGTACGGAATTTCTCTCGAAGATGATCAAAAGTTAGATGTATCCTCCTCATCCTGTCTGTGTTATTTGCGTTAGCAGGGTCAAGGGTGTCAAAAAAATGAAGACGGCTCAGGATGTACTGAAAACGATTCCTTTCCATCACCTTACCAAAAAATTGTGTCACCATTACTGGATCCACAGTCCAATACGAGGGAAGCTGATTTTTTTTCAATATCCCCATCAAAAGCACAAGTGCTAGGAACACATACATTTCACCCAGGGTCACGTCAGGTTCAAACAATCGGCTGTGTCGTGCCTGTGTTGTTCTACCCCATGTTCAGATGCAGCAAAGGCATTGGTCAGGGCCACAATCTTCAAAACAAACTCCACAGGAAAGTAGTTCCTGAAAAAGTCAAACCTACTGGAGGTATGGTGAAGTTCAGGGACACTACACCCTGCCTCATTTTCGTGGGTGAACGGGTGAATGTGGGGGACAAAGTCACTACCGTCCTCCAACTTCCAAGTCGTTTTCTCCTCCTCATCATCATCATCATCACCTCCGTGTTCCTCAGGCTATGGGGAAGCATGGGGAAGTGTGGGGAATGGGGAAGAGTTTCACGTGAGGTGCTGGGTGTGGGGAAGGCGGGAAGACTTTGTCCTGAGTTGCTGAGCTGAGATGGGTCACGGGGAGGCAAGGGAGAGCATGAGCGAGATGAGTCACTCTCCCCCAACAATGGAACTTTCCCAAATCTTCCATGCTTCCTCCTCACACTTTCCTCCCCACGTGGTTAAATTCTTTGCCTCCCCAACCACCCCTCAACTGCAGGACTACCTTCCTCCTCCCTTTCCTCCTCATTGTCGTGATGTGAAAGGCGACGAAGTGCAGGTGGCCTCTTACCACATGTTGCCCTAGTGTAGCCCACATGCCTGGATTTTCTAGGTGAGGGAATTTCATCATCGCTACTACTTTCCTCCTCAGGCTGGATGTAGTCCTTATCCTGCATGTCGTCATCCTCCAGATCACTTTCCGCAGTGTAGGAAACCCTCAGGAGGTCCTGAATCTCCTCGTCAGAGAGACCGTGGCGAGACATCACTGCACTGTGTGACTGACACAAGCAGAGTGAGGCAGAGCGAGCATGAGGCAGAAGCATGTGGGTGTATGGGTCAGGCCTCCTGAGGGCAGATAGAGGAAGGGTTGCCCTACAAGCACACCAATTTTTGCGCACCTTGCTTGAAAATTGCTGTCACAATGAATTTTTGAAATCGAGACCGTTTTAAAACGGCACTGGCACGGGGGACTTTAAAGTTATTATTGAAAGAATTAAGAGTTGACCAAAATATTCTATTGTCATTAGGGTTGTTAAGTAGTTTTGATGCTTGCTTTTGAAGAAAATTAGAATTAGCTAGATTTATTACAGCTTTTGCATGAAATCTAGCATTTTTAAATTGAGAGAGTGATTTAGCTGGTCTTGATTTTAAGTAAGAGTTATATGCTAAAGACTTTTGGGCTGTTGCTCTGGCACAGTTGCCATCAAACCATTTTGGAGAGTTCAATCTTTTAGAGAACTGTTGACTTGGTATGAATAAATCCATACCAGCTAGTATTAAGTCTCAAATGTGGGACTGGGTAGAACTGCGATCACTAGAAAAGAAAGACAGCCATGGAATGTCAGCAAGAGAATTTCTAAATCCATCCCAGTCTGCCCTATCAAAGTGCCATCGGGTCATCCTGACCGGTTCAGAACGGGGAGGTGTGTGGGGGTTAAAAAATCAGGTTTTGATGAGATTGTTGTCAGAGGATCCAAGTGGTGACAGTACCACTACCTTGTATTAATCTGGAGTATTTGTCATGTAACTGTATATATCATGATGTAGTCTAACTGTATTTAGCATTGTAATTAAATAATAGTTTGCACCTCCACAATTCTATGAGGAACTAGAGGCTTGCCATATTGACTCTTCTAGATCTCGTCGAGTTAGTACGTTGTAAATACGCACCTCAGGGACGCTTGGCACCCCAGGCAACCAACCTAAAGATCAGGCTCGTCATCATCTGCTGTCCAGCTCCTTCTAGCTAAGGAACCTTTACGAATTGACCAATTCAATGGAGAATTAGCTAGAAGTTAGGAGAAAAATATTTAGGTGAGTTAGAGTATCAGTTACAGTACACCTAACCCTCCTAAGAGACATGTGAATTTACTTACATATATTTTTTGAGGACCTATAACTTGTCTACTAGAATAATTTTCCTACATACCTATAAGGCCTTCAGTGACATTCCTTAGAGTGCTGTGGTTTGTCATGAATGGATAGTAAAGAACCTAATAAAAATTGGTAAGATTTATATTTTCATTCTGATTTAGTTCAGCTGTTAACAATCACGATCAGACAAACGAGAGCAATATGTCATTATTGCTTAAGCAAATTATATCTCAGCTTCGGAAGCGCAATTAGCAATTTTATCTTATGGATGTTTTACTACAAATTTTGTCACCAGTTTTGTCCCACTACACTGCTTAGTATTACCCATAAATCTAGACTGGCTTGCAACTCATTAAGGTACTTTGCAGCACAACGAACAATTTCCTTGACATTTTGATCTTAGGACTCCATACAGTGTGAATAACAGTTCGTAATATAACCAATGACGCCATTCTGAGAGTGTTTTCGTCAGGGATTTCTATAAATCTCAGTAATATAACTGGGTGATTATATATATATATATATATATATATATATATATATATATATATATATATATATATATTGTTACATAGCCTATGATTTCATCATCCTTTGTGTAATTTTAACGTACCGTATGCTGCATGTTTGATCACGAGCGTGTTCTACCTCACTCCCCCCTTCAACCCTTATAGTAGAGTAAGTCGTTCTTTCTGTTGTTCAGAGCAGGATTGTCAAATCTTTGTCCCCATGGCTTCATTTGCGCGTCCTTCTTACAAGTTGTATCAAGCTCTGCTGGCCCCTATATAATGAGCTCAGTTTCTGCATTATTGCCACTTAGATCTACTCCTCATTTTGTTCACATCTCTGTCCTCCCCTGTACAGTTATTATTGTGAGTGCTCAGGAAGTCTCCAACCATCTAGCAGCTGTGTGTAATTTGAGTATAACTGTTGTTGCATTTTTTTTCTTGTACTGTGTAGCATAAGGTTGATTCTTAGGCCTAGTAAAGTTTTTGTAATTTATGTAAGGTTCTTATTGTCAACCATCATTAATATTATTTTGTATCTGTAATAATATATCTGGCATTCACTGAGTATTATCTGGTACCTCATTTTAACAGGGCTGACTTAGATAAATTTACTCATGCTAATTTTGTGTTAATAGAGGCTATTGCAGTTAACCATATATTTAACCTGTTTTTTGCCATTACATTATCCTTATGAGTCCTGAATGTTTTGTTGTTAGTTTGAGCATTAAACTTTAACTTGTAATTTTACCTAACTCTTTTGTTATGAACCTGGAACTTTACGGGACAGTAGTGACTCTTAGTATTCTCACTTAATGTGTACATTATCTTTCTCTGTTCCGTAACATAAATTTGGCG
Source organism: Coenobita brevimanus (assembly GCF_032717465.1). Classification (NCBI taxonomy): domain Eukaryota; kingdom Metazoa; phylum Arthropoda; class Malacostraca; order Decapoda; family Coenobitidae; genus Coenobita; species Coenobita brevimanus. The sequence goes on from NC_136993.1 coordinate 29,658,128, forward strand.
ACCTCTTATCAGGATATTCAGGATATTATCATAAGGATATTGCTTGATATTTTGTGACTGTTACTTATTCATGATGTCTACTATTACTACACTTGATGAAGCCAAAGATTTTTTGTCAAATGTGCAAACAGTGTGTGATGTTGAAAACAGAACAAAGAATGAACTTAAGTTTGTTGCTCAACAATTGGGAATTGCAATTCACTCTCATCATTCTAAAGATCAAATTGTTGACATGATTAATAAGAGCTTGTTTAATGTAACTCCTCCAAATGAGCAAACGCAGATTGAAATAGCTAAGTTACAGCTAGCCCTGCAGGAGGCTCGTGTTAAGGAGGCTGAATTTCAAGCAAATGCTAAGGAGGCTGAATCTCAGGCTCGGATTCAGGAGGCACAGATACAGGCTCAGGAACAAATTGAACTAGCTAGGATTCAGGGAGACCATGAGTATCGCATGAAACAAGGTGGAACTGGATCATCTAGCTCTGATGATTTTGATGTGGCTAAAAATGTTAAACTTGTCCCTCCTATTAATGAATCCGATTTAACAAAGTATTTTCAGTTGTTTGAGAGGTTAGCTACAGGTTTTAATTGGCCCAAAAACTATTGGCCAGTACTCCTTCAAACTGTTCTCACCGGTAAAGCTCAAGTAACTTATGCATCTTTGCCTCACGATCAATGTGATAATTATGATGTAGTTAAGAGCTTGATTCTTAAGGCCTGTGAGCTTGTTCCTGAAGCCTATAGAGTAAAATTTAGGACAACTTATAAGCAAGATAAGCAATTCCATGTTGAGTATGCAAAAATCAAAGAAGATCTGTTAGAGCAGTGGTTAAATTCTAAGAATGTAGATTCTGATTTTGGTAAATTTAAGCAGATGATTTTGCTGGAGGACTTCAAGAGGTGTGTTAATAAAGATGTAAGCCTATATCTTGATGAGAAAAGAATAGATAATTTGTCTGATGCTGCAGTTTTAGCTGATGAATATGTTCTCACTCACAAGAGATATTCTAGAGAAAAATGGAAAGCTGAGAGTAAGTACGTTGCCTCTACTCAGAGTACAGGTAACAGGAAAGAGAATAAAGATGATGTTTCTCAGGAAGTAAATACCAGCTTCACGTCTAGATTTCGGAAAAGTAAATGTACTTATTGTAGTAAGCTTGGTCATACTACGGAGAAATGTTTCAGGAGACAGCATGATGTGAACAAAAAGGAGTCTTTAAATATTCAGTCAATTGGTCTAGTGTCCACCCTTGAGAGTTCCCAGAATTATTTAACTGAGTTAACTGAACCTGCTTTCAGGGGTAACTTAAATTCTCATGATGGAGCTCCTCTTTTGAGCAGTAACGTGGGTGACACTCTCAAGAGTTCATGTGCTAATTTCCTGTCTGATGGTTTTGTCAGTCCTCTTGACAGTAATGACAGGAAATCAGTTAAAATATATCGTGATACAGGTGCTTGCCAGTCTGACCAATGTTCTAGGCTCTAATGTTAATTCCTCTGATGAAACTGTAATCTTACAAGTTGTAGGGAATAATTACTTCTCTGTCCCTCTGTGCAGAGTGAATTTAGAGTCTGGTTTTGTTAATGGTTCCGTTATGGTTGGGTTGGTTGAGACACTCCCAATGTCAGGTGTAACTTTCTTACTTGTAAATGATATTATTGGAAGTCAAGTGTGTCCAGCTCCTCAGTTGTCTAGTGAGCCAGTGGCTGCGGCCCAGGATTGTGGTGTCCCTGATGTGTTTCCTGCATGTGCTGTCACTAGGGGTAAGTCTAAAGTTACTGGTGATTTAGAGGATAATGATGATGATGATGTTATCCTAGCTGACACTTTTCTTGCTAATTTGGACCACTCACCAGATGAGGCAGTACCCCGTAGTGTTGATAATTTGTCTCGTCAAGAGTTGGTTGAGTTGCAGGTTGCTGACCCTGAGTTGAAAGGTCTAGCTAACTCTGCTTGCAGTGAGGAAGAGTCAGCCGGTGCTTCTACTTGTTATTATATAAAGTCAGGAGTACTTATGAGGAAGTGGAGACCCCCAACAGCATCAGCCGACTGTGAATGGGAGGTTGTACATCAAGTTGTCATCCCTCGTGTTTGTAGGCAGGATATCATTAGAGTGGCTCATGATTCCAGTTTGGCAGGACACCTTAGAGTGAGGAAGACTGTGGCACGCATTTTGAAACACTTCTACTGGCCAAGTATCTTCAGGGATGTTTCCTGGTATTGTAAGTCTTGTCACACCTGTCAAGTTGTGGGGAAGTGTAATCAGACCGAAAAGGTTGCACCTCTAATTCCCATTCCTCCTTTTGAGGCGCCATTCACCCTTGTGTTGGTGGATATTGTGGGCCCTCTTCCTAAGACTTCTTCAGGATTTTCTTATGTGCTGACCCTGACTGATATGGCTACTCGTTATCCTGAAGCCATTCCACTTAGAAATATCTCAGCAAAGAACGTGGTTAAGGAAATGCTAGGGTTCTTCACAAAGTTTGGTCTGCCCAAGGAGGTACAGTCAGACCGGGGAAGTAATTTCATGTCAAATGTTTTCAAGCAGTCTCTGAAAGAGTTGGGCATCACCCAGATCACGTCTTCAGCTTGCAATCCCCGGACCCAAGGAGCGTTGGAGAGATGTCATCAAACACTCAAGTCGATGCTCGGGAAATACTGTTTGGAACATCAGAAAGACTGGGATAAAGGTCTTCCATTTGTTGTGTTTGCTGCAAGAGAATCTCCAAATGAATCACTGGGCTTCTCACCTTTTGAACTACTGTTTGGCCGTGAAGTAAGAGGACCCCTTAAGCTACTCAAGGAATGCTGGCTGTCGGAGGAAGATGACGTCAACCTGCTGGAGTATGTGAGGAAGTTCAAAGAACGGCTGTCCACTGCTTTACAGCTGGCGAGAGAGAATTTAGGAGCTGCTCAGGAGAAGATGAAGACTTGGTATGATAAGAAGTCCAGGTTACACCACTTTCAGCCAGGAGATCAGGTTTTGATTCTGCTACCAGTACATGGGCAACCTCTTCACGCCAAGTTTAGTGGTCCTTATTTCGTGGAGAAGAAACTCAGTGATGTCAACTATGTCATCGCCACACCAGATCGTAGAAAGAACAAGCAACTATGTCACATCAACATGCTAAAGTTATATCACAGGCGGGACGAAAATAACCCAGTCTGCACTGTAGCTGTTCCACCCGAGTCTGCAAGTGAAGCTCTCCCATGCAGTATGAGCCTGAGTGATAGTTTGGGGAAGAATCCTGATATCATGAATGATCTCCAGACTAAGCTTTCTCATCTAGCTCCTGAGGAAAGGCAGGAGTTTTCGGCATTACTGCAGGAGTACCCGCAAGTGTTCCGTGCCACTCCAGGAAGAACCACTGTGTTGATGCATGATGTCGATGTTGGAGACGCAAAGCCAATTAAATTGCTTCCTTACCGTGTGAACCCAGTGAAAGTTCCTCTCATCCAGAAGGAGCTTGGCTACCTGTTGGACCACAAGATGATTGAGCCCTGTCAGAGCGAGTGGAGTTCTCCTGTCACTCTAGTCCCTAAGCCAGGTGGGTCACAGCGGCTTTGCATCGACTACAGACGTGTTAATCAGATAACCAAAACAGACACTTACCCTCTCCCTCACGTGGAAGATTGCATAGACAAGATCGGAAAGGCTAGGTACATAAGTAAGTTTGATTTGTTAAAGGGATACTGGCAAGTACCTATGACTGAACGTGCTAGGGAGATCTCATGTTTTGTAACACTAGGAAAGACTTTTCCATGTTCTGTAATGCCATATGGTATGAAGAATGCACCAGTCACATTTCAGAAGCTCATGAATGTTGTAACAGAGGGTTTGGCAGGGTGTGTTGTTTATATTGATGATGTATTAATCTTCAGTGACAACTGGAAAGATCACCTATGCCATGTCAGTAAATTTCTTGAGCGTTTGGTTCAGGCTAATCTTGTAGCTAATTTATCAAAGTGTGAGTTTGGTCAAGCTAAAGTTCAGTACCTTGGGTACGTAATTGGTGATGGACATGTTGCACTACCAGGAGCTAAGGTTCAGGTTATAAGTGATCTTCCCAGACCTAAAAGTAGGAAAGAGCTACAAAGATTTTTGGGAATGGTAGGTTATTATAGGAGATTTGTTCTTAACTTTTCAATTCTTGTATCACCACTTACAGACCTACTGAAAAAGGGAGTTAAATTTGTCTGGACCGATAACTGTGAATCCTCTTTCACCAAACTTAAAGCTATCCTATTAAGTCAGCCAGTGCTCACTACTCCAAATTTTGCTAAGCCTTTTAAGATGGCTGTTGATGCAAGTGATACAGGAGCTGGGGCTGTTTTGCTGCGAGAGGATGATCAGGGTATTGAACACCCTGTATCTTATTACAGTAAGAAGTTCACTCCACCTCAAAAGAACTACTCAACTATTGAGAAAGAGCTTTTGGCCTTGATTTTGGGTTTACAGCATTTTTCATTTTATTTGTGTTCTGGTTTTGACCCCATGGTCATTTATACCGATCATAACCCACTGAAATTCCTTAGTAAGTTTAAAGATAAAAATCAGAGATTGACAAGATGGAGTCTACTTCTTCAGGAGTATTCATTAGACAGACAACATGTCAAGGGGAAAGAAAATGTTATTGCAGATTGCTTATCTAGAATTTAGACAGATTGTTTTAGAGTAATAAGAAATTTCCTTTGTAAATTTCTTTTTCTCTGTGGGGAGGTGTTACATAGCCTATGATTTCATCATCCTTTGTGTAATTTTAACGTACCGTATGCTGCATGTTTGATCACGAGCGTGTTCTACCTCACTCCCCCCTTCAACCCTTATAGTAGAGTAAGTCGTTCTTTCTGTTGTTCAGAGCAGGATTGTCAAATCTTTGTCCCCATGGCTTCATTTGCGCGTCCTTCTTACAAGTTGTATCAAGCTCTGCTGGCCCCTATATAATGAGCTCAGTCTCTGCATTATTGCCACTTAGATCTACTCCTCATTTTGTTCACATCTCTGTCCTCCCCTGTACAGTTATTATTGTGAGTGCTCAGGAAGACTCCAACCATCTAGCAGCTGTGTGTATTTTGAGTATAACTGTTGTTGCATTTTTTTTCTTGTACTGTGTAGCATAAGGTTGATTCTTAGGCCTAGTAAAGTTTTTGTAATTTATGTAAGGTTCTTATTGTCAGCCATCATTAATAATATTTTGTATCTGTAATAATATATCTGGCATTCACTGAGTATTATCTGGTATCTCATTTTAACAGGGCTGACTTAGATAAATTTACTCATGCTAATTTCATGTTAATAGAGGCTATTGCAGTTAACCATATATTTAACCTGTTTTTTGCCATTACATTATCCTTATGAGTCCTGAACGTTTTGTTGTTAGTTTGAGCATTAAACTTCAACTTGTAATTTTACCTAACTCTTTTGTTTTGCACCTGGAACTTTACGGGACAGTAGTGACTCTTAGTATTCTCACTTAATGTGTACATTATCTTTCTCTGTTCCGTTGTTCCGTAACAATATATATATATATATATATATATATATATATATATATATATATATTATATATATATATATTATATATACATTATCTTTCTCTGTTCCGTAACAATATATATATATATATATATATATATATATATATATATATATATATATATATATATATATATATATATATATATATACAGTAATCACTCCAATATCAGATGTAATAGAGCCATAGGTAGATCCGGATAGTGGTCCTTTCCGGATATTGGGCCCCAGCTTATGGACTTCTACTTATGGACCTTAACTCAGAGAAACACCTATACAACTCCCTCTGGACATGCATAGCACCTATTTAAGACCCAAATCGCACCAATAAGGCACATAAATGACTGAAATAAATGCAAAAGAAACATATGATGAGGGTTTAGAAGTAGGTTCATACAATAATAAACATTCTGGTGACTGGCTCCTGGACTGGTACTTATGGACCCTAACCTAGCCTAACTCAGAAAAACACCTTCGTACTGCACATGCATAGCTCCTAACACCCTATTCACACCAATAAAGGATATTAAAGAGTGAAATGAGGTAAGTATAGTATTGAAAAAAGTACAGTATGAAACATTCTGCCTACTTACAGCAAGTCCATGGCCACCTCGATGAATAACCGCCTCCTCTCAGACTCTGACAGTAAGAAGGATTTCCTGAAGTCTTGCACTGAACTTAGTCAATCGCACACAGAAGTCCGTTCTCTTCACAGTGTGCACTCTTGTCTAACTAATGCTCCATTGCAACTTACTAAGTGTTGTACTTTAACTTTTCCCATTCTTCTAATAATTTTCCAAAGCCAAAACAAACAAGTCTATTTACGTTACATTTTTTTTTCAATTGAGTCTTTTCTCTCACAACTGTAAATCCTTATCACAACACACTGTTTTTTTCACTGCACAACACTCTAAATTCCCGTGTGGTCTAGTGTAGAAGTTCTTGCTGTTTATTCACTGTTAGAGTCCGAGAGTATCACTGGCAGGTGACCTAGGGGTGCATCGCTGGGTCGTGGTGATGGCGTACCCACTGCAGACGACTCTGAAGACAGACGCAAACTCAGGTCGAGCGGTGACTCCACTGTGGCTGATGTGCTGGGCTGTGGCTCGGAGCATGAGGGCCTATCTTGGGGAGGCAACAGAGTGGAGCCAGGGCTGGGCACAGTGGAGGTCACGGGCCTGAAAAAACTGTCAATGGTTGATTGACGCAGTGACCAACGATTCTGACGATTGATGATGTGCTGCCTGAAAGCTCGCACTTCCTCCACGAGTCCCAAGGGCCCCATCTCCCTGTCGCAGTCCGGGTGTTCCAGATAGTCTAGGACGAACTCTAGATGTTCCCAGAGTGCACTCAGCTTGGGGATGGCTGGAGTAGTGTCCTGCTGAGAGGAGTCCGCATCATCGTCACCTTCCTCATCGGAATCTTCAAGTTTGGTACTGACACCTGCAACTGAAGACGCGATCTCGATATCAGACAACGTCTGATACCTAGGATCGCCCTCGTCATCATCCAACTACTCACGAACATCGTCCACATCAACATCATCGCCGTGCATATGTAGCCGTGCATGGAAATCATCCACGTCAAAGCCTAGAAAATCGTACTCCACATCCGTTCCGAGAAGCAGACAAGACCAATCATTTTCCTGAGTCTTCACAAGGACTTCCTTCCATGCACTAGCCCAGTTGTACAGCACAGACTTGATGTTGTAGCAGCGAAGGTTTTCCAAAGTCCGCTTGCCTCATGTGTCCCATCCCTCCCTGCGCTCGTCCTCGTCCTCGAGAACAACCATCACCTCGTCCAGGAACTTCAGACGATATAGGCGCTTTGTTGCCATGATCACTCCTTGGCCTATTGGTTGGATGAGAGCAGTCGTATTAGGTGGCAGAAACATGCACCTAATACGGCCATTTTCAGCAACCAAGTCCTTGTTGCACGGGTGGGCAGGTGCATTGTCGAGGAGAAGGAGGGCCTTTACCTGGTCGCGTGGGATTCCCAGTGTCTTCATCTGGTAATGGATGATCTCCTTGATGAATTGGCGGTGGAACCAGTCTTTGAAGATCACAGCTGTAAATCATGCCTTCAAAGAATGGTACCAGACGATAGGAAGGACATCCATCACCCCACGAAGACACCGAGGCTGTTTTGCACGGCCAACAATAACGGGCTTAAGCCGGTGCATACCGTTAGCATTGGCACAACACAAAGCAGATATCCATTCCTTGGAGAGCTTGCGGCCAGGTACACACTTCTCCATCTCCTCGGCTAGAGTGTTCATTGGCAAAGAGTGATAGAATAAACCAGTTTGGTCAGCGTTGTAGACTTGACCAAGAGTGAGGCCCTCCCTGTCGATAAAGCCCTTCACCTTGTGCCGAAACTCGTCAGTTCCATCCTCGTTAGCGTCCAAAGCTTCGCCATGAGCTTTACGGTTGGTAAGGCCATGCCGTAACTTGAACGCGAAGAGCCAACCCTTGGATGCCTTGAAGTCTAGGGCGTCGTGAAGTCTGGCGAACTTCTCAGCAGCAGCTTTCAGCTCCGTACCACGTACCATCACATCAGCAGCACGTTGCTGCTGATACCAAATCAACGTGGAGCGGTCAACTTCAGCAAACTTGGGGGTAAACATCACCTTCCTCTCCACGTTGCATTTGCTTCTCGACGAGAAGTCAGCCGTGTACTGCATGAGTTTGTCTCGGGATCTGTTAATATCAAAGTAGATCGGGCCAGGTTGAACTTGCAGAGGATCCGGGAAGAAGACCACCCCGCATCTACTTTCACCAATACGAGTATCTCCCGTTTCTTCTCCAGAGTCAACACCAGTCTCTTCCTCTTCTCAGGCGGCGAGGCCATCATCACACACACGAAGAAGAGGCATGAGAGCAGCAGGAGTGCCTGCAGCAGGTAAGGCACCACCACAAAAGCTAGCATGTGGGCAGTAATGACGACGAACGTGCACTTGCGACGAGAGACAGGCGGAAAGTGGGAAGGATGCAGTGGTGCTCTAGCGGACATCGGAGGAATGACGCACCACAACAAAGCTGTCCCGCGCCCCGCACACCAAGTTCAAATTACGGGCAGGAAAAAATCTTTTTTTTTTTTTTTTTTCATTTTTTTTGTGGTTTTCGGACCATTTTGGGAATACTGGATCCTGGGACGATTATGTCCGGTTAGTGAGGATGTTCAGATATTGGGCATTCGGATATTAGAGGGATTACTTATATATATATATATAGATTTAGATATAGATATATATATATATATATATATATATATATATAGATTTAGATATAGATATATATGGCAGGGATAAGTATACAGTTATCATGATTACTTATAATATTTTCACACACATGTATACAGTAGTGAATTATATATATATATATATATATATATATATATATATATATTAGGGTTATGACTTTTTTACAACCTTATTTTCCTGTACCTCAAGTCGATGAACTTTTGCTTTAAATCAAAGAAAATAGCCCTTATTTTTCTGTTAAAAAAAAAAAAAAAAGGCAACCCTGGTGGTTGGGTCTTTTTCCCAGAATACTCCCCCAGTATCCCTGCTTGTTGTATGAGGTGACTAAAAGGGTTGGCGGAGGGTCAGCGCCCCTCCCCAGAAAACAGCTAATTAAAAAGACGAACAAGAAGCCTCGGACAAGGACTGACCAAAAGATGATGACCAAGGACCGCACAAAGGACATGGTACAGATCGCAATGTGCGAATGTTGAGGTGAAGGAGAGAAAGATTGTCCAGGTGATTGAGGGTATGAAAGTGGATGTATGTGGAGTAACTGAAACTAAATGGTGAGGAGAGAGTGTGAGAGAATATAAGTATGGATGCGGTATATGTGCAGGAGTAGGGGAGAATGAGAGGGAAAAAGGAGTGTGTATTGGGAGTAAAAGAGGGAAGAACATCATAAGAGAGTATGGATCAGTTGGCTCAAGGATTGTGAGGGTAAGATTGAAAGTTGGAATACAAATGTGGGCGATTGAGTGTGTCTATGTGCCAATGCAAGATCGTGGAAGCAGAGTGAGAGAAGAGTTCTGAACAAATGTGGAAGTGTGCTTGGAAAAGTAAAGAATGAGAGTGTTTTTGATTGGTGATATGAATGCTAAAGCAGGGAGTGTGAAGGTGGATGGAATATTTGGTGAGTGGGTGTGCCTGATGAGATAGATGAGAATAGCAGTGCATTAGTGAACATTTGTGCTGGGAGGGGGTTGGTGATAGCATCTACCCTCTTCAGGCACAAAATGATCCACAGGTATAGGTGACGAGTGATGAGAAGGGTTGGTGGTGAACTGAATGAAAGGAAGGCAATGATTGATTATGTGTGTGGATGAAAGGATCCAAAGATGTGTAATGGATGCAAGAGCTTATAGAGGTTGGGGGAGAGGACATTCTGACCCACCAAGGTCCAAGTAAAATGGAGAAATAGAAGAAGGGAAGGGCGGGAGGAAGGAGTAGGTACAAAGAGACTGGAAAGGTTACAAGAGGATGAGAAAAAGGCAGAATATAAGAAAGAAGTGGAGGAACGATTGGGTAAATATGATTTGGAGCAGATGGGATCGTGGAAGGTGTGTGCAAGATATTCACAGAAGAAATATGTGCAGCATGTGATTGGTGTGTGGGGTGAAGAGAAGACGGAAGGGGGTGCAAGGAACAGCATGGTGGAATGAAGAGGTGAGACAGGCTGTGGCACAAAAGAAGAAAGCATACAATGAATGGATGAGAAACAGGGACGTGGAAGAAGTTGAGAAATAGGGGCATGGAAGAAGTTGAGAAACAGGGGCGTGGAAGAAGTACAGAGGCGGAAGAGAGAGTTATATGTAGAAAGGAATAGAGAGGTGAAAAGATTAGTAAGAGAGAATAAGAAGAGAGTGGATGAGGAATTTAGAAGGAATTTCAGTGTAAAGTGGAGGGATTGTAAGCAAATGTTCTGGAAAGAGGTGAAGAGAGTAAGACAGGATGGCAGTGAAGGTAGTAGGGGGATGAAGGATAAAATTTGTAGATTACTGGTGGAGAAAGGAGCAAAAGTGAGCAGATGGAGAGAACACTTTAAGGAATTGTTGAGCACAGAGAATGGAAGTAATGCGAGTATAAGTGGCTGGAGAATGGCTGGGAGAAGGAGGGAGGTGAGAAGACAGGAAGAAATCAGTAGGATAGAAGTTGTGGAAGTAATGAAGAAAGTCAAATTGGGGAAAGGCGCAGGAATTGATGAAGTGTGTGATGAAATGCTGAAGGATGGGGGAGAGATAGTAGTAGAATGGATGTGGAAGATGTGCAGGTTGACCTGGGAGGAAGGTAGAGTAAAGTCATGTATAATTATTACCTTCTACAAATGAAAAGAAAAAGAAGTGTTTGATAATCATAGCGGCATTTGTCTTAGTGTAATAGGAAAAGTGTATGATAGGATACTTATTGACAAAGTTAGGTAAATAACAGGGGAATTAGTTGGAGAAGAACAAGGAGGCTTTAGGAAGGGAAGAGGTTGTGTAGATCAGATATTCATTCTTAGATCTTTAGTGGAAAAGTTTCTAGAGACGGAAAAGAAGTTGTATGCGGCCTTCCTGGATCTGGAGAAAGCATATGACAGCGTGGATAGAGAAGGATTGTGGAAAGTATTAAGAATATATGGAGTAGATGGGAAGTTATATAATGCCGTGAAGAGTATGTATGATGGTGCTAAGGCTGCAGTGCGTGTGGTTGTGAACTAAGTGAATTTTTCTCTTTGAAGGTTGGGTTGAAACAGGGATGTGTCATTTCTCCATGGTTGTTCAATCTGTACATGGATAGTGTAATAAGAGATACAAGGTTGGGCAGTTGATGTTGGAGTGACCCTAGTGAGAGAGGGTTGTGTTTGGAAACTCCCTGTACCGTTGTTTGGAGATGATACTGTGTTGTTAAGTGAAGACGAAGGGGAGCTGCAAGGCTTAGTAGATGAGTTTGGGAGTGTGTGTAAGAAACGGAATCTAAAGGTGAATGTAGGGAGGAGTAAAGTGATGGTCTTTGAGAGAGGTGAAGTCAGTGAATGTACAATAAGGCTGGATGGTGAGGAAATGGAAAATGTGAGTACGTTTAAGTACTTGGGGAATGTGATGAGTAAGGATGGAAGTTTGGAGGGTGAAGTGCTTCAAAGTGTACAACAAGGAAGAAAGGTTGCTGGTTCTTTGAAAACAGTGATAAAAGACATGGAAGTGACAAAGTTACTACATGACAGTATTCTGATACCAACTCTAACGTATGGAAGTGAAGCTTGGACGTTGTTGGAAGGACACAAGTCAAGAGTGAGAGCAGTGGAAATGAGTTATTTACGTGGAGCCTGTGGAATCACTTAGAGAGAGCGTTGTAGTGTGGATGTGGATGTGATTGGAAGCGTAAACAGGAACATACTGAGGTGGTTTGGCCATGTGGAGAGGATGAAAGGTGAGAGACTGACGAGGAGAGTGTATGTGTGTGAAGTGGAGGGGGGTAGAGGGAGGGGGAGGCCAAAGATGAGATGGAGGGATGGAGTGGAGAGTTATTTGAGGGAGGGAGGTGTGAGTTGGGAGCAGGGCAGTGAAATGGCGGGGGACAGGACGACTTGGAGGCGATTTGTTTGTGGCCATCCCAAACGGGATTAAGGCGTCTGGCAATAGGTAGATAGATAGAGATATTCAAATGTACACTAATATTAATAAATAACGAGCTTATACAAATGCATTAATACTTAAAATCACTGCTTATTACCTACAATAAATCTAAGTTCAAGTTTGGCTTTGTTTCTCCAGGCAGAATAAAGTTTATGTATCACTTTGACTGCACATTATGCGCACTGATTACTTCTTGGTACTGTATCTTGTATCAGGATGGCTCCCGCTTCCAGTGATTCTGCAGTGAATTTAGTGCTTTTTTTTTTTTTTTTTTTTTTACGTGTCCGACTCTGGGCAAAGGCTTCAGGGCCTATTTCTCGGGGGCAGTGACCTATCCCAAGGCCCAGTAGTCCTCCTACACCTCCACATGTCACGACTTCGGTGCTAACACCCACCATCCATACTGAATTCATGCTAGGGCTGTCTTGTACAGGATTGGTGTATTGGTATTAGCGGGGGTATTTTTACGACATGTCGGCGGGTCATCTGGTAGATCAGGAAAGTCTGCTTTTTAGAAAATTCAAATCCTTAAACAGTTCCCTGTCCCAGCCGGGATTCGATCCTGGGTCCATTAGGACTGCAAGCCGCCTCTCTGCCGGTTCAACCACCGCCTCCCCCTTTTGTAAAGTTTCAATATTTCTGACAAGTTCTTGAAGTCATTTTCATTCTACGTTTGATTAGTTAATCAATACTCTGCCCATTCGTACGAATTGAATCTGCATATCTTCTCCAATGTCTACCTTGTTGTAAGCATAAGAATGAATGCAAAGATAGCAAGAATTGCACTTGAATTCCACCTCGCACTACTGATACTTGGAATTTTGTGAAAGTTACTCAAAAGAAAATGCCCTTTTTCTTCAAAGAATCTAAACACTCATGTTAAATGGTACAAAAACTTCATGTCATCTCTCCATCCTGACTAATCGAGAATCTCTTCTATTACATTAACAAACTGTGATTTTAGTTATTTCATAATTCTTTATTAACTGAGCCACAAATGGATATTCTATGTTTGGAGAATTGGTGTTAGCGCCAAGTTCTTCGTCCATCACCAGACGAAGAATCCTGTCCAGAATGTGATGCTGACAACCGATAAATTGTAGTCTGTTGAAACTCTTATCCGAGAACATTTGTTGTAATCTGGCAACAATTCTACTATTTTTCCCAGTGTTAAAGATAGTTGTATCAGCAATGATCATTTTTATTGCATGCCATAAGTTGTATTCATCAATAACTTTTGCAATTCCTTCAGCAACAGTTTCAGCCTTGGCATTTTCCAAACGCAATGCATCCAATTTTATTTCGGTTCGTTTATTTTGAAGCAGTACTACCTGGAACATATTTTCATCTATCTGCTGTCCATCAAAATGAATACACCATGTTTCCAACTGTAACTTTTCAATAATTTCCTTCAGTGTAGCAACCTCTTGTATATTGGCTTGTAAAAAGCTGTTTGACTTGGAGCTGGAATGTCAGTACCATGATGTGACAATTGTTTGCATATTTTAGCAGCTTTATTTGTCGAAACTCCAGTGGATGTCACCAAGTTAGCTGCAACTTTACTTTGGTTGGTGGATGATTAGTCTCATCTTAATCCTCATATTCGCTGTCATCAGATTCAGTGCAACTACCACTAGATGAAAGATTGTAATATGTTGATGTTAACATAGGTTCATCAGGCAGTTTTAGTCATTTTGAAAGGTGAATGGTTTCGTTACTTGCAACTTGACATGTTGAGTACCCCACTTCTCATTTGCTTTGCACTTATAGGTGCTAGAGTTGTTTATCTTCAGTGGATAACCACTGACCATTTACTTTTGTGAAATCATAAAGGTTATTTAGGGCATCATATTTTCTCTTCTTGACACATTCATTGTAAGATTTTAGCACCTTGTCAAGCTTTGCTTGTATTGCTTGATCTGATACATGTGAAAAGTTCAATTTATTCTCCCATAATTTTGTAAGTTCTTTGGAAATTTTAACTATTTGTTCTTTTCTTAATTTGATTTTTGCTCCAAGAAACTGGTAACGTCCAACAACTTGCAATAGTTTTGGCATTCTGCATTTTTATTCTAAGGAAGATTCTTGTAAAGGCACAATTCCTCTTCTATGTGACTGCTGGATCCACGTCAAATTATTGGTCCAGACATCCTTGTTCTTCTGTACAATAGTATCACTTCTTTTGTGCGACATCATGCTTACCCGAAAAACAAAAATATTTAATATATAACAGGAACACACTAAGCAATTATTTTGCTGACTGTTCACCTGCAAACTGCGAAGATAACTGTTAGATGCCTAAAACTGCGTCCCATTTTATAATATTTAGATAATTCTAGAATGTTCCAATGTTAAACCATACTACAGTAGAGCGATATTAACTGTTCTAGTAAGTTCTAAACAATTCTAAAATCTTTTGTGCAAGTCTAGGAAGTTCTAAACAATTCTACAATCTCTTGTGTAAGTCTTTTGTGCAAGTTATAAAAAAGTATATATATATAGATTAAGAAAGTGATCGATCTTGCGTGTGTTAACATTAAATATAAGGTTATGCATTTTTTTGATGTGGGAGTGACCTTTTCTTAAAACTGAGGGGAATAAGGGCTTTTTCTTCATTTTTAAACAAAAGTTCATATTTATGGTACAGGCTACCTTTTATTTGAAAAAAAAAAAGTTATAACCCTAATATATATATATATATATATATATATATATATATATATATATATATATATATATATATATATTTATATATATATAAAATTCACTACTGTATACATATGTGTGTAAATTATTATAGGTATTCATGACAACTATTCTTATCCCTGCCACCACGTGATATTAAAACAAAACAAAATCCTGGGAATGAAATGTTATAATTAAGACACGGAAGTAGTGCACACTGGTGCAATAGGGCAAGAAATGAGATACTTTTGTTTAGACTTTGTTGCAAGGAACTGAGCGAATGTATCTATATGCCATGATATATAGTCCAGTTTAACTGTACAACCACACAAGGTGGTAGGATGGCAGAACTACCCTAAAAGTGATGACTTCCACCATAATATGTAGGACAAACTGGAGGTCTTACCTTGTTGTAACAGCACTCGAACACAGCTGGATGCCTTTATCATTAGCCCTGCACGATGACCAGCCTGGGTTTGTAGACAGGAGGGAAATATTGTCATTACTGCAAGGACCCCCAACAAAGCCGTTAGAAGTGCTGCCCAAACACAAGGACTCAGGGGTAGTAGGAAGCTCCAGGGGTTCACGTCAGGCTTGCCACGACCCACGATCATCCTGAGGTACGTGACATCGACGGGGAAGGTGAAGTCCACTACCTTGGCTCTCGCGGAAGTGATGTCAAAGAGGCCAATGCTGATGTCAACTTCCTGAAATTTCATTAGTATCAGAAGCGCAATACTGTCAGGTACCTCAAACTCAGTCATATCGTCCTATTAACATTTTTTTAAAGTCAGTCTCTGATGTCTTTTTGTCCGTTTTGTGCCTGGTCGATTTAGCTATCTATTATCTATCCATCTTTCAGCCTGTATATGCATCTTTAATACCATCTCAGTCACGCTGCTCTTCAAGGCCAGACCTCTATTACACACTAATACTGTCCCAAGCTCATTTGTTGCCATCTGTACGTATTAGTGTGTTATATTAAAAGAGATAGCATGACGTTGGGAGAATTATGGGTGGGATGTAAATTGTCTAGAATCTGGTGTAAAGTCTGTGAGTAGTGTATTATTAATTTCAACTAGAGTAAGAGACTGTGGTGGCTATTACGTCAGTAGAAAGGGAAATTATTCAGATATCAAGATGGGGTTGGGGGATTAACGAAGACTAGGGCCTGTATCCCTATCAGTTAAGGATGTTCCCTAACACATCCCCCTATGCGATTTATTTTGCTTATTATACATTACTAAGTGGAGGCCCGCATTCTAGCAGGTTAAGGAAGCTCCATATCACCTTTTTGCAAGCGATTTATTGTGCTTATTATACGTTAGTATCGTATTTCTTGTTGCATAAATCATTCTTATACTGCCATACTGTGCATAATATGGTGCAAAAAGATATGAACAACCTGATCCAAAAATAAAAAGCGGAGGAAGAGGTGCTACGGAGCCTTCTTTAATGACAAGAATAAGGACTTTAATCTAAATCCAGTTTGAGGGGTCTCTCCTAAGCTGAATAAAATTATATTGCAAGAACAAAAAATAAAGTTACAAGTACAGTAGTAGTAGTAGCAACAGTAGCAGCAGCAGTAATAGTAGTAGTAGTAGTTGTTGTTGTTATTGTTGTTGTTGTTATTGTTGTAATACTAGTGATAGTAGTACTATAGTCACGGCACTCGTCTCTGAGATTATTATCGTGCCCTGACAACCTACGATTAAAAAATGCGTCTAATTTTGTGTATAATATGAGACGCATGTGATTCGTGTATAATATGTTCGTGTATAATAATGCTCGTATATAATATATTCTTGGATATTAATATGATTCTTGAATAATATGATACAAAATCGGATGCACATTTTGAATGATAGGTTGCCAGGGTACAATAATGAGAACCTCAGAGTCATGCGCCATGACTTTAATACCATTTTAGTCAAGCTGATCTTCAATGAACTGATTAAATGACAAAATATAAAGAAAGCGTGATTTTCTCAACATCCGTTACATAATGATACAAGGCCGTAAATGGACCTACTACTCTCATTGACATTCCGATCATGCCGGTCCAGGACCCATCAGGCTGTTCCCCGCCCCACTCTCTGTCAGTGGGGATCACATAGTCGTATCTGCAAAGATAGTAACAGGGAATGAATCTAACACCATTCCTATTTTATTTTCACAATTATATATGTATGTACAGTATATATATCTATATCTATCTTTATCTATCTATCTATCCATATATCTATATCAATATCTGTCTGTCTATCTATATCTATATCTATCTATCTATATATATATTACAATATGGATATAGATAGATAATAATGACAGTGTAGAACCGTGAGCGTGTGCATGTCCGTGTGTGTGTGTGTGTGTGTGTGTGTGTGTGTGTGTGTGTGTGTGTGTGTGTGTGTGTGTGTGTGTGTGTGCGTTCTTACCTAAGTGTTCTTACCTAATTGTATCTTTACAGGAATGAGTCAAGCTCGCACACTTCCATGTATTAAACCATTTTTATCACACATATCCTTGAATTTATTAATAGTTTTGGCACACACTACTTCATTGGATAGTGCATTCCACTGATCAACTGCCCTATTTGTGAAACTGAATTTCTTTACGTCTTTATCATCTCTCTTTTTATACAGTTTTTTGCAATGTCCTTTTGCTGATGCTTTACAATATGATGTATATTCATTTATGTCTATTTTCTGTTTTGCTGAGATGCACTTATAAAGCATAATCATGTCTCCCCTTCTCATTCTCTCCTGCAGCATTGGTAGATTCAATCTTTCCAGTCTTTCTCCATAGCTTAGATCCCTTAAGCTTGATACCCATCTTGTAGCGGCCCTTTTTATTTTGTCAGTCATATCTATGTGTTTTTTGAGATGAGGATTCCAGACTATTGATGCATACTCCAGGGTTGGTCTGATGAATGATGTTATCTTCCTCAGCATATCTTCATTTATATATGTGAATACTGTCTCATATTAGCAAGCAATGTATACAGGTTTCGTAACTTCTGAATGATGTGATCATCTGGAGATCGGCTGTTATTGATAATTAATCCTTGGTCCTTCTCCTTTTCTGATATGTTTGGGGTTGATCGTCTGAACTTATAATCCCAATCTGGTCGTTTCTCACTTTTACCAAGTTTAATTACATGATACTTATCCACATTAAATTCCATTTGGCCTTTATTGCTCCTTTTATGAAGCTTGTTCAATTCCTCTTGCAGCTCTTTAAAAGAATCTATGTTAGTAATTATCCTTTGAATTTTTGCATCATCTGCAAACATATTTAGATACAGTAGCTTCCATTTCCAGTTTTACTGTCTATGTCATTTATATATACTAAAATCATAATTGGTGCCAGCACTGAGCCCTGTGGCACTCTGCTTGTCACTTCCCTCCATGATGAGTAATTTCCCCTTAATAAGGCTCTCGTTTCCCTTTTTCTGAGAAAATCCTGCATCCAACAGTGGAGATTGCCTTGGATACCTCCTTGATGGTACAGTTTCCATATAACTCTTTGGTGCGGTAGTCTGTCAAATGCTTTCTTAAAATCTAAATAGATACTGTCCACCAATCCTTCTCTTTTCTGTAATGTTTCTGTAACTCTATCAAAATAGCTTGAAAGAATAGTAACACATGATTTGCTTCTTAAAACCGAACTGCCTCTCTGTTATCATACCGTGTTCTTCTAGATGTTTTACCCAAATTTCCCTTATCAACTTTTCTAGTATCTTACTCACAACACTGGTCAGTGATACTGGTCGGCAGTTGAGTGGATCCAGTCTATTCCCTTTCATGAATAGGGGAACAATGTTTGCTTTCTTCCAAATGTAAGGTAGTTTACCTTGACCTAAAGATTCCTTAAATATTAAATACAATGGTCTGCTTAGCTCTTCTGCACATTCATGCAACACCCAACCTGAAATTACATCAGAACCATTTGCTTTTCCTTTGTCCAATTTACGTAACTCCTCCTGTACTTTTTTTTTTTTTTCTGGTATTTGCATATCTGGTAATACATGTGGGCATGCATATTCCATATCGTCTCTCAATTTTTTTTCTTTTGTAAAAACTTGTAAGTTTTTATTTAGTACTTCACAAATATATTTTCCTTGTGTATACATGATCCCCTCATCCGTAATGGTCTGTATTTTATGTTTAACTTTGGTTTTACTTCAGATGTAGCTGTAAAAGAGCTTTGGTTGATCACTACTTTCATTTACAAAGTCCTCCTGAAACTGTCTCTGAGCCTCCCTCCTTATCTTTGTGTAATCATTTCTTGCCTGTTTATAGTTGTTATATGCTCTCTTACTATTGTGTCTTCTGTATCTATTCCACAGCAAGTCTCTTTTTTTGCGTTTTTACACTCTGCATTAAACCATTTTTATATTTTCATATCTATTGCTTTGTGCTGTGAGATGTTATTTTGGACTCCTGTTTCATACAGATCACAGAATTCTCTATACATAATATTTAAATCTTGTCCCCTAAATTCTTTTTCCCAATCTGTTTCTAAGAAATACTTCTTCAGGTCATGATAATTTCCCTTTTTGTAATTTAGACTTTTTTAAAACTCTTATTGCTGGTAACGTCATATGCAGTCCAGAAGACACATTTTAATACTAAATTGTCGCTTTTGCCGAATGGGGGATGATATATTATATTGTCAATTTCATTTTCTTGCCTGGTAAATATTAGATCTAGTATGGATGGATCATCGAGTCCTCTTTTTCAGGTGTTTTCCTTTACATGCTGTGTTAGGAAGAACTGCACAAGATGCAAGAGCTTTTGACCCCAACTACTTTCATGGCTTTTTACATCTAGAGTATTCCAATTTATAATTGAACTGAAGTCTCCAGTTAGTACAATTCTTTCAGATTTCTCTTCCATTCTTTGTAATAATGATCTTAACTCTGAATTGTACTTTCTGCCAGGTCTTCATGTTCGCCTCTTTCCCAGATGTTTGTTTTAGGCGGCATGTATAAAATTGCCAAATTAAGTTCCCTTCATATGTGTTAATTTCCAATGCAATCAGTTCTACTTGTGAGGGTATATCTAGTTTCGTTTCTTTGACTTGGAGATTTTTCTTTAAGATTATAGTTCCTTCTCCCTTTCTTAAATTTCTGTCTCTACTCCATATATTGTATTTCGCTAGTTTTAGGGTTTCGTTTGATATATCTGGGGTTAATTTTGTTTCAGTTAGGCAGATAATGTGCGGTTCCTTTTCTTTGATATAGTCTTCTATCTCTAATAATTTAGACACCATTCTATCTACATTTGAGTAAATCAACCTAACTGTGGGAAATATTTTTCACCAGAGCAGTTGCTCTCCCTACATTTTGTTTAGTTGCCCTTGGTTAAAAGCAGAGGAAAACTAGAAACCGTTGTTAACAGTTCAAGCGGCTTTTAGAACCCAGAAAGTACGTTCTCTTTAATAATTCTTGTTATTGATAAATTAAATGCTACTGCATTTAACCCTCGTGGACAACTATATATTGTAAATACATGTAATTATATGGAATTTTCCACTGACCTAAACTGCGTCTGCGCGTTAGATGACGTGGCGAGGATGGAAAGATCTTCATGTAAAAGCAGATGTGGAATTAAGATATTTACACAGTTAAAGGGAGTATTTGGTTTAACTTTAGTTTAATTAAAACTAAGATTAATTTGTTAGATTCGCCTGTACATATCATGATGTAATCTAACTGTATTTAGTACTGTAATTAATTAATAGTTGGCAAACTACCATTCTATGAGGGAGGTAGAACTTGCCACACACCGCACTCTACTCGTAGTCATAGTCAAGCTAGCACGTTGTACATAAGCACCTAAAGGACGCTTGATTGCTCAAGCAGTTACACAAAGCAGCCCCATCGTCATCGGTTGTCCTACAATCCCTCTTCACTAGCTAAGTAACCTTTATGAATTGGCCAATTCAAGGGGGATTAGCTAAGAGATAGAAGAGAAATAGTTATTGTAGGTGAGTTAAGGTTAAGTTACGGTTCACTTAACCCTATGAGACTTGTTTGAATTTACTTAAGGACAACTTTAGGGAAGAGTAACGACCTACGAGTTGTTTATTAGGAAATACCAGAAATTTCTTACATAGCGGTGCCCCGACTGGGATACTGACTTGTATACATAAATTATTTTTCACATTTTGGTGCCCAGAGACAGGGCCCCGATTTGTTTACTAGAACCTCCGAGTATTTTTCACATTCTTGGTGCCCTGACCGAGTGAGGAGAGCCGATGTGTGCAGAGGCACTGAATGTGTTTAAGGTTGCTTTCGTTGGGCATAGTTTACTACTACGTTCGGTTGTATAGGAGGATGTGGAAATACGTATCTACCGTGCTCCAGGAGGAAAGGCATGCTCTTTCTCTCAAGATGATAGGCTGACTGCCGTATTAGATCGGGAGCATGACCGGACTGTCCTATTCCTGGGAGGAAATGATATCCATGAGGAAGTGGAGGTCAATGAAGTAGTGGAGAATATTTTAGCAGTGGTAGGAGCCATAGAGGGCTCTTGTAAATCATCAGTAGCCATAACTCTCCTCGAGCCAAGGAACCTGCCATATGGCTCTCCAGTTTATGGAACATAAATTAATTAGCAGAGCTGTGAACAGGAAGTTGCAACGGATCAGGAAGTTGAGGGATTTCATACATTTTAATGCCAAGCCCTTCCAAGCAACGTTGAATGCTGATAGTATACATTGGAACCATCATGGTACGCAAGCGGTTCTGCATAAGTAAGGAGAGTTCTATGCTGTACAAGCAATGGGTGGGTTTATGGAGTATTAAGAGGTAATAAAGTCTGAACTCTGGGAATATGGGTGTTTTGGCAATTGAGTGTGTAGATGAAATATAACCCTAGAGGTTTAATAACCCTGGGGGATAGGTTGATATTATGGACCTAATCCCTACACTCCTCAAAATTAAATGAATAATTAGCTGAGCTGTAATGAATATTTGGAAACTGAGAGGGTGGATAAACACAACCTTAGAGGTTTAATAACCCAGGGGGATAATTTGCACAAAGATGACCTAATCCCTACCCTCTTCAAAATTTAAAATAATCAGAGAATTACTAAGCTTGGGTAAAATTGTGGTTGAAACTCATAATTAAATCATTAAATTAGAAATCAGTCAACATGTCTGTTTCTTTATTGCAAAGATCTTCTAGTAGGAAGGCAGGATGGGTAACTAGAGCCATAAATGACTATAAACAGTCGTTAGAGGAAATACCTCTGTCCAAGGAGAAAATAAATAATCTCCTAAGTATCCTGAAAGATCGATGGAATAAGTATGAAGAGAGTTACCTAACTTTAGAAGCGGCTATAATAAAGGCTGATGATAAGGAACTCTTAGTCAGAAACTACGAAGTTTGAAGGTAAAGTAGAAGAATACTTAACTGTAGTAAAGACACTAGAGTCAAAATTAGCTGACACTGCCGCGGAAACAAAAGTTGTGACACAGCAGAGTAGAGCTGTGTTACCACAAATAATGCTTTCGGAGTTTGATGGGGAACAGAACTGGAAATCCTTCTGGAACCAGTTTAAATATTTGGTACACGATAGAACAGATCTCCCTAAAGTCAGCAAACTTGCATATCTGTTAGGACAGGTCAAAGGAACACCATATGAACTGATAAAAGGATTACCAGTAATAGAAAATAACTATGAGGTGGCCTTGACCATCCTTAGACAAAACTACGAAGACAGGGAGCAAGTTATTACACAGTTACTGAAGGCTCTAATTGAATATCCCATACCTAGAGACGATTTTGATTCCTTGCAAAAATTTAGAATTGCAATAAGTTGTAATTTAAAGGCTTTAAGTACTTACGAAGATATTAAGGCATCAGACTGGGTGCTTTCAAGAATTTTGTCCTGAAAGCTTCCACCAAAAACTAAGGATGCTTTGTATGGTAGGTACCAAAAGGATAATTTCTCCTGCGAAGAGATTGAGGAAGGCTTGATGCAACTCTGTAAACATTTGCAAGGAACAGTAAAACCTACTGAGGTCAAACAGAATACTGAAATAAAGAAAAAATCCACTAACCAACTGCTTGGGAAAGCTAAGTCAGAGAAGACTAAGTATGTGCCTAATGAAGAGATAGGTGCTTTCCTTAGTTCCTTAAAGGGTGAAGATAAAGTATTTAAGACAAGGATTAGACATGCTGAGGATATTAAGGAAGTAAAACCTTCCATGGTAAAAGACAGGAAGGTTTGTGTATTCTGTGGTGAGCAACATTCCAGTGCATCTTGTCAATAGTATCTTGATTATGCTTCTAGAGTAGGAAAGCTTCAGGAACTGGGATGTTTTATAATTTGTATGAACTCCGAACATACTGGCGCAGACTGTAAGACTAAATTAAATCTTTGTTTTAAATGCCAAAAAGATCATCATGGTAATGCTTTATGTCCTAGGATGAAAATTGTGGTTCCTAAACCTGCAAGCGTCAATATGACAATTGCAAAAGGGAATGCTCCATTAGTAATGCTAGCTGCAGTTCCCATAGCCGATGTGAAAGTATTGTTTGAGAATAGAAACCTATTAGTATGTACCCTGTTTGACACTAGTGCTCAGAAAACCTTTATTTCTGCAGACATTGTGAAGAAATTTAAGTTACCTATTATTGGCAAGGTAAATCTAGCCATTACAGGATTCTTAACAACTAGGAAGGCTCAGTCTTTTGATTTAGTTAGACCTGTAATACAATTAGGCAGATATAAATGCCGTAGAACAGCTGCTGTGCTTGATAATATGGAGACAAGTATATGCATAAAGGGATTGAAGGAAACCTCTGATCATCTACAAAGCTCAGGGATAAAGTTGGCTGAACGGCATGTGGAATTAGATACTGTGGGTCCCATAAAAATGATAATTGGTTCTGATTATTGTGGAAGATTCCTATATAGGACGTTCAAAAGGAATAAGGTACAGTTGCTACAGAGTCCAGGAGGTAACCTTATTATGGGTCAGTTGCCTTTATCGAAAACAAGTTAAAGAAGAGGCCAAACTAGTAGACTCAGTCTTTGTTACCCCCACACAGTCATTGATGGTAGCTAGAATAGGTGCAGAAGTAGAACCTACTCAGATAAATGATTTGTTGGATGAAAATATTGAACCTGTACACAAATTGTGGGACCTAGGCAGTGTAGGTATACACTCTGAGGAACCAACCCCTGAAGATAAAATAACTTTGAATTTGTATAACCAGTCAGTAAAATTTAAGGATAGTATTGGGTAGGATTACCATGGAATCTAAACCATTCGGAGTTACCAACAAATTACCAAGCAGCTAAGGCTCAGTTAAATTCTCTTCTAAGAAAGTTGAGAGAGAAACCAGAACATTTGACCCTATATGATATTATAAAGGATCAACTGGAGAATAAATTAATAGAAGAGGTAGAATTCCCTGTTAACCACAAAGAAGGACACTACTTACCGCATCATGCTGTAAACAAGGATTCAGTAACTACTCCCATAAGGATAGTATTCAATTGTAGTTGTAAAGATTCCAAGGGATCAGCTAGCTTGAACGATTGCCTATACTCTGGACCTACACTAACAGAGAAGTTGGGGAATGTGTTACTACGATTTACAGTAGAGAGAAACCTTACGCTTACACAGCAGACATTAGTAAACCTTTTCTCAGAATAGGACTGAGAGTGGAGGATAGGAAATTTACAAAATTCCTCTGCTCTCATGATCCTCAAAGTGAGGATAGTCCATTGAAAACTTACTGTTTCCGATCGGTGCTCTTTGGTTCTTGTGCTAGTCCTTTCCTACTTTCCAACACTTTAAAGCATCATTTTGAAAATGCCAAATCCCCAGAAATAGGGCAGGCTTTTTACATGGATAATTTGCAAGGTGTTCCTGATACAGTGCTCTTTGGTTCTTGTGCTAGTCCTTTCCTACTTTCCAACACTTTAAAGCATCATTTTGAAAATGCCAAATCCCCAGAAATAGGGCAGGCTTTTTACATGGATAATTTGCAAGGTGTTCCTGATACAGAGTCGGAAGCATTGAAGGCGTATGAAGTAGCCAATTCTGAATGTGGGAAGGCAAATTTGCCGTTTCAGAGCTGGAATACAAATTCACCGCTTTTGAGGAATTAAATACAAGAGGACTATCCAGATTCTGACATTCCCAAAATTAAAAATGTGTTAGGTCTTAACTAGGATACAACAGCTGATGTAATAAGTTTGAAACCAATTAAGTTCTCTGATGTCACCCTCACCAAGAGGTCCTTGTTAAGTCAGGTTTCCAAGCTATTTGACCCATTAGGGTTGTTCAGTCCTATAGTTATTAGGGGCAAATGTTTAGTACAGAAGGCTTGGTGAGAAAAGTTAGACTGGAACACTGAATTAGGTGATACATATGTGGAACAATGGAAACAGATTAGAAAGAAGTTTGAAAGCACATCAAGCATATGTAATCCCAGGGAAATAAACAGTAATAAGAAGTCGCACTTACACATATTTTATGATGCTTCTCAAAGGGCCTATGGAGCAGTAGCTTATTGCGCAACAGGAGAGGATAGTAAGATTATTATGTCCAAAGCCAGAGTTGCATCAATTAAGGGAAGAACCGAACCTCAAATGGAATTGGCTTCCATAGAAGTTGGAACTAAATTGGCCTGGTATATAACAACTACTCTTGATACTCAGTTTGAGGATATTTACATATGGACTGACAGTGAGATTTGTCTTTACTGGATAGGGTAGGAAGACAGTAAAATTCCTTTCGTCTGTAATAGAGTGAAGACTATTAAGGAGCTGTCTTCCAAATTTAATTTCATGCATGTGTCCTCCAAACAAAATCCAGCTAATCTACTCTCGAGAGCTTCGACCGTAGGGAAACTGATCAAAGATTACTTGTGGTTTAAAGGTCCTAAATGGTTACTCACTAAGGATTGGGCCGACCAGAAACAGTACAGTATTGCTGAGGTTAGTGTAGTGAACTTGGATCCTGTAGTACCTGAGCCAGAAGTAATTGACATCAGCCGATTCTCGTCAATAAGACAACTTCTAAATACTACTAAATTGATTGTTGAATTTTGGAATAAGAATGTGGGATTTCAGAAATTAGATCCCCTAGAATACTGGCTGAAAAGAGTACAAAGGAATTCTTACGGGGAAATATATAAACTTTTAGGCCAAGACACTGGGAAAGGGAATAAGCTGATGAAGAATTTAAGCTTGTTCTTAGACGGAAAAGGTTTTATAAGATGTAGAGGCCGATTGGTAAAGGCTGACTTGCCCATCCAAACCAAACACCCCATTTTATTACCCAAGAGCGAGTGCTTTGTACAACTTATTATAAAAGAAGCCCATGATTCCACTCTCCATGGAGGTGTACCACAGACCTTAGCCCAAATTCGGGAAAGGTACTGTATTCCTAAGGGTAGACAGGTTATTAAAAAATATCTCAATATCTGCATCATTTGTAGTAGGTATGAGCAGCGACCTTATAACTACCCAGGACCACCAGCCCTACCGAAGGATAGGGTGAACATAACTCGGCCCTTCCATATAACAGGAGTGGACTACACAGGGGCTATAACTGTTACGGGTGAGGAAACTCCCCATAAAGTTTACATTTGTTTATTTACTTGTGCCTACACAAGGGCAGTCCATCTAGAATTAGCAGAAGACCTAATCTCAGAGACATTCCTCATGTCTTTCGCAGATTTGCTGCTAGAAGGTCTTGTCCTGGCAAGTTAATAAGCGACAATGGAACTAATTTCGTTGGAACAGCACCTTTACTGTTGAACATAATGAACAACCCAAAGGTTAAGTTGGCGCTGGGAATCCGAAATTGTATTTGGCAGTTCAAAGCTCCAAGAGCTCCATGGCAAAATGGATTTTCCAAAACAATGATTGGTATTGTCAAGAACTGCCTGAGGAAAACATTACATAGAACTAAGATCACGAGTCAAGATTTAAGAACAGTAATAACTGAAATTGAAACCAGGATTAATAACAGACCTCTGACTTATCTAGATGACACTAACGACTCGCTAGAGGCCTTAACACAGGCTCATATGTTATATGGCAAGAAGCTCCACCCGATGCCTTGTGTGGATATCCAGGAAGAAGTTGATGATCCTAACATAGAAAATAATGATTTAGGACAACATCTGCGTGAGGGATATCAACGTCTAAAAAGGGTGTTACATGGAATAGACATTGGAGCGAGGAGTATCTTTTGAGCCTACGCAAGAGGTTTTATGGAGCTCAGGCTGCCAGCAACAAATCAGTTATTAACATAAGAGATGTGGTCTTACTGAAGACCGAACAGCCGAGATCCCAGTGACCATTAGCTAAAGTGGTCTCCACACACCCAGATTCTGAGGGGGTGCTGAGACTCTTAAAAATAAAATGTAGGGGACATACCAGTATAAAAACTATTGATAAAATGGTACCCCTTGAGTTAGCAGCCACTCCAGATCCAGGGGATGGTGAAGATCAAACGGGTCAGGATGCGTGACCTAGAAGGGCCGCAGCACAGGGCTCTCAAGATCTATGGAGGGAATTCTTGGCTAAGGCACATATTACGTGATACAGCGTATCATTTCCCACCGGCCCCAAAACTGTGGGAAATATTTCCCCCAGAGCAGCTGCGCTCTCTACATTTTGTATAGGTGCCCTTGGTTAAAAGCAGAGGAAAACTAGAGGCCGTTGTTAACAGTTCAAGCAGTTTTTATAACCCAGAAAGTACGTTCTCTTTAATAATTCTTGTTATTGATAAATTAACCCGTCACGTCCCGAGGTTTTCCGCACCTCCGACATCCCCCAGTCCCGAGGTATTTTCGATTTTTTTTTTTTTTTGGCTAAAACCTTCGCTTTTGGTAAGAAACATCGAAAATTCATAGAGAAATCGCTCACCTGAGGTTTAAAGTGCCCAATCCAGGTAGGAGTTCCTCCTTACCTGAGTGGGTTTTCTAACATGCTGGCACCAAAGAAAACGAGTTCTATGGGAGGGTAACTATTTTATCCACTCATAAACGGTATTTATTTATTTACTTGGTACGAATGTATATGTAGTATGACAGTATATTGGTTTTCAAGCAGTAATAAAGGCATTATAAGCATTGTTTCACTCAATAACTAATCACCATACCTGACCTATTTTTGCCACACTACCTGATCATTATTTCTGGCTGTTTCTTCTTCTAATGCTATGTAAACATTGTCCTCCACATTGTCATCGATTGGGGAATCACTCTGGCCCTGAATAACTTTACTAGCCAGGTCACTGGTAACCGGTCCTTTGCCAAGACAATGTCGTGAGGGGGGGAGGGGGAGGTTATGCAGTGTAAGGCATTGTCCCTGCTTGGTATCTTGTACAGGAATAGAGGAAGGTGTCCCGTGTATACATACGAAAAATCACGTGCGAAAATTGAATATTGTGCAAATTAGCGACCTTGCAATTGCACAACGTACTGGTACGTCGCCGGGACTGGCAAATGCAAATCGTTGCAACGTACCCATACGTCGACGGGATGGGGCGGGTTAAATGCTACTGCATTTAACCCTTGTGGACAACTATATACTGTAAATACATGTAATTATATGGAATTTTCCACTGACCTAAACTGCGTCTGCGCGTTAGATGACGTGGCGAGGATGGAAAGATCTTCGTGTAAAAGCAGATGTGGAATTAAGATATTAGCACAGTTAAAGGGAATACTTGGTTTAACTTTAGTTTAATTAAAACTAAGATTAATTTGTTAGATTTGCCCTGTATATATGATGATGTAATGTAACTGTATTTAGTACTGTAATTAATTAATAGTTGGCAACCTACCATTCTGAGGGAGGTAGAGTTTGCCACACACCGCACTCTGCTCGTAGTCATAGTCAAGCTAGCAGATTGTACATAAAGCACCTACAGGACGCTTGATTGCTCAAGCAATTACACAAAGCAGCCCCAACGTCATCAGTTGTCCGACACTCCCTCTTCACTAGCTAAGTAACTTTTACGAATTGGCTATTTCAAGGGGGATTACCTAAGAGATAGAAGAGAAATAGTTATTGTAGGTGAGTCAAGGTTAAGTTACGGTTCACCTAACCCTATGAGACTTGTTTGATTTTATTTAAGGACAACTTTAGGGAAGAGTAACGACCTATGAGTTGTTTATTAGGAAATACCAAAAATTTCTTACGTAGTGGTGCCCTGACAGGGATACCGACTTGTATACACAAAATATTTTTCACATTTTGATGCCCAGAGAGAGGGCCCCAATTTGTTTACTAGAACCTCCGAATATTTTTCACACTAACCGTTTTGTTTACATACTTCCCATGACTTAAGTCTACTGCCTTCCTCTTTTCTCTTCCCTGTTGGTTATGTACCACTTTCTTACCTGCAGTCCAATTGCTTTGTAAAAAAAAAGTACTCTTCTCTTCTTGTCTTCCCTCGTTCTTTGTTTTTGTCTCCTCCCTCTCCTTTTAGTATTCCCAATTCCTCTTTAGTTAGGCACCGCTTTATCCATACTTTTTTAAATTCCTCTTTTTCCATGAGTTTATTTGCATTTTTTAGTATTGCCTGCACAAGGTTCACACTCTGGAAGGTTACTTTCAGAGCCCTTGTCTTATTTCTCTCATATCTCCCTAGCCTTTTGTGTTCCTCGAGGTCTTTATTGCAGATTTGCTCTGATACTTCCTTCAATATGCTCATTATATTTGCCACCTCCTTTTTCTCTCTTGAAATTTTGTTTCTTATTTCTTCCTTCTCTATGCCAGTGATTACTATAGATTTATTGATATCTGCAGAATCTTTGACCAATTTGGGGTTATTTTGGATCACTATTATCATTTCCTTTCTAATGCTTTTTTCATCGTCTCTTGTTTCTAAGTCTTTCCTAACGTTCACCATTTAAGCATACGTAGTTTCGACACCATCTTTATAGCTTTGCATTGCTTCATTCACCTGGGTTAACTTCTCATCAATATCATTATTTTGGTCTATCAGACTACTTGCTTGCCTAACAGTCTCTGTATTATTTTTTAATTCCTCCATTACATTCTCATGGTTAACAACCGTACTTGCCATTTCACTGATATTCCTTTTAAGTGAACCTACCTCAACTGTCAGCTCATCTATTGTTGTCTCTCTCATGTTTAATTCCTTTACTAATTTTTCATTTTCTTCCTTATGCATATGCAGTTGCTTCTTAATGCCATCCATTTCACTCTGAAATGCCCTTTCCAATCTGTTCACCCTTTCTACTAATTTGTTGAATGTTTCCATTTCAACCAGTTTCTGGCAGAAATCATCCTGTTTTCTAACCCTTTCTCTCTTCCCAGCTCCTTCCATATTCACTACACTTAATATGGTGGCCCTTTGATGTTAATAATAAGAAAAATTTTTACTTACAATTTGTGCCTCTTAACCCGCATGTGGTGCCGTACGGTAGTCGAAACAGCTGTGGCTTGATCAACACGTTCCTGCAGTAAACAGTTATATTCTGTTACTTGGGCAACACTTTGCTTAAACTTTCTCTAATAGTTTATAATACCATGTAGATAAACCCTGCACAGAGCTTGACTCGTATATAGATACTGTTTACGTGTAGCCAGTTGTATCGAGTGTGTGTGTGTGTGTGTGTGTGTGTGTGTGTGTGTGTGTGTGCTGCCGTATTAATGTTAAACGGTAGAGACACTGATCGGCAATTCATGATATTGAGTTGATCACCAATTCTTACATAATAGCTTATTAGGCGATAGGTAGAGGCGCTCACCATTCACTCACATCAGGTCATAGGAGGGGTGAACACCAAGAGGGTCAATGAATATTATAAATGTGTGTCCAGATACCCGCGCTCGATAGATGTGTTCGGAACATGTATGAAACATTGTCTTGATTAATTTTGCATCCATGTTCGAAGCACCGTAGTCATGGACGTGTTCATAACGTCGTTTGGAAGCATATTGGTAGCCCTGGCATAGACGTTTCCTGCAAAGGGCATGAATGTAGGTGGCTAAATAGTTAACTGAGTACCACATTTGGTGAGTGGGGATTGTCTCAACATCTTGAACGTGAAGAGGGCCAGGAATCAGGTGTTATGATTAAGAGAAATTTATTAGGCACTTTGTGTGTTCTGAGATCTGACAAACACAGAATACAAACACGATATTGAGAAACTAGACAAATGGAACAACATCAGTGACACACTGTGGGTGGATCATGGAGATGTCATGAAGAAAATATTTTGATCAGACAGTTCCAGTAAAAGAGAGAGTAAATAAATAGAAAATCATGGCCGGATGAAGACGACGTACACTCCCATCAAAAAGTATTGGTGCACACTTGACGCAAAGCAGTTTGAGACACCGGACGATGGCTACTGGAAACAATAAAAAAATTTTTCCCCCATGTGATAAACTTGCTCTCAAAGATGCAATATGTGGCTTGTCTATGACATTTTCTAGTCCGTATTGTTATTATATGTATAGCAAAGTGGTTACCAATAAATCTTACCGAGAACTCATGAGCTATAATGGTCATTTTGTATATCTTCGTACCCTACCTGCACGATACTTTTCAGGGTGACTATAACTAGGGGCTCGTGGTTTGCTTGAAAAGCCAGAGCTTCCTGCATGACAAAAATAAACCATGCAATACAGATGCTTAACTTCCATAAAAAAAATATATATACAGAATTACCCACTCTCACTTACCTATGCAGCGCAAGTTCAGTATCATCATGTATTATATCATTGATTGCACTGTGTTTGTGCCCATTCCTACCACTTCATGATGGGCATACATAATATTCGCCCAGACGTTTTGCTTCCTGTCCACAAATCACCATTGACGCAGCTGCATCAAGGAACAGAATTTTTCACGTTGATATAATGGAAGCACTGCTGGAGACATCTGTCAGTGTGCATTGCATGTCAGCTTCGAACATGCTGAAGCTGTTGCCACGAAATTTGTCATCGAACATTGCTACTAACATGTTTGCAGCATGTCTGGCATGAAGATTGTAAAATGATGATGTTTGTTTCAGTGTTTCAAACAATTTAGATGGCACGGATGTCCGAAGAAGAAAACGATGTAAGGAAGCTGGAAAAAAATAAGAAACTGACAAAGGATCAAACTGGATGGAGGAATGATTTAGGAAGAAACACTTGTCAAAGATGTGGCATCACATTTTCAATTTGGTTGTCATGGGAACACTTATTTCACAGGTGTGTTCGAATCTCATTTACAAATAAAAATTAAAAAATGTACATATATATTATAATTCAAAGGTTTCCCTATGTTAATATTTGTGTTATCCGTTTCAGTGCCAATGTTATTTGATAGTTCTACTGTTGTAGATTCTGTTTAATATTTTCTGAATACTATTTCACATCACATCTGGTGGGAGCTATTTTCGGAATGAAACTCATTTACAAATAATATTTTAAATAATGTAAGTAAGCCGTATTTCTTAATTCAAAGGTTTCCCTGTGTCAATATTTGTGTTATTCATTTCAGTGCCCATGTTTGTGACAGTTTTACTTTTGTAGTTTCTGTTTAATAGTTTCTAAGTACTTTTTCACCTCAACTCTTTGGTGGGAATTACTTTTGGAATGATAATGATCATGATGATGGTGATGTACGTCAACATTTAAGTAAATGTACATACAAGCGAACGCAAAATGCAAAACACATTACATTTCTTTGTTGAAGATTTCTGAAAATGCTAGATCTACTGATATGAGGGTATTTTCGTGTTCAGCCATCTATAATATTTACATATTTCTGTAGGAAAGAGATAATAGATTCCTGCCATTATTTTAACACACACACACACACACACACACACACACACACACACACACAGTAGTGATATTGAGAAGATAACACAGGTGAATGAAGCTGTGCAAAGCTACAAAAATGATGTGGAAACCACGTATGCTGAAATGGTGAAAGTAAAGAAAGACTTAGAAACAAGAGTAAAGGAAAAAACATTAAAAAGGAAGTGAAAAGAATAATCTAAAACAATCCAAAGTTAGTCAGAGATTCAGTAGATATCAACAAATCTATAGTAATCACTGGTATAGAAGAGGAAGAAGTAAAAAAACAAGATCACAAGAGACAAAAAGGAGATGGCAAATGTAAGGAGCTTATTGAAAGAAGTATCAGAGGAAATCTGTAGTAAAGACACAGAGGAACACAAAAGTTAGGGAAATATGAGAAAAGGAAGAAAAGACTTCTAAAGGTAACTTTCCAGAGTTTAAACACTGTGGAGGAGATAAGAAAAAAGGCAAAGAATCTTATGGAAAAAGAGGAGCTCAAAAATGAATGGATAAAAAGATGCCTAACACAAGAGGAACTGGAATTACTGAAAGAGAAGAGGGAGGAAGCAAAAACAAAAAATGAGGGAAGATCAGAAGAGGAGAAGGAGACATTTTTTAACGAAGTGGTACATAAACAGCAGGGAATAAAAAGGGGGAAGGTAGTAGAACCATGTCATGACAAGTATATAAAGAAGATGATAAAGTTGATGTACTCAAATGTGGATGGAATGGTATCTAAATTACTAGAGATGAATGATTATGTCAGAGAAAATGAACCACATATAATATGCCTAACTGAAACCATATTAACACCAAGGATATCCAATGACACACTAAACTTAGAGGAATACAATATATGGAGAAGAGACAGAAACTTAAAAAAAGGAGGAGGAATTATAATATTAACTAAGAAAAATCTAAAAGTCAAAGTAGTAGAACTAGATATACCCTCACAAGTAGAACTGATTGCAGTAGAAATAACCACATCTGAAGGGAAAGTAATTGTGGCCAATTTGTACATGCCACCCAGATCAAACACATGGGAAAGAGACGAATATGAGGACCTGGCAGAGAGTACAATTCAGAGTTTAACCCCTTAACCGCGGGTATTGTTTTGGCCTGACTGTCCTCTCCCGCGGGGGTTTCAGCCAAATGTAAACAAACCTTTAAACCTTAATAACTCTGCATAGAATAAAGCTAGAGAAAAAAATAAGGTACCATTAGAAAGTACTAACGTTCAGCTTTCCATTGATGTAGGTTTCATGACTTTGTTGACTTTCACAGGACGGGCAGAGCCGTTAGAAGTGAGGGGTGTAAAATCACTATTTTACGCCCCACACACCAGTACCAAATGCCAACCACGCTCTGATAATAGTAATATAAACATATATGAACACTGCACATACGATAAACACCCACTCTGTGTTCACTGAGGTAGGTAAAAGGCACTTCGCTGCGGTTGCGCCCACACTTCGCTGCGGCTGCGCCTCACTTCACTGCGGCGTCACCCGCTCACTGACGTTTGGGGCGATCTTGTCATTATTTCTAACTTCTAATATTATTTTACATATAAGCTGGGCAATATACATTATATTTACACTGCACTTATTACTATATTGCGTCACTGTCGCATCACAGAATTACACAAGTGCCGCAGAATTACACAAGTGCCGCAGATTCTCTTATTACAATATCACTTATTATACTGGCCAATATTTACATTTTTTTCTAGGCAAAATATCCCTTATTACTACATTATCCATTATACAATTATTGGTAAAGCACGTCACTGTTGCATCACTGTATATCACTGTCACTTTCAGTATTTACTCAGAGTGTGGTACTCGGCAAAGCACAGAGTCACACAGAGAGCGACTTGGCATTCCAGGCACTGGTGTGTGCTCATTTTTCTCGTCCGAGGCCTCCGTGTGGTGTTATGACATACTCTGCAGCGGCCCTGTGACAACCTGCCGGCTGCTGTAAGAGGCAATTTCACAAGCTAGTGCCGGCTCATGTAACTGCGGCACTCAAAACGATCAGGTTGTGTGTCAGAGTGTCGCCTCGGGATCAATGCCGTCACCTGACCAAATCGTGCAAGCAGCTGCTGCACGACAGTCTTGGAGAACTGTCTCAGGGATGGTTGCCTTTTGCCCCCGACTTGTGTCTTGTAGAGGATGAAGGCGTTGAGCATGCACATATCGAGCATGTGCAGGCAAGCCTTCCTGTACCATCGGGTGTTTCTCCTGAGACAGTCTATTTCGCCAATCATCATATCAGACTTATCAACAAGTCTCATGTTCACATTGTAATCAATGACGGCATCAGGCTTCATGATTGGCTCTCCTGTCCTGTAGCTGACCTTCCCAGTTCTCTGCAATTCCCCCTTGTGGATGGTGCTGATCATATTCACGACCTTCTTGTCATGCCACCTGATCGCCAGAAGCTTGTCTGACTTCTTCAGGTGCACATCTCCCTTGGATGAGGATGATGCTTCTGGGAAACTTGGCCACTCTTTCCTATAGCTCCGTACAGTGCCAACAGTGCCAATGCCGTGTTCAGCCAGGTATTTGGAGAGTTTCGGTGCTGTGTAATAATTGTCTGTGTACAGAACATGATTCCCACCAAAATACCTCTCCATCAGCACTTTTACAACGGAGCCAGAGAAGCCAAGGGGGTCTTTCCTGTTCACGTCCATTGTGCTTGCAGAGTAGATGACGAAATCAAGGATATACCCCGTCTCACAGTCACACAGCACAAAGAACTTTATCCCAAAGTGGTGGCGTTTGCTGGGGATGTACTGCATGAATTTGAGACGTCCTCTGAACAATACCAGGGATTCGCGTATGACGACTTTCTGCATAGGACGGAAAAATCGCATAAATCGATCCCTAATCCTGTTGAGAAAATCCCTCACTTTCCACAAAGGGTTAGTTTGGGACAGGTTTCCATTGTCATCGAAGTGCAGGTATCCTAGCAGCTGTCGGAACCGATCCCGTGACATATACTTCCCGAATATTGGGATAGAAGTAATGTCATCCATGAGCCAGTACTCCTCCAACTCATGTGTCTTGATATGGGGCATCAAAAACATCAGTGCAAAGAACACATACAGCTCTCTGATCCCGACAGGCAACCACGACACTTGCTTTGGTGAGCCAATAGGTCCCAGCCCTTCTGCTGCACACTGAGCTGCATACCTATTGGTCTCATCGCTGACATGTTGCACGATTTCGTCATCCATGAAGGCCACGAAGTAGTCCACAAAATCATCTCCTGTGTTGCATGGAAAGGCAGGCTGTATTCCAGCATTTGTCATATCAAACGGCGGATTGTGTGGCTGAAAATCTGCACCGTCAGACCAAACAAATGCATCAACTTTCCCTGTGCGTGGTTCAGTGGAAGTGGCAGGTCGCATTGCACTCGTTTCCCCGTGAGAAGGAGCTGAGGTGAAGGCAATGGGTGAGGCAATGGGTGAGGCAGGAGGTGAGGCAGGAGGCGAGCGGGAGGGGGGTGAGTGCGGGGGCGGTGAGTGGGGGGGGTGAGGGTGAGGGAGCTGAGCGGGGGGCAGGCAGGGGGGTTACTGACCTGGTGCGTGGTGAAACTTGACCCTTTCTTCCCCGCTTATCACCTCACTTATCACCTCGCTTATCGCCCAGCTTTGCCCTCCAACTGCCACGCATCCCCTTTGTTCTAGGCCGGCCTGCCCTGCCTGCACGGCCTGCACGGCCTGCCTTCCCGCGCTGTGCAGGCTCTGGGAATTCATATTCCTCAGATGATGTAGACTGAGGAGAGGGCACGGCAGAAGATGAAGATGATGTGAGGGCAATAGGGCTAGGGGAACGGGAAAGTGATGGGAAATGCTTACTAGGGCCTGGTGTAGGAGACGTAAGTCTGCGCTTCACTCCCTTCCCACATGCAACACCAATTTTCCCCATAGGCACCTTCCCTTTCCCAGAGTAAGTTGGGGGTGGTGGGGGGGAAACTACACGATCACTTTCATCACTGTCACTGTCAATGGTAAAGGTTCACCACCAATCACTGCAAAATCATCACTACTTGCTGTAAGTGTATCACTCTCACTGCCACAATCCAGAGTAGTACTTACAGTTTTGTCCAGCTCTGTTCTAATTTCTGGAGTGCTCAACCCCTTCTGCCTCGCCGTCGGCAGTTCCTTCACCGGTGTAGAGGTCGAAGGCACACTAGCACTGATCACTTGCGAGGAGGAAGTGAGCGAAGATGAGTCGGGACGGAGCACCATTATCACGCACAGAGCTGGACAGATACTGACTGATGCGGGTCAGGGCAGGGGTGGGGGGGGCCCCCTCGGGGTGTGAGGAGGGAGGTGTGGGATGGCTGGCGTGAAAGAACTCGACAGCTACTCTTGCGTGAGACAATTTGCGCACAGGAAAAACGCGCGGTGTTCAAAATATTCACGATCATTCCAGAATGACACCCGCGGTTTGGTCCAGTTTTGTCAATGTCATTCTGGAATGACACCTGCAGTTAAAGGGTTAAGAGCATTACTACATAAAATGGAAGAGAAATCGGAAAGAATTATAATAACTGGAGATTTTAATACAAATATAACTTGGAATAATCTAGATATAATTAACCAAGAAAGCCGCTGGGACCAAAAGCTCCTGGATCTCGTGCAAGAGTTTTTCCTAATGCAGCATGCGAGGGAAATCACCAGAAAAAGAGGACTCGATGTACAGCTCCGGACAGATGAAACGGCTACACCTCATCCACCAGCGACTTGGTTTGGGTCTCAGTGGTTCTGGTAACAGTTGCAGGTGGAGGGAGGGGGGATGTGGGAGGGTGAGGAGGGGAGAAATGTGGGCGGAGTTATATAGGGGGTAGTGTGGGAGGGTGAAGAAGCAGCACACTCTGGCTGGTGGGAGGGGGAGACGAATGGTTGGGTAGCGGAGACGAGAGTCTGCTGAAGGGTAAGACAGGTGAGTGTGATTAGATGAAAAGAAATTACAAAAAATGAATTATTATAATATCTGCTGCTTATATTGCATTTTATGTACTAAATAAAAACACTGTCTATTATTCACCACCGTATTTGGGTATCCTACTCATTATTATTATCCTTTGGATATTAGGCAATAAATAAAGATATTGGACGGTCTTTCGGACCCGAACCAATTTTTTCATAACTTTTTTCTTCAGCTATTTCCGTATTCCTATTATCCCTCGTGCTTGAAGCCCCCCTTTTTTATCACTTTCTCCAACGCCCTACATTTTTTTTAGGCATAAGGCAGTTTAACTTTCTCTTTAAATAACCATATTTGTCAACAAATATTCCTTTCATTAATCTATTTAATTACCTGTTTTCTTTCAATATGCATTTGTCTAATAATGGGTGTTACACCTTAATTGGCGCCGCTATTTGACGTTTTGAAAAAATTTGGTCTAAATTTACGCATATATTGCAGTCTCTCTCAAGTAGGCTGGCAACCTCACACATCCTCCCCCCTGCTTTCTCCTTCTCTCGCTACCCGTTCCCTTCTTTCCTTTTGTAGTACTGTTTATCTATTCTTTCTCATATTTTTAACCTCATTCCTTCTTACAAACTTTTAGTGCCATAGGAATTTCTCCCTTATCACCTACAGTCCTACTACATGAAAGTGGAAAAAACTGCCATCGGGAAAAGAATAACTCTAAATTTATGGCGA
The DNA here is from genome assembly GCF_032717465.1 of Coenobita brevimanus. Classification (NCBI taxonomy): domain Eukaryota; kingdom Metazoa; phylum Arthropoda; class Malacostraca; order Decapoda; family Coenobitidae; genus Coenobita; species Coenobita brevimanus. The sequence goes on from NC_136993.1 coordinate 29,696,484, forward strand.
AGGTTACGATATTAGTTATTTAGAATGAAAGTGTTGGCAGATACGCATTCTTGACGTGATTATCACAGCCACAGCATTTCGCCTTCATAAAACAGAAGGACAATAGGTTTCATGCAATACTTCCTTACGTCCAGCATTACTGTGCAGAACGCCATGTATAACACATTAAGGACCACAAGGACAGTACTGGTAGTCATCGTGATTCTCATGAATCTCTCCATAGGCTATTGAAAACAGTGCTTTATGCTCAACTTCAGACTTATGTTCTCATCAGGGCAATGATAGGCAAAGATAATAAAAACAATATATACAACCAAATTATCATTTATTATACAACAAAGCTCAAACTGCCTCCGTGCTACCTGAAAAAAATTAAATACCTGATCATATATATATATATATATATATATATATATATATATATATATATATATATATATATTGCCAAACGCCTCAATCCCGTTCGGGGTGGCCACAAACAAATCGCCTCCAAGTTGCCCTGTCCCCCGCCATTTCACTGCCCTGCTCCCAACTCACACCCCCCTCTCTCATATACCTCTCCACCCCATCCCTCCATCTCATCCTCGGCCTCCCCCTCCCTCTTCCCCCCTCCACCTCACTCACATACACTCTCTTCGTCAGTCTTTCACCCTCCATCCTCTCCACATCGCCAAACCACCTCAGTGTGTTCCTCATAACGCTTCCTATCACATCCACATCCACACCACAACGCTCCTTTACATCCTCATTCGTCAGCCTATCTCTCCACGTGACTCCACAGGCTCCTCTTAAATAACTCATTTCCACTGCTCTCACTCTTGACTTGTGTCCTTCCAACAACGTCCAAGCTTCACTTCCGTACGTTAGAGTTGGTATCACAATACTGTCATGTAGTAACTTTTTCACTTCCATGCTCACTTCCCTGTTTCTTATCACTGCTTTCAAAGAACCAGCAACCTTTCTTCCCTGCTGTACCCTTTCAAGCACTTCACCCTCCAAACCTCCATCCTTACTCATCACACTACCCAAATACTTAAACGTACTCACATTTTCCAATTCCTCACTATCCAACCTCGCTGTACATTCACTAACTTCACCTCTCTCAAAGACCATCACTTTACTCTTCCCTACATTCACCTTTAGGTTCCGTTTCTTACACACTCTCTGAAACTCATCCACCAAGCCTTGCAGCTCCCCTTCGTCTTCACTCAACAACACAGTATCATCTGCAAACAACAGTACAGGGAGTTTCCAAACACTCTCCTCTCTCACCAGGGCCACTCCAACATCCACTACCCTACCTTGTACTTCTTTTATTACCCCATCCATGTACAGATTGAACAACCATGGAGACATGACACATCCCTGCTTCAAACCAACTTTCAAAGGGAAAAATTCACTTAGTTCACCATCCACACGCACTGCAGCCTTCGCACCATCGTACATACTCTTCACAGCATTCAACAACTTTCCATCTACTCCATATATTCTTAACACTTTCCACAATCCTTGTCTATCCACCCTGTCATATGCTTTCTCCAAATCCATGAAAGCCGCATACAACTTCTTTCTTTTCTCTAGAAACTTTTCTACTAAAGATCTAAGAATGAATATCTGATCTACACAACCTCTTCCCTTCCTAAAGCCTCCCTGTTCTTCTCCAACTAATTTCTCTGTTCTTTCTCTAACTCTGTCTATAAGTATCCTACCATACACTTTTCCTATTATACTGAGAAGACAAATGCCCCTATGATTACCACACACTTCTTTTTCCCCTTTTCCTTTGTACAAGGGAATAATTATACCTGACTTCCAATCCTCCGGGACTCTACCTTCCTCCCAGGCCAATCTGCACATCTTCCACATCCATTCTACTACTATCTCTCCCCCATGCTTCAGCATTTCACCACACACTCCATCAATTCCTGGGGCTTTCCCCGATTTAACTTTCTTCATTGCTTCCACAACTTCTATCCTATTGATTTCTTCCTGTCTTCTCACCTCCCTCCTTCTCCCAGCATTTCCCCAGCCACTTATACTCGCATTACTTCCATCCTGTATGTTCAACAATTCCTTAAAGTGTTCTCTCCATCTGCTCACTTTTTCTCCCTTCTCCACTAGTAATCTACCATATATATATATATATATATATATATATATATATATATATATATATATATATATATATATAGGGATGATGCCATGTCGTAGCGCTTAAGGGAATAACAGGAATGACGACGGTGATAATTGTCGCAAGGGAACGAGATGAAAGGAAAATTTTCTCTACCTGAAGTAAACTCTAATGGACAGTAATAATTCGAGACCCCGTTTATTGACAATAATTTTTATAGATCTGCATGTCGCCGTTATTGCGTCTCGGAACATTTCGGTAGATGATATAACTGATATAAATTTATAAATGGGTAGAGAGATATCCTTATCGTCTATATTACGTGATAAGTATGATATAGTAATGATAATCTGTCCTGATAGAGTAAATCTTGCTGTGACGGAAGGGTATTTGTAAAGCGAACTAATTTATACCACAGACTGTATCAGAAGTGTTTCTTCTTCGTAAATTGAAGCTCGATGAATACTCTAGACTGTATGCCAGGAAGCAGGTGACCTTGGTGTTTCTTATGAGGGATCCGGTTCGTGGCATAGTACGGAGGATGCAAAGAGCTCAAATTTATCAAACAGATAGTATCCTCGTAACTGGCCACCTCTTCACCCACTTCCTGAAACTCAGACATGGATTACCGGGGTGAGAATAACGCCATAATGACTAATACACCACAAACACATGGATATTTATACATCAACGAGAAACGACTGTGGTTCACTTGTATTTTCTATGGACTGCAATAAACACCGTTATTCAGAGCAGACCACCAGTTCCATGTTTTGTCAGTATACAGTATACTGAGATGAATGATTCTAACCGAATCAGGTAGATCCTCTCCGTCAACTGAGACAGTGGCATACTGACATGTGAATTAATTGTCATGTCTAGTTATTCTTTAGAAACAGTAAAAAAAAACAATGACTTTGTTTACCTGTAGAAACAAATAAAATAGTAGTTAGAGGACAAACTTGTGCCACGTGACACTATACGAAGTCGTTAGGTTTCCTGCCATGAACAGAGGTGTTAACAGAGGTATCAGCCACCCCGGGGCATCAGTCACACCGATTCAGAATGGAGGCAAGACGTGGAGAGGCAAGACGGAGAGAGGCAAGAGAAAGGAGGATTGGTTTAAGAGGGCGCATTGTAGGGATGCGTGAAGCCGGGCAGTCCATCCGAGCCATCGCTAACACCCTGGGAATTTCCACCAACACTGTCCAAAGGTGGATAAGAAGGTGAGTGTAGATACAGTTCCTCTAATAATAAATAACATAACCTTCAGTTTAGGAGTTAAAGACACATAAGGTTTATGAAATAACTCCACATCATGTTCTTCCTGACCTTACTATATAATACATTTACTCTATTTCCTTCCGTCTGGCCAACACAAGTTTAAATATGGTAACATCGCATTGCACGCTCGTGATTGGCGGAACAAATGTGGTCCTTTACCCTTGGCTTGTTAAGATAAATATTTAAAATTTATGCCTTCATAAATGTATTTTTATTAATCTTTGTGTCGTTGAGTAATAAAATTACGTTAACGAAGGCATAACTTAATTGTTCATCTCAATAAGTAAAACGTAATCAACATATGTTCCGTAATCACGACCTGCCAATGCGATAGTGTCATATTTACAAATAATGCCACAATCACGTAGGCCTGACGAAATAAAATAGTATATATTGTAACTGTTTGGGGATGAAATTTGTAACGTGTAGACAACTAAGCTAGAAAACACGCATCCCGGATAATGTTAGGGTAAGTACTGTAGGTAAACATTAAGTCAGGTGCGACTGTGTTGAATGATTCATGTAAAATCTAATGCCAGACTACTCCTCCCCAAAGCCTCGTTCCCTAGTTTAGCCCTCAAAAATTGAGTAGGAGTAAGTAGAGCGGTTATTAAGACAAATTAGATAAAGAAAACTACACAGAAAAATCAGATGAAACTGTCACTGTCATATCATAAATATGTAACTGGTGGCAACGAGGTGGTGATCTCGTATCTGAGACTGATACCCGGGTCGGTGGAGTAGGTGGACAATTTTCCGAGCCAACTGTGTTCCTGATCACGTAGCAGAAAGTAGAAAATCTGATGTAAAACCGGGGGTTGCACCCTCATCTAAGGTGCCTAATTCGCCGTGAAATACTTATATATATATATATCTATATCTATCTATCTATCTATATAATATATATATATATATATATATATATATATATATATATATATATATATATATGTATATATATATATATATATATATATATATATATATATATATATATATATATATATATATATATATATATATATATATATATATATATATATATATATATATATATATATATATATATAAAATCATACAGGCTCTACACTTCTGAAATTTAACATCGAGTAACCCTATATGCCCAAAGTAATTTCCTCTGCATGGACTGACGTTGTAACGAAACTGGTTGTCCCCCTGCAGTAATTATTAATATATTTTTATGGTCATGTATGACTGAATATTTTAGTTTATACAAGCGAAAACCTCAGAAATAATACTCACCGAGTATTATTCCTTCTCCAGCAGTTGTGCCTTCAGTGACACACTTCCAAAAATCCTCTGGCTTGTCAACATAACGTTTGCTAGGGTCCGGTGATGCAACCCTGCTTCGTGCAATACTCTTCTCATAGTCTTTTCGCTGATATCATGGTCTGTGCATCGGTTTCTGTGGCGTGTAGTGCAACATGGTGGTTTCCGTGTGGTAGGTTGCCATGCTAGTTAGTGTCCTCTGCTTTACCCAACACAATAAAATTTAGATCAAACAGTGTTGTTCATGGTTTTATATATATATATATAGGATCATGTATTTAATTTCTTCAGGTTACATGTGATTGTGTGACCTGGTTACACCCTTGAGACTGCAGCACGGAGCCAGTTTGAGCTTTGTTGTATAATAAATGATAATTTGGTTGTATATATTGTTTTTATTATCTTTGCCTATCATTGCCCTGATGAGAACATAAGTCTGAAGTTGAGCATAAATCAATGTTTTCAATAGCCTATGGAGAGATTCATGAGAATCACGATGACTACCAGTACTGTCCTTGTGGTCCTTAATGTGTTATACATGGCGTTCTGCACAGTAATGCTGGACGTAAGGAGGTATTGCATGAAACCTATAGTCCTTCTGTTTTATGAAGGCGAAATGCTGTGGCTGTGATAATCACGTCAAGAATGCGTATCTGCCAACGCTTTCATTCTAAATAACTAATATCGTAACCTTCGCCATAAATTTCCAGTTATTCTTTTCCCGATGGCGGTTTTTTCCACTTTCATGTAGTAGGACTGTAGGTGATAAGGGAGAAATTCCTATAGCACTAAAAGTTTGTAAGAAGGAATGAGGTTAAAAATATGAGAAAGAATAGATAAACAGTACTACAAAAGGAAAGGAGGGAACGGGTAGCGAGAGAAGGAGAAAGCAGGGGGGAGGATGTGTGAGGTTGCCAGCCTACTTGAAAGAGACTGCAATATATGCGTAAATTTAGACCAAATGTATTCACAACGTCAAATAGCGGCGCCAATTAAGGTGTAACACCCATTATTAGACAAATGCAAATTGAAAGAAAACAGGTAATTAAATAGATTAATGAAAGGAATATTTGTTGACAAATATGGTTATTTAAAGAGAAAGTTAAACTGCCTTATGCCTAAAAAAAAATGTAGGGCGTTGGAGAAAGTGATAAAAAGGGGGACTTCAAGCACGAGGGATAATAGGAATACGGAAATAGCTGAAGAAAAAAGTTATGAAAAAATTGGTTCGGGTCCAAAAGACCGTCCAATATCTTTATTTATTGCTTAATATCCAAAGGATAATAATAATGAGTAGGATACCCAAATACGGTGGTGAATAATAGACAGTGTTTTTATTTAGTACATAAAATGCAATATAAGCAGCAGATATTATAATAATTCATTTTTTGTAATTTCTTTTCATCTAATCACACTCACCTGTCTTACCCTCCAGCAGACTCTCGTCTCCGCTACCCAACCATTCGTCTCCCCCTCCCACCAGCCAGAGTGTGCTGCTTCTTCACCCTCCCACACTACCCCCTATATAACTCCGCCCACATTTCTCCCCTCCTCACCCTCCCACATCCCCCCTCCCTCCACCTGCAACTGTTACCAAAACCACTGAGACCCAAACCAAGTCGCTGGTGGATGGGGTGTAGCCGTTTCATCTGTCCGGAGCTGTACCTTCAATGCTAGATTTCATATTTACTATCTATCTATCTATAGCCCGACGCCCTAATCCCGCAAAGGGTGGCCGCAGACAAAACGCCTCCAAGTCACTCTGTCATCCACCATTTGACTACCCTCCCCCCAACTCACCCCCCCCTCCCTCATATACCTCTCAACTCCATCCCTCCACCTCATCCTCGGTCTACCCCTCCCTCTCCCTCCCTCCACCTCACCCTCTTAGTCAGTCTTTCATTCTCCATTCTCTCCACATGTCCAAACCACCTCAGTGTATTTCTCCTAATCTTCTCAACCACATCCACATCTACCCCACAACATTCCTTCACTTCTTCATTCGTCAACCTGTCCCTCCATGTCACTCCACATGCTCCTCTCAAGTAACTCATTTCCACTGCTCTCACACTTGACTTGTTCCCCTCTTGCAAGGTCCACGCCTCGCTTCCATACGTCAGGGTAGGGATCACAATACCATCATGCAGTGACTTCTTAACTTCCATACTCACCTCCCTATTTCTCATCACTGCTTTCAGTGTACCAACAACCTTCCTTCCCTGCTGTACCCTTTCCTGTACTTCATCCCCTAAAGTTCCATCCTTACTCATCACACTACCCAAGTACTTGAATGCACTCACATTCTCCATATCCTCACCATCCAACCTCACTGCACACTCTGTGACTTCATTCCTCTCAAACACCATAACTTTACCTTTGTTTACATTAACTTTCAGCTTCCTCCTCCTACACACTGTCCCAAATTCATTCACCAAACCTTGCAACTCCCATTCATCTTCACTCAACAATACTGTATCATCAGCAAACAGCAACACCGGAAGCTTCCAAATCTCACCCTCATTCATTAGGGCCAGCCCCACATCCACTGTCCTACCTTGCACCTCCTTTACAACCCCATCCATATATATATTAAACAGCCATGGAAATATCACACACCCCTGTTTCAGTCCCACATTGAGATCAAAGAACTCACTCAGCTCACCATCCACTCGCACCGTAGCCCTAGCTCCCTCGTACATACTCTTCACAGCACTCAACAATTTCCCCTGCACTCCATATATTCTTAATACCTTCCACATACCTTGCCTATCTATTCTGTCATAAGCTTTCTCTAAGTCCATGAAGGCAGCATACACTTTCCTTCCCTTCTCTAGATACTTCTCCACTAAACATCTTAGAACAAATATCTAATCTACACACCCTTTTCCCTTCCTAAATCCCCCTTGTTCTTCTCCAACTAGCTCCTCTGTCATATGCCTAACCCTATCAATGAGTATTCTACCATATATTTTACCAGTCATACTAAGAAGGCAAATACCCCTATGGTTACCACATACTTCTCTCTCCCCTTTTCCTTTTCCTTTGTACAGAGGAACAATTATACCTGATTTCCAGTCATCTGGAACCCTTCCCTCTTCCCAAGCCAATCTACACAACTTCCATATCCACTCCAGAACAATCTCACCCCCATACCTAAGCATTTCACCACACACTCCATCAATTCCTGGGGCCTTTCCCAGCTTAATCTTCTTCATCGCTTCCACTACTTCCGCCCTACTGATCTCTTCCTCCCTCCTCTCATCTCTTCTTCTCCCAGCCATTCCCCTACCACTTATACTCACACTGCTCTCACTCTCTACATTCAACAAATCCTCAAAGTGCTCCTTCCATGTCCTCAATTTCTCTCTCTTCTCCACCAACAATCTATTATTCCTATCTTTCACTCCCCTACTATTTCCCCTTTCACACTGCCTTACTTTCTTCACCTCCTTCCAAAACAATTTCTTACTCTCCCTCCATTTCACACTCAGATTCCTCCCAAACTCTTTATCCACTTTCTTCTTACTCTCCTTCACCAGTCTCTTAACCTCCATTCTCCTGCTCACATATACCTCTCTCTTCTCTCTCTCATCTTCTCCCCTACCTCTACTCGCCAACCATTCACTATATGCCTTCTTCTTTTGTTCCACAGCTCGTTTCACCTCATCATTCCACCATACTGTCCCTTGCACACCCTTGCATCTCCTCCTCACTCTACAAACCAACTCACACGCTGCACCTATCTCTTCCGTGAATAGCTTACATACATCTTCCACCCCTTCCATCTGCTCTAGCTCATACCTTCCCAAGCTTTCTTCCACTATGCTCTTATACTCTGTCATTTTCTCACTATCTTGCAATTTCTCCAATCTTCTCACAGGAGCTGCTTCCTCCTGTCTTCCCCTTCGTCTCCTCAACCACTTTCTTTGCATCTCTACCTTGGCCATCACTAAGTGATGGTCCGAGACTCCATTCCCCCACCCTTTCCACACTCTTGCATCCAACATTTGTCTTCTCATTCGCTCATCCACACACACGTAGTCTATCATTGCCTTTCGTTCAACAAGTTCACCATCCATCCTCCTCATTACTCTCCATGTATACCGGTGGATCATCTTATGACGAAAGTAGGTGTTGGCTATTGCCAACCCCTTACAAACACAGATGTCCACCAAAGCACTACCATTCCCATCTACTTCAGCTGGCACACCCCACTGACCAACCACTCCATCCACTCGTACATTCCCAACTTTGCCATTCATGTCTCCAATCAATAGCACTCTCTCGCTCCTCTCAAACTTGTCCATACATGCTTCTACTCTTGCCGAAAACTCATCTTCACTCTTGCCACTCGATCCTCTGTTGGAGCATACACACGCCCATGGTTGTATACCTACTTTCATCCTCACCCATACAATCCTTGCACCCACTGTTCCATACTCTCTTATATTCTCCTTCCACTTCTTGCTTATCATCAGACATACTCCCTCTCTTGCCCTCTCATTCGCACTGACTCCCGCACATATACCTACACCATATTCCCATTCCCTCACCCTTTCACTTTCCCATTTAGTTTCAGTCAATCCACATATATCCACTTTTGCATCCTCAAGCACCTGAACAATCTCTCTCTCTTTCACTTCATCATTCACTCCTCTCACATTCCATGTTTCCACCCTAAGAATGTCCTTTGTCCGTTCCTTAGTCGTCAACATATGGTCCGTCCGGGTCCGAGGTGCTTTATTCGCTTTTTTAGTTAGTTCTTTTTACTGGGTGGGGCACTAACCCACCACCAACCCTTTTTAGTCGCCTCGTACGACAAGCAAGGATACTGGGGGAGTATTCTTGAAACCCCCCTACCCGCAGGGGGGCAAGAAAATGATACTGACAGTTTAATATATCACCCTCCACTCGGCAAAAGCGATCATGGAGTACTAAATTGCAACTTCAGGATAGCATATGACATAGTTAACAGCAATGAAAGTTACAAAAAGAGCCTAAACTATAAAAAGGGAAATTATCAAGACCTAAAGAAGTATTTCTTAGAAGTTGATTGGGAAAATGAGCTTAGAGGACAAGATTTAAATGCTGTATATAAAAAATTCTGTCAATTTTATGAAATAGGAGCCCAGAAGTACATCCCACAACACAAAGAAGCAGATAAGAAAATACAGAAATGGTTCAATACAGAATGTAAAAAATCAAAAGAAAGAAGAGATTTGTTGTGGAATAGATACAGAAGACACAATTGTGAAAGGGCATATAATAATTACAAACAGGCAAGAAACGATTATACAAGAATAAGGAGGGAAGCCCAAAAAAAGTTTGAGGAGGATATCATAAATAAAAGTGGTGATCAACGGAAGCTATTTTACAGCTACATCAGAAGCAAATGATATAATACAATCCATTACGGACGAGGGAATCACCTATACACAAGAGAAAGATATTTGTGAAGCACTAAATAAGAATTTCCAATTAGTTTTTACAGAAGAAAAAAATTTTGAGGGGGACTATGTGGAACATGCATGTCCACACATACTACCAGATATACAAATAGCAGAAAAAGTAATACAGGAGGAGTTAAGTAAATTAGACAGAGGAAAAGCAAGTGGTTCTGATGAAATTTCATGTTGGGTACTACGAGAATGTGCAAAGGAGTTAGGTAAACCATTATTTTTAATTTTCAAGAAATCCTTGAGTCAAGGTAAACTACCTGATATTTGGAAAAAAGCAAATATTGTCCCCTTATTCAAGAAAGGGAATAGACAAAATCCACTAAGCTACCGACCAGTAACACTGACCAGTGTTGTAAGCAAGGTATTAGAAAAGCTTATAAGAAAAGCTTGGGTAAATCATATAGAAGAACACAGTATGATAACAGAAAGACAGTTTGGTTTCAGAAAAAGGAAAATCATGTGTTACTAATCTTTTGAGCTACTATGACAGTAACAGTCACAATACAGGAAAGAGAAGGATGGGTGGACAGTATCTATTTAGATTTCAAGAAAACATTTGACACAGTATCACACCAAAGACTTTTATGGAAACTAAACCATCAAGGAGGAATTCGAGACAAACTGTTTTGTTGGATGCAAGATTTTCTCATAAAAAGAGAAATGAGAACAGTACTAAGGGGAAACTACTCATCATGGAAAGAAGTGACTAGTGGAGTACCACAGGGTTCAGTGCTGGCATCAATCATGTTTTTAGTGTACATAAATGATATAAACAGTAACACTGGAAATGAAAGCTATCTAAATATGTTTGCAGATGATGCAAAAATACAAAGGAGAATTACTAACACAGACTCTTGTAAAGACCTACAAGAAGAATTAAATAAACTTCATGAATGGAGTTATACATGGCAAATGGAATTCAGTGTGGACAAGTGTCATGTAATCAAGTTTGGTAAAAGTGGAAAAAGACCTGATTGGGATTATAAGTTAGGAAATAAAACCTTATACACATCAGAAAGAGAGAAGGACCTAGGTGTGATTATCAATAACAGACTATCTCCGGCTGACCACATCAGTGAGAAGGTACGGAACATGTATACACTGCTTGCCAATATGAGAATAGCATTCATATACATAAATGAAGACATGCTAAGAAGGATAATAACATCATTCATCAGACCAACCTTGGAGTATGCATCAGTAGTCTGGAGTCCTCATCTCAAAAAACACATAGAGAAGATTGAAAAAGTTCAAAGGGCCGCTGCAAGATGGATACCGAGCTTAAGGGATCTAAGCTACGAAGAAAGTCTATATAAACTGAATCTACCAACACTACAGGAGAGAAGGAAAAGAGGTGACATGATAATGCTATATCAATACATATCAGGGAAGGAGAAAATAGACATAACTGATTACTTAACATATGGGGAAGCATCAGCAAGAGGACACTGCAAAAAACTGCATAAGAAGAGAGGTGATAAAGACGTAAGGAAATTCAGTTTCCCAAACAGAGCAATTGATCAATGGAATGCACTACCGAATGTAATAGTGTGTGCCAAAACAATTCATAAATTTAAGGATATGTACCATAAATATGGTTTAAAACATGGAACAGTACGAGCTTGACTCATTTCTGTAAAGGTACAATTAGGTAAGAACACACACACACACACACACACACACACACACACACACACACACACACACACACACACACACACACACACACACACACACACACACACACACACACACACACACACACACACACACACACACACACACACACACACACATACACACACTCATAAACACACTCTTATGCACACACCCACACTCACGCTCATTATCACACTCAGACACACTGCACAGTCACAGTCGCCTCTCACTCGCACACACTTGATTGCATGTCAGATCTCGTACGTGAAGTTCATAGCCTCTGACACTGTTTCGAGCAGTGTGACTCCGGGGTTCAGATTGGTGACCCCCTTACCCCCAGGTGCGTCAGGGTCGTCGACCACCTTTTTTTTGAACACCGATCCTGGAACATGACCCACCAGCAGATGCGGGCCCTTTGCCAATCTGAAGGGAAAAACTTAGATTTATGGTTCAACTATGCAAGGGTTATTGAGGAAAAGGACCAGTATTTGTCATGTCCAAACAAATGATGCCAAGTCCTTATCTACCTTTAAAATCTTGTCACCAGTTTGATAAATATGATCCAGAATTATACGGTAGTTATTAAGGAAGTCAGTATGTTATTTAATATCCTAATATTCCCCTTAGAACCCCATACCAATTTCTCCCATACATTATCTGAACTACAGACCTCTGGCTGCACAAAAAATGTCTTCATATTTGGATTTATATTATTATAAGCAAGCGTTCTTCCCTATCCCGTCTTTTTCACCACTTTGCCTTCCAATTTGTTGAACATAGTAGCAAGACACCTCAAAGGCCTTAACCTTTATCCACCTGGGGTTTCCAATCGTCACCCACACCTCCTTAGGGGGGATTTCTTTAATTTTTGGGAAAAATACCCTTACCTCAAACTCTAATATCTGTCAAACCAGGGATGCAGTCAGAAATATAATTTGGGGGTGGGGGCACTATCACTAACCATGAGAGTCACAACTCCTCCATCATAAACCTAGCCCTCCCCCCCCCATGCCTTGCACTTAACCCCTCCGTGGCCGAATGCCCGGAATTTTCTGTGCATCCGGGGCTATTTTTTGAAGTTTCGAAAATTGATTTTTTTTCTTGCCATATTGAAGAGAAAGTTCAGATGCACCTAACAGTGCAAATCCCAGCTTCCTAGACGCATTTTGTGGCTTGCAATGAAGCGTGGAAGTTGCAGAAATATCAGCAACCGATATTGCCGCCCAGGGAAGTGTCGCAACGCAAGTGGGCAGGCGTTGATAATTTTATTTTGTACCTTCAAAAACAATGCGAATGGTGTTGAAATGTTGTTCATATATGAGATATGATGATATCGAATGATTTCAGTACATAATCTGTTAGGAATGACTGAAAAAAAAAAATGGTTATGAATACATTTTCTGTTTTTTTGATATAAAATATGTTTATGGTAGTTTCGAGTTATTTTTTATGTTATTGTTGTGCTCATGCTTGGAAAAGGGAGTGAAAGAGTTGAATTTTCAGTTCTAAATGAGAAAACTGCACGTCCTCCAAGGCTAGCCACGGCCATGGGAGAATAAAGTGGAGGGTCAGTCTGATTAGCAATACGGAAGTTGAGTCGCAACTTCCAGCTCCCACACCACGAGCATAGCTAAAAATAGAATCGTAATGCGGTTTCAGAACTAAGAATAAGTCTAATTATTACGAATACAGATACGAAGCAGAAATAAATACGTTTACAGATGGGGGAAAACGTATTTTTTCCATCATAACATGTTCATCTTTCTCTATCATTTTACGTTCATCTTTATCATTTTACCATGTTATTTTCGCAATATATATTGCTGTCTCGTAAACAGGGTGGTTGTGTGTGTTTTGCAAGGGAGGAAAAAGATTGTATTTTCTTCTGGGTCGAGATAATGGGTGTAACTGTGTGTGTTTAGGCATCACCACGAGCGAAACAATCGTACATACAATCGTCACGATAGCAGGTGGTGAACTGACAGATGATACGTGAGAGGGTGAAGTCAAGGTCAGTCTCATGTCCCAGATTTTCGTTCACTTCCCGAAAGTTTTCACAGTTTTCTACAAGTTGCACTGCATCTAATGATCCAAACCATTACAGCAAATAGGTAACGATACCAAGACAAAAATGTATTTTTCTCTTATTATCATGTCTTTTTTGTATGTGCAAGAGAGGACAAAGATGATATGTTCTGCCTGGGTCGAGATAATGGGTGTAATTGTGCTTGTTAAGGCATGGCCAGGAGTGAAATAATCGAAAATCCACTCATCACAGCAGCAGGCTCTTAACTGCTTGATGGGGTGTATGGGAGTGTAGTGTAGATCAGTGTGAAGATGTCCAGAACGTTCATTCACTTCCCAAAAATTTTTGCAGTTTTTTACAGGCCGGGATCAAACGACGCCGGTGGCCACAGAGGGGTTAAGGATGCACTGCACTATACATATTCCATAGTTAAGAGTTCCATTAAGTTGCCTGTACCTATTTAGGGTGAGAAATTTTACTGAGAAATATGCTTTTTATAATCATGAAAGGCTTTGTCCGTCTCATGGATAGTAAAAGATACATGCAGTTCTGTTAATAAGTCAGGTCCACCAATGATATACTGCCGAAAATCATCAGTATACAGTATATCATCACAAACTGGTCAGTTGCATTTCTCAGTTCCTCTCCTTTCCAATAATTGAATTGTACAACTCTTTTTCCCAATATTAACACTATACCAATATATATATATATATATATATATATATATATATATATATATATATATATATTTGCCATAATCCATATAACATTATTTTCTCTCTTTAGGGCATGCTTGCTACATAAAAATGAGAAATATCTACCTGTTAACACCCAAAACCACCATAAATACAGCAAACTATAAAATATAATAGTATATAATGCATGAAAATTAGGTTTTTCCTTGCTAAAATCACAAATGACATTGTTGTCCCAACTCATCCTAGGTAAAAAAAAAAAAAAAAAATGGTGGGCGAGTCGGGACAACTGTCTGTTAACCCTTCAGCACTGCTCTCCTGTAAAAATGCATTTTCCGGGTAAATCACAAAAAACTAAAACAATTGAAGATTTCACCCACCAAAAAGTAGACCTTTAGCTCTAAAACTGACTGTGGGAGAGGAAAATTGGCAAAATATGTGTATTTTCAAAAATGAAATTCTGCAAAGGTCAAAATGCTAACCTTTCATATTTTCACATTTTTCATGCATTATTCGTGGTTCTACAGAAAACTAGTATTAACCTGTCACGTGCCAGTGCCGTTTTAAAACGGTCTGACATAATTCCGCGGCCAGTGCCAGTGCCGTTTTAAAACGGTTTAAAATAAAAAAATTCATTGTGACTGCATTTTTTTCAACATTCATGGGTAAAAATTGGCAGCTTGTATGGTAACTGTTCCTCTACTATCCCCCAGGCTGTCAAGGCCATAGACTCACTTGCTCCCCCTCTCATGCATGCTCTGCCTCATTCTGCCTGTGTGCCTCACCCAGTGCTGAACATAGTGAAGGCATTTTGTAAATATTTTCATGTAAGTGTAAGTTGTAAATATTTTCTTGTAAGTGTAAGGACTATAGTGTGAGGTCAAGTTGTAAATACCTTTTTGTAAGTGCCAGGACTGTACATAATGAAGTCAGGTTGTACCTATCTTCAAGTAAGTATAAGATAATGCATTCACAGTGAGAAAGACACGCAAATTGTGATAGATGTTGAAGTAATAAGTAATCATAAAAGTGTGCTGAACATTGCTATACCTTCCCAGCATAAATACCTGAGTATACCTGACAGAAAACGGCTTTCTCTTATCTACGTGGTGAGCATGAGAGAGCGGCTATACCTGTATATGAGTATGCAGGACTCAATAAAACCCATTTCCTAGTCTTGATGAGCATTTTGATGGAGAAATTTGTTGTTTCCACATCATAATCTATCATTTTAGTAAAAAAAAAAAGTCGATAAATGGCCGGCACTGGGGCGACCCATAGGGATAAAAATAGCTGGCACATGGCAGGTTAACAACATATGTAAAGTTGGGGCAGGACTATTGAATGGAAATGTCTTGGCATTTGCCATTGCAGTGCCCACTGTTCCAACTCCCCCCTTGTCCTGCACTGTCCCAACTCACCACACTCAACACTAATGTCTATGAAAATCCGTCATCTGTTAAATACTTCACTTAGTTCAATGATGATTTGTTTACTTCAGTGATGTTTGCCTCACAGGGCACAGGTAACTAAAGCCTGAAATATATCACAAAGAAAATCTTAAGCAATCATTGGCTTCCAGTTTCTGCATACACCTACACTTATGTAGAGCTCATGGCATGACATTATAATTTGTTATTATTACTGACAGTTATAATATCCTCTACAATGTACTGCATTTGCTGAACATAAACTGACCTTTTAGAACTTGAACTCTTGAAGTCCAATATACCTGATTGCTGCAGCTGATCCTGTTTCATAAGAAAGTGATCCAGGGAAACCCATGGAGTGTGTCTTTTCATTTCTTGTCTCAGTACAGCATGCAAGTAGTGTAATTAGCAAGTTGTATGGACTGGTCACTGGTGCAACACGATCTGATGCGAGTTGACTGATGACTGGATGGCTCAGGGCTCAGGCAGATGATGAGCGAGTGATTAGCTGATGGCCGGTAGACGTTACCACGATAATTTATTTTTCTTGCCAATTCTGCCACATGTAGGCCTACAATCCCACAGGTACTATTGACTAGTTAATTACATAAAGCTATTAGTAGCGGAGTTTCCCATTTTGAAGATAATGTGTCAAAATGTACAAAAAAAAAATTGAAAATTTCACAGAATGGCGCATGTATCTTGCTTCCTTTCCTGCCTCCTCTCCTCACCCGTCTGGGCATCATTGGCTGCCCGTGCGTAAATTCAAATATCTGTCTCCCATCTAATGTAAAGTAAGTCTTAAAAAGTTTATGTGTATACAAGACTCTTTACTCAGAACTGCGTATTTTTTTTTTCATTTCCCCAAAATATTTGACATCGAATAATTACACCCTGGATGAACCCTTACACCGCGGGCATGTTTCCCAATGTTTTGTGTCTCCAGTGGGGTTATTCGAGCTCCGACAGACTCTCAAAAAATATTTGCCAAAAATCAGTTATTAGTCCTAGAATATTAAAATTACATACGCTTATGGCACATACCTTCAGCTTTCTCCTGGGATGTTTGTTGAGCCTTCGTCGATTACCGTAGGACTTGTGGAGACCTCTGAAGTTGGGTAACGAAGTCTCCACTTTACACTTCCCGACAACCCGTAATATGATTACCACAGCCAGATATTAACACTATAAACACTACTCTATGATTATCAAGTAGTTTGGGATCCATACTCCAAATAAAAACCACTGTGAAAGCAATGAAAATTACAAGCGCGTATGACCTTCCCACTTGCGCTAGTTCGCTATTGGTATTCTGTCATTTATTATTCATAAAACCCCTCACTTTATATTTCTATTACTATATAACACTTATAATATATATCTACAGTCTTTATCCATAAGTTTCCTTCAGTAGTATTAGTTTATTGTCACTGTAGGGATTCAATTTCTTTCAGTAAAATACGTAGCATTCACTTTCTCATCCTGTATACTAGCATTGAGAGTGAATGTCACTTTCACCTTCACTCTCATAACTCATAGTATTCAGACATGCTAGAGTGAAACTTTCACTTTCATTACTCCTAATGTATATACTCGTAATCTTATAATACTACTCATTTACATTTCTATTTACGTTCTCTATTTTATTTACATTATTTACATTTCTATTTTATTGACACTGTGTTATGCACTGTCACTTGAAGTAACTTATAAAACTATTTGCCACTGTTCATGTATATTTACATTCATTACTTTCACTTGCTGTTTACACATTATTTACACATTGTTTAAAATTCCACTTGCACTGTTTTACTCAATAGAAAGATCGTAGTCACTCTTTTATCAATTGTCAGCCCTTTACCTCTTTCCACACGAGGTTTAGTAGGGGGTAAAGGTCACAGGGCCCTTTGCATGGGGGTGAAAAGTCCCTGAAGTTAGCAAGAGCAAACAGACGTACCTCCACATTGGAAGATGAGAGTGAACTGATAAGGGTGGGCCGGGGTGGTGGCCTACCTAGGGAAATGCATTACTGCCAACGTTAGCCTCTTGACAAAGCTAATATATAGCAGCGAAATGATTGGCAGGAAATCTGGACAATACATCATAAATTAGGTAGTTCCAGGTGAATGTAAATATGACTTAGGCTTCTCCCTTCCCTCCTTATATGTATATTTATTACGAAAATAGATTATACGGCATATTTCAAGGGGAAATAAACAGTGAAAATCAGCGAACGAGTGCACGTGAGGTGTTGTCAGGTGATAATTAGCCAATTTCAGGTGTATGGCACTCTCACTTACCTTATTTCTTTCTTTTATATATTATTTGGTATAAGAATAGGGCATAGAGCTTATTTCAATGGATGAAATCAGTGAAAAATTCCAGGGAAGATTTACTTAGCGTAGCATGGCCAGGCAGGCGAGAGGATAGGGTAATGGAGGGGGGGTAGGGAGGGGAGTCAAGAAAGGGGAGAAATGGCTAAATTGTCAACAATGGATGGGAGTACAGATGAGATTAGGAGTGATGACTAGTGTTGGACATTGGCAGTACTGATAGATGATACAAGCCACCACTTGGAAGCCCAGGTGAATTCAAAATAACACAGAATCACAAAAGCTACGCCCTGCGGTATGATCCCTTGCTCCCAAGCGTCACGAAAGTGACGCCCCGTGGTTAAGGGGTTAAACAAGTATTCGATATTTAAGATTCGCAGTCTATTATCGAACACACGTAGAAATTTTTTGGGGGCCCGGGCCCCCGTGACTCCCCTGGCTGCGCCACTGTGCCAAACAATAGCAGAGAAAAAAATGAAAATGTATTAGACTCATCAACTCTTCCTCTTTCCATGAAGGTATCCCAGAGCCTCCAAGTGATCCTTTTGACGAGTAAGGATAAGTTGAAGATGACCGGTTTTACACATTTAGCCGGCTGGTTCTGAGCACGTGCCACTGGCTGTGACCTTGGCTTGCTGGCCAGCACTGGCAGCACTGACCATAGTGGTGATTATAACACAGCCAAGGTGTCCTTGGTGGAATGTGTAAGGTTCCATTCTTTTTTCGACTTCTCCTTACTCGCCGTCAAAAGGAAGAGTCATCACCCTATCCATGTAGCTCCTCAAAGGGTTCTCCACCCATTTCATAGTGCCACAATGCCTCGTAGGTGTGTGGGAAAGAAAATAGCACAGTTTTTCTGCACTCACTTCTTGCATCAGTTATAATAATTTCCCTTTACTACAACACTTACAATTACGCTTGACATCACGATTATGAGTAATTGCACATTGACAAGTAAATGCTGTGGCTGTTTCACGCAGTGTGGTTGAATATGAGATAATTACTTGTAATATAATTCAGACTGATATGTACAAATCAGGAACATCATAAAAATCTTACGAAGGTTATACACAACTTACATAATTTGTACTTCACATCACAAATACGCTTATGCTCACATAATCAGCATTATATTCCTGAGCATCGAGTGAAAAAAATTAGTTATAGCCAACGAGGTAATTTTGTTTCTGGCCCGCTCACAAGTGGCTTTCTTTCATGTAACAGGTAGACTAACTCAATGTATTTCCAAAAATTTTTTCACCAATATCCAATAATCAGTACCACTTATTGCATTGCATTTGTAGAACTTTTTTTTATAACACTTACATCATACCTTTTACCAAAAGTCACTTATAATATCCAGCATTTCACATATTAATAAAAAAATTCACTTGTGTATACTTGTATACTATTTAAATTTTCCCACACACCTGCTCAGTAATCACACTCGGAGTCATACTCTCAAAAACATTTGGGGCATAGGTGAACCTTGCACTCTGCACAACGGTAAGCTGTCTCTTTTCGTGCTGGGGGATGGTGTTTGCTTGTGTTTCAGCAGGGGAGTCATTTGGTGAGGGGGGCAGCGAGGGGCGCTCGCCCCCCTCAAGCTTTCTGAGGGGGCCTCCAAATCAACTACAATTAATGAAAAAAATATAAGGTTAACACCATGAAATTAAAAATAATTTGTATTTAGCCTTCATACGTTTTCATTGAAATATATCGTGTGTGTGTGTGTTCTTACCTAATTGTATTTTTACAGGAATGAGTCAAGCTTGTACTGTCCCGTGTCTTAAACCATATTTATCGTACATATCCTTAAATTTGTTAATTGTTTTGGCACACACTATTTCATTCGGTAGTGCATTCCATTGATCAATTGCTCTGTTTGGGAAACTGAATTTCCTTACGTCTTTATCACCTCTCTTCTTATGCAGTTTTTTGCAGTGTCCTCTTGCTGATGCTTCTCTATGTTAAGTAATCATTTATGTCTATTTTCTCCTTCCCTGATATGCATTTATATAGCATTATCATGTCACCTCTTTTCCTTCTCTCCTGTAGTGTTGGTAGATTCAGTTTATTTAGTCTTTCTTCGTACCTTAGGTCTCTTAACCCCTAATACGTGGCCATCGACAGCCGACCCCCCCCCCCGGGTGGCGGCGTTGTATCGCAGTCTGAGTACCTGTAGGAAAATATTAGCCAAAAATCAGAGATTAACCCTAGAACATTATACTTGGTATGGCAGATAGTACTTACATTCTCCAGAGACAGGTGTTGAGCCTTCGTGGACTACCCAAGGACTTGTGGAGACTTGCAAAGTTGGGTAACCAAATCTTCACTTTCACACCTCCAGCAACCCGGTTTCCCCTCTACCACAGCCTCATTCTGTCACAGTAAACTTTATACTACAACGTAAAGGTAGTTTGGAATCCGTATTTGTACAATAAGCACTGAAAATAAGGCTAAAATCAACAAAGCGTACAGCCGACATGGAGCGCGGTGGCGGTCTTCCCGTCACTCAACAAACCTTTCCACAGCTAAAAACACGTATACTACATTATTTTCAATCATATTACTTCCCAAAAGATCAACGCAGCGCGCTTTTTATTCTGCCTTACGCCCGTCACTTTATTCTCGTTCCTGTCGGCCGCTCACACTGACTCGGAAGAGCTAGAACTCGCCATAATGTCACTTTGAAAGCCTGCGGTAAACTGACGCTAAACAGGGGCAAACCGTGCGAAAAAAAGCTAGTGTTATAACTGGGGAAACAAGCGTTTCCTATTAGCATAAAGTGCTTGTGAGAGGAGAGCGCAGATTTACAGTTCTGAGCAGTCAGAGCGCTGTCATGTATCACAGCCAGGCTGGCCGGGCCGTGGTGGGGGGGGAGAGGGGAAAAACGCGATACTTGGCAACAACGGAGGTCAGTAGTACAAAGGTAAAGTATGCTAATTGTAGCTAAAGGGTGGTGGTACTGATAGACAATACCAGCTGGAACATCCTTGCCCGTGTTTATTCAAAATTAACTCGAATCGCAAACGCGACGCTCCGCCGTTATGTTCTTTTTGGTGAGCGTCGCAAAAGCGATGCCCCGCGTTTTAGGGGTTAAGCTTGGTATCCATCTTGTAGCGGCCCTTTGAACTTTTTCTATCTTGTCTATGTGTTTTTTGAGATGGACTCCAGACTACTGATGCATATTCCAGGGTTGGTCTAATGAATGATGTTATTATCCTTTTTAGCATGTCTTCATTTATGTATGTGAATGCTATTCTCATATTTGCAAGCATTGTATACATGTTCCGTACCTTCTCGCTGATGTGGTCAGCCGGAGATAGTTTGTTTTGATAATCACACCTAGGTCCTTCTCTCTTTCTGATGTGTGTAGGGTTTTATTTCCTAACTTATAATCCCAATCAGGTCTTTTTCCACTTTTACCAAACTTGATTACATGACACTTGCCCACATTGAATTCCATTTGCCATGTACTACTCCATTCATGAAGTTTATTTAATTCTTCTTGTAGCTCTTTAGAAGAGTCTGAGTTAGGAATTCTCCTTTGTATTTTTGCATCATATGCAAACATATTCAGATAGCTCTCATTTCCAGTGTTATTGTTTATATCATTTTTATATACATTAAAAACATGATTGGTGCCAGCACTGAACCCTGTGGTACTCAACTAGTCACTTCTTTCCATGATGAGTAGTTTCCTCTTAGTACTGTTCTCATTACTCTTTTTATGAGAAAATCTTGCATCCAACAAAACAGTTTGCCTCGAATTCCTCCTTGATGGTACAGTTTCCATAAAAGTCTTTGGTGTGGTATTGTGTCAAATGCTTTCTTGAAATCTAAATAGATACTGTCCACCCATCCTTCTCTTTCTTGTAATGTGTCTGTTACTCTGTAATAGTAGCTCAACAGATTAGTAACACATGATTTTCCTTTTCTGAAACCAAACTATCTTTCTGTTATCATATTGTGTTCTTCTAGGTGATTTATCCAAGCTTTTCATACAAGCTTTTCTAATACCTTGCTTACAATACTGGTTAGTGAAACTGGTTGGTAGTTAAGTGGATTTTGTCTATTCCCTTTCTTGAGTAAGGGAACAATGTTTGCTTTCTTCCAAATATCAGGTAGTTTACCTTGACTCAAGGATTTCTTGAAAATTATAAATAATGATTTACTTAACTCCTTTGCATATTCACATAGCACCCAACATGAAATTTCATCAGGACCATTTGCTTTTCCTTTGTCTAATTTACTTAGCTCCTCCGGTATTTCCTTTTCTGATGTTTGTATATCTAGTAGTATGTGTGGACATGCATGTTCCACATAATCCCTCTCAAAATTTTTTCCTCGGTAAAAACTGATTGGAAATCCTTGTTTAGTACTTCACAAATAACCTTCTCTTGTGTATAGGTGATTCCATCGTCCGTAATGGATTATATTTTATCTTTTACTTTGGTTTTGCTTCTGACTTAGCTGTAAAATAGCTTTGGTTCATCACTACTTTAATTTATGATATTCTCCTCAGACTGTTTTTGGGGCTTCCCTCCTTATTTTTGTATAATCGTTTCTTGCCTGTTTTTAATTATTATGTGCCTTTTCACTATTGTGTCTTCTGTATCTATTCCAAATCTCTTTTTTCTTTTGACTTTTTACATTCTGTATTGAACCATTTCTTTATTTTCTTTTCTGGTTCTTTGTGCTATCGGATGTACTTCTGGAGTCCTATTTCATAAAGTTCATAGAATTTTTCGTATATAGCATTTGAATCTTGTCCTCTAAGCTCCTTTTCCCAAGCAATTTCTAAGTACTTCTTTACTCCATGATACTTTCTCTTTTTACAGTTTAGGCTGTTTTTGTAACTTTCATTGCTGTTAACTATGTCATACGCAATCCTGAAGTTGCAATTTAGTACTGCATGGTCGCTTTTGCCGAATGGACGGTGATATATTAAATTGTCAATATCTTTTTCTTGCCTAGTAAATATGAGATCTAGCATTGAGGGTACATCGAGTCCTCTTTTCTGGTGTTTTCCCTTACATGTTCCATTAGGAAAAACTCTTGCACGACATCCAGGAGCTTTTGGTCCCAACAGCTTTCTTAGCTTATTATATATAGAGTATTCCAATTTATATTTGTATTAAAATCTCCAGTTAGTATAATTCTTTCCGATTTCTCTTCCATTTTATGTAGTAATGCTCTTAAACTCTGAATCAATTGTACTCTCTGCCAGGTCCTCATATTCGTCTCTTTCCCATGTGTTTGATCTGGGTGGCATGTACAAATTGGCTACAATTACTTTGCCTTCAGATGTATTGATCTCTACTGCAATCAGTTCTACTTGTGAGGGTATATCTAGTTCTACTTCTTTGACTTTTAGATTTTTCTTAGTTAATATTATAATTCCTCCTCCGTTTTTTAGTTCCAATCTCTTCTCCATATATTATATTCCTCTAAGTTTAGGATGTCATTTGATATCCTTGGTGTTAATTTTGTTTCAGTTAGGCATATTATATGTGGTTCATTTTCTCTGATCATTCATCTCTAATAATTTAGACACCATTCCATCCACATTTGAGTACATCAACTTAATCATCTTGTTTATATACTTGTCATGATTTGGTTCTACTACCTTCCTCCTTTTTATTCCCTCCTGTTTATGTACCACTTTCACACCTGCAATCCAATTACTTTGTATAAGAATGTATTCTTCTCCTCCTCTGATCTTCCCTCATTTTTTGTTTTTGCTTCCTCCCTCTTCTCCTTCAGTAATTCCAGTTCCTCTTGTGTTAGCCATCTTTTTATCCATACATTTTTGAGCTCCTCTTTTTTCATAAGATTCTTTGCATTATTTAGTATCTCGTCCACGGTGTTTACACTCTGGAAGGTTACCTTTAGGGGTCTTGACTTGCTACTCTCGTATTTCCCTAACCTTTTGTGTTCCTCTATGTCTTTACTACAGATTTCCTCTGATACTTCTTTCAATATGCCCATTACATTTGCCATCTTCTTTTTGTCTTTTGAGATCTTGTTTTTTACTTCTTCCTCTTCTATACCACTGATTACTATAGATTTGATGATATCTACTGAATTTCTAACTAACTAAGGATTGTTTTGGATTATTCTTTTCACTTCCTTTTTATTGCTTTTTCTTCCATCCTTGTTTCTAAGTCTTTTTTTATTTTCACCATGTCAGCATAAGTGGTTTCCACATCATTTTTGTAGCTTTGCACAGCTTCATTCACCTGTGTTATCTTCTCCTCAATATCACTGCTCTGGTCTATCAGACTGCTTACTTGCCTAATTGTCTCTGTATCATTTTTGAACTCTTCCATAATACTCTCATGGTTGACTACTGTACTTGCCATTTCACAAATTTTCCCCCTAAGTGTACCCACTTGTACTGTTAACTCATCTATGGCTGTGTAATTCTTGTTGACTTCCTTTCCTAATTTTTCTATTTCTTCCTTTTGCAAGTGCATCTGTTTCTTAATTTCATCAATCTCATTCTGAAAAGCCATCTCTAGTCTATGTACTCATTCCACCAGTTTATTATGAGTCTCCATTTCAACCAATTCTTGGTAGAAATCATCATCCGGCTTTCTACCTTTATCCCTCTACTTTTCCAAATTTGCTTTACTAAAGTATGTGGTCATTTTGCAGTACTAAAAGTGCATATAGTACTTAAATTCCCTGAGGCAGTTGTAGACTAAACAAACGATCAGCTGATTGTGTGCATTCTTGCGCTGCTTTGTTTTCTTTCTGTTTGAACAAGTCTTACTTAAAACTTTTTTTTATATTAGAACACCATTTAGTCTAACCTGATACAGAGCTTGACTCATATAAAGATACTAATTTAGGTAATGCCACTGGCCAAGTTGGCCAGGTATAGAGTGGTGGCGACGTGCATCTGCTCTCCTCTGCCTAGTGTGTGTGTGTGTTTATTTGTGTGTGTGTGTGTGTGTGTGTGTGTAATAATCACAATAATTTACTCGATATATTAAAGGATGTCAATGTAAATAATTATGTTCCTAGCCCCCTGTTCAGTTAACTTCAGTATTAAGCTGCATTTTTTATTGTATTCTGGCCATCATGAAAAGTTTTTCTTCATCTTAGGATATAAGTACACACGGCAAAAAAAAAGTATCACTCAGGAGGGGTATGATGATTTCCGAAATGATCGATATAACTTGTGCAGTGCTTGGAAAATTAATTGATTATAATCTGAATATGCATCCAATAACAATATCAGCCATAAATTGTCATAAGAGACCTATCTATGACATACTTATGTAAGTATGTTTGACAACAAGGGGGAAAAATCATCAAACATTTCTATGGTCCATCGTCCTTGGCATCAAATTGGCTCGGACCAAATGTGCACCAATACTTTTTATCAGGTGTATCTGTAGGTAGAAGACTTAAGAGTTCATTTAGATCAATGGTTTCCAAAGTGTCACGTGGAAAGATCCAGACGGGCAGTGAGCTACCATGGGACCATGAGGAAAAAGGGGACAGTAGGGGGGGCGGCAGGGTGGAATCAGAACCAAGTAAGCATTTTTTTTTTTTTTACAAGATCTATATGACAAAATCTAAGTCACAAACACTGAAGCGACATGTATGCTTTACAAAAAAAAAAAAGAACTATATACAAAAGCAAGGTTTCATTTTATTTTGTGATTTGACTTCAGAATTGAAAGTTCGAACGCTTTCTTTATTTCTTGGTAACGTGGTCTGGCCACGATAGGCGCCACAAGCCAACGGCCGGCCAGTCAGACAGAAGACAGCATGGGGAGTTCATTCTGTAAGAGCTGGTAAAGTAGGTATGAACACGGTTCTATCTACCTATCTATTACCAGGCTCCTTAATCCCGTAAGGAGTGGCCACAAGGAAATCGCCTCATGTCTCCCTGTCCTCCCTCCGTTTCACTACCCTGCTCCCAGCTCACACCCCCCTCTCTCATATACCTCTTCACTCCATCCCTCCATCTCATCCTTGGCCTCCTCCTCCCTCTCCCTCTCCCCCCCCCACCTCACTCACATACTTTCTCCTCGTCAGTCTCTAACTCTCCATTCTCTCCACATGGCCAAACCACCTCAGTGTGTTTCTCCTAATGCTTCCTATCATATCCACACCACAATGCTCTGTCACTTCCTAATTTATCAGTCTGTCTCTCCATGTGACTTCACATGCTACTCTCAAATAACTCATTTCCACTTCTCTCACTCTTGACTTCTGTCCCTACAACAATGCCCAAGCTTCACTTCCATACGTTAGAGTTGGTATCACAATACTGTCATGTAGTAACTTTTTCACTTCCATGGTTACTTCCCTGTTTCTTATCGCTGCTTTCAAGGAACCAGCAACCTTTCTTCCTTGCTGTACCCTTTCAAGCACTTCGCCCTCCAAACTTCCATCCTTACTCATTACATTGCCCAAGTACTTAACCCCTACACCGCGGGCGTGTTTACCGATGTTTTGCGTGTGCTGCGGGGTTATTCGGGCTCCGACAGACTCTCAAAAAATATTTGCCAAAAATCAGTTATTAGTCCTAGAATATTAAAATTAAATATGCTTATGGCACATACCTTCAGCTTTCTCCTGGAATGTTTGTTGAGCCTTCGTCCGTTACCGTAGGACTTGTGGAGACCTCTGAAGTTGGGTAACGAAGTCTCCACTTTACACTTCCCGACAACCCGTAATATGATTACCACAGCCAGATATTAACACTATAAACACTACTCTATGATTTTCAGGTAGTTTGGGATCCATACTCCAAAAAAAAAAAACACTGTGAAAGCAATGAAAATTACGAGCGCGTCTGACCGTCGCTCTGGCACTAGTTTCCTCTTGGTACTCTGTCATTTATTATTCATAAAACCCCTCACACTTTATATTTCTATTACTATATAACACTTATATATATCTACAGTCTTTATCCATAAGTTTCCTTCAATAGTATTAGTTTATTGTCACTGTAGGGATTCAATTTCTTTCAGTAAAATACATACCATTCACTTTCTCGTCCTGTATACTAGCATTGAGAGTGAATGTCACTTTCTTCTTCACTCTCATAACTCATAGTATTCAGACATGCTAGAGTGAAACTTTCACTTTCATTACTCTTAGGGTATATACTCGTATTCTTATAATACTACTCATTTACATTTCTATTTACGTTCTCTATTTTATTTACGTTATTTACATTTACATTTTATTTACACTGTGTTATGCACTTCACTTGAAGTAACTTATAAAACTATTTTCCATTGTTCACGTATATTTACATTCATTACTTTCACTTGCTGTTTACACATTATTTACACATTATTTAGAATTCCACTTGCACTGTTTTACTCGTAGTCACTCTTTTATCAATTGTCAGCCCTTTACCTCTTTCCACACGAGGTTTAGTAGGGGGTAAAGGTCACAGGGCCCTTTGCATGGGGGTGAAAAGTCCCTGAAGTCAGCAAGAAGAAACAGACGTACCTCTACTTCGGAAGATGAGAGTAAACTGATAAGGGAGGGCCGTGGTAGAGGCCTACTTAGGGGATATTCAGTGCTACCAATGTTAGCTCTTGAAACAGCTATGTATAGCACAAATGATTGGCAGGAAATCTAGACAATATATTATAAATTAGGTAGTTCCAGGTGAATGTAAATATCACTTAGGCTTCTCCCTTCCCTCCTTACATGTATATTTATTACGAAAATAGATTATACAGCATATTTCAAGCGGAAAAAAACAGCGAAAATTAGCGAACGAGTGCACGTGAGGTGTTGTCAGGTGATAATTAGCCAATTCCAGGTGTATGGCACTCTCACTTGCCTTATTTCTTTCTTGTATATATTATTTGGTATAAGAATAGGACATAGGGCTAATTTCAATGGATGAAATCAGTGAAAAATTCCAGGGAAGATTTACTTAGCTGTAGCACGGCCAGTCAGGCGAGAGAATAGGGTAATGGAGGGGGGGTAGTGAGGGGAGTCAAGAAAGGGGAGAAATGGCTAAATTGTCAACAATGGGTGGGAGTACAGATGAGATTAGGAGTGCTGACTAGTGTTGGACATTGGCAGTACTGATAGATGATACAAGCCCCCACTTGGAAGCCCGGGTGAATTCAAAATAACACAGAATCACAAAAGCGACGCCCCGCGGTATGATCCCTTGCTCCCAAGCGTCACAAAAGTGACGCCCCGTGGTTAAGGGGTTAAACACACACACATTTTCCATTTCCTCCTCATAGAACCTCACTGTACCTTCATTGACTTCATTTCTCTCAAAGACCATGACTTTACTCATCCCTACATTCACCTTTAGATTCCGTTTCATACACACTCCCAAACTCACCTACCAAGCCTTGCAGCTTCCCTTCGTCTTCACTTAACAACACCGTATCATCTACAAACAACAGTACAGGGAGTTTCCAAACATTGCCCTCTCTCATAAGGGCCACCCCAACATCCGCTGCCCTACGTTGTATCTCTTTTACTACCCGTCCTATATACAGATTCAACAACCATGGAAACATGACACATCCCTTTTTCAATCCAACCTTCAAATAGAAAAATTTTCTCAGTTCACTATAAACACGCACTGCAGTCTTAGCACACTCATATAACCCCTTCACTACATTCAACACCTTCCTATTTACTGCACACATACCTAATACTTTCCACAATCCTTGTCTATCCACCCTGTTATATGCTTTCTCCAAATCCATGAAGGCCGCATAAAACTTCTTTCCCTTCTCCAGAGACCTTTCCACTAAAGAGCTAAGATTGAATATCTGACCTACACAAATTCTTCCCTTTCTAAAACCTCCCTTTTCTTCTCCAACTAATTCCTCTGTTATTTCCATAACTCTGTCAATTAATATCGTATCATATACATTTCCTATTACACTATGAAGACAAATACCCCTATGATGACCACATACTTCTTTTTCCCTTTTTCCTTTGTACAAGGGAATAATTATACTTGACTTCCAATCGTCTGGGACTCTACTTTCCTCCCAGGCCAATCTGCACATTTTCCACATCCATTCTACTACTATCTTTCCCCTATGCCACATCATTTCACCACGCGCTTCATCAAATCCTGGGGCTTTCCCCATTTTAACTTTCTTCATTGCTTCCACAACTTCCATCCTACTGATTTCTTCCTCTCTTCTCACACCCCTCTGACTCCCAGTCATTCCCCAACCACTTACACTACCAATACTTTCAATCTTTATGTTCAACAATACCCTAACGTGTTCCCTCCATCTGCTCACTTTTCTCCTTTCTCCACTAGTAATCTACCATTTTTGTCTTTCACTCCTTAACAAACTCCTTTCACATCCTGTCTTACTCTCTTCACCTCTTTCCAGAACATTTTCCTACAGTTCGTCCACTTTACACTCAAATTCCCTCCAAATTCCTCATCCACTCTCTTCTTACTCTCTCTTAGAAATCTTTTCACATCTCTCTTCCTCTCTATATATAACTCTTTCATCAGTCTCTCTACTTGTTCCACGCCCCTGTTTCACATCCACTCACTATATGGTGTCTTCTTTTATGCCACACTTTTTTTCACCTTGTCATTCCACCATGCTGTTCCTTGAATCCCCTTTCGACTTCTCTTCACCCACACACCATCTCACATGTCAAATTAATGTATGATATCTTGCCATGTTACTATAATAATCTCTTGGAACCGGTAGAGTATAATGCTGCTTTAGGTTGAATATACGGCATTATTCACCATGTCACGTAGGCCACAAAGGGCACTACAAATAACTTTGCAAAGCAGAGATCACAGAGATATCCACTGTTGCAGTAGTTCATTAATTTTTCAATGCAATAAATATCTGTTGATTAGTTTTCAATTTCCTATAATAAATTCTGAAATAAATTCTGAGGGTGTTCCAAATTTAAAAGCCATCATTTTATTTCTCCCACCTCTTCGGGTAGTGCTTACTTTCTCTCATTACTTTACATGGTTCATGGTATTTTGGGGGCTAGTAAGCTAAAAACTTTCCATTTTTAATTCAGTTACAAGTTTACAACTTTTCATTCTCAATTTTGTATTTATTATCATTTCATTAGGGTATAAGAATGAAGTTAGTTTAAGCTTTCACCAATACAAATATTTTAATTGCTATTTGGTCTATTATCCACGTTCATTAGCATATAATACAATAATATATACATTACCATGCACTTAAATTACATATTCAACATCACACATGAATACTGCCAGTGCTAGAATATCCGTGAGTGTGTGTGTCAGGAAGTAGCTGGTTAAATGAATAATTATATACAGTATATATATTTGTTGAGTGTGTGTGTCAGGAAGTAACTGGTTAAATAAATAATTATATACAGTATATATATTTGTTTACTGATATAATTCTCGAAATACAGCTTTGAATGTGGCTTCAAAATGCTCACTGGCCACCCCCCCCATGTGGGGAGGTGGGAGTAGGGGGGCCTCCTAAGTAGTCTATGCCCCCCCCCCTCCCCAGGAAGATTGAAATGACGCCCCTGGCTGGCCACTTCCCATGTGGGGAGGTGGGAGTAGGGGGACCTCCTAAGTAGCCTATGCCCACCCCAAGGAAAATTGAAATGATGCCCCTGTGTTTCAGACGTGGCACCACCCGTGGGCCTGACGACCTGCTGTGGTATGGCCAATCTCTACCAGCCTGTGCCACCGGAAATACTAGCACAGCTTAACCTAGCCACCGTAGATGCTGTCCTCCTCCCGACACCTAGCACCTGTGCAGCTGAATATTCTTCAACGGGTTTGCATGCAAGTTCTCTCTCAAACTCTCGTCAAGAGAGAGGTTTCCTGGCAAGCTCCTTGAACTGCATGAAACTGTTCAGGACAGCAATATCAAGAGGGTGTAAAAATGCCATTTTGTACGACTTGCATGACTTATGTAGGCACTCAGCCTCACCAATTTGCACGTCCAACTTATCAATAAGCCGCATGTTGATATTATAATCGTTGACAGCATCTTAGTCCTGTCCCTGTTCTAAAGACCCGTATACATCTTCTTAGGAAGAGACTTTGGTGATTTGAGTAAGGGTTACCACCACCTTCAAAATGGTGTTAGGTGGAATTGCTAGAATCATAGCATAAGTAAAAAATTGACGGTTTTCAAAATGGCTTCCACCGGGGCCTTTCAGGACTATAAAGGCTTTCAATTTCTAATAGAAATGTTGTACCTGGAAGACTTTTATGGGGTTTTCAGGTACAGCCGACACAATAGTGCTTATAGAAAATAAATATGGCCTTGCATAGTACCAGAAATCCAAGATGTCCACCATTTGAACCCTCCCCAAACAAGAAAATTATGTACCTTTTGAAAGAAACATCATGACTAGCTAATTGTTATGTTAATTTTGAAGTTTTCAGGCACTGCTGACAGGATAGTGCCTTTACTGGTTCGATATCACATTTGATACCCAAAATTCAGGCCACAAATAAGGAATGAAAACATAAGCATAGAAAAGTATTCATTCAAGAACAGTTCCTCTTCATACCAATATCACATACTATCTATCTATCTATTGCCAGACGCCTCAATCCCGTTTGAGGTGGCCACAAACAAATCGCCTTCAAGTCGCCCTGTCCCCCGCCATTTCACTGCCCTGCTTCCAACTCACACCCCTCTCTCTCATATACCTCTCCACCCCATCCCTCCATCTCATCCTCGGCCTCCCCCTCCCTCTTCCCCCCTCCATCTCACTCACATACACTCTCTTCGTCAGTCTTTCATCCTCCATCCTCTTCACATGGCCAATCCACCTCAGTGTGTTCCTCATAACGCTTCCTATCACATCCACATCAACACCACAACGCTCCTTTATATTCTCATTCGTCAGCCTGTCACTCCATGTGACTCCACAGGCTCCTCTTAAATAACTCATTTCCACTGCTGTCACTCTTGACTTGTGTCCTTCCAACAACGTCCAAGCTTCACTTCCGTACGTTAGAGTTATTATCACAATACTGTCTTGTAGTAACTTTTTCACTTCCATGCTCACTTCCCTGTTTCTTATCACTGCTTTCAAAGAACCAGCAACCTTTCTTCCCTGCTGTACCCTTTCAAGCACTTCACCCTCCAAACCTCCATCCTTACTCATCACACTACCCAAGTACTTAAGTGTACTCACATTTTCCAATTCCTCACCATCCAACCTCGCTGTACATTCACTGACTTCACCTCTCTCAAAGACCATCATTTTACTCTTCCCTACATTCACCTTTAGATTCCGTTTCTTACACACTCTCCCAAACTCATCCACCAAGCCTTGCAGCTCCCCTTCATCTTCACTCAACAACACAGTATCATCTACAAACAACAGTACAGGGAGTTTCCAAACACTCTCCTCTCTCACCAGGGCCACTCCAACATCCACTACCCTACCTTGTACCTCTTTTATTACCCCATCCATGTACAGATTGAACAACCATGGAGACATGACACATCCCTGTTTCAACCCAACTTTCAAAGAGAAAAATTCACTTAGTTCACCGTCCA
This sequence comes from Coenobita brevimanus, assembly GCF_032717465.1. Lineage (NCBI taxonomy): Eukaryota > Metazoa > Arthropoda > Malacostraca > Decapoda > Coenobitidae > Coenobita > Coenobita brevimanus. Next base: position 29,729,325 of record NC_136993.1, read on the forward strand.
CACGCACTGCAGCCTTCACACCATCGTACATACTCTTCACAGCATTCAACAACTTCCCATCTACTCCATATATTCTTAACACTTTCCACAATCCTTGTCTATCCACCCTATCATATGCTTTCTCCAAATCCATGAAAGCCGCATACAAATTCTTTCCCTTCTCTAGAAACTTTTCCATTAAAGATCTAAGAATGAATATCTGATCTACACAACCTCTTCCCATCCTAAAGCCTCCCTGTTCTTCTCCAACTAATTTCTCTGTTCTTTCTCTAACTCTGTCAATAAGTATCCTACCATACACTTTTCCTATTATACTAAGAAGACAAATGCCCCTATGATTACCACACACTTCTTTTTCCCCTTTTCCTTTATACAAGGGAATAATTATACCTGACTTCCAATCCTCCGGGACTCTATCTTCCTCCCAGGCCAATCTGCACATCTTCCACATCCATTCTACTACTATCTCTCCCCCATGCTTCAGCATTTCAACACACACTCCATCAATTCCTGGGGCTTTCCCCGATTTAACTTTCTTCATTGCTTCCACAGCTCCTATCCTACTGATTTCTTCCTGTCTTCTCACCTCCCTCCTCCCAGCCATTCCCCAGCCACTTATACTCGCATTACTTCCATCCTGTATGTTCAACAATTCCTTAAAGTGTTCTCTCCATCTGCTCACTTTTTCTCCCTTCTCCACTAGTAATCTACGATTTTTATCTTTCACTTCCCTGCTAACTTCACTTCCACCCTGCCTTACTCTTTTCACCTCTTTCCAGAACATTTTCTTACACTCCCTCCACTTTACACTCAAATTCCTTCCAAATTCCTCATCAACTCTCTTCTTACTCTCTCTTACTAATCTTTTCACCTCTCTCTTTCTTTCTACATATAACTCTCTCTTCCACCTCTCAATTTCTTCCATGCCCCTATTTCTGATCCATTCATTGTATGCTTTCTTCTTTTGTGCCACAGCCTGTTTCACCTCTTCAGTTCACCACGCTGTTCCTTGCACCCCTCTCCGTCTTCTCTTCCTTCCACACACCACATCACATGCTGCACATATTTCTTCCGTAAATGTCCTACACATGTGGCCATGTGGAGAGGACTGAGGGTGAAAGACTGACGAAGAGAGTGTATGTGAGTGAGGTAGAGGGGGGAAGAGGGAAGGGGAGGCCGAGGATGAGATGGAGGGATGGGGTGGAGAGGTATATGAGAGAGGGGGGTGTGAGTTGGAAGCAGGGCAGTGAAATGGCGGGGGACAGGGCGACTTGGAGGCGATTTGTTTATGGCCACCCCAAACGGGATTGAGGCATATGGCAATAGATAGACAGATAGATAGGGTATCGTTGTCTTTCACCCAACTGTATTTGATCGGGTCTGTGGCAGAGTGTGTAACATCAAGAAAGCATATAACTTTGCGGACAGAGTAAAATGCTCTCCTGATGTGGCCATGAATTGCACTTTAAGTTGATGGCAGGGCTTCCAACGACTTTGGTGTTGGAGCTCGCAGTTGGACTTCCACCCGGAGCTGGTCAAACGCCTGTGATTCGGTTTTGTTCTTCGTGCCAGCCCACACCATAACGAGGCACTCCTCGGTTTTCATCAAGATCTTATCAGTGAGAAAATCAGACTCTGGTAAATCAGCCAGGCAATTATCTGGATCACATGACAGAGATGCATGTTTGGTACCTATCTTAATGCATCATCTCCAGCCAGTATATGCGCCTTCACAATGACTTTTTATAGTACTTCTCCCAGCTTATCTGCAAGAGTTTGTAGTAGTATATGACGCCGTCACTCACCTCTGCCGAAATCTACCCACAATTCTTGAAGGCCTCGCTTAACCCGTCACGTCCCAAGGTTTTCCACACCTCCGACATCCCCCAATCCCGAGATATTTTCGAAAAAAAAAATTTTGGCTAAAACCTCCGCTTTTGGTGAGAAACATCGAAAATTCATAGAGAAATCGCTCACCTGAGGTTTAAAGTACTCGATCCAGGTAGGAGTTCCTCCTTACCTGACTGGGTTTTCTAACATACTGGCACCAAAGAAAACGAGTTCTATGAGAAGGTAACTATTTCACACAACTCATAAACGGTATTTATTTATTTACTTGGTACGAATTTATATGTAGTATGAGAGTATATTGGTTTTCAAGCAGTAATATAGGCATTATAAGCATTGTTTCACTCACTAACTAATCACCATACATGACCTTTTTTTGCCACATTACCTGATCATTATTTCTGACTGTTATTCTAATGCTATGTAAACTTTGTCCTCCACATTGTCATCGATTGGGGAATCACTCTGGCCCTGAATATCTTTACTGGCCAGGTCACTGGTAACAGGTGAATTGCCGAGACAATGGCATGAAGGGGGGGAGGGGGAGGTTATGCAGTGTAAGGCATTGTCCCTGCTTGGCATCTTGTAGAGGAATAGAGGAAGGTGTCCCGTGTATACATGCGAAAAATCACGCGCGAAAATTGAAAATTGTGCAAATTAGGGACCTTGCAATTGCACAATGTACCAGTACGTCGCCGGGACTGGCAAATGCAAAATGTTCAACGTACCCATGCGTCGACTGGACTGGGCGGGTTAAGGAAATGTTGAACATAATGAAGTAGACGAGCTACTGTGTCTGTGTCATTGGAGACTACTAGTAGCTGGCTACTTCCTCGATCCACCTTCCATGCACAGTGCATCACTATGCAATCATCGGCTTCTTCTACATCACATGTCAGAGCCTCAGTAGGTTCTGTAGTTTCAGGCACCTGGATCTCTTGACATCATTATAGCTCAAGCTGATGCCCATATGATTAAAGGCTGTCAAAATTCTCAGCTGCTCTCTTTCCATACTGATATTGACCGAATGCTACAGACAGTGAGTTCTATTTGAACCATGGTATATTTGATTGTACATGATCCGAAAAAGACAGTTTAGCTGGTTGTGTTGGTTCTTTACAGCCTACTCATTGTCTGTTACAATAACCTTGACTAGCATGGTCGTTGCTATCGACATCTGTCTAGCTGTTGCAGTCACGATCACTATTCATAATACCCAGCATGTCAATCTTCAACATTCGTGATTGTTTATTACCGAATAGTGCTGCAAAGCATGTCAGTAATTGGTCTGGCTGAGGAGTAGTCTCCCACAACTCTTTCAGTTCACTACCATCACAAAAGTGGTCATCCAGTTTGACATGAAATTTTTCCAGAGCTTCTTTGAGAATTTCCCCAGCTGAACTGACTACATTAGTATTTTAAAGTTTTTTGACGGTTATATCAGCTGAGAAGCACATCTCAGGTTCATTAACCCTGTGGCTTGGACAAAACTGTATTTTGTCTCCATAATAATCTGCATGGAGTTTCTTCACATCTCTTTTATCCCGCTGTGTGCCAGCTATTTTTAGCCCTATGGGTCACCTCAGTGCTGCCCACATTTTGACCTTTTCTTTTTTGGCCATAATGATACAGTTTGATGTGGAAACAACGAATTTTGCCATTAAAATGCTCACCGAGGCTCGGAAATAAGTTTTATTGAGTCCTGTATACTCGTGTACAGGTAGCGCCGCTCTCTCAAGCTCACCACGTACGTGAGAAAAAGTCATTTTCTATGTAAGGTATACTCAGATATTTATGCTGGGAAGGTATAGCAATGTTCAGTATACTTTTCTGATTACTTATTACTTCAGCATCTATCACAATTTGGATGTCTTTCTCACTGTGAATGCATTATCTTACACTTACTTGAAGATGGGTACAACCTGACTTCATTACGCACAGTCCTGGCACTTACAAGATATTTACAACTTCACTTCACTATATACTCCTTACACTTACAAGAAAATATTTACAACATACACTTACATGAAAATATTTACAAAATGCATTCATTATTTACAACAATGGCTAAGGCACACAGGCAGAGTGAGGCACAGTGAGCGTGAGGGGGGGAGCGAGTGAGTGTATGGCCCTGACAGCCTGGGGGATGGTAGAGGAACAGTTACCTTACATGCCTGCCAATTTTTACCTGCGAATCTTGAAAAATGCAGTAACAGTGAAGTTTTCTATTTTAAACCGTTTTAAAATGGCACTGGCAAGCGGAGGTTATACAGCTCTAGACTATCATCCTTGTTCATCATCATCTTCCTAATTTCGGTCATTGTAAACCCATACCCATCATCAATGAGTGGACCTAGTTCAGAGATAATGTCCTTGAAAACATCACATTTGGGCGAAATCCTGGATTAGCATAGGAATTCTTTGGTGTGTGACTCAGACACATATTGCTTGAGGCAGATGTTACGACAATAAAAGTCGGCAGCATATACGTCTTCAGGACCGTTCAAGTCTGCACACCTGACATATACATCATCTATGCAATATCGTATTGCTTTGAGGAATTGTTTTGCACTTTCAACCGTGCAGAGACGGAATTTACCTCGTACTTGTGTCCCTTTCCTTTTTAACCACACTTGATCACTTCCATATATGGCACAGTTTACATAGTCTGGGTCGACACTTGTACTAGGTTATGGATGAGGTATGGTGCTGATGTGGATGGCTTGTGAGCAGTCTGGTCTGATTCTTGTGTCATCTCTTCATCAATGGGTTCTTCGGGAATGGTCAGTTTCTTATATCAGTGTAACTCTTATAGCAGGAATAGGTATTATGGCATTTGAACTGCATCAGGTCCAAGCAATCTTAACCTTCTGTAAACTTCATCATTCTTCAAAGCTGCTACTTCACGGACACACTTCCTGCCTATTGCATCCCCCTAGAGTTTTTCGGAGGTCTTGCCTTTTTATTGACAGATGATGCACCTGTCTGGTTGTGAGGCTGGAGTTGGCTGGGAAATACATAAGTTAATTACTGTATCTTTGTCTATTCTGTAGGCTTGTTACAAAAGTAGACCACAGAATTCCCATCAATTATGATTCCATTACCTGCAAAGACAGAGATGTGGACATTAGTGACTATACCATTTACAAGTCAGTTTGGAGAAAATGAATATCAATTCAGAGAAACAGAATCTGAGGAAAAAGTGAACATCGATTTGGAATTACAGAATCTCAATCTGGAGAAAGCAAATCTCGATTTGGAAGCCTGGAAACGGAATTTGGTGCACCAGGTGTCCAGATCAAGATTCACTTTTTCCAAACTGAGATCATTCTGTTAATCCAAATCAACATTCATTTTTTTCTAAACTGATTTTCATTTGTTCCAAATTGAACTTCAGTTGTTTCCAATCAGATACTGTTGCTGTAAAATGATGTTCATTTTCTCCTAATTCTTGCCATCTCCAGATGGCTCAAAGCAGAGAGTGGGTAAGGGATTGTACCGTCTTTTGTAGGTGCTTGAAGATGATGCCTCTTCTGTGGGAGGAGGAACGTTCTTCTTTGTGGAGGCACCCAAATTCCTTAGTAAGTTTTAATGTTTAGTGGTTTTAGGGTCTTACTTTTACCCCTTTATCTTACTGTATTAACGGATTTTGTTATTTATATTGTCGCCTTTTTCACAGTTGTCTGTCACACAAGACCCTGGTAGTTTTGCCGCCAGTTTTTGAGGTATTCACTTACTCATCCCCATGTGTTTTTATCCTGTTTTGGAGAAATTTGTTGGGTTCCTCGTAGAAGGGCCAGTTATAGCTTTTTTACGGGCCTTTTTACACCAAAGTGGATCCACTAAAGTGAATAAATTTGCCTGAAGGTATAATGTAAATAAAGACTTCAGTGTATTGAATAGGTTAAGTTTGTTAATATTATCAGCTGATTTTACTGTAGTTTCTTCTCTAATTTTGGTAAAAGCCTAGTAATGAAGAGTACACAGTATGCTTACCTGTAAAACTTGTTGGGAAAAAGTGGGAGGAGGAAGGTGGGAGCCAGACCACGTGACGGAGTCCACGAGCCAACCTTCTGTGGCTGTGAGTCTTCCGAGCTGTAGGGCAACTCCACCAGTATTCTGCACCTTCATAAGTAAATACAAATAATTAATTCCTTGGCTGTGGTGAGGTTCCGAAAGCTGAACACTACTTAGTCTTCTTAGCTGGAGGGGGGAATGGATGGAACAGATAGTTATATGAGAGGGGTGTGTGAATTAGAGGGATGGTAGCTAAACGGCAAAGGAAAAGACGAAGTGCAGGTGACTTGTTTATGTTCATCCCTTGCGAGATTAAGGTGTCTGGTAATGGACATGCAAAAGCTGCAAAAATAAACATACTTTTTATAGTTTAGAATAAGAATTTTGATAGTTTTTTACGTTTAGGGTGTGTGTACATATCTTTCCTTCAATATTGTTAAATCCTCTGACACTTTCCAATTACAGGGTGAAATGAAAACTGTTTCCTTTACGCATATCGAATTTATCTTATTATCTTCCATCCAACTGAAGATGTCGATTTATTATTATTTTTTTCTTATGTGTCCGACTATGAGCATAGGCTTCGCAGCCCGTTATCAAGGCCCAGTAGTCCTCTTGCATGTCATACAGCTCCACAGTCAGTATACCGAGTAGACAGATATCAGGAAAGGAATATAGGCAGTAATGAACAGTTAATTCATATGATGCCCTGGCGTCTTGTGTACTGTGTTCCTCCTATAAGCAGTCTATTTTCTTCATGTTAGGAAACCCTCCAATATGATGTGTATCTCCTAAGCTACCATCTGGCGGTAGTGTGAGTATACTACTGTAAAACGTCACAGGATTTAAGAGGTTAAAAAGCGATTACCCAGTGGCACTTTTCTTCATGTTAGGAAGCCCTCCAATCTAATGTGTATATCCAAAACTTCCGTCTGTATTTGGTGTGAATATGCTGCTATAATACGTCACGGGAGTCAAGAGGTTAACATCGGAATGCCCGGTGATGTAGTCTATAACTTCGCAGAATAGCCTAGGAACTGTTTAGTATCACTCAAAGAATAACTCACTTTGCAAAGCTCCTTCTTGCACATTTTCCAAACCGTCTTAGCACCAGATACTCTGTTTAACTCTCTCATGTTAGCTCGCATAGTCCACATGTTTCACAAACATCACAGTTATTAATCACGCATATTCTAATCATATAAAAGTAAAGTAGTGGATCATCACTTGTCCTATGTATTTGCTTACTCTTGTCCCACAAAGAGATCGATTGGCTTATGTGGGTATACGGTTATGTGAGAGAATAGTTAAACACACAAAATTTGTCTTTTCCACTAGTAAAAAGTCGCTATTTCCCCTAGGTTCACAGTTAAGTGCATTAAATAAGTATAAGAAATACCTCACTGGTTCCTTGGTGTCGTTCATTATTGTCCTTTATCATGTTCATTCTTTTCATTTCTTGACACAAGTTGTGATGTTTGGTGCATTCGTTTACCACGATCTGTCACCTGTGTCTTACGACATGAGATGCATGGAAGCTACGTGTGCTTAATTTTTGTTGTTAGTTTGCTTCACCCTGTTTCCCCAAGACCGTCATGTCAGTTCGTCGTATATAATCTTTTCTACTCATACCACTTTTTACCACCTGCGTTGCGACGTGAGCGGAGTATTAATATTTTCAGTGTTTAGGCTGAGTGGCTGGCTTTGTCTGTGTGTGGATAGACAAGATATGAACGGCTCGAGCTATGAACATGAAACATTCAAGGTATCAAAATACGCCCAAAATCTTATACGAGATCGAAAATGGGCACTCAGGGACAAGGTCAAGGTCATCAAAAAGAATGGCAAAGATTAACTACTTGACCATTGGTGACCTTCACCTTGACCCTGAGTGCCCATTTTCCAACTCGTCCAAGAGTTAGGCCATATTTTGATACCCTGAAAGCTTCATGTTGACAGCTTAAGATGTTCATGTGATATATAATTTACTCACATACAAAGCCAGCCAGCCAACCTCACAACTGAAATGAAAACATTACTACCCTGCTCGCTTACCACCCACGTTGCGAAGGGAGTGGAGAGGTAATGTTTTCAGTTGTGAGGTTGGCTGGCTGGCGTTGGTTGTGTGTTTTACATCCTGAATTTCCGTCAAATAAAAAATGAAAGTGCAAAATTACGTGCTGAGGATGGGATGGAATCCCATCGTCAGATGGCTTCAAGTTTGCTACTCAAACACCAGTCTTCACATCGACGGTGTAGGAGAAAATTTAACATTCCCAACATTAGTCTATATCTTCATATCATTCCCGTCTTTAAAGGGCATACTCGTGCCACTCTAACCACCACCACCACGCTCATGCTGTATCACCCACACCTTTCCATTCAACTCACCCACTTTTCAACTCTAATCATTGGCCTGCGATTTACTGGCTAACATACATCACACATCTTACATGATAGCCATAAATATCTTGTATTTAATTCCTGTGCTTGTGACTCAAGATGGTAACACATGTAGAACTCTTATCAAGTCATGCATAATGCTTCCTGTTACAATATTCATTCATTTTTGAGTCTGCTGCAAGTAATGATCAGCAATTTGAGAATCATGCATAAGTATTAACAGCAAAATAGTATGTGTCACAAAAGACTTACTTCGGAGAGGGTTCATGGTTTATGATGATAAGTATGGAGTTGGTCTTTGCCAGGGTGCTGCGCAAGTGTAGGAGGCGGTTGACGGGAAGGCGGGTCAGGACAAGGAACCTTGTCGACCACACCAGGAGGCGACCCTTGAAAGACCACTCGGCAAAAGCGGCAAGGAAGGTTGGGTTGTCACTCACCACCACCACCGTCATGGATCTTGAACTTTTCCTTATCTGCAAAAGAACGACATATGTGCAAGTGTGTGTACAGATATATATTTACACAAACTGTGAGAGAGAGAGAGAGAGAGAGAGGGAGAGTGTCACGAGTCAGCTCGTGACATTAAATTTAGTGGGAAACCGCGAACTCTAGTGGAATCCCAGTGTTTATCGTTCAGTTTAATCGCTGTGTATTTACCCGGTCGGGAGTGTTTTCAGACCAATTTTTCACTGTCATAAATGATTGTCTTTCTGTGAGACATTAGCACTTCCGCTGAGCAATTTATTACGGGCATGTTTCGCTCATTCTAGCCGTTAGTAATGCAGTTGGATGCTCGCCTCTTTCCCACGATTTGAACTCAGTCAAGATTTGAGTGCTGCAGAAGCAGGTAGTGTGTGTGGCAGTGTCCTTCCTCAATGACATCTAGTTCCCACCGCCACCGTATTCCCACTTAGCTGTGATTGGCGAGAGACTTAGCGAGTGCAGTGTCCTTCCAGTAAAGACGCCCAGTCATCTGCTTAGTCCACTCTTTGACCAGTATTTCTTTTCGTTTTTTCCTAGGTTTAAGAGTTAGCTTTTGAGTGAGTGAGTGCAATCTCCTTACTTTCAATTCATTTTGAAATGTAACGTAAATTTATTGCTTTGTAATCAATATATTTAACAGTTCTTTTTCTTGAGCTTAATGTAATGTAAACTCGTGTTTTATTTTCCATATTAAGCATATTCTAGTTGCAGCTCCTAGCTTGCATAAACGCTTTGCTATTCATAACTGGTACTTAGGCCAGTCCTTTCATATTAAGCTTAAAATCCGTTGTGCCATCTAGGAGTTAATGCATCAGCAAGAATCTGTTATTTTTAATAGCATTAGTTATTGATTGTCAGGGGTGAAGTCACTTTCTCCAGAAGCTAACAGTACTAAGAACCAGCAATTGTGAGGAATTAGTCTCTGCTGTGTACTTTTGAGAAAGTTTATAAATTCTCGGTCTTAGAGAATCGGCGAAGCAAGCCAGATAAAGTAATCATTGCTTGATTTTTTGCAAGACAATTCATTGTCCTGAATTGCTCTCAGTATTATTGAATAATTTTCCTTTAATATTGTATAATCTGAAAAACCCCGTGACAACTGGCGACCTCATTCCAGGATATTAACTCCTAGCTCTAAAGCTATTCACGAGATAATATTCACTCAATCATATTTAGGTATTTATCATTAAAGTTTATAGGCACTACCTTACTGGTGATTATTAATTCATTTTTATTAATTTACATAATAGTTTTCACAGTCAGTTGTTTGTTTAATTTTCTTTTATTACCAGTTTAATTAGTTAAAACTGGTCACCACTAACCTGTGCCTATATTCTTTATGCTCGATTATTGACATCTTTCTCTGGAAAAATTGCAGTCAGTATTGAGTCGCTAGTTTACTTAGATTGAGTTAGCATCAGGTCCACCAGTGTCTATGTACAGGAAGCCAAAGATATGGGTCTTACGGACCCAACTGAAATTAAGGAGTTTGTCCTCTCTCGGTTTAATTACGAACAGCAGCGCGAGAATGATGCTCGTGAAGAGCGTCGAATTCAGCGTGAGGAACGCGAAAAGGAGCGTGAACACGAGTGAAAACAGCGCGAACTCGACTTAGAACATGAGCAACAACAGCATGAGGAACGCGAGAGAGAACGAGAACACGAACTTGCCGAGCGAGAAGCATGCGAAAAACATGAATTTAAAATGCTGAACCTCAAGCGAGATTCCTTGGCTTCAGACACATCTGGTGCAGCTGGCCCAAGCTCTACGAGCGTTCTCCCTGCACATGTTCTGGCGACCCCACACATCAAGCTTCCCCCATACAAGGAAGGCGAGTGAATCGAGCCATACATAGCTCGTTTTGAAGACATGGCTCAACTGTACCAGCTGGATGATGCAGCTAAGCAGCTTCAGTTTCTTAGCCTGTTTGAGGGCCCTGCCCTAGATATTCTCCACAGAGTTCGTGGAGACAATCTCGCGTATGAGATGATGAAGGCCGCACTCATCAAAGCGTACAGTCTCCCAGTTGACGACACCAAGATCCAGTTCATGACGGCGCGTTTACAGGATAAAGAGCCTGCCGTTCAGTTTCTTGATCGGCTTACTGCTTACTTAGATGAGTGGATAGAGAAAGATGAAACTCCTTCCACGCGTGAGGGGATAATTGACCTTATGCTGCGCACGCACCTAGAAAAGTCATGGCCTACTGAACTTATGGCTCAGCTTAAGATCTGCCAGGTAAGAGATGCCAGCCAAATGGTGAAGAAGGCTGACGCATTCTTTACTGCATATGGGTATCAAACTCACAAGCAGCATACCTGGAACAGGAAAGCTTATAAATCTGGGAAACTGTCTCAGACTGAACCCCAGCAACAAGGCCGTTCTCAGAATAATGGCCAAGGTCCAAAACAGCAGTGGAAGGACCAGGGGCAAAACACTCAGAAACCTAAGTGGAAGAGGTACAACAATTACCCTAACCAGCAGCAGTATCAGCCATGCAACCGACCGTCGGGACTGTCCTTTTCAGCACCAGCTCAAGTGAATAGGAGGCAGGAGCCGAGCGCAGCCTTCATTCCTCAGCAGCAACACGGTGATCACGTCCCTACCAGTACGGGTACTTCCCCACAGTTCTCTAGTCCCACAGCGACAGTGAACCCCCCTCCACAGATGGCCAATGCTCCATCTCCCCAGGCAGTGAGTACGACCCCTCAAGTATCAAATTCTCAGGGCACCATGTTTGCCGCATCATTTATTCAGCAGCCTAATCAGTGGCTGGCTGTTTCCTCCACAGGCCCTCCCACAGGTGACAGTGCCTTCCTTGTTCAGCCAGGGTTTGTGGGAGCCATTCCTGTTAAGGTCCTGAGAGACAACTGTTCCTCAGGTTGCTCTGTCAGGCAGAGTCTAGTTCAGCCTGAGCACTACACAAGTCGACAGATCCAAGCTAACCTTATTGATGGATCAGTGAGATTGTTCCCTGAGGCATGTATCCAGGTGGCATCTCCATTTTACACTGGTGCGACAGTCGCAGTTGTCATGCCAGAACCTTTATTTGACCTGATCATAGGCAATATTCCCGGTGCCAAGTATAGTTGCACCGAAGATGATGCTACTCGGACTTCGGCTGCAGAAACACGAGCCATGCCCGAGGCTCCAGATTGTGTCACCCCAGTGACCATTGAATCGCTGCAAGATCTGATGTGTAGCCAAATTGTTGTTCAAGAACAACATTCTGACCCGACACTTGCTGCCGTGCGAAAGAAACAAAAGGGTAGAGTGATAAAGTATTCATGGGGAGGTCGAGCCCAGTTCCTTCGCAAACAAGGACGGCTCTACCATGAGTCACGAACACCCGAGGGCAAGGTTCAACTGCAGTTAGTCGTTCCCGCCAAGTACCGCCAAGCAGTGTTAGAATGGGGTCATTGTTCAGCCTCAGGAGGTCACATGGTCAAAAGGAAGACCCAGGGCCGTATCCGAGCTGACTTTTTCTGGCCAGGGATGGGACGAGAAAGAGATAGTTTTATGCGTTCCTGCAATGTGTGTCCACGTACCACTGTGCCGTTTGAAACCACACCCGTAATCTCTGAGTCAGTTGAGAGACAGGGCAGTGGTGAAGTAGGTGCAGACCTGATGTCTCGCCTACTAACTGCTTACTAACGGGCAACTGTGGTATGCTGGGTCCCATAAGATAGGCGTTCTCAGAGATTTGAGTAATCCAAGGACCAGCCTGGTTCCCAGTTAGTGTACCAGTAAGACCTGACGTCTCACCCGTAGGCCCTACAGGACACAGTATGTCCAGGGCCTGCACATACATGTATATATACCATAAGTTACGGGGGAAGTTTGAGAACCCTGCAGAGACAGTCTGAGGCTGTGTATGAATTACCTTGTGGAACGTCTCGAGCTGTGGGCCTCTCTGAGGATTCCCGGAGAATGCACATTATCCACATGAGTGTTCACACCCACGGTGGATTAAAATGTGACCTGCCCGAGACTGCGTGGCGATTTTCAGCTTCCTGTTATTAGTCGTAAGTGTAGTGTTAGGATAACCAGTAAACTGCCCGTCCTAAGAGATTCGAGCAATTCAAGAACTGGCACGTTTCCTGGTTAATAATGTTAGGTTAACTAGTAAACTGCCCGTTCTAAGAGATTTGAGCAATTCAAGGTCTGGCACGTTTCCTAGTTAATAAGCGTTAACCAGTAAACTATAAGGGTTCTAAGCAATTTGTGAATTCAAGAATTACGTTTCCTGGTTAATAATGACATAAGTACTGATTGCTAGGCAGAGAGAAATGACACATTTGATGCTCCATCTTGATTTCTTTCGCAGGTGCAGCTGGCGGGTGCAGCATTGCCGTGCAGATCAGCTGGTCATCCCTGTTGCATGCTGCCGCCCCTTCTCTTCTGCCTCGTCATCATTATTTACTATAAATTTGTATTACATGATTTTACACGTAGGTATAGTTACACCACAACTGTCACACGTACACCATATATTACATACATCACGCTATATAACAATTAGTTGTTAATGTAAATGTAGCAAACTTTTTGCTCAGTTTGACCTGAGTACAGGATTTTTCACCATCGTCACGGAGTTTTTCCCTCAAGCTTGCTTCTATTAACGTAAATACGAGTTTTTTTTTTCACTCATTGGCGACTGTGACATTCTCCTGTAGCAGGATAGCACACACACACACACCACAGTGTGAATCTTGTGTGATTGAGTAGGATTTATATGTATGTATATTGAAATTTTTTTCCTGGAAAAAAATTTCAACTTTTGATGGGGCGTAATGTCACGAGTTGGCTCGTGACTTTAAATTTAGTGGGAAACTGCGAACTCTAGTGAAATCCCAGTGTTTATCGTTCAGTTTAATCGCTGCGTATTTACCGGGTCAGGAGTGTTTTCAGACCAATTTTTCACTGTCATAAATGATCGTCTTTGTGTGAGACATTAGCACTTCCGCTGAGCGATTTATTACGGGCGTGTTTCGCTCATTCTAGCCGTTAGTAATGCAGTTGGACGCTCGCCTCTTTCCCACGATTTGAACTCAGTCAAGATTTGAGCACCGTGGAAGCAGGTAGTGTGTGTGGCAGTGTCTTTCCTCAACGACACCTAGTTCCCACCACTGCCATGTTCCCACTTAGCTGTGATTGGTGAGAGACTTAGCGAGTGCAGTGTCCTTCCAGTAACGACACCCAGTCATCCGCTTAGTCCACTCTTTGACCAGTATTTCTTTTCTTTTTTTCCTAGGTTTAAGAGTTAGCTTTTGAGTGAGCGAGTGAGTGCAATCTCCTTATTTTCAATTCATTTTGAAATGTAACGTAAATTTATTTCTTTGTAATCAATAAATTTAACAGTTCTCTTTCTCGAGCTTAATGTAATGTAAACTCGTGTTTTATTTTCCATATTAAGCTTATTCTAGTTGCAGCTCCTAGCTTGCATAAACGCTTTGCTACTCATAATTGGTATTTAGGCCAGTCTTTTCGTATTAAGCTTATAATCCGTTGTGCCATCTAGGGGTTAATGGATCAACAAGAATCTGTTATTATTAATAGCATTAGTTATTGATTGTCAGGGGTGAAGTCACTTTCTCCAGAGGCTAACAATACTAACAACCAGCAATTGTGAGGAATTAGTCTCTGCTGTGTACTGTTGAGAAAGTTTATAAATTCTCGTTCTTAGAGAATCGGCGAAGCAAGCCACATAAAGTAATCATTGTTTGATTTTTAGCAAGACAATTCATTGTCCTGGATTACTCTCAGTATTACTGAATAATTATCCTTTAATATTGTATAATCTGAAAAACCCCATGACAGAGAGAGAGAGAGAGAGAAAATATATATACATATATTTTACAAGAATGTTTCTAAATATATGAATACTGACGTCAAAGTCCAATTATGCAGAAAAAATGTCAGATATATGATCTGGATACATTACCGAACCACGATGCAACCTAAACAGTTGTGTAAAATGGCAAACATCTGAAAGAATAACAAAAGGAAATATAAAAACAGAAAAATCACTAGGGCATATGGAATGTGTGTGATGGTGTTGTAGTAATATAATCTGACAGGTGGTGAAGGGATGACTGGGGAGCTCTGGCATTCACAAAACTAGGTATGAGTGTCCATGGACTGAGTAAACTCTCTGAAGGAGGTACTTGTCTATGAATCAGAAAATGAGAAAAAATATCAGCCAATAAGAACAGTTTTAAGCCTCAGATGATTAATAAGGTCCTTATAATTATATCTGCACTTGTTGACAGTTTTGACTTGAAGTGATTGAATGAGGACAGGGCCTCTTACAGTATGTGACCGAGGACGTAAATAGAAATGGAATGGTCAAGCACTGATCTAAAGGGCCGCTTTTGTCTGCCAATTGGAATGCCGTTGGACTCTTGCTGAAAACTAAGTAAATGTACATAAATAGTTGTACTTTAAGCACAAACTTGCACAGTGGTGACCTAGCCAGAAGAACAGTTTGACATTATAATCTTACCTTATTTTTATTTATACAAAACATACATATATATTCATATAACAGAGATAAACTACCATTAGTTCCCAAACAGATACAATAAAAGACGCCATCACGACGGATGTGGCAATTCAGTTCTATGTCTTTTCTTAAATTATTACCAGTTCGTTCACTAATTCGTTTATTAAGGCTTCAACACGCTTACACGTGTCAGCCATCGTCACCTAATGGCAGCTGTCCATGCTGCTCGATCTCTAGCAGTCATTCCCAATAAAAGTTGATAGCAGCAACTTAACCCACAGCCTGGCTAGTTTCCCGTAGGTACACTCATGATTAATAATCTCTGACCAGAGATGCGTGGCGGGCAGTGTTATGACCACACAAGAGTCACGCATTTGAAAGCCTCTGCACTACTGGGCGGGGCAAAGAACTGTAACCAGATGCTTTGAAGCGCTACTCTTCATATCTCTAGTACCATATTTGTATGGTTTCTCTTCCATAATATAGTAATCTGTGTTTATTGACAGGGGTCATTTCTTCACTTAGTCTGCAATTAGCCAATGTCCAAGAAGTAAACATGTGCCACAATATGTGGGTATAGGCATCACATATAATAATCATTTATGAATTAACTGCATTAACTGGCACACGTTTTGACCACAGGGGGCATGTAGCTAAGACGTCACGTAGGAATTGTGCAACCATTCTCACTGGATGGTAACGGAGCCTGTTATCTCTAGAAAAAAAACATTCAGTTCGTGGTGGCAAGGAATGGTAAATAAGCATTCTTACTGTACTTAGAATTTGTCGTGTGGATGTTGGCTGCTGTGGTAGTCATTGATATTTCTCCACTATCGCCTATCAATGGCTCGGTTAAAGGCTTGCCTCAAGAAATAGGTCAGCGAAATAATAAAGAGATTAATAAAACACAGTATGAATGTCAAATACCATCAAGCACTCATTACACAGTAAAAATAACATCTATGACCAAGTTTCATTTCTGTTTCTTAAAATGCATATATATTATTTGGAAAAGTAACATGTGAGGGGAAAGTGCTTCAGTGATGCTTGAAAATTGTTCATTGAAGCACTAAACCTTTCTGGAACGATGGTTGAGCGTGTTTGATTGTGTAGCCTACGCCTGGCCACGACTTTGGCTAACTCTCTGGTCAGAGATTAGTAATCATGAGTGTACATATCTTAGTTGACTCGGGGACACACTCTCAGAATTTTTCATCATCCACTGCTCTCCCAAGGAATCACACTGGCTGTGACAAAGGCAACTGTTTTGTTGAGCCTGAAGTCTTGATGAGGTTTACCAGACAGTGCTATAATGTACTAGTGATTTCGGGGGTGGGGAGTCTGGCTGCTTAGTCTAGGCAGTGGGGAGTGCAGTAGGGTCTTTTGTGGTGAAAAGGGGGTCGGCTGCTTTATTCCCCTCATGAGGCACCATGTTGTCAGTGCCAATGGAGTAATTTGATCTGATGGGGCTCTGTTTGATGTTACCAGTAACTCTGTCTAACACCTCTTCAGGAAGTGTGTTAGTGCACTGAATGATGTCTTGTGGTGGTCATTCTCAGAGAGCTCAGTTAAACTTATCCAAGTAGTTAACTTAGAAAGTGGTCTGGTCTTGACCAAAATGCTATTGAAAGAGTAAAAGCAGGGAAGCCTTTGGAAATGGCCGGTGGGTCTCTTTATTATACCTTATATTCTTTCTTGTTCAAATTTTGTTCCCCCCTCCTTCTAGCGTTGTGTACTCCCGTCTTACAGACGTCGGTATTGCTTTGCGCAAGTGAAGTCAGGTGACAAAGCAACATTAACAGAAAATTCTTTTTGTCAGGGTTTCGTTTTAACTATCCTTCACTGTCATTTATGAAATCCCATATCTAATTCCAAATCTGCAATGTGGTTTGATTTCCCTACTGATGACGGAAGAGTGATCCACCCTCCTCAGCAGTGAAATGTGAACGTTAACTTACAAAGCCCGCCTGGCCAACCACTTGGGAGAGCTGTGCGTGCGTCACGTTAGCGTCCTGACCACTCGCCGCCACTTTGAACACACCCATACCCCATGGCGCTGCCACCTCACTTACACCACTGAACTGTAAATCATTAGAACACAGCAATTTCTCATCCTCCAGCTCATATCATAATGGATTGCAAATTCGTATTGAAGCATTATTTTACAGTAGACCATTATCTAATGCACCTACAGTATAGGAAGAAAATTCGTACCGAGTAATTATCTACAATAAAGACATTGCAATGATCCCGTTCCTTTGCAGCTCCAAGTATCGCATTCAGAACTTCGATTGCTAGTCCGTCCTCCTCGGTCGCATCTGGATATGGTTAACAAGAATTACAGAAGTGGTACTGGAAGGCATAAGAATCTTGTGATTGAAAAAAAAAAACAATGAAAACAAAAACAATTACTTACATTAGGCTACTGCAAATAGTGCACATTCTGTAAACAGTGTTACACAAAGTAGCAGAAACATGAGGTCAGCGTCCCGTGCCAACCCAAAGCACAGTAAGTAGACAGTTTTGTGCTCTGTGTGGATTGTTAGTAATTATGATAATTAGAGACAAGGCCACACATACCTTATAGTTCAACCTGGTGGTACAGTTTTAATAATATAAACAGAACTCAATTACACAGAGTAAATATAACAGCATGAAGACTCTTCAGCCACCCCAAATAGCCAAGCCATTAGTGATATAGGGAGAAAATGCCCGAGGAAACCTGCATAGCAAAGGCAAAAAAAAAAAAAAAAGTATTTTCCTGCTCTCTTAACATTCAGAGAACTTAATACAATGGGCATGCCTTAATTGTGTATTTATTTTCTGGTACTCCTTTTTTTTTCTTAGCAAATTAAATCAGAAATAATGTGATTCTTATAGCATTCCTTCATATACATTAGTCTGGTTGAAGGACAATATCTACATTAAAACAGTGGTGGAAAAGATATACCATGGCACTAGCATACAAAAGGATAATTAACCTGCCTTAAAACAGATTAACCTGCCTTTAAGTAGACTAATGTCAGTAGTATGGAACTGCTTATTAGTATCTAACTTAGTGTAACTTTAGGTCATTGCCTACAGAGGGATGTTCAGGAGATACTGAGGACTATTACTTTGGTTCAAAACTGATAAATCCATTTATAATTTTGAAACATCAGTTTATATCTTATCCCACTTTATAAAGGAGAGATAATTTCAGTTCTCTTAGCCATTCTTCATATTTTTAATTTTTTTATGATGGAATTAACTAATCTGTCCTTGAGCAAATTCTGCATAGACCAATTGAGTTATTTAATTCCGAACTGTATTCTGCATGGACCAATTGAGTTATTTAATTGCGAACTATAAAACTTGCTTAGGTGGTAGGTGGTGGCGACCATCATCCACCCACTTGATGTAGTACTGCCTACTTCTTCCTTCACCTTTATCATTCTTTTTCTGTGCCTGCCTTCCTCTCTTCCCATTTCTCCCATCTTTCCTGTCACTTCTAATTGCTTTTCTTTCCTTTACAAGTGCCTTTACACTGAGTGACAAGCCAAATGGTTTCCTGTAAGCCAAGAAACCATTTACAACGCTGGGTGGTAACCATAAAACCAAATCATACGGGCTCCCTACGTGTCAGCAAGTGGATTGGTGAAGGGTTAGTGCCCCTTCCCGTAAAACAAATAACTCAAACTCAAGTGGCCACCCCTTACGGGATTATGGCGTCTGGCAATAGATAGACAGATAGATAGAAAACTTGTCTGATTAACGTACTATACAGAGGAAAAAACGTTTCTTTACCTATATATGAGTATTTGACATGAAGTGTGTGTGTGTGTGTGTGTGTGTGTGTGTGTGTGTGTGTGTGTGTGTGTGTAATTATAATTCACCAGGTCGGTCAGGATCACTTGATGGTCGTGATCGTCAGCTTTTTACCCTCCCGGAAGGGAGCTGAGAGCTCATATAGTCCGATCTAAGGGCAAGGCTGTGACCTTCACACATGCACACACCCGTCCCCTTGCTCAAGGGGGACAGTAACCACCCACTTCGTCAGTGAAACTTTTCGCAACCTGAGCGAGGCGCGAACTCCCGTCCACCAGTTGGCAAGCAGGAACGTTACCACTGCACCAGCGAGCGGTGTGTGTGTGTGTGTGTGTGTGTGTGTGTGTGTGTGTGTGTGTGTCCCAGTTTGTAACTCACTATCGGTAGGGAAGGCGCAGCTTGGCCCCAGAGAGATGATGACGATGATGTTTAAGGAAGAGTGTTACAGAAAACAGTCTCAGAGCCAACTATGGTAGTGATACAAATATATTTCTTTGGGATAACTTTGGTATTATGTACGTTTGCTGTAAGCCTCTCGGTTTCACTGTCTCCTGTTGTGGGTGGGAATGCCAATTTATGTTGTGTTGTTATCACCATCGCATATTCAGAAATATTTTTAAGACTTCCAGTATGTAACATTTACAACTCAGTATGAAAACTGGTAGCTATTTGGAAGACAAATCGGTTATTTTTTTAATTATTAACTTATTATTAATATGCCATAATTTTAGAAAAATGCATTTCCAGTTTACCATAATATGTAAATCTGGATAATGTATTGCTTAATCCTAAGCCTACATCACTTCCTGTATTCAAATATTATACAATAAACCCCTAAACCGAGTGGTTGTTTTAGCTTAACTTGCGTGTCTCACGAGCATATTCGCGCTCTGACTGACTCTCTAAAAATATTTGCCAAAAATCAGTTATTAGTCCTAGAATATTAAAATTATATATATATATATATATATATATATATATATATATATATATATATATATATATATATATATATATATATATATATATATATATATATATATATATATATATATATATATATATATATATATATATATATATATATATATATATATATATATATATATATATTATCAATAACAGAACGGAGGAAGGAAAAACAAATGAGTAAAAAAAAAATAATCCATACATCAGATTACTGGTGTCCTCTGTTCATAAAATATCTGTAACATTTAGACTTGAACAGTTGTGGGTTGAAATTTGGAGGAAAACAACTCTGAGGAAGCGAGTTCCAGAGAGATGCAGTTCGGGGAATGAAAGAATTCTGATAGGCAGAAGTTCTGCAATATGGCTGAGTGACATTCCAGTCATGAGCGTTACCAGATGCCCGTGTAGCACGAGGGAAGGCATGGAGAGGTGGCACCATGGACGCAACTTCGTCTGAGCATTTGCCAAAAAAATATCTGTAAAATAATGCAAGGGAGGCAACATTCCTTCTTACTTGCAGGGGAGGTAGTTTATATGTAATGGCAGGGTTTTTAATGATTCTAACAGATTTATTCTGAATTTTGTCTAGTTGTCTTAATGCAACCTCTCCACAACCATTCCACAAGGGTGAGCAATATTCAAGCTGAGAGCACACATGACTCTTATAAATTATAGCTAACTGCTCATCGGCGAAGAAGTTACGGACTCTGTACAATAATACAAGTTTCTTTGAGGCGGTTTTAGCAAGTGATCTGGCATGAGAGGTCCAGCTGAGGGCACTGTTAAGTGAGACACCAAGAATTTCAATACTTTTGGAGATGGGAATTGTCACGAATCAAATTCGCGACATTTCCCTTTTGTGAGAAGCCACGAACTATTAGTGGAAAACTCACTGTGTATCGCTCAGTTAACCATTTCTCTCTCCATTTCTGGGTATACTTTTCAAAACATTCGTCACTGTTTCAAAAGTGACCAATTTAATGCACGTCACTAAGTGCTCTACTGAGCGATACTATTGTTTCTTTATTGTTCGCCCCTGCTTGCCTCAACCGTTAGCCATGCCTTCTTCCGGTGGCTTGTGCGTCCTGCCCATACATCATTTTGAAAGGCAGTCAAGTGTTTGCTGTGACGGAGAGAGGACCTGTGCAGCAGTGTGAGAGGTCAGCTAGTACCCAAACTCCACTTTACAGTTTCTCCAAGCTCCCACCCTTAGCTCTCCAGCTTTGGGTGATACACCACATTCATTGACCAGTATTTTCTTTTTGTTTTCCTAGTCTTAAGAGTTTAGTTAAGGTATTTTCCTAGACGTAAGAATTTAGCTCGAGTGAGTGAGTGAGTGCGATCTCATTAATTTTATTTGAAATGTAACGTTAAATTTATTTTTGTAATCAATAAATTTAACAGTTCTTTTTCTTGAGCTTAATGTAATGTAAACTCTTGTTTCATTTCTCTGCAATTAAGCTTATATCTCATAGCTCCTAGCTTGCATAAACGTTTGCTATTCATAACTGGTAATTAGGCCAGTCTTGTGTATTAAGCTTAAAATCCGTTGTGCCTCCTAGGAGTTAAGCACCAGCAAGAACCTGATACTATTAGTATTAATTATTTATTGTCAGGGGTGAAGTAACTTTCTCCAGAGGCTAACAGTACTAAAAAACAGCAATTGAGTGATTAGTCTCTGCTGTGTACTGTTGAGAAAGTTTATAAATTCTCGTTCTTAGAGAATCGTGCGAAGCAGGCCAGTGTAAAGTAATTGTTGCTTGATTTAGCAAGACAATCATTGTCCCTGCTCTGCAATATTATTGAACATTATTATCAATTAAATAATATTTAGCATTTATTTTAAAAACCCCGTGACAATTGGCGACCTCACCAGGACATTAACTCCTAGCTCTAAAGCTATTCACGAGATAGTACTCACTCGTTCATATTTAGGTATTTATCATTAAAGTTTATAGGCACAAGCTTACTGGTGTTTACTGTTAATTTAGCAAGTGAATTTTTGCTTTATTAATCCATAGAGTATTTAACTCTATTTAGTACTTTGTTTTTGGTAACGCCAGACAATTTTATTCTCTCCTGGGTAGCCGTCATACCCATTGTGTTAATTATTGAGTTCTCAGTTATTTGCATTTTTGCTTTAATCTTTGCCAGTTAACTTGATAAGACTCGTCACCACTAGCTTGTGTCTGTATTCTTTATTTGTGTTATTAGCATTCGTTTGCGAAGCAGTCAGTACTCAGTTTCGGTTTGCTTAGTAAATTAGCATCATGGCTACCACTTTATCTTTACAGGAAGCCAAAGAAGTGGGTCTTTCGGACCCAACCGAAATTAAAGAGTATATACTCTCACGGCATAATCAGGAGCAGCAGCGTGAGAATGATGCCCGTGAAGAGCGTAAGATTCAGCGCGAATACGAGCGAGAACAGCGTGAGGAACGTGAAAAGGAGCGCGAACACGAGCAGAAACAACGCGAGCTCGAGTTAGAAAAAGAGCTAGAACAGCGTGAATACGAGCGAGAACAGCGCGAACACGAGCAGAAGCAGCGCGAACTCGACTTAGAACACGTGCAGGAACAACTTGAATATGAACGTGCCGAGTGAAAGGCACAAGAAAAACATGAACTTGAAGTGCTGAAGCTCAAGCAAGATTCCTTGG
Organism: Coenobita brevimanus; assembly: GCF_032717465.1. NCBI lineage: Eukaryota > Metazoa > Arthropoda > Malacostraca > Decapoda > Coenobitidae > Coenobita > Coenobita brevimanus. Next base: position 29,752,015 of record NC_136993.1, read on the forward strand.
CTTAAGACACATCCGGTGCAGTTGGTCCAAGCTCCACGAGCGTTCTTCCTACACATGTCCTGGCGACCCCACGCATCAAGCTTCCTTCATACAAGGAAAGCGAGCGAATCGAGCCGTACATAGCTCGTTTTGAGGACATGGCAGACATGTATCAACTGGATGAGGCAGCTAAGCGGATCCAATTTCTTAGTTTATTTGAGGGCCCTGCCCTCGATATTCTCCACAGAATTCGTGGAGACAATCTCAAGTATGAGATGATGAAAGCTGCACTCATTAAGATGTATGGTCTCACAGTAGACGACGCCAAAGTTCAGTTCATGCGAGCTCGTCTCCAAGACAAGGAGACAGGTGTTCAATTCCTCGACCGTCTCGCAACTTACTTAAATGAGTGGATGGAGAAAGATGAAACTCCTTCAACGCGTGACTGTGTACACAGCTAGAGAGGTCGTGGCCTGCTGAGCTCATAGCACAGCTTAAGATCTGCCAGGTGAAAGATGCCAGCCAAATTGCAAAAAAGGCTGACGCATTCTTTACTGCATATGGGTATCAAACTCGTAAGCAAAACACCTGGAACAGAAAACCTGATAAATCTGGGAAGCTGTCTCAGACTGAACCCCAGCAACAAGGCCATTCTCAGAATAATGGCCAAGGTCCAAAACCGCAGTGGAAGGACCAGGGGCAAAACACTCAGAAACCTGAGTGGAAGAGGTACAACAAGTACCCTAACCAGCAGCAGTATCAGCCACGCAACCGACCGTCGGGACAAACTTTTTCACCACCAGCTCAAAAGAGGCAGGAAGCGAATGCAGCCTTCATTCCTCAGCAGCAGCACGGTGGTCACGTCCCTACCAGTATGGGCACTTCCCCACAGTTCACTAGTCCCCCAGTGACAGTGAACCCCCCCCCACAGATGGCCAATGTTCCATCTTCCCAATATAATTCTAAAGGCACAATGTTTGCCACATCAATTCAGCAGCCTCATGAGTGGCTAGCTGCTTCCTCCACAGGCCCTCCCACAGGTGACAGTACCTTTCTTGTTCAGCCAGGGTTTGTGGGAGGCATTCCTGTTAAGGTCCTGAGAGATAATGGTTCCTCAGGTTGCTCTGTCAAGCAGAGTCTAGTTCGGCCTGAGCAGTATACAGGTCGACAGATCCATGCAAACCTTATTGATGGATCAGTGAGATTGTTCCCTGAGGCATGTATCCAGGTGGCATCTCCATTTTATACTGGTACGACACTTGCAGTTGTCATGCCAGAACCTTTATTTGACCTAATTGTAGGCAACATTCACGGAGTCAAGGATAGTTGCTCCGATGATGACGCTACTCAGACTTCGGCTGCTGCGGTAACACGAGCCATGGTTGAGGCTCCAGACTGTGTCACCCCAGTGATCATTGAATCGCCGCAAGATCTGATGTGTAGTCAACTTGTTGTACAAGAACAACATTCTGACCCGACACTTGCTGCCGTGCGGAACAAACAAAAGGGTCGAGTGATTAAGTATTCACGGAGAGGTCGAGCCAAGTTCCTTCGCAAACAAGGACGGCTCTACCGTGAGTCACGAACACCCGAGGGCGAGGTTCGACTGCAGTTTGTCGTTCCTGCCAAGTACCGCCTAGCAGTGTTACAATGGGGTCATTGTTCAGTCTCAGGAGGTCACATGGGCAAAAGGAAGACCCAGGGCCGTATCCGAGCTGACTTTTTCTGGCCAGGGATGGGACGAGACATAGATAGTTTTGTCCGTTCCTGCAGTGTGTGTCAAAGTAACACCACTGATCAGGGACATGCCCTTCCTGTGCCGTTTGTAACCACACCTGTAATCTCTGAGTCAGTTGAGAGACAGGATAGTGGTGAAGTGAGTGTAGACCTGACGTCTCACTTGTTGGACCCACAGGACACATTATGTCCAGGGCCTGTACATACATATTATGTACCGTAAGTTAAGGGGGAAGTTGAGAGGCGACTTGAGGCTATGGAAGACCCGAGTTTGCACAAGGATTCTCAGCTCCCCGATACTAATATAAGTACTGTAGGTTAAGGGGGAAGTGAGAACTCCGCAGAGGCAACTCGAGGCTATGGAAGACCTGAGTTTGCACAAGGATTCTCAGCTCCCCGATACTAATATAAGTACTGTAGGTCAAGGCACAGGTTGAGGACCCGTGTGCAGTTCGAGGCTATGGAAGATCTGAGTTTGCACAAGGATTCTCAACTTGCCGACACTAATCGTGTGCTATAATTAATGGCGACCTCGAATGTACGAAGCTTAGGCTGTCACTCGTATTTTTCAGTCAGAGCGTACTTTTCGTACCATGTACTGATTGCTAGGCAGAGAGAGTAATTGTAACTTAATAAAAGTTTTGTCTCATTGACACTTTTGATGCTCCACCTCAATTGATTTTGCAGGTACAGCAATGGGTGTAGCAGTTTTGCTGTGCGGGCCAGCTGATCATCTGCCGCACGCTGCCGCCTCTTCTCCTCTGCCTTCGTTGTCGCCATGTTATTATTTACTATGTCTTTTTACACGTAGGTACAGTTACACTACAACTGTCACACCTACACCGTGTATTACATACACCACGCTACACAACAATTAGTTGTCAGTGTAAATGTAGCGAACTTTCACTCAGTTTGACCTGAGTACAGGATTTTCACCATCGTCACAGAGTTCTTTCCCTCAAGCATGCTTCTATTAACGTAAATACGATTTTTTTTTTTTTGCTCACTGGCGACTGCGACTTTCTCCTGTAGCAGGATAGCACACACACCACAGTGTGAATCTTGTGTGACTGAGTTAGGATGTGTACATATATATATATATATATATATATATATATATATATATATATATATATATATATCCACACATTTTTTCCCATAAGGAAAAAATTTAATTTTGTAGGGGCGTAATGTCATGAATCAAATTCGCGACATTTCCCTTTTGTGAGAAGCCACGAACTATTAGTGGAAAACTCACTGTGTATCGCTCAGTTAACCGTTTCTCTCTCCATTTCGGGGTATACTTTTCAAAACATTCGTCACTGTTTCAAAAGTGACCAATTTAATGCACGTCACTAAGTGCTCTACTGAGCGATACTATTGTTTCTTTATTGTTCGCCCCTGCTTGCCTCAACCGTTAGCCACGCCTTCTTCCGGTGGCTTGTGCGTCCTGCCCATACATCATTTTGAAAGGCAGTCAAGTGTTTGCTGTGACGGAGAGAGGACCTGTGCAGCAGTGTGAGAGGTCAGCTAGTACCCAAACTCCACTTTACAGTTTCTCCAAGCTCCCACCCTTAGCTTTCCAGCTTTGGGTGATACACTGCATTCATTGACCAGTATTTCTCTTTGTTTTCCTAGTCTTAAGAGTTTAGTTAAGGTGTTTTCCTAGACGTAAGAATTTAGCTCGAGTGAGTGAGTGAGTGCGATCTCATTAATTTGATTTGAAATGTAACGTTAAATTTATTTTTGTAATCAATAAATTTAACAGTTCTATTTCTTGAGCTTAATGTAATGTAAACTCTTGTTTCATTTCTCTGCAATTAAGCTTATATCTCATAGCTCCTAGCTTGCATAAACGTTTGCTATTCATAACTGGTACTTAGGCCAGTCTTGTGTATTAAGCTTAAAATCCGTTGTGCCTCCTAGGAGTTAAGCACCAGCAAGAACCTGATACTATTAGTATTAGTTATTTATTGTCAGGGGTGAAGTAACTTTCTCCAGAGGCTAACAGTACTAAAAAACAGCAATTGAGTGATTAGTCTCTGCTGTGTACTGTTGAGAAAGTTTATAAATTCTCGTTCTTAGAGAATCGTGCGAAGCAGGCCAGCGTAAAGTAATCGTTGCTTGATTTAGCAAGACAATCATTGTCCCTGCTCTGCAATATTATTGAACATTATTATCAATTAAATAATATTTAGCATTTATTTTAAAAACCCTGTGACAGGAATATTAGAAGCACTGAAGGTAATGTACGAATCTGGCAATATCTGTCTATTAGTAAACTGTATATATTTAGTTTTATTAGCATTAAAAGAGACAAGGATTTTTTTGTCCCCCTTCACTGATTGTAGATAGATCTTGATTTATGGAGATGGCTGTACTGAGTTGAGACGTACAAATATTAGACTTTGTAAATGGATGTCTGAGTGTGAATGAACTATGTAGTGGTGAGTCATCTGCATATGAGTGAATGGGACTGTAGGTGATAGATAAGAGATCATTAATATGAACCAGTAATAGGATTGGCGCCAGAACTGATCCCTGTGGCACGCCAGCATTAATTAAGTGGAAATTGGAATATGCATCATCTACTTTTACTCTTATTTTCCTGTCACTAAGATCTGAAGAAATCAAAGAAACAAAAGACGTTAGTTCATAGCAAGGGAGTTTGGATAGCAGGAAACGGTGCCATACTCTGTCAAAAGCTTTAGAGATATCAAGAGCTCCTGCATGAGTTTCTCCAAAAAGATCAATTGATTGATGGATGGTATGAGTTAAGAGATTGAGTACGTCAATGGTGGATCTTTCGTGGTGAAAACCGTATTGTCTATCACTAATTAAGTTGTTGGATTCAAGATGTTTAACAATGTGCTTATTAATTAAAGATTCAAATACCTTACCAAGAGAAGATGTGACAGCTATTGGTCTGTAATTGGAGGGGTCAGATGAACTTCCTTTCTTTGGAACTGGGTGGATATTGGCTTCTTTCCATGAATTTGAGAATAAAGAAGTATGTATGCATAGTCTGAATAATTTAGCTAGGACAGAGGCAAGTTCAGGGGAACACTTTTTCAAAACAATTGGCGGAATTCCATCTGGGCCTGGAGCTTTGTTGGTAGGTAAATTGTCTAGGATGGATTTTATGTATCTTGTCTGTATTTTAAGTGGGGCAATTTCGGGAGAATCATGTTCCAGTACTGGGACATTCTGGCTGGTATCGTCTATGGTAGAATTTCTAGCAAAGGTACTGGCAAAGATATCTGCTTTCCCATGTGGGTCATTTGTAATGTTGCCATCTGAAGATTTTAGTGGTGGAATGGAAAATGACTTGTTAAAGTTATTATTGAAAGAATTAAGAGTTGACCAGAATATTCTATTGTCATTAAGGTTGTTAAGTAATTTTGATGCTTGCCATATGCATATGGCACATACCTTCAGCTTTCTCCTGGGATGTTTGTTGAGCCTTCGTCGAGTACCGTAGGACTTGTGGAGACCTCTGAAGTTGGGTAACGAAGTCTCCACTTTACACTTCCCGACAACCCGTAATGTGATTACCACAGCCTGATATTATCACTAGAAAAATTATTCTCTGATTCTCAAATAGTTTAGAATCCATACTCAAAAAAAAAAAAAAACTGTGAAAGCAATGAAAATTACCAGCGCGTATGACCTTCCCACTTGCGATCGTTTGCCGCTGGTGTTCTGTCATTTAGTATTCATAAAAACACTCACACTTTATATTTCTATTACTATATAACACTTATATATATCTACAGTTTTTATCCATAAGTTTCCTTCAGTAAGAGTAGTTTCTTGTCACTGTAGGCATTCAATTTCTCTCTCAGTAAAATACGTAGCATTCGCTTTCCCGTCCTGTATACTAGCGTTGAGAGTGAATCTGTCACTTTCACTTTCACTTTCATAACTCATAGTATTCATACATGCTAGAGTGAAACTTTCAGTTTCATTACTCCTAGTATATATACTCGTATTCTTATATTACTACTCATTTACATTTCTATTTACATTCTCTATTTAATTTACATTATTTACATTTCTATTTTATTTACACTGTGTTATGCACTGTCACGTGCAGTAACTAATAAAAGTATTTTCCACTGGTCACTTATATTTACATTCATTGCTTTCACTTGCTGTTTACACATTATTTACATTTCCACTACTGTTTTACTCACCAGAAAGAACATAGTCACTGTCTATCATTTTCATTAACCCCTACACCGCGGGCATGTTTACCAATGTTTTGCGTGTGCCACGGGGTTATTCGGGGTCCGACACACTCTCAAAAAATATTTGCCAAAAATCAGTTATTAGTCCTAGAATATTAAAATTTTATATGCTTATGGCACATACCTTCAGCTTTCTCCTGGAATGTTTGTTGAGCCTTCGTCGTTACCGTAGGACTTGTGGAGACCTCTGAAGTTGGGTAACGAAGTCTCCACTTTACACTTCCCGACAACCCGTAATATGATTACCACAGCCAGGTATTAACACTATAAACACTACTCTATGATTTTCAAGTAGTTTGGGATCCATACTCCAAAAAAACAACAACTGTGAAAGCAACGAAAATTACGAGCGTGTCTGACCGTCGCACTTGCGCTAGTTCGCTCTTAGTACTCTGTCATTTATTATTCATAAAACCCCTCACACTTTATATTTCTGTTACTATATAACACTTATATATATCTACAGTCTTTATCCATAAGTTTCCTTCAGAAGTATTAGTTTATTGTCACTGTAGAGATTCAATTTCTTTCAGTAAAATACGTAGCATTCACTTTCTCGTTCTGTATACTAGCATTGAGAGTGAATGTCACTTTCTTCTTCACTCTCATAACTCATAGTATTCAGACATGCTAGAGTGAAACTTTCACTTTCATTACTCCTAGGGTATATACTCGTATTCTTATAATACTACTCATTTACATTTCTATTTACGTTCTCTATTTTATTTACGTTATTTACATTTCTATTTTATTTACACTGTGTTATGCACTGTCACTTGAAGTAACTTATAAAACTATTTTCCACTGTTCACGTATATTTACATTCATTACTTTCACTTGCTGTTTACACATTATTTACACATTATTTACAATTCCACTTGCACTGTTTTACTCAATAGAAAGATCGTAGTTACTCTTTTATCAATTGTCAGCCCTTTACCTCTTTCTACACGAGGTTTAGTAGAGGGTAAAGGTCACAGGGCCCTTTGCATGGGGGTGGAAAGGCCCTGAAGCTAGTACATATTTCTCTATCTACACCAAACTACATGCACAGTACATACTACACTTCCTATTCTAAATTCAACAAAAATGGCGTCTTTTAATCTAGCCTCGGAGTCCCCAGGGGGGGGGGACCATAAATGCCCCCACCGTCCGCCCCTCTCCCGGTGACGACTCGAGGTGCCTGGAACCACTGTCTGACTCTCTTCTACTTCATTTCTGCAATATTCGCGGCCTTTCCTCTAACTTTCACTCTGTTGAGCACCACCTCTCCTCCTCTAAACCTCACCTTCTTTTTCTAACGGAGACTCAGCTGTCTGAGGCAACTGACAGCAAACCCTTTTCTGTATCCTCCTACTTTCTCTATACTCATTTCAAAGCCAGAGGTGGCTGTTGTGTATACATACGCAACGACTTATCTTGCTCTCGTGTTCCTGAACTTGATTCTTCTGAATTCTCCACACTCTGGCTTCGGCTTTCCTGTAATTCTCTGACTAAATATATCTGTGCTGTTTACTTATCCCTAATTCTACTGACTATCAAAAATTCTTCAACTATCTTACTTCTACGATGGAACACATTCTGTCCATTTCTCCTTTCTCTGAAATCTCCATTCTTGGAGATTTCAATGTTCACCACCACCTTTGGCTCTCCTCTCCTTTCACGGATCCACCTGGTGAACAAGCCTACATCTTTACAATCCTTAATGACCTAGAGCAGCTTGTACAGCACCCTACCCGTATCCCTGACAGCCTTGGAGAGAGCTCCAACATACTTGACCTCTTCCTCACAACTAATCCTTCTGCTTACTCTGTTAATCTTTTCTCTCCGTTGGGCTCCTCCGATCACAACCTTATTACCTTAACCTGTCCCATCACTCCCGTACGGCCTGTGGACCCTCCAGGGAAACGTCGTCTGTGGCATTTTGGAGCCGTGGACTGGGAGGCCCTCAGGCAGTACTTCTTTGATTTTCCATGGAATGATTATTGCTTCCATGGCCGTGAGCCATCTGAATGTGCCTTGCCCATTACGGAGGTTATTCTCTTGGGCATGGAAGCATACATTCCTTTCTCATATCCTTTGACTAACGCAAGAAAGCCTTGGTTTAATCACGCTTGTTCTAATGCTGTCCGCAACAAGGAGAAGGCCTACAAAAGGTACTGGAGCCAACCCACCCCTGAATCACATCATCTTTACGTTTCTGCCCGGAATCGTGCTAAGTCTGTTCTTCGCTCTACTAAAAATAATTTCATCCATACTAAATGCTCTCAACTCTCCAACTCGAATTCTTCCCGCTCCTTCTGGCACCTTGCCAAAAATCTTTCTAACAACTTTACCTCATCATCCTTCCCTCCTCTTTTCTACTCTGATGGTTCTGTAGCTATTTCTTCTACTGATAAAGCAGATCTCTTCGCACAGACTTTCTCCTCCAATTCCACCTTAGACTATTCCGGTGCTGTTCCTCCATCACTTCCCCCCCTCTGACTTCCTCATGGCTGACATTAAAATTTCTTCATTGGATGTATTTTCTGCCATCACTGGCCTCAGTACTAACAAGGCATATGGGCCTGATGGGGTCCCTCCTGTTGTTCTCAAGAACTGTGCTTCTGTGCTTACACCCTGCCTAGGCAAACTGTTTTGCCTTTGTCTGTCAACTTGTACCTTTCCTTCTTGCTGGAAGTTTGCTCTCATTCAGCCAGTCCCAAAGAAGGGTGACCACTCCCAACCCTCCAACTATCGTCCAATTGCTTTAACGTCCTGTATTTCAAAAGTTTTCGAGTCAATTCTTAATAGAAAAATTTTAAGGCATCTTTCCTATCACAACCTTCTTTCCGATCGTCAGTATGGGTTCCGTCAGGGACGCTCCACTGGCGATCTTCTCACCTACCTTTCACACTCCTGGTCATCCTCCTTTCGGGACTTTGGCGAAAGCTTTACCATTACACGTGACATCTCAAAGGCTTTTGATCGAGTCTGGCATAAATCTTTAATTTCCAAACTGCCCTCCTACGGTTTCTATCCTTCTATCTGTGCCTTCATTGCTAGCTCCCTTTCTGGTCGTTCTATAACCGCTGTTGTAGACGGCCATCGTTCTTCTCCTAGATCTATCAACAGTGGTGTTCCTCAGGGCTCTGTCCTATCACCAACTCTCTTCCTTTTATTCATCAATGACCTTCTAAGCTGTACATCTAACCCTATCCACTCATACGCTGATGACTCCACCCTTCACCTTTCCATTCGGTTCCCGCAACGCCCATCTCAACAGTTACTTCAACAAACAAGGGATGAGGCTATGGCACACCTAATGTCTGACTTGGCTCGTATCTCTGACTGGGGTAAAAATAATATGGTCGTCTTTAATGCATCTAAGACTCAGTTCTTAAACCTATCAACCCGACAAAATCTTCCACAGGTATACCCACTAATGTTTAATAATATTCAGCTTAATCCTGCATCATCCTTGAACATGCTTGGGGTTTCATTTACTCGGGACTTATCTTGGAAAGATCATATTACATCTCTTTTAAAATCTGCTTCCAAGAGATTGGGTGTGCTAAGCCGACTCCGCTCTTTCTTTACCCCTGCACAATTGTTGACTCTATACAGGGGTTTTATCCGCCCCTGTGTGGAGTACAACTCTCATGTGTGGGGAGGCTCCCCACATACAGCTCTTCTCAATAGGGTGGAGTCAAATGTTTTTCGTCTCATTAACTCTCCTCCTCTTACTGACTCCCTTCAACCTCTGTCTCTTCGCCGCACTGTTGCATCTTTATCTCTTTTCTATCGCTACTTTAATGGTCACTGCTCCTCTGAACTGTCTGCGTGCATTCCTCCACCTCTACGACAGGCGCGTAGCACCCGTCTGGCAGCAAACTCTCATCCCTTTTCTGTCCAACTCTCTAATGCAAGAGTTAACCGTTACTCCCAGTCTTTCATTTATGCAACAGGTCAGCTCTGGAACTGTCTCCCTCTGTCTGTATTTCCTGCTGCCTATGATCTCCAGTCTTTCAAACGCAGTGTGTCCAGGCATCTCAAAATGATTGGATCTTGATTTTGGCTCTCTATTGTATTTTGTTTTTCTCTTGGAGGGAACTGTTACTGCGGCCTCATGGCCTTTGGTTCCTTCTTCCTCACATAAAAAAAAAAAAGAGCGAACAGATGTACCCCCACACTGGAAGATGGGAGTGAACTGATAAGGGTGGGCCGGGGTGGAGGCCTACCTAGGGAAATCAGCACTGCCAACGTTTAGCCTCTTGACACAGCTATTTATAGCAATGAAATGATTGGCAGGAAATCTAGACAATACATTATAAATTAGGTAGTTCCAGGTGAATGTAAATATCACTTAGGCTTCTCCCTTCCCTCCTTATATGTATATTTATTACGAAAATAGATTATACGGCATATTTCAAGGGGAAATAAACAGCGAAAATTAGCTAACGCGTGCATGTGAAGTGTTGTCAGGTGATAATTAGCCAATTCCAGGTGTATGGCACTCTCACTTACCTTATTTCTTTCTTGTATATATTATTTGATATAAGAATAGGGCATAGGGCTTATTTCAATGGATAAAATCAGTGAAAAATTCCAGGGAAGATTTACTTAGCGTAGCACGGCCAGGCAGGCGAGAGGATAAGGTATTGGAGGGAGGGGTAGGGAGGGGAGTCAAGAACGGGGAGAAATGGCTAAATTGTCAACAATGGATGGGAGTGCATATGAGATTAGGAGTGCTGACTAGTGTTGGACATTGGCAGTACTGATAGATGATACAAACCCCCACTTGGAAGCCCGGGTGAATTCAAAATAACACAGACTCACAAAAGCGACGCCCCGCGGTATGATCCCTTGTTCTCAAGCATCACGAAAGTGACGCCCCGCGGTTAAGGGGTTCACAAATTAGCCAGTTCACGTTCCACAACAGTCACTTAGCCCTTTACTCCTTTCCACACGAGGTTTGGTAAGGGGTAGAGGTCACAGGGCCATTTGCATGGGGTTAAAAAGCGACGGAATTGGACAGGCGCGAATCCAACTTGCTTTCACCTTGAAAGATGACAGTAAACTGAATATAGTGTGGTGGCCTGCCTAGGGGGAGTGCAATGCTGCCAATGTCAGCTTGATGACACCTGCTAATATATACGCAATGAAATGATTGGCAGGAAATCTAGGCAGTACATAATAAATTAGGTAGTTCCTGGTGAATGTAAATATCACTTAGGCTTCTCCCTTCCTTTCTTATATATATTTTTATTACGAAAATAGATTATACAGCATATTTCAAGGGGAAATAAACAGCGAAAATTAGCGAACGAGTGCACGTGAGGTGTTTTCAGGTGATAATTAGCCAATTCCAGGTGTATGACACTATCACTTACCTTATTTCTTTTTTGTATATATTATTTGGTATAAGAATAGGGCATAGGGCTTATTTCAATGGATGAAATCAGTGGAAAATTCCAGGGAAGATTTACAGCGTAGCACGGCCGGGCAGGCGAGAGGAGAGGGTAATGGAGGGGAAGTAGGAAGGGGAGTCAAGAACGGGGAGAAATTACTAAATTGTCAACAAAGGATGGGAGTACAGATGAGATTAGGAGCGCTGACTAGTGTTGGACATTGGCAGTACTGATAGATGATACAAGCCACCACTTGAAAGCCCAGGCGAATTCAAAATAACACAGAATCACAAAAGTGACAGCCCGCGGTATGATCCCTTGCTCCCAAGCATCACAAAAGTGACACTCCGCGGTTAAGGGGTTAAAGGCTGAGTCGTATGGAACCCCACTGCTGAAGGTCATCCAGGTGGAAGATAAAACATCAACTGCTTTTCAGTCTCCTCTCTGTTAGCCAGTTTGTTAACCAGTTATGTAATTTACCGGTAGTTTCCAAGCTCCTTCCTCAGCCCATTATTTTTTAATGCCCTGTCAAATAACTTGGAAACTTTAGTGTAAGTCGTTATGACCACGAGATTTTCAAGCAGATCAATGAGACATTATTTCCCCTTTTGAGGCTAAATAGGTTACTCTTAATTAGTCTCAGGGATTCTAGGTGTAACATCCTTGTATCTCTCAATAATGGACTAAGCGTTTTTCATACAGCTAATGTGAAACTTCCTGGATTGTGATTTTAAGTTTAAAATATCCTAATCTTTCTGAAAACAGATGAAATATGTACCAGTTTTCAGTCCTATGGTACCACCACTTGAAGTGATTGCTCAACTTCTGAACGGGATTTTTCATTACATGTCCACAACATCTAGTTACAACTACAACATTAGTGTAAATTTGTTTGGCCTTAAAGTTTCGTTAAAAATATCTACATTATTTTTCCGTCTGTCATTTTTAAAAATCCACCTGTGTTCATTCAGTGATATAATGACTAGCCATGACAGTTAATAATATTTTAAAAACTCACACAGACTATGAAAAATATATTTGCAAATATCTACTGGTTCATCAGAATCTTTAATCAGAGGTCATATTTCACTCTTATGGTGTTTACAGACGTCGTTTATGTTTATTTGTGACTGAACGTTCTGTTATTAAGCCTTAATAAGAAAACTTGAAACACTTTATGTGTTATAGGTCAGTACTGGCAAGAATATCGTTGGTCTCTACAGCCAGTATGTAACGATTGAAAAAAAAAAAAAACTATATACCTACTTATTGAGAGTTGTTCTGAGATATACTACTTCAGTGTAATGATGGACAGCCCCTCGTTCCCCTGCAAAGACATAATATAATTTGCTGGTGGGATGAGGCTGTAGAAGCTGCAGTTAAGGTGAAAAGAAGATTTTTCTGGGAATGGAAAAGGGATGGTAACAAAGAGGAATAATTGGCTGCCAAGCATAGGGCTAGAAAATAGGTTAAAAAAAAAAAAGCAGAATCTCAGTCTCAGAGGCCTTCACTGGACTTTTACGGGAAGGAAGTGTATGTTGTTTAAACTGGCAATTCAGATGAAGAGGGAAAACAGAGATATCATAGGTAAGCAGTGCGTGAAAATGATGGAGACGTAATGTTGAACAACGGGGTTAAAAAAGATGTTTAGAAAAATAATTGTTTTTTCAGTGAGGAGTTTCACTGGAATGGGGAAGGTTTGGGGTCAGCAGATTTAGTGTTTGGCCCTTGCCCATTGATTGATTGATGCTGTTACTGTGAGCTGGTCAATAGCATGGATGCGAGTTGGAAGGCAGCTGGTGTGTCTTGGTTGATTACTGAAATGCTTAAGGCCTCATGAGGTATAGGAATGAGGTTACAGACTTAAGATATACGATTGTGTATTAGTAGTGTCGTCCCAGATGTTTGGCTGAAGAGTGTGATTGTAAATGTGAAAATGGGGATGGCTGATGCCCAGGAAAGAGGAAATTATAGAGACATAAAACTTTTGGACCAGATGATGAAGGTAATGGAGAGAGTTCTAGAAAGTATGATTCGAGAAAGAGTGCATATTGATGGGATGCAGTTTGGATTTTTGCCATGAAAGGGGACCATTAAAGTCATATTCATTGTTCGACAGCTTCAGCTAAAATATATAGGAAAGAAAAAGGATTTGTCCTTTGTTTTTTGTTGATTTCCAAAAGGCCTTTGACAGAGTCCGTAGGGAACTGGCTAAGTGGACAATGAGAAAACTTGGGATCAATAAGTAGCTGGTTAGAGTGGTAATAGCTCGTTTGCGGGTGCTCGCACCAAGGTAGGAGTGAATGGAGATTTGAGTGATGAGTTTCTGTGAATGTTGGTGTGCATCAGGGGTGAGTCTTGAGCCCATTGTTGTTTTTCATGGTGTTTGAAGCCCTTTCATGTGACTTCAGAAATGGAATCATGTGGGAGATGTATGCCGATGATTTGGTGTTGATTGCAGAAAATGAAAGGGAGACAGAGGAAAGATTAAGGAAGAGGAGAGATGGTATGGGGCATATGAGCTTGAAAGTAAATGCTGATAAAACTAGAAAGCATTAAGAGAGCGCATACCACAGCCAATGCCATATCTATTAAGAGGAATCTGGAAAGGTGAAGATGGGGTCTGGATCCGGTTCTGCCAATTTTAACAAATTCATTATTTGTCCATGGCCCACCCTTCCACAAAATTTCATTGAAAATTCACTGAGACCTTTTGGAGATATCGCCTGGACAAACAGACAGACAGAGACAGTAAACACTGAAGAAAATATAACCTCCTCCAACTTCCTTGACGCAGGTGACAACGCTCATGGTATTTAGGTGTGGTGTAAGTACTGTCAAAAAATTGGGAGTGTGTGGCTATGTTCAGTTTGCCACAAGGGTGTAGAAAGTAATTCCATCTTCTGCACTGTTTGTGATAAATGGGTGCATAAGATTTGTAGTGGTATTAGTGGCAGACTGCAAGATAATGCTGATTTCGTGTGTGTGGTCTGTCAGGGAGAGCATGTGAAGATTGTCAGATGTGAAGGGACTGATCATGCTGGTGAGTCTCTCATGTAAATGGAGGACATTTGTTATTTGGGAGACATATGTGCTGGAAGTAGGGCTGGAGCTAGCTCTGTGGCTAGAGTGAGGAGTGGGTGGAAGATATTCAGAGAGCTGTTGCCTCTCCTGACAGTGAAAAGGCTCTACCTCAGTGCTAAGGGATCTTTGTCTGTGGCCTGTTTTAGGACTGTAACGGTCTGTGGTAGTGAGACCTGGACAATAAGGGAGAAGGATATTCCCTGGCTCTAATATACGGAAATGACAATTATTAGGTGGATGAGCAGTAAGTCCTTCAATGCAAGACCTGGGGGGGGCTAGGTTTGCGATGTAAGAATTAAGAGGATCGATGGGACTGGAATGTAATGATGTTGTGATGAGGGGAGGTTGATTGAGATGGTTTGGGTATGTGAAGAAGATGGAGAAAGGCAACTAAATGGAGAAAAGAAGTGTTAACGTTAGTGGAAGGGTTGTGAGAGTCAGACTGAAAAAGATGTGAGATGAAGTCATTGAATGTGACCTAGGGGATAAAGGACTGAATAGGGAGGCTGCCAGTGATTGTGCCGCATGGAAAGCAGCCATTAGGTGACCAACGCCAATGCATGCAAGCATGTTGGAGCCTTTATAAGCGAAACGAAACAAACTTACGGAATTAAGGTTGAACCTGGAAAACTTTTTAAATAGTGTTTAACCCCTTAACCGCGGGGCATCACTTTCGTGACGCTCGGCTACAATGGATCATACCGCGGGGCATCACTTTTGTGATTCTGTTATTTTGAATTATCCCGGGCTCTCAAGTGGTGGCTTGTATCATCTATCAGTACTGCCAATGTCCAACACTAGTCAGCACTCCAAATCTCATCTGTACTCCCATCCATTGTTGACATTTTAGCGATTTTACCCCCTTTGTGACTCCCCTCCCTACCTGCCCTCCATTACCCTCTCCTCTCACCTCCCACGCCGCGCTGCGCTACGGAAATTTCCCCCTTCTTTTTCCACAGATTTCATCCATTGAAATAAGCCCTATGCCCTATGTTTTTACCAAATAATATATACAAAAAAAAAAAAGGTAAGTGATAGTGTTATACTCCAGAAATTGGCTAATTATCACCTGACAAAACCTCATGTGCATTCATTCGCTACATTACCACGGTAATTTCCCCTTTGATTTATGCCTTGTAATCGATGTCTGTAATAAAAATATATATCAGAAAGGAAGAGAGAATCCTAACTGACACTTACATTCACCTGGAACTACCTATTTCTTTATTTATTGCCGAGATTTTCTACCTATAAAAATTAGCCTGTAAGTTAGCAGCAGTCCACCTAAAGTGTCATTGTCAACCCTTCCCTTCTCAGATTAGCCGGGGCATTTAGTTCCTTGTCCTCCACTGTAGAGACAACATGTCGCAGTCGCGCCCCGCCATTCCTGCCGCTTCTGTGCCCATTGCAAAGGGCCCCGTGACCTCTACTCCAAAGAAAAGTGTTGAGGCAAGCAGGAAAGGCCTCAGTGACTCTGCAGTGGCACGAGAACTTGCAAAATTGTCCATGATAATGATGGACAGTGACTATGACGATTCGGGTGAATCGTGTGATGAGCCGGGTGAGGTTATCGCGCCAGAAACAGCGATTACAAGTGAATTAGTGTTTAGCTCCAAGGGAAAGGAGCCTTTAGTGCAGGAAGGACAAGAATTTGGGAAGGAAGTGAAAAGGCGGCGTGTTAGCCCCAGAACAATGCCCCCACGTGACCCAGCCCGCCATGAGTTACGAGTGCATTCACCTCCCCGTTCCCCAAGCCCCGCTTTACTCATCTCGTCATCATCGTCGGCTGAGTTATCTCCGGAGTCTTCGTCGTGGAGTCACCACCAGCATCAACAGTGAAGGCAGGCCGTAGAGGTAGAGGTAGATCTAAGAGAGTGAAAAGTAGTGTAGCTAGTAGGGTAAGAGCTGCTAGTGCTGTACGGCAACCTAGGGTCAGTGAGAGTGACCTTGACAGAGATAAGCCTCCCTCACAGCCAACTTCCACCACCACCGCCACGACAGGGAATCCTGGACGCCTTCGTGTGAACGGAAGGGTCAGATTTTGTCCCCGAAAATCTGGTTTTCGATGAGAGCTCCTCAAGAGTTCAGCCTGCCTTCACTATGGACGAAAATGCTGAGTGTGTCGACTACCTTTTGGCCTTCCTAGATGACGAAGTCATGCAGCACATATGTGATGAGACCAACAGGTACGAATCACAACGTGCTGCTAGTGGTACAGGTGCAGCCAAGATGCAACAGTGGTCCATGCTGGGAGTGCAGGAGCTGTATGTGTTCTTTGCCCTCATGCTTCTTATGCCACACTCCAAGAAGCATGAGTTGGAAGAATACTGGTCCATGGACCCCTTACTACCCTCATCGACCTTCAATAAGTACATGGCCAGAGATCGCTTCCGGAACATCATGGGAAACCTGCACTTTGCTGACAATGATGTACCTTCCCAAACCGACCCACTCTGGAAGATCCGGGAGATTCTGAACAGAATGAAGGATAAGTACATGTCATTCTTCCACCCATTTCAGAAGGTTGTCATTGATGAATCCTTGGTTTTGTTCAGAGGACATCTTCGGTTTGTTCAGTACATTCCAAGCAAACGCCATCGCTTTGGAATTAAGTTCTTTGTACTGTGCGACTGTAAGAGGGGGTACATCCTTGACTTCATCATATATTCAGCCAGCACTGTCGATCTCGATAAAACTCACCCCCTTGGCTTCTCAGGCTGTGTAGTGAAAGTGCTCCTAGAAAAGTATTTTGGTGGGAATCATGTGCTGTATACAGACAACTACTATACAGCAGCGAAACTTGCCAAATACCTTTCTGAGCACGGCATTGGCTCCTGCGGCACTGTGAAAAGTAATCGTGCCAACTTCCCCAAATTCCCAGAGGCGGGAAACTCGCAGCGAGGAGACGTGCACCTACACAAGTGTGAGAAGATGCTGGCAATACGGTGGCATGACAAGAGAGTCGTGCACATGCTCACCACCGTACATAAGGGGAAGATGAGAGACAGTGGGAAGGTCGACTGTAGGACAGGCGAACCTGTGATGAAACCTGATGCTGTGTTGGACTATAATATCAACATGCGGCTAGTGGACAAGTCTGACATGATGATTGGTGAGATTGACTGCCTCAGGAAGAATACTAGGTGGTACAGGAAAGTTTGTCTGCATCTCATAGATATGACGATGCTGAACGCCTTCATCCTGTACAAGATGAAGGTAAAGCCACCCAAGTCCTTCTTCCTGAGGTTGTTCGCCAGGACTTGTGTCCAGCAGCTGCTGGAAAGATATGGTAGGGTGCAAGCAGCAACTCGAAGGCGCCATCCAGTTACACTTCCCGACCGACTTGAGCAGAGGGCGTATATGGATCGGCACAGACTTGAGCTAATGCCTGCCACAAGGAAAAGGAAGGCTGCGATTCGCAGGTGTCAGGTATGTGTGCATACCACATGCCGCACACCTGAGCATAAACGCACCTCTTGGCAGTGCGCTGAGTGCCAGGTTCCCTCTGCGTTACCTGCTTCTTCAATTATCACAGCCAGAAGCAGTTCTAACAGTGCAAGTGTGGAAGCAGAATTATTTGGAAATAATGTGTAAATAATGTGTAAATAGCAGGTGAAAGCAATGGATGTTCAGTTCATATGATTGAACAGTGTATTATAGTTTTATCTTACTGAAAGTGACAGTGAATAACATAGTGTAAGTAAAATAGCAGGGTAAATATTGAAAATAGAATAGAAAATGTAAATAGTAATGTAAGTAATTAGTAATATAAGAATATGGGTACAAATAATTTATGTTATAACAGTGAGAGTGAATCCGTGGCTCTCTACGTATTTTACTGACTGAAAAATTGAATAACTTCAGTGACAATAAACTAATACGACTGAAGGAAACTTATGGAGAAAGACTCCAGATATATATAAGTGTGATATAGTAATAGAAATATAAAGTGTGAGGGGTTTTATGAATAATAAATGACAGAGTGCCTAGAGCGAACTAGCGCAAGTGTGACGATTAGACGCGCTCGTAATTTCCATTGCTTTCACAGTGTTTTTTTTTTTTTTAGTATGGATCCCAAACTACTTGAAACTTGTAGAATAGTGTTTATAGTGTTTGTATCTGGCTGTGGTAATCATATTACGGGTTGTCGGGAAGTGTAAAGTGGAGACTTAGTTACCCTACTTAAGAGGTCTCCACAAGTCCTACGGTAAAGACGAAGGCTCAACAATCATTCCAGGAGAAAGCTGAAGGTATGTGCAATAAGCATATTTAATTTTATTATTCTAGGACTAATAACTGATTTTTGGCAAATATTTTTTGAGAGTCTGTTGGAGCCCGAATAATCCCGCGGGACACGCAAGTCATTGGTAAACATGCCCGAGGTGTAGGGGTTAACAGTTCCGAACCAACTAGGACCCTCTAGCTGATAAGGGATAAAATCGGTCAGAAACTTTGTATCTTCATGATATGACTATAAATATGTGGGTAACCTTTTTCAGTTAAAGTAGTTTCTGTACTTTCAAAACACGACCTTAATTCAACATTGTCATGGAATATTTAGTGTTATGCCTGAGAATGTAGCCGAAAATGAATGACAGTTGTTTTTTATTGTCATGTTATATGCATTACCATGCATGATAATGAAGCCGAAAATGAAGAAGATTTTTACGAGTTCAGTTATATTGGAATGAATTAGAAAAAAAAAATCTCGTCTCATGTACTGGAATGTGTACTTATGCTAACCCAGATGCAGCTGAGCACCATCCACAGTCTTTAACGCCTCCATAACAAAAATAAACCAAAGAGCAACTGCTGCTGCCACGATCCTCTGCGTTTGCATACTGATTCTGGAAAAAACTAAATGAGCATTAGACACTAGAAAGTTTAATGTTTCCACACCGAGGACTTTTATTGTTATTATTGTTATTATTATTATTATTATTATTATTATTGCTAGGTATCTCCAGCTTTCTCTGCATAGCTCTCTAGAAACCCTTCAAAATGATATGGATTAGACTCCTCCTCCTTTAACTTTTTCTTGATTAATATCAGACGTTAGCTACTGCAGACTTAAAAGATGACCTCTACCTGAATGTTTTTTTTTTTTTTATTATGCTAAGAAGGAAGAACTAAAGGCCACGAGCATGTAATAATTATTCCTTCCAAGAGAAACATAAAATACAAGAGAAAGCCAAAGTCAGGATCCAATCATTTCGAGATGCTTGGACACACTGCCTTTGAGAGACTGGAGATCATAGCTAGCATGAAATACAGACAGAGGGAGACAGTTCCAGAGCTGACCTGTTGCATAAATGAAGGATTGGGAGTAACGGTTAACTCTTGCATTAGAGCGTTGGACAGAAAAGGGATGAGAGTTTGCTGCTAGACGGGTGCTACGCGCCTATCATACTGGTGGAATGCAAGCAGACAGTTCAGAGGAGCAGTGACCATTGAAGTAGCGATAGAAAAGAGATAAAGACGCAACAGTGTGGCGAAGAGACAGAGGTTGAAGGGAGCTAGTAAGAGGACAAGAGTTAATGAGACGAAAAGCCTTTGACTCCACCCTATTGAGAAGAGCTGTATGCGGGAAGCCTCCCCACACATGAGAGTTGTACTCTACACAGTGGCGGATAAAACCCGTGTATAAAGTTAACAACTGTGCAGGGGTAAAGAAGGAACAGAGTCGGCTTAGCACACTTAATCACTTGGAAGCAGATTCTACAAGAGATGCAATATGATCTTTCCAAGATAAGTTCCAAGTGAATGAAACCCCAAGCATGTTCAAGGATGATGCAGGATTAAGCTGGATATCATTAAACATTAGTGGGTACTCCTGTGGAAGCTTTTTTCTGGTTGATAGGTATAAGAACTAAGTCTTTGATGCATTAAAAACAACAGGATTATTATTACCCCCTCAGAGATATGTGTCAAGTCAGACATTAGGGATGCCATAGCCTCATCCCTTGTTTTTTGAAGTAACTGCTGAGATGTATGTTGCAGAAACCGAAAGGAAAGATGAAGGGTGTAGTCATCAGTGTACAAGTCAATAGGGTTAGATGTTCAGCTTAGAAGGTCATTGATGAATAAAAGGAAGAGAGTTGGTGATAGGACAGAGCCCTGAGGAACACCACTGTTAATAGATCTAGAAGAACAATGGCCGTCTACAACAGCGACTATAGAACGACCAGAAAGGAAGCTAGAGATGAAGGCACAGATAGAAGGATAGAAACCGTAAGAGGGCAGTTTGGAAATTAAAGATTTATGCCAGACTCGATTGAAAGCTTTTGAGATGTCAGGGGCAATGGCAAAGCTTTCGCCAAACTCCCGAAAGGAGGATGACCAGGAGTGTGAAAGGTAGGTGAGAAGATCGCCACTGTCCATCCATCCTATTCGTGGTCTTCCTCTCAGCCTTACACCTCTCACATCAGATCTAGTTATCTTTTTCACCAATCGCTCATTATCTATTCTCTCCATATGCCCAAACCATCGCAACACCCTCTGCTCAACTCTACCAGCCATCTCCCGAACAACTCCAGTTCTCCTTCGAACTTCATCATTCCGCACTTGATCCATATGTGTCACTCCACACATACTCCTCAGACACCTCATCTCCATTACATTCAAACTTTTCCTCTCTGCTACACCCATATTCCATGTTTGAGCCCCATACAATGCAGTCGGTACCACAACACCCTCATACAGCCTTCTCTTTACATCCATTCTAAGCGAACGACATTTAAACACTTTTTTCATTCCTCCCAGCACCTTTCCTACTTCATTTATTCTAAACTTCACTTCTGCATCTATTCTTCCATCCACAGCAACATGTGACCCTAGATATTTAAAACACTCTACCTCCTCAAGCAACTCACCATTCAAAACTGTATTCATCCCCCTACCATCTATCAACCTCGTACACTTCATCACTTTACTCTTATTCTCATTTACTTTCAATTTTCTCCTTTCACACACCCTTCCAAACTCCTCTACCAACTGTCTCAATCTCTCCTCTGAATCAGTCACCAGTGCAGTATCATCTGCAAACAGCAGCTGCTTCAGATTCCACTCTCCTCCATCAACATTTACCAGACTCAGACCACCTAAAACTCTTGCATTCACCTCCCTTACAACACCATCCATGTAAATATTAAACAACCAAGGCGACATCACACATCCCTGTCGCAGCCCCACTCTCACGAGAAACCAATCACTCACAGCATTTCCCACTCTTACACACGCTTTACTATTTACATAAAAACTTTTCACCCCTTTTAGTAACCTACCATCAAGTCCATACAATCTTAAACAGTCCACAAAGCCTCCCTATCAATTCTATCAGACCCTTTCTCTAAATCCATAAATGCCCAAAACACATCCTTGCCTTTCGCTAAATACTTTTCACACACTTGTCTCACAGCAAACACCTGATCAACGCATCCCCTCCCTCTCCTAAAGCCACACTGCTCATCACTAATCACTCCCTCTGTACCCTCTCTAACTCTCATAATTAACACTCTACCATACACCTTACCTACAACACTCAACAGACTTATACCCCTAAAGCTAGTACATTCATACTTATCATCCTTACCTTTATACAACGGGACCACACAAGCACTTGCCCAGTCAATTGGCACCATACCTTTCTCAAAGCACACATTCAACAATCTTACTAACCAGTCAACAATAGTCACTCCACCACCCTTCAGGCATTCCACAGCACACCCATCCATACCTGCAGCTTTCCCTGTTTTCATCTCCTTTACTGCCTTCTCCACTTCCTCCTTCGTGATCAAAGAATCATTCAACTCTCCCAACACATTTATTCCTTGCACCCTTCCATCAGCCACAATCTCAGCCACCCTTTCCTCCTCTACATTTAACAATCTTTCAAAATACTCTGCCCATCTCTTCCTTACTGCATCCATCTCAATTAACATCCTTCCATCCTCTGCTTTTACTCGTTCTTCCTTCCCAGACTCTCCCTTTCGGAGTAATAAATGAAGCTGTAAACCACAGAGGCCAGTGTGTCAGGTCGAGAGGTATGAGCTGTCAGTGACGAGCACCACTCTCATTTGTTTTTAATTACTAATTTTTTTCTGCAAAATATTTAGTAAGATTTCCAATTTAGTGCATCATATATATATATATATATATACAGAACCGGCCTATCCCGACCGAAGTAGGGACGATACAGCCATTGACTCTCTACCAAGTGGCTTTGGCTGTCTGGTAGAGATTGTATGTAGGATGAGAAGTGCTTGTAAGTGTAACTCTAGTGTTGTAGTGGCTTTGGATGTGTGTGTAGTCTGTGAACCAAGTGTAATCGGTCTGCGCAAGCCGACTGGGTGCAAACAAGTTACTTTACAATATGGGACACTGGTTCATCCACACCACCCCTGGTGTCCGCCAAAGCAGTATATGGCCGGGAGAACGCTTCCAAAGTTTATTACCCTGGCGGGGCGCGAACCTTCGCTCTCCAGTGTGCGAAAATGCACACTTTACCACTGTACCACAGAGGCTCCATATGATGATGATGATATAGATTCGTCCACCTTTGCTTGGAGAGTGGACACGGGCAGAAGCCCATTTTTATATATATATATATATATATATATATATATATATATATATATATATATATATATATATATATATATATATATATATATTTATATATATATATATATATATATATATATATATATATATATATATATATATATATATATATATATATATATATAATGGTGCAGAAGCTATTGTTACAACCCACATAAGTGCTATCATTCGCCTTAAACACTGGTGTGGTGTGAGCCAGCACAAACGACTGATATCACAATTTCCACGCCTGCTGTCGTGCGGCGCCACCATTCCCAGAGTTACAATTTTCCCATAGAGACTAGCGCGACTGTCCCCTCTTATCTTTCTCTATACTCTTTGCTACTACTACTACTACTACTACTACTGCTGCTGCTACTGCTGCTGCTGCTGCTGCTGCTGTGGCTGCTACTATTACTACTACAACTACTACTACTACTACTACTACTTCTGCTATTACTACTACTACAACCAGTACTTTACTACTACTTACAAACTCTCTTTAAACACCATTTTTTTTTTTTTTTGTAAGAATCTTGTCTGCTTTTCATATTCTTACTGCGATGCCCCGTTCATGATACAGAAGTCTTGTAATTTTATTTTATGTTCTTTCCATTTGATTTTATTCAGCTTAGTAGAGACCCGTCACACATGATGATTTAGATGTAGGCCCAAAATTCCGTCAGTGAAGGAGGCTTCAGAGCACCACTTCCTCCATGACTTATTTTTGGATCCTTCTGTACATACTTATGCACAATGTGGCGATATTAAAGCGGTTTAAGCAACAAGACATACCACAGTAACGTATAACAAACAAAATCAATCGTCTGGGAAATGGTTATATGGAGCTTCTAACGGCCAGAATGCTGGTCTCGTCACATGGGTAGTAACTTATAATTGGCAAAATAAACCGCCTTGGGTGAGGTGTTAGGGAGCTTCCTTAACCGACAAGAATACGGGCCCTACAGTAGTCTTCCTGAATTCTCCCAACCCTATCTTGACCTTTGAACATACAGTATTTCCTTTCCACCGACGTAATACCCACCATGGTCTCTTACTCGAGTTGAAATTAATAATACACTACTCACAGACTTTACACCAGATCCGAGACAATTTTTATCCCACATATAATACTTCCAGCGTCATGCTGCTTTTAACACACTAATATCATGTACAGATGGCAACATATGAGATTGGGACAACATCTGTGTGTAACAGAGGTCTGGCACTTGGTAATCTTGGCAACCATGATATAATCACATGTTTGTTGGTGGCACTGACGTGTCAAATATTGGCTGAAATTATAAAATACCTGTGATGCATTTACGTCGGAAATTTTGGCTAGGCCTCCACTTCACACAGAAAATGTTCACAGTTCTTAGGCGGCAAGCTGTACCTCTTTCCTATTACAAACATTTCTATTAAATGCCTGGCAGATGAGCTGAACTCTCCATTATTGAAGTCCATTGGGTTCCTGCCTAGGGAAGTCAGTGGCCACTACAGGAGCAAAGGGTACAGAAATATTTGATAAATGTGGGGTTAAAAAGGGTTGCACTAAAGTTAAGCATAATGTGGGCTAAAGCTAAGCACCTTATGGACTTGGAGTGAAACATTTATCATGTGAAAATCCTCAGATAGGTAGTGAATGACTTTACTGGGTTGCGTTAGAGTGTACCACCTTGCATGTGGAAATCCAGCTATCGAATGCACCACATTATGTGTAAAAATACCTCGTTAAAGTACATCACCTTGTGTGTAAAAATCCTGCATTAGAGTACATCACCTTGTGAGTAAAAATCTTGCGGCTGAGTGCACCATCTTTACTGTCTTTTGTGTGAAGATCGATTCGTCCAATGAATGCTTTGGCAAAATATATATATATATATATATATATATATATATATATATATATATATATATATATATATATATATATAGAAGAAAAAAATATATTTCTGCGTTATCCTTATTATCGATCTAAGTGCAGCAAGAAGCAGTGATTGTAAACCGTTAACCAGAAATTATTGTCTTTTATTTGGTCGTTTAGCTGATCAGTTACTACCACCCATGATGAGAATCGAGCGAAGTGGAAATGTTCTCAGTTCTGAGGTTGGCTGGCTGGCTTTGTTTGTGTGTGGGTAAACAAGATATCTAATGAAAAGCTTGAGCTATCAACTTGAAACATTCAGGCTATCAAGCTATAGCCAAAATCTTGGGCAAGTTTGAAAATGGGCAACCGCTGTCAAGGTCACCAAAATGGCTTCCAAAGGTCAACTACTTGACCACTGATGACCATGACCTTGACCCTGCGTGCCCAGTATTGAACCAGTCCAACATTTTGGCCGTATCTTGATACCCTAAAAGTTCTATGTTGATGACTGAAGTCGTTCTTGAGATATCTTGTTTAGCCACACACCAAGCCAGCCAGCCAACCCCACAACTGAAGTGTAAACATTACCACTCCGCTCGCTTACAACCCGCGTTGCAAAGCGAGAGGAGTGACAGTGTTTTCGAAGAAAGAAACCTGTTTTGTACACAGGAAAAATCATCCAACGTATTACCAATATGCCAGGAATCGAACCCGGGACTCTCAGGTGAGAGCCAGGTAGCATACCACTACACCACGACCAGATAAAAGTTATCTTACGTTGTCACAATCTTGTAACCGATGTCTCTCCGCCCCCAACTGAGGGCCTGAAGAGGATGAGATAACCTCCTGGCACTCGGCCAAACAGATGCTCTTAACCTATCCCAAGCAATTACGGCAAGTTAGAGTGAAGAAAGAAACCTGTTTTGTACACAGAAAAAATCATCCAACATATTATCTGGTCGTGGTGTAGTGGTATGCTGCCTGGCTCTCACCTGAAAGTCCCGGGTTCGATTCACGGCATATTGGTAATGTGTTGGATGGATAGTGTTTTCAGTTGTGAAGTTGGCTGGCTGGCTTTGTTTGCGTGTGTTTTACATCCTGATTTTGCGTCGTCAGAAACAGAGGTGAAAACATATGTGCCGAGGAAAATCTTTCAGGCTACGCAGGTGGTGAGATCTGATCGTGAGATGGCTTCTAGTTTGAAAATCATATCGTATCACTGAATCTAAAATTGTTTCTAACTGTTAGTTTCATCCTTTAAGTTTCTTTTTTCCTGCAATGTATATTAGTTGAATTACTCGTGAAACATTATAAACTTTGTGTGTGTGTGTGTGTGTGTGTGTGTGTGTGTGTGTGTGTGTGTGTGTGTGTGTGTCTGTGTGTGTGTGTTCTTACCTAATTGTTCTTACCTAATTTTTCTTACCTAATTGTATCTTTACAGGAATGAGTCAAGCTCGTACTGTCCCGTGTCTTAAACCATATTTATCGTACAGATCCTTAAATTTATGAATTGTTTTGGCACACACTATTTCATTCGGTAGTGCATTCCATTGATCAATTGCTCTGTTTGGGAAACTGAATTTCCTTACGTCTTTATCACCTCTCTTCTTATGCAGTTTTTTGCAGTGTTCTCTTGCTGATGCTTCTCCATATGTTAAGTAATCATTTATGTCTATTTTCTCCTTTCCTGATATACATTTATATAGCATTATCATGTCACCTCTTTTCCTTTTCTCCTGTAGTGTTGGTAGATTCAGTTTATTTAGTATTTTTTCATAGCTTAGGTCCCTTAAGCTTGGTATCCATCTTGTAGCGGCCCTTTGAACTTTTTCAATCTTGTCTATATGCTTTTTGAGATGAGGACTCCAGACTACTGATGCATATTCCAGGGTTGGTCTAATGAATGATGTTATTATCCTTCTTAGCATGTCTTCATTTATGTATGTGAATGCTATTCTCATATTTGCAAGCAGTGTATACATGTTCCGCACCTTCTCACTGATGTGGTCAGCCGGAGATAGTCTGTTATTGAAAATCACACCTAGGTCTTTCTCTCTTTCTGATGTGTATAGGGTTTTATTTCCTAACTTATAATCCCAATCAGGTCTTTTTCCACTTTTACCAAACTTGATTACATGACACTTGTCCACATTGAATTCCATTTGCCATGTACTACTCCATTCATGAAATTTATTTAATTCTTCTTGTAGCTCTTTACAAGAGTCTGTGTTAGTAATTCTTTGTATTTTTGCATCATCTGCAAACATATTCAGATAGCTCTCATTGCCAGTGTTACTGTTTATATCATTTATATACACTATAAACATGATTGGTGCCAGCACTGAACCCTGTGGTACTCCACTAGTCACTTCTTTCCATGATGAGTAATTTCCTCTTAGTACTGTCCTCATTTCTCTTTTTATGAGAAAGTCTTGCATCCAACAAAACAGTTTACCTCGAATTCCTCCTTGATGGTACAGTTTCCATAAAAGTCTTTCGTGTGGTACTGTGTCAAAAGCTTTCTTGAAATCTAAATAGATACTGTCCACCCATCCTTCTCTTTCCTGTATTGTGTTTGTTACTCTGTCATAGTAGCTCAACAGATTAGTAACACATGATTTTCCTTTTCTGAAACCAAGCTGTCTTTCTGTTAGCATACTGTGTTCTTCTAGATGATTTACCCAAGCTTTTCTTATAAGTTTTTCTAATACCTTGCTTACAACACTGGTCAGTGATACTGGTCGGTAGTTGAGTGGATTTTGTCTATTTCCTTTCTTGAATAAGGGGACAATATTTGCTTTTTTCCAAATATCAGGTAGTTTACCTTGACTCAAGGATTTCTTGAAAATTAAAAATAATGGTTTACTTAACTCCTTTGCACATTCTCGTAATACCCAACATGAAATTTCATCAGGACCACTTGCTTTTCCTCTGTCTAATCTACTTAACTCCAACTGTATTACTTTTTCTGCTATTTGTATATCTGGTAGTATGTGTGGACATGCGTGTTCCACATAGTCCCTCTCAAAATTTTTTTTTTCTGTAAAAACTAATTGGAGATTCTTATTTAGTGCTTCACAAATATCTTTCTCTTGTGTATAAGTGATTCCCTCCTCCGTAATGGATTGTATTATATCTTTTACTTTAGTTTTGCTTCTGATATAGTTGTAAAACAGCTTTGATTGATCACTACTTTTATTTATTATATCCTCCTCAAACTGTTTTTGGGCTTCCCTCCTTATTCTTGTATATTCGTTTCTTCCCTGTTTGTAATTATTATATGCCCTTTCACTATTGTGTCTTCTGTATCTATTCCACAACAAATCTCTTCTTTCTTTTGATTTTTTACATTCTGTATTGAACCATTTCTGTATTTTCTTATCTGCTTCTTTGTGCTGTGGGATGTACGTCTGGACTCCTATTTCATAAAATTCACAAAGTTTTTTATATACAGCATTTAAATCTTGTCCTCTAAGCTCATTTTCCCAATCAACTTCTAAGAAATACTTCTTTAGTTCTTGATAATTTCCCTTTTTATAGTTTAGGCTCTTTTTGTAACTATCATTGTTGTTTACTATGTCATATGCTATCCTGAAGTTATAATTTAGTACTACATGATCGCTTTTGCCGAGTGGAGGGTGATATATTAAACTGTCAATATCATTTTCTTTCCTTGTAAATATTAGATCTAGGACTGAAGGTACATCAAGTCCTCTTTTTCTGGTGGTTTCCCTCACATGTTGCGTTAAGAAAAACTCCTGCACGAGATCCAGGAGCTTTTGGTCCCAACAGCTTTCTTGGCTATTTATATCTAGCGTATTCCAATTTATATTTGTATTGAAGTCCCCAGTTAGTATAATTCTTTCCGATTTCTCTTCCATTTTATGTAGCAATGATCTTACACTCTGAATTGTACTCTCTGCCAGGTCCTCATATTCATCTCTTTCCCATGTGTTTGATCTGGGTGGCATGTACAAATTGGCTACAATTACTTTACCTTCAGATGTGTAGATCTCTACTGCAATCAATTCTACTTGTGATGGTATATCTACAGTAGTTTAATTTCCTTGACTTTTAGATTTTTCTTAGTTAATATTATAATTCCTCCTCCTTTTTTTAAATATCTGTCTCTTCTCCATATATTGTATTCCTCTAAGTTTAGTATGTCATTTCTTATCCTTGGTATTAATTTTGTTTCAGTTAGGCATATTATTTGTGGTTCATTTTCTCTGACATAATCATTCATCTCTAGTAATTTAGATACCATTCCATCCACATTTGAGTACATCAATTTTATCATCTTGTTTATATACTTGCAATGACATGGTTCTACTACCTTCCTCCTCTTTCTTCCATCCTGTTTGTGTACCACTTTCGTACCTGCAATCCTATTACTTTGTAAAAATATTTCTTCTTCTCCTCTTCTGATCTTCCCTCATTTTTTGTTTTTGCTTCCTCCCTTTTCTCTTTCAGTAATTCCAGTTCCTCTTGTGTTAGGCATCTTTTTATCCATGCATTTTTAAACTCCTCTTTTTCCTTAAGATTCTTTGCATTTTTTAGTATCTCTTCCACAGTGTTTACACTCTGGAAAGTCACCTGTAGAGGTCTTGTCTTGCTTTTCTCGTATTTCCCTAACCTTTTGTGTTCCTCTATGTCTTTACTACAGATTTCCTCTGATACTTCTTTCAGGAAGCTCATTACATTTGCCATCTCCTTTTTGTCTCTTGTGATCTTGTTTTTAACTTCTTCCTCTTCTATACCAGTGATTAATATTGATTTGTTTATCTCTAATGAATCTCTGACTAACTTTGGATTGTTTTGGATTATTTTTTTCACCTCCTTTTTAATGCTTTTTTCCTCCACCCTTGTTTCTAAGTCTTTCTTTACTTTCACCATTTCAGCATATGTGGTTTCTACATCATTTTTTTTAGCTTTGCACAGCTTGATTCTCTTGTGTTATCTTCTCCTCAATATCACTGCTCTGGTCAATAAGACTGCTAACTTGCCTAATTGTCTCTGTGTCATTTTTGAACTCTTCCATAACACTCTAGTGATTGACTACTGTACTTGCCATTTCACTCATTTTCTTCCTAAGTGTACTCAGTTCCACTGTTAGTTCACTGATGGTTGTGTCTTTCTTATTGGCCTCCCTTCCTAGTTTTTCTATTTCTTCCTTTTGCAAGTGCATCTGCTTCTTTATTTCATCAATTTCATTTTTGAAAGCCATTTCTAGTTTGTTTACACGTTCAACCAGTCTATTGTGAGTCTCTACTTCAACTAGTTCTTGGTAGAAATCATCATTTTGCATTTTACCTTTATCCCTTTTCTTTTCCAAATTTGTTTTACTGAAGTATGTATCCATTTTGCAATACTTAAAGTGCAAAGCATGTACTTACAATCTCCGTGTTGTTGTAGTCTAAACAAACCTCAGAGATGACTCAGCGTATTCTTTCGTCTTGGTTCTATTTCCTGTTTGAACAAGTCTTGTTTAAACTTTTTTTTTTTTCTTTTAATAATGAACAATCATTTAGTCTAACCTGGTACTGAGCTTGACTCATACAAAGATACTATTTAGGTAATGCCACTGGCCGTGATGATTTGGTACGGAGCGCCGGTGTCACACGTCCGTCTAGATTGTGTGTGTGTGTGTGTGTGTGTGTGTGTGTGTGTGTGTTGAAACTTGAAACCTAACTTATCCTTATATCTGTCGCATGGTGTTTGTAATTGTAAGTGCAAATAATAGAAGCTTTTGCCATTGCACAGGAAATTAAAGCAAACGCATATCCCTCGATATTCATACCACAGAAAAAATATGGTGTTGCTGGAGACTGATAATGATACTGAGTAGAAGACGTGTTGTTAAACTTCCTGGCCAGTGACGACCGCAAGTCCCCCTCAGTCTGCCATTGCCTCACCCACCTCCGCACAGTGGTTGTGCTTGTACCCATCCTCTCCGCAATCATTCGGAATGACAGCCCGCTCAGCCACAGAAGTATAAACATCTCTCGTTCAGCAATCACGGTTTTTCTATGGGTGCCTCGGTGTTGCATCCTGGTCTGAGTAAACCAAAGCATGTGCACTCGAAATTATTATTGAATAGATGACTCGGACGTAAAAGTTATTTGTATATGTGTATTATATCAGGGTATCTCGTAGAAAGTGTAAGGTATCAAGCATAAGCCGGTTTTCATTCGTCATTTCTGAGTGAATTATAAAGGTAGTGTAACAGGTCATATGTGATTTGCTTCAAGATCAAACCTGCTCGAAGGAAGAGTGGTAGCCAAAAGTTTCTCATTCTAATGCAGGGCATGTGAGAAAAGCATCTTGGTGTCTGTAGTGAGAATTATACGTATGGAAACTGATGTATTGGAATGGCGGTGTGTGTGTGTTCTTACCTAATTGTATCTTTACAGGAATGAGTCAAGCTCGTACTGTCCCGTGTCTTAAACCATATTTATTGTACATATCCTTAAATTTGTGAATTGTTTTGGCACACACTATTTCATTCGGTAGTGCATTCCATTGATCAATTGCTCTGTTTGGGAAACTGAATTTCCTTACGTCTTTATCACCTCTCTTCTTATGCAGCTTTTTGCAGTGTCCTCTTGCTGATGCTTCTCCATATGTTAAGTAATCATTTATGTCTATTTTCTCCTTTCCTGATATGCACTTATATAGCATTATCATGTCACCTCTTTTCCTTCTTTCCTGTAGTGTTGGTAGATTCAGTTTATTTAGTCTTTCTTCGTAGCTTAGGTCCCTTAAGCTTGGTATCCATCTTGTAGCGGCCCTCTGAACTTTTTCAATCTTGTCTATATTCTTTTTGAGATGAGGACTCCAGACTACTGATGCATATTCCAGGGTTGGTCTAATGAATGATGTTATTATCCTTCTTAGCATGTCTTCATTTATGTATGTGAATGCTATTCTCATATTTGCAAGCAGTGTATACATGTTCCGTACCTTCTCCTGATGTGGTCAGCCGGAGATAGTCTGTTATTGATAATCACACCTAGGTCTTTCTCTCTTTCTGATGTGTATAGGATTTTATTTCTTAACTTATAATCCCAATCAGGTCTTTTTCCACTTTTACCAAACTTGATTACATGACACTTGTCCACATTGAATTCCATTTGCCATGTACTACTCCATTCATGAAGTTTATTTAATTCTTCTTGTAGCTCCCTACAAGAGTCTGTGCTAGTAATTCTCCTTTGTATTTATGCATCATCTGCAAACATATTCAGGTAGCTCTCATTTCCAGTGTTACTGTTTATATCATTTATATACACTAAAAACATGATTGGTGCCAGCACCGAATCCTGTGGTACTCCACTAGTCACTTCTTTCCATGATGAGTAGTTTCCTCTTAGTACTGTCCTCATTTCTCTTTTTATGAGAAAGTCTTGCATCCAACAAAACAGTTTGCCTCGAATTCCTCCTTGATGGTACAGTTTCCATAAAAGTCTTTGGTGTGGTATTGTGTCAAAAGCTTTCTTGAAATCTAAATAGATACTGTCCACCCATCCTTCCCTTTCCTGTATTGTGTTTGTTACTCTGTCATAGTAGCTCAACAGAATAGTAACACATGATTTTCCTTTTCTGAAACCAAACTGTCTTTCTGTTAGCATACTGTGTTCTTCTAGATGATTTACCCAAGCTTTTCTTATAAGTTTTTCTAATACCTTGCTTACAACACTGGTCAGTGATACTGGTCGGTAGTTGAGAGGATTTTGTCTATTTCCTTTTTTGAATAAGGGGACAATATTTGCTTTTTTCCAAATATCAGGTAGTTTACCTTGACTCAAGGATTTCTTGAAAATTAAAAATAATGGTTTACTTAACTCCTTTGCACATTCTCGTAATACCCAACATGAAATTTCATCAGGACCACTTGCTTTTCCTCTGTCTAGTCTACTTAACTCCTCCTGTATTACTTTTTCTGCTATTTGTATATCTGGTAGTATGTGTGGACATGCGTGTTCCACATAGTCCCTCTCAAATTTTTTTTTTCTGTAAAAACTAATTGGAAATTCTTATTTAGTGCTTCACAAATATCTTTCTCTTGTGTATAAGTGATTCTCTCGTCCGTAATGGATTGTATTATATCTTTTACTTTGGTTTTGCTTCTGATATAGCTGTAAAACAGCTTTGGTTGATCACTAATATTATTTATTATATCCTCCTCAAACTGCTTTTGGGCTTCCCTCCTTATTCTTGTATAGTCGTTTCTTGCCTGTTTTTAATTATTATACGCCCTTTCACTATTGTGTCTTCTGTATCTATTCCACAACAAATCTTTTCTTTCTTTTGATTTTTTACATTCTGTATTGAACCATTTCTGTATTTCTTATCTGCTTCTTTGTGCTTTGCGATGTACTTCTGGACTCCTATTTCATAAAATTCACAAAATATTTTATATACAGCATTTAAATCTTGTCTTCTAAGCTCATTTTCCCAATCAACTTCTAAGAAATACTTCTTTAGGTCTTGATAATTTCCCTTTTTATAGTTTAGGCTCTTTTTGTAACTGTCATTGCTGTTTACTATGTCATATGCTATCCTGAAGTTATAATTTAGTACTGCATGATCGCTTTTGCCGAGTGGAGGGTGATATATTAAACCGTCAATGTCATTTGCTTGCCTAGTAAATATTATATCTAGCACTGAAGGTACATCAAGTCCTCTTTTTCTGGTGGTTTCCCTCACATGTTGCATTAAGAAAAACTGCACGAGATCCAGGAGCTTTTGGTCCCAACAGCTTTCTTGGCTATTTATATCTAGAGTATTCCAATTTATATTTGTATTGAAGTCCCCAGTTAGTATAATTCTTTCCGATTTCTCTTCCATTTTATGTAGCAATGATCTTATACTGTGAATTGTACTCTCTGCCAGGTCCTCATATTCGTCTCTTTCCCATGTGTTTGATCTGGGTGGCATGTACAAATTGGCTACAGTTACTTTACCTTCAGATGTGTCGATCTCTACTGCAATCAGTTCTACTTGTGATGGTATATCTAGGTTTATTTCCTTGACTTTTAGATTTTTCTTAGTTAATATTATAATTCCCGCTCCTTTTTTTTACATTTCTGTCTCTTCTCCATATATTATATTCCTCTAAGTTTAGAATGCCATTGGATATCCTTGGTGTTAATTTTGTCTCAGGCATATTATTTGTGGTTCATTTTCTCTGACTTAATCATTCATCTCTAGTAATTTAGATACCATTCCATCCACATTTGAGTACATCAACTTTATCATCTTTTTTATATACTTGTCATGACATGGTTCTACTACCTTCCTCCTTTTCCTTCCATCCTGTTTGTGTACCACTTTCATACCTGCAATCCTATTACTTTGTAAAAAAAAAATTCTTCTTCTCCTCTTCTGATCTTCCCTCATTTTTTGTTTTTGCTTCCTCCCTTTTCTCTTTCAGTAATTCCAGTTCCTCTTGTGTTAGGCATCTTTTTATCCATACATTTTTGAACTCCTCTTTTTCCATAAGATTCTTTGCATTTTTTGGTATCTCTTCCACAGTGTTTACACTCTGGAAAGTCACCTGTAGAGGTCTTGTCTTGCTTTTCTAGTATTTCCCTAACCTTTTTTGTTCCTCTATGTCTTTACTACAGATTTCCTTTGATACTTCTTTCAGTAAGCTCATTACATTTGCCATCTCCTTTTTGTCTCTTGTGATCTTGTTTTTAACTTCTTCCTCTTCTATACCAGTGATTATTATTGATTTATTTATCTTTAATGAATCTCTGACTAACTTTGGATTGTTTTGGATTATTCTTTTCACTTCCTTTTTAATACTTTTTTCCTCCACCCTTGTTTCTAAGTCTTTCTTTACTTTCACCATTTCAGCATACGTGGTTTCTACATCATTTTTGTAGATTTGCACAGCTTCATTCACCTGTGTTATCTTCTCCTCAATATCACTGCTCTGGTCCATAAGACTGCTTGCTTGCCTAATTGTCTCTGTGTTATTTTTTAACTCTTCCATAACACTCTTGTGATTGACTACTGTACTTGCCGTTTCACTCACTTTCTTCCTAAGCGTACTCAATTCCACTGTTAGTTCACTGATGGTTGTGTCTTTCTTATTGGCCTCCCTTCCTAGTTTTTCTATCTCTTCCTTTTGCAAGTGCATTTGCTTCTTTATTTCATCAATTTCATTTTTGAAATCCATTTCTAGTTTGTATATTTCTAGTTTGTGTGTGTGTGTGTGTGTGTGTGTGTGTGTGTGTGTGTGTGTGGTTATCAGTATGAAACAACAAATTGCGAACGTATACAAGAATATGAAAACAAAAACTACCATTACACACTTTTGTTGACATTTGCGGCTTCCGTTTCTAACCGTAGAGTCTATGTAGATGTTGAACAAAAGAAACACCCATCCAAGTCACTTTGGTAGCTACTAATTTCGAGTTATAAATGCTATATCAGCATGACTCCCACATTGCTGGGATCTACAGTTACAGATTGCCTTACAGGCGAAAATGTTCCTCATAATTCTCCAGCTCACTCGTGAGGACAACAAGAACTGTAATTTCGTTAAAGATTAATTTTACTGTGTAAATGGCAAGGGAATCACCAGAGATACATCCCCTTCTACAACATGCAAACACTGGTATAAAAACTAAATCCTCTTTTTAATTCTTGGTTCTAGCAGCGTAAGGTAAAGAGACCCTGCTGAAGAGAACGTTACTGTGGAGGAAACATCCACTGAAATTATTGCTAGGTTTGCCACTAAGTTGGAAGGAAGGCCGGAGTTAGAGAATAGTTAGGTGGATAGGAAGTGAAATTCAGGGAAGAGTACAAGTGTCAGACATTAACTCCACTTGTGTTGACAGCATTTTGTGGGTAAGGACTATTCACACACAGTTACATACTAGCGTGTGTGAAAAGGAAAGCACTCAAAAACCATTCCCTCAGACTATGATGCACAAAAGTTCCTTTATGAATTCATGTTCTTTTTCAATTCTAAGTTCAAACAGCCTAGGGCAAGGAGAACCTGCTCATTGGTCTCGTGTGTCACGAGTTGGCGCAATCATATATTTAAATAAACTCGTGACATTGAACTTTGTGGGAAACCGCGAATTCTAGTGGAATCCCAGTATGTATCACTCAGTCAACCGCCATGTATTCACCCGATCGAGAGTGTTTACAGAACAATTTTTCACTGTTTCAAAGTGATCGTCTTTGTGCGCGACATTAGCACCTCCGCTGACTGATTTGTTATGGGCGTGTTTCGCTCATTTCTAGCCGTAATCAGTTGGTGGCTGGTCTCAGTCCTCGTCTCGCTTGTTTGAATTCAGTCAGGATTTGAGCGCCGTGGTAGTAGGTTCAATTGGGCCGGAGCAGCGTGTGTGGCAGCATTCTTCCTCAGCCGATGTCCAGTTCCCGCCGCCGCTGTTGTCCAGTTCCTGAATTCCCACCTAGCATGAATCGGCGAGAGGCTCAGCGTGCGCAGCGTCCTTCCTCAGCAACGATGCCCAGTCATCCTTTTAGCCCACTCTCTGACCAGTATTTCTTTTCGTATTTTCCCAGGTTTAAGAGTTTAGCTTTTGAGTGAGCGAGTGAGTGTGTTCTTACTTTTGAATTCATTTTGAAACATGTAATGTAAATTTGTTTCATTGTAATCAATAAATTAGCAGTTCTTTTTCTTGAGCTTAATGTAATGTAAAGTCGTGTTTTATTTCACCACATTAAGCTTATTTCACTTATAGCTCCTAGTTTGCATAAACGCTTTGCATTATTCATAACTGGTTCTTAGGCCAGTCCTTTTGTATTAAGCTTAAAATCCATTGTGCAACCAGGAGTTAATGCAGCAGCAAGAACCTGTTTATCATTAATAGCATTAGTTATTGATTGTCAGGGGTGGAGTCACTTTCTCCAGAGGCCAACAGTACTAATAAACAGCGCATTCGAGTAATTAGTCTCTGTTGTGTACTGTTGAGAAAGTTTATAAATTCTCATCCTTAGAGAATCGGTGAAGTAAGTCAAATAAAGTAATCATTGCTTGATTTTCACAAGTCAATTCTTTGTCCTGTTCTCAAGTATTATTCAATATTATTCTTTAATATTGCATACTCTTCAAAACCCCGTGACATTTGGCGACCTCATTCCAGGATATTAACTCCTAGCTCTAAAGCTATTCACGAGGTAATACTCACTCACTCATACTTAGGTATTTATCATTAAAGTCTATAGGCACTATCTTACTGGTGATTATTGATTCATTTATATTAATTTACGTAATAGTTTTCACAGTCAGTTGTTTGTTTAATTTTCTTTTATTTACCAGTTTAATTAGATAAAACTGGTCACCATTAACCTGTGCCTATATTCTTTATTCTCGATTATTGACATCTTTCTCTGCAAAATTACAGTCAGTACTTAGTCCTTAGTTCATTTAGACTGAGTTAACATCATGACTACCAACGTCTGTGTACAGGAAACCAAAGATATGGGGCTTACAGACCCCACAGAAGTAAAGGATTATGTCCTCTCTCAGCTTAGTCACGAGCAGCAACGCGAGAGTGATGCTCGTGAAGAGCGTAGAATCCAACGCGAACACGAGCGAGAACAACATGAATACGAGCAAAAACAACGCAAACTCAAGTTAGAACAACGCGAGAGAGAACATCAACACGAGTTAGAACAATGTGAGAGAGAATGTGAATACGAGCGTGAACAAAAAGAACACGAACGTGCCGAGCGAGAAGCATGCGAAAAACATGAACTTGAAATGTTGAAGCTCAAGCGAGATTCCTTGCCTTCAGACACATCTGGTGCAGCTGGCCAAAGCTCCACGAGTGCTATCCCTGCACATACTATGGCGACCCCACACACCAAGCTTCCTCCATACAAGGAAGGCGAGCGAATCGAGCCATACATAGCTCGTTTTGAAGACATGGTTCAACTGTACCAGCTGGATGATGCAGCTAAGCGGCTTCAGTTTCTTAGCCTGTTTGAGGGCCCTGCCCTCGATATTCTCCACAGAATTCGTGGAGAAAATCTCACGTATGAATGATGAAGGCTGCACTCGTCAAAGCATACGGTTTCACAGTTGACAACGCCAAGAGTCAGTTCATAAGGGCGCGTTTACAGGAAAAAGAGACTGCCGTTCAGTTTCTTGACTGGCTTACTGCTTACTTAGATGAGTAGAGGGAGAAAGATGAAACTCCTTCCACGCGTCATGGCCTACTGAACTTCTGGCTCAGCTTAAGATCTGCCAGGTAGGAGATGCCAGCCAAATGGTGAAGAAGGCTGATGCATTCTTCACTGCATACGGGTATCAAACTCATAAGCAGCATACCTGGAATAGGAAAGCTGATAAATCTGGGAAACCGTCTCAGACTGAACCCCAGCAATAAGGCCGTTCTCAGAATAATGGCCAAGGTCCAAAACCGCAGAGGAAGGACCAGGGGCAAAACACCCAGAAACCTGAGTGGAAGAGGTACAACAGGTACCATAACGAGCACCAGTATCAGCCATGCAATCGACTGACGGGACAAACCTTTTCAGCACCAGCTCAAATGAATAGGAGGCAGGAGGCGAATGCAGCCTTCATTCCTCAGCAGCAGCATGGTGGTGGTGTCCCTAGCAGTACAGATACTTCCCCACAGTTCACTAGTCCCACGGCGACAGTGAACCCCCCTCCACAGGAGGTCAATGCTCCATCTACCCCGACAGTGAGTACGACCCCTCAGGTATCAAATTCTCAGGGCACCATGTTTGCCGGATCATTTATTCAGCAGCCTAATCAGTGGCTGACTGCTTCCTCCACAGGCCCTCCCACAGGTGACAGTACCTTCCTTGTTCAGCCAGGGTTTGTGGGAGACATTCCTGTGAAAGTCCTGAGAGACAACGGTTCCTCAGGTTGCTCTGGCAGGCAGAGTCTAGTTCGGCCTGAGCAGTATACAGGTCGACAGATCCAAGCTAACCTTATTGATGGATCAGTGAGATTGTTCCCTGAGGCACGTATCCAGGTGGCATCTACATTTTGCACTGGTACAACAGTTGCAGTTGTCATGCCAGAACCCTTATTTGACCTTATCATAGGCAATATTGCTGGTGTCAAGTATAGTTGCACTGAAGATGACACTTCTCAGACTTCGGCTGCAGAAACACGAGCCATCGTTGAGGCTCCAAACTGTGTCACCCCGGTGACCATTAAAATGCCACAAGATCTGATGTGTAGCCAAGTTGTTGTTCAAGAACAACATATTGACCCGACACTTGCTGCCGTGCGAAAGAAACAAAAGGGTAGAGTGATAAAGTATTCACGGGGAGGTCAAGCCAAGTTCCTTCATAAACAAGGATGGCTGTACCGTGAGTCACGAACACCCCAGGATGAGGTTCGACTGCAGTTTGTCGTTCCTGCTAAGTATCGCCTAGCAGTGTTAGAATGGGGCAATTGTTCAGCTTCAGGAGGTCACATGGGCAAAAGGAAAACCCAGGGCCGTATCCGTGCTGACTTTTTCTGGCCAGGGATGGGACGAGAGATAGATAGTTTTGTGCATTCCTGCAATGTGTGTTCATGTACCACTAATCAGGGACATGTCCTTCCTGTGCTGTTTGAAACCACACCCGTGATCTCTGAGTCAGTTGAGAGACAGGGCAGTGGTGAAGTGGGTGCAGACCTGACGTCTCGCCCATTGGCCCCAAAGGACACAGTATGTCCAGGGCCTGTACATACAAATGTACTGTAAGTTAAGGGGGAAGTTCGAGAACCCCGTAGAGACAGTCCGAGGCTGTGTATGAATTACCTTGTGGAATGTCTCGAGCTGTGGGCCTCTCAGAGGATTCCTGGAGAATGTACATTATCCACATGAGTGTTCACACCCACAGAGGGTGTTAAAATGTGACCTGCCTGAGACTGCATAGGGATTCTCAGCTTCCTGTCATTAATCGTAAGTGTAGAGTTAGTTTAACCTGTAAACTGGGTCCCTAGCGAATTGCAGCATTTGATGTCCTGCAGAAACGCCCAGTCTTTTCGCTCTTGACCACGTTCCCTGGTTAATTTTGCGAATTGTAGCGTTTGATGTCCTGCACAAACGCCCAGTCTTTTCGCTAATTAGGTATAGGGTTTAACCAGTAAACTGGGTCAGCATCTGATGTCCTGCAGAGACGCCTTGACTGTGTTTCCTGGTTAATACTGTAAATATTGTACTTTTTGTAACATAAGTACTATTTGCTAGGCAGAGAGAGAGAAATGACACTTTTGATGCTCCATCTTGATTGCTTTTGCAGGTGCAGCTGGCGGGTGCAGCATTGCCATGCAGAAGAGCTGATCGTCCCTGATGCATACTGCCACCTCTTCTCTTCTGCCTCATCGTCATCATTGCCTATTGACTTACATTATGTAATTTTACATGTAGGTACATTTACACCACAACTGTCACACCTACACTGTGTATTACATACATCACACTTCATAACAATTAGTTGTTAATGTAAATGTAGCTAACTTTTCGCTCAGTTTGACCTGAGTACAAGATTTTTCATCGTCGTCACGGAGTTTTTTCCTCAAGCTTGCTTCTATTAACGTAAATACGAGGTTTTTTCGTTCACTGGCAATTGTGACTCTCTCCTGTAGCAGGATAGCACACACACACCACAGTGTGAATCTTGTGTGACTGAGTTAGGATTTATATGTATGTAAATTGATTTTTTTTTCCTGAGAAAAAAAATTCATTTTGATGGGGCGTAATGTCATGAGTTGGCGCGATCGTATATTTAAATAAACTTGTTACATTGAACTTTGGTGGGAAACGGCGAATTCTAGTGGAATCCCAGTATGTATCACTGTCAACCGCCACGTATTCACCCGATCAAGAGTGTTTACAGAACAATTTTTCACTGTTTCATAAGTGATCGTCTTTGTGCGCGACATTAGCACCTCCGCTGAGTGATTTGTTATGGGCGTGTTTTGCTCATTTTTAGCCGTTACCAGTTGGCGGCTGGCCTCAGTCCTCACCTCGCTTGTTTGAATTCAGTCAGGATTTGAGCGCCGTGGAAGTAGGTTCGATTGAGCCGGAGCAGCGTGTGTGGCAGCGTCCTTCCTCAGCCGACGCCCAGTTCCCACCGCCGCTGTTGTCCAGTTCTTGAATTCCCACCTAGCGTGAAATGGCAAAAGGCTCAGTGTGTGCAGCATCCTTCCTCAGCAACGATGCCCAGTCATCCGCTTAGCCCACTCTCTGACCAGTATTTCTTTTCGTATTTTCCTATATTAAAGAGTTTAGCTTTTGAGTGAGCGAGTGAGTGTGTTCTTACTTTTGAATTCATTTTGAAACATGTAACATAAATTTTTTTCATTGTAATCAATAAATTAACAGTTCTTTTTCTTGAGCTTAATGTAATGTAAACTCATGTTTTATTTCACCACATTAAGCTCATTTCACTTATAGCTCCTAGTTTGCATAAACGCTTTGCATTATTCATAACTGGTACTTAGGCCAGTCCTTTTGTATTAAGCTTAAAATCCGTTGTGCAACCAGGAGTTAATGCACCAGCAAGAACCTGTTTATCATTAATAGCATTAGTTATTGATTGTCAGGGGTGGAGTCACTTCCTCCAGAGGCCAACAGTACTAATAAACAGCGCATGTGAGTAATTAGTCTCTGCTGTGTACTGTTGAGAAAGTTTATAAATTCTCGTCCTTAAAGAATCGGCGAAGTAAGTCAAATAAAGTAATCATTGCTTGATTTTCACAAGTCAATTCTTTGTCCTGTTCTCAAGTATTATTGAATATTATTCTTTAATATTGTATACTCTTAATAACCCCGTGACATCGTGGTCAACCACGAAATCATACTGGGAACCATTGTCTTGCAGACGAGGGCCTATAATCTCATATGGTTCAGGAAGCATTTTAGCATCTTGAACTAAGCTATGAATAATTCGAATATCGCCATACACTCCATAAATAACGTGCCAAAAGCAATTAACCAACCATAACTAATAACAATTCACTGAGGAAGAGGTATTTGGAATCTTCCTTAAACGTCGAGTATAAGAACCCAGGTCTGCTTGCGATTACACCACTGTTGCTGTTTCTGAGAAGGATAGCCCCAGAAGCCAAGAATGGAGGAAGAAATGAGGAGGCCATGGGAAGAACTAGATATAGTGCCTCTATATGCCTGTGCAGTATTTTGTGTGTCAGGCCCAAACACAACTAGATAAGCAAGACTGACAGGGAAAGCACCAAAACCTTCCCTCACATTAAGACCTGAAGTCGGTGCTTTACATCCAGATCCCTAATTCAGTTACAAATACAACAGACCATTATATACCAAGCCGTGTCTAAAGGTCTCCTGGTTCTCCGGGAATCGAACCTGGGACCTCTTTCCGCGATTAAGGCTCTGATATCACAACCACCACTCACCACAGTGTTCATGATAATTCAGTATTAGGGTGATGATTCAGGCGAAGAAATCTCTCTCATATTTCTTCCTTAATGCCACCAGTAAAAGTAGTTCTCCTCGTAAGTGGACCATCATGTACTGATTGAATATATTCCTCCAAAGCAGTCCTAGAATTAGTTCCAAATGTGTTTTTGTGAGGCACTATATATATTTAGATATTTTGTTATTGCATAAAATATATTGACTATATTTTTTTATGTGTCCGACTCTGGGTAAAGGCTTCAGGGTCTATTTCTCGGGGAGACTTGACCTATTCCAAGGCCCAGTAGTCCTCCTACACCTTCATATGTTACCACTTCGGCATTAACACCCACCATCCAAATACATGCTAGGGCTGTCTCATACAGGACTGGTGTACTGGTATTAGGGGGTTACTTTTACGACATGTCGGCGGGTCTTCTTGTAGATCGAAAAGTCTGCTTTTATGAAATTCAAATCAAACTGTTCCTTGCCCCAGCTGGGATTCGAGCCTGGGTCCATCATGAATGCAGGCCGCCTCTCTACCTATTCAGCCTCCGACTACCCCCCCCCTTGTTAT
The DNA here is from genome assembly GCF_032717465.1 of Coenobita brevimanus. NCBI lineage: Eukaryota > Metazoa > Arthropoda > Malacostraca > Decapoda > Coenobitidae > Coenobita > Coenobita brevimanus. Next base: position 29,794,896 of record NC_136993.1, read on the forward strand.
GCAAAATTGGCCTAAAATTGCCCTTTCTCCATCCTGACTGCTGCAACGTAGTAAAAGATGAACACAAGAAAGAAGCACTGTACTTTGAAAGGAACGTCGAGCTTTAATATTATCTTTTTTGGTTTCTGAGTGTCCTGAATTTAAGTGCAAAGGTACGAAAATCTGGATTAGAGTGAAAAGAGTATATTGACAGTCCTCCAGGCTATTGTCAGTGTGTTTCGATTTAGAACCAACTGTTTGTCCTGAGATATAAATTTCTCTGTTCTGATATTTGTATTAATACTCAGCTGTTAATGTATGAAAAACTAATAACAAGACCAAATAACATTAAACTGCGATTCAGATGTGCTTATGCAGAATAAAATACCTTGACCACAAACGTAATTCATTACTTAAATATTCTACATACACTTCAAATCATATCTGTATTACTTAAAAGCTTTATCATACTAAATCCACACCAGCACCACACTAACATCGTCAGCCACACCAGCACCACACTAATACTGTCAGCCACACCACCACCACACTAACACCGTCAGCCACACCACCACCACCCTAACACCGTCAGCCACACCACCACCACACTAACACCGTCAGCCACACCACCACCACACTAACACCGTCAGCCACACCACCACCACACTAACACCGTCAGCCACACCACCACCACACTAACGCCGTCAGCCACACCAGCACGGCACCACACTCTCAAGACTTACCAGCAAAGAGGCGATGGTCAGGCAGAGGCGGGTGAGGCAGTCGGCCGCGCAGGGTCAGGCGGCCAGTGAGGGGGACAGGCCAGAGGCTCATTATTTATCTGTGTCAGCACACCCACACTCCCCTACCACACAGCCAACACGCAGCCGTCAACAATGGACCACCGTATATTGCAAAATTCTTCCTTTTCCTAAAAATCATGCCTTTGATAAAAATGTTTTTTACATCGTAATCATATTGATATATTATGGATCAGTAATGTACAAGAGGATAATCGTGTGTAAGGTATGGAACAAATCGCTGAATATAATTCATTACGAACCAACAATGTCATGTAGACCATTATTCTCGTCGGGCACGGGAGCTTCCTAACACTTCTTCCTAAGCAATTTATTTTGCCTATCACACTTTAAAGGCCTATTCTGCGATACATTAATCGTTCTAATATCGCCATATGTCATTGATGGAAGGCGTGTGGTTTTAGAAAGTGACATAAACTCCACAGACAAGACTTATGGGATGTAATAAGTACCATAAATTGCTTAGTAGGAGGCGCTACGATGCCTCTTGACTTACTACACGACCCTTAATTAAACACCAACACAAATACTCTTTCCTTATTAATTCAAACAAGCCTTGTACAAAATTGGCCTCCATAAAATGAAGTCAGTTAGTAATATTACCTTTATGTGCAATGATTGACTTAACTTTCGTATGACTTGAATAGAGATGGAAAACAGCGGGGGAGGCGGTGGCTCAATCGGTAGAGAGGTGGTCTGCAGTCCTAACGGACCCAGGTTCGAATCCCGGCTGAGGCTGGGAACAGTTTAAGGATTTGAATTTCATTAAATCAGGCTTTACTGATCTACCAGAAGACCCGCCGACATGTCATAAAAATACCCCCGCTAATACCAACACACCAGTCCTGTATGAGACAGCCCTAGCGTGTATTCAATATGGACGGTGGGTGTTAGCGCCGAAGTGGTGACATGTAGAGGTGTATGGTATGCAGAAGGACTGCTGGGCCTTGATAGCAGGCTGTGAAGCCTATGCTCAGAGTCGGACACATAAAAAAAAAAAAAAAACGTGTATTCGGTTTTGCAGTGTTTGCTGAATATACAAAAACTTAAATTTTTTGTTAAACTACTCTATAAACACACTGATGCTTGATGAGAGGCTTATATTTGAAGTCTGTTTATGTTTGAAGAAGTCAACTTGCTGAGCCTATTTGCCTTGATATTTGTGTTCCGTAACTTGACGACTAATGTGAAATCCTCTCTGGTAGTCTGAGTACAGAGTATTCCAAATGTGTGTGTGTGTGTGTGTGTGTGTGTGTGTGTGTGTGTGTGTGTGTGTGTGTGTGTGTGTGTCAGCATTCTGAATCTATTAGTCATAAAAATAACGGTATATACAATGAATCAACGCAAGAAAACATACAAAATCCCTGAAAACATACAAAAGTAGTTCCAGCACAACTTTATTTTTCTCCAGAGCAAAGCAAGTAAAGGTACCAGAGTGCTTGGGTTTTCAGCCTGCGATTACCTTTCACAGTTTATTCTTTCCCTATCCAGACGTTTTCATGCAGCTTAGCAAAGGCTTCATTTGCTGGAGAATAAAATGCTTTGAGTTTATTAAGAAATACAGTGACATGCCGATATTTTTCAATGTATCCTTTGTCTATGTGGAGAGAATGAAAATTGAGAGACCGACTAGAAGGGTGTATGCCAGTGAGGTGGTTTGGGAGAGGAGGAGAGGGAGATCAGGGATGAGATGGGGGAATGGAGTATAGAGATATATGACAGAGGGGGATATGAGCTGGAGCGAGGAAAGCGCGATGGTAGAGAACAAGGAGACTTGGAGGTGATTTGTTTCTGGTCACTCCTGACGGAATTGAGGCGTCTGGCAAAAGCTGATTAGATAGACAGACAGACACATGGATAGATAGATCCTTTCTCTGACGAGTCTGCTTTGTAAAGTTTAAGACAGTTCTCGTATGGAAGGGATTATAAAAAATCTCAAGTGTCCTTCTCTTTCTTAAGGAATCTTTAATTAAATGCTTGTTATTTTTAGATTATTTTATTGAGCTTAGAATATACAGCATTTCCTGTACTAAAGACGTTACAAACAACATCCATTAGCTGTTTAACCCTTTCGATCCGGTGACATTACATTCTATTTTATTCCTGCTATCACTGGACGATTTCAGCTTCGGGGAGACCTGCCGAAGATAAAGTGGTAAATGAAGGTCACATCTAACCCGCTTCATTTCCAAAAGCTCGTAAGGTGAATGAATGATCTGCAGCAAAGAAGAATTATCTATCTATCAATTGCCTGACACCTTAATCCCGTAAGGAGTGGCCACAAACAAATCGCCTCCATGTCGCCCTGTCCCCCGCTATTTCACTGCCCTGATCCCAGCTCACACCTCCATCTTTCAAAGCTTCTCCAGTCCATCTTACTATCTCATCCTTGGCCTTCTCATCTTTCTCACCCCTCTACCTTTTTTTTTATGTGAGGAAGAAGGAACCAAAAGCAACGAGCCCGCAAAAGTGTTCCTTCCATGAGAAAAACAAAATACAAGAGAGAGCCAAATTCAAGATCCATTCATTTCGAGATGCCTGGACACTGCGTTTGAAAGGGAGATCATAGGAAGCAGGAAATACAGACAAAGAGAGAGACAGTTCCACAGTTGACCTGTTGCATAGATGATGGCCTGGGAGTAACGGTTAACTCTTGCATTAGAGAGTTGGACAGAAAAGAGGTCAGAGTTTGCTGCTAGACGGGTGCTACGCGCCCGTCGTTGAGGTGGAGGAATGCATGCAGACAGTTAAGAGGAACAGTGACTATTGAAGCAGCGATAGAAAATATATAAAGATGCAACAGTGCAGCGAAGAGACAGGTTGAAGGGATTAAGTAAGAGGAGGAGGAGAGTTAATGAGACCTATTATGTCTTTGTCATTTCTAGACGGTTTCCCTCAGCTTAGAAGAGTACAACTCGAGGTCACCCTTCTCTCTCGATAAAAGGTTCTTTAATAGCAAAAATGATATAAAAATGAGGTTTGAGTTGAGGAAATTGAAGTTTTGTTTTCTTTTCTTTTTCTTACAAACTCGATCTGGCAACATTAGTAATTTAGTCTGCAAAATATCTAGTATATAACCAGGTCAGTAACTTGCAATGTGAAACCCCAAACGCCGGTGGATAACTGATTCGACTCTGCCACTCCAACAGCCTCACATCCTTCATCACGGACACATTACCGGAGGTGTGAGTAGATGACCTCGAAGCAGAACACGTGAAAACTAATTGCCAGGCCAGCCACGTAAACCACCAGTGTTCCCTGCAATGTGAGAGAATATACTTTTAGCAAACTGCAACATATTTAATACATGTATTACCAGTTCACTTATTACAATATATATGGAGAGAGAGAGAGAGAGAGAGAGAGAGAGAGAGAGAGAGAGAGAGAGAGAGAGATGAATATGTGGATGGATGGAAAAGTGGAGGGATAGATGGATGGACGACAGACAGATAGATGGATGAATGAATGAGTGGAAAGTATGTTTCACGAAAGCACAGTGAGGAAGTTACCCATATATTGGAGAGGCTGAGTGAGGATCTGACGGCCATGGTTGTGGGTGGGTTGAGGCAGGTGGTCATGTTGGGGGTGTAGCTGTTGATCCAGTGGTCGTAGATACCTGCTTCTCTCACTGTTATGATCCTGGAAACACGTGATTATGATTATGTTACGATCAGCTCTTGACCTTAACTTGGCCTAGATTTTCGTCCTTTTGTTGTTTTGTTCACGTAATTACTCTTTCATGACTAGCACAATTCTACTGATAAACAACAACTATTATTGCACGTTCAAAATACAGAGATGGTAAAATTAGGCCAAGTTAAGGCACAAATAGAATTGCTAACTGATAGTCTATTCATCCAAATAAACTTTTTACATGTTAATCTTGATGAAGCCGAATGATCTTAATCACCTCTCAGGAGTAACTTATCAGATCAAGCAGATACAACTGATGTATGACAGCTGACCTGCGGCTGACAGCGTTGATGAATGGGCTGTCCTTGGGCCCCGTCATGGCACCCATCGAGGTTAGGAACTCCTCACGTGCTATATAAAAGTCACACTTTCCTGTTGACACCAAATAAATAGTTAAATATAGGCTGAATTAGTTCCATGAATACACAATATGGCCTTTCCGGAATATCGGTCTGCGGTGTTACAATATACGATGTAAGATTATGGCAAAAAAACAAAACAAATGGACATAAAATGTAATCATGATGAACAAACTACAAACCGGACAGACGCTGAAACTATCAAACTTTGTCTCGGAATAATGCTGACTACACTTCCTTTCTTACGGAGTCCTTCTGTATATCTGTTGCCAGACGCCTTAATCCCGTAAGGGGCGGCCACAAACAAATCTCCTCCATGTCGCCCTGTCCCCTGCCATTTCACTGCCCTGCTCCCAGCTCACACACCCCTCTCTTATATACTTCTCCACTCCATCCCACCATCTCTTCCTTGGCCTTCCCCTCCCTCTCCCCTCCTCCACATCACTCACATACACTCTCCTCGTCAATCTCTCAATCTTCATCCTCTGCACATGGCCAAACCACCTGGATATGTTTTTCCTAACGCTTCCCATCACATCCACATCCACACCACAATGCACGTTCGCCTCCTCATTTGTCAGTCTGTCTCTCCAGGTGACTCCACATGAACCCCTGAAATAACTCATTTCCACTGCTCTCACTCTTGACTTCTGTTCCTCCAAAAATGTCCAAGTTTCACTTCCATACATTAGAGTTGTTAATACAATACTGTCATGTAGTAACTTTTTCACTTCCATGCTCACTTCCCCGTTTCTTATCACTGTTTTCAAGGAACCAGCAACCTTTCTTCCTTGTTGTACCCATTCAAGCACTTTGCCATCTAAACTTCCATCCTTACTCATCACACTACCCAAGTACTTAAATGCACTCACATTTTCCATTTCCTCATCATCCAGTCTCACTGTACATGCACTGACTTCACTTCTCCCGAAGACACTAACTTTAGTCTTCCCTACATTCACCTTTAGATTCCATTTCTTACACACTTTCCAAAGTTCATCCACCAAGCCTTCAAGCTCCCCTTCGTCTTCATTTAACAACACCTTGTCATCTGCAAACAACAGTACAGGGAGTTTCCATACACTGCCCTCTCTAACTAGAGCCGCTTCAACATCAATTGCCCTACGTAATATCTTTTATAACCCCATCCAAAAACAGATTGAACAACTATGGAGACATGACGCATCCCTGTTTCAATCCAACCTTAAAATAGAAGAATTCACTCAGTTCACTATCCACACGCACTGCAGCCTTAACACCCTCATACATACTCATCACGGCATTCAAAAACTTCCCATCAACTCCATATATTCTTAATAGCCTACTTTCCACAATCCTTGTCTGTCCACTCTGTCATATGCATTCACCAAATCCATGAAAGCCGCATACAACTTCTTTCCCCGTCTCTACAAACCTTTCCATTAAAGATCTAAGAATGAACATCTGATCTACCCAACTCCTTCCCTTCCTAAAAGGTCCCTGTTCTTCTCCAGCTAATTTTTTGTTAATTCCATAACTCTGTCAATAAGTATCCTACCATGTACTTTTCCTATTACACTAAGAAGACAAATGCCCCTATGATTACCACATAGTTCTTTTTCCCCTTTTCCTTGTATAAGGGAATAATTATACCTGACGTCCAATCCTCCGGGAGTCTTCCTTCCTCCCAGGCCAATCTGCACATCATCCACATCGATTCTACTACTATCTCTCCCCCATTCTTCAGCATTTCACCACACATTCCATCAATTCCTGGGGCTTTTCCCTATTTTAACTTTCTTCATTGGTTCCACAACTTACATCCTACTGATTTCTTCCTGTCTTCTCACCTCCCTCCTTCTCCCAGCCATTCGCCAGCCTCTTACACTCACATTACTTTCATTCTCTATGTTCAACAATTCTTTTAACTGGTTTCTCCATATGCTCAGTTTTTCTCCCTTCTCTACTGGTAATCTACCATTTTTATCTTTCACTTCCCAACTAACTTCTTTACCACCCTGTCCAACTCTCTTTACCTCTTTCCAGAACATTTTCTTACATTCCCCCGACTTTATACACAAAATACTTCCAATTTCCTCTTCCACTCTCCTCTTACTCTCTTTTACTAATCTTTGCAACTCTCTCTTCCTCTCTACACATAACTCTCTCTTCCGTTTCTCAGCTTCTTCCACACCCCTGTTTCTCATTCTCTCACTATATGCTCTCTTCCTTTGTGCCACAGCCTCTCCCATCTCTTCATTCCACCACGCTGTTCCCTGCACTCTCTTTCGTCTTCCCTTCAACCTACACACCACCTCACATGCTGCACAGATTTCTTATGTGAATATCTTGCACACACTTTCCACGTCCCCCATTTCTTGCACACTCCTCCATTTCCCTCTTATGTTCTGCCTCCTTTTCCATCCTTTTGCAACCCTTCCACTCTCCTTGCATGAACTACTTCCTCCTGTCCTTCCCTTCTTAAATTTCTCTATATCCTTTGGACCTTGATTCCGACCACCACCAAGTGGTGGTCAGAAAGTCCACTCCCCCAACTTCCATATACTCTCGTATCCGTTACACACCTTCTCATCCTTTCATTCACACACACATTATCAATCTTTGCCTTCCATTCATACAAAAGTTCACCACCCACGTTACTCATCACTCGCCAAGTATACTTATTGATCATTTTGTGCCTGAAGAGGGTATTGGCTATCACCAACCCCCTCCTGACACAAATGTCCACTAAATCACAGCCATTCTCTTCCATCTCTGCAGGCACATTTCACTCACTAACTACTCCATCCACCTTCACATTCCCTACTTTTCCATTCATATCTCCAATCAGAAACCTTCATTCCTTTCAAATGTTTCCATGCATGCTTCCACATTTGTTCAGAACTCTTCTCTCACTATGCTTGCACGATCTTGTGTTGACGATCACATGCACACAATCATCCACATTTGTAGTCCAACTTTCAGTCTTACCCATACAATCATATTCATCCAAATAAACTTTTGGATTAATATATTTTCTTCCATCTGTTACTCACAACAAGACACTCCTTCTCTTGCCCTCTAATTCTCACCTACTCCCGCGCATATACCCCAACCACACTCCCATTCTCTCACACTCTCACCTCCCCATTTAGTTTCAGTAAATTCACATACATCCACTTTCGCACCCTCAAGCACCTGGACAATCTTTCTTTCACCTCATCATTTGCATCCCATACATTCCAAGTAGCTATCCGGTCCTTAGTTGTCACATTTTGGTCAGTCCTGGTCTGAGGCTTCTTGTTCATATTTTAATTAGTTGTTTTCCGTGGAGGGGCACCAACCCTCTGCCAACCTCCTGACTGACACGTAGGGAACACGTGTTGATTGGTTATAAGGTTACCACCAAGCATTGTAAATTCTTTCCTGGTTTACAAGAAATCATTTAGCTTGCCACTCATTGTAGAGCTACCCTAAAAACAGAGTACCACTACACTAAGTGGGTGAATGATAGGCGCCCCCACCCATTTATTTTATTGTAAATAATAAATGAACACATGTATAATTCCAGGTCAAGGTCAACCTGAAAATTGTGTGACAGCTCCCAAAATATAATGAAAAAAACAATATGCAATTGTTTTATTCTACGGCAATAGGGTTAAGATGACCTTTTTTGTCATTTGTTCTTGATACTGGTGAGCCATTTTTTGCAGTTTAGGTGAGTCAGTACTTCATTATGTGAATCTTCTGAGGTACATAACACTCCCAATATCTCATATAGATATCTTAGTATAAGTGTAAATTGATGAACACACACACACACACACACACACACACACACACACACACACACACATACACAAAATCTCTCTCTCTCTCTCTCTCTCTCTCTCTCTCTCTCTAATCCACCTGTCACTGAAAAGTCCTGTGCCATCATCATCTTGACCAACTCCTCCACTTGTATTAGGGTGTGGGCCCCCCTCCTCACTTTCACATCCAGGTTCTTCGTCATCTCAGAGGCTTCGAAGGTTTGAAATCTACCTTCCTTCTGCAGATTATTTATGTCGCGGAAAACGCCACTCTCAGCAGTCTGAAAGTAGCACAATGTCTTAAAGGCGGTATTTCTAGGTCCCATCTATAGTAAGTTATAAATAAATTATTTTTAACGTAAAGTGGTCGTTCGTGTATTTATGTCCTAGAAAGCACCAAACTTAACCATCTGGAAGTAACGGAATGAATATCTTAAAGTGTGATTCATATAGCCTTTCTCCAATTACCCCAGAATCAGACATACTTTGACATAATTTCAAGAAAGTATTAGTTTATATTAAAACTGGAAGAGTAACCCGTATAATCTGTTCGCGTTGTTGCATATGGCTTCTCATTGTCCCCTGCAGTAACTCTGGTATTGAGAAACGGCTTGCTCAGAAAATGACCTATAGTTACGGAGTATGTTTAATTTGCTGTCTTTATAATGGCCCGCAAGATAAGAAAATTTACCTCAGAATATGTAAGAGTCTGGCCTGATTCGCAGTAGTTCTGATGACTGAGAGAACAAAGAAAAATAACGAAGCCCAATGATGATATGTGCAACTATACAAGCCTTCATGGGATTAATACTAACCTGAATAGTGTAAGCCTGACTAGTTCCCTTCTGCACCAGAAATGTAAAAGAATTATCGACCCCGTCCCTGAGAGACTGTATGGGCATTGGGATGTGTCTGACGGCCAGGAGGGACACCAGGTTGCCTGTATAGCTACGTGTCAGCACCACAGTTGTCAGCATCCACACACCCAACAGCACACGCTCCCATACCCACCATGTCCTGACAGGGCTGACATCTGAAATAAGCTCATGAATTTATTCCAAATTAAGGCATAATTTAGTTATTACTTCACTCTGATAGTTCTCTCATGTGGTATTGTGTTTCCTTACTGTTTTTGTAATCATACGTATTAAGATTATTTTTGCCCCATATATGCATTAAAATATTTTTTTTGCTCTCATGTACCCCTCGTATGTAACGACAACATTCCTTAGAGTGCTGAGTTATTACTTCACTCTGGTAGTTCCCTCATGTTGTATCGTGGTTCCGTACTCTTTTTGTAGTCACACTTATTAGGAGTATTTTTACCCCATATATGCATTAAAATATTCCTTTGGCTCTAATGTAGCTACCTTGTGGGAAATATTTTCCCCCAGAGCAGTTGTGCTCTGTACTTTTAAAATAGTCGTCCCTGGTTAGAGGCAGAGGAAAACCTGGAGATTGTTAATAACTATTCAAACGGTTTTTATAACCCAGAAAATACGTTCTCTTTAATAATTCTTATTATTAATAAATTAAATGCTACTGCGTTTAACCCTCGTGGACAACTATATTGTAAATACATGTAACTACTTGGAAAGTTCCATTGACCTAATGTGCGTCTGCGTGGTAGATGACGTGTTCTGAGGATGAAAAGCCTTTATATAAATAGCAGATACAGGTTTAAAATATTTACATAGATAAAGGGAATATTTGGTTTGGCTTTAGTTTAATTAAAACTAAGATTAATTAGTTAGATTCGCCCTGTATATATCATGATGTAATCTAACTGTATGTAGCATTGTAATTAAATAACAATTGGCATCTCTACAATTATATGAGGAACTAGAGGCTTGCCATGTTGACTCTGCTCCTAGATCTCATGGAGTTAGCACCTTGTAAATACGCACCTAAAGGACGCTTGGCAGCCCAAGCAACCGACCTAAAGACCAGGCTCGTCATCATCTGCTGTCTGACTCTTTCTAGCTAAGCTGCCTTTACGAATTGGCCAGTTCAATGGGATTTTAACTAGGAGATAGGAGAATAATAATTTGGTGAGTTAGAGTATCAGTTATGGTACACCTAAAACTTCTAAGCGACTTATGTGTTACACATATTTTTTGAGGACGTACAACTTTTATACTAGAAAATTTTTACTACATTTTGGTGCCCCTGGAGAGTGAGGAGAGCAGATGTGTGCCGAAGCACTGAATATTTTAAGGTTGCGTTCGTTGGGCATAGCCTACTACCATGTTCAGTACAAGTGGATGACGTGGAAATACGTATATACCAAGTTCCGGGTGGAAGGGCAAGTTCCTTTTCCGACGATGGAAGGCTAAATGCCGTATTAGATTGGGAGCATGACCGCACTCTCCTTTTCCTGGGAGGAAATGATATTCAGGAAGATGTGGAAGTTAATGAAATCGTGGAAAACATTCTAGTCATGGTAGGCACCATGGAAGGTTCATGCAAATCCTCGGTAACCATAACCCTTCTTGAGCCTAGAAACCTACCATATGGTTCTCCAATTTGCTATGGGATGTATAAATTAATTAGCAAAGCTGTGAACAGGAAGCTGCAATGAATTAGGAATGGAAAGGATTTTATCCACTTTAATGCAAAGCCCTTCCAAGCAACATTAAAAACCGATGGTATACAGTACATCGGAATCATCATGGTAGAGAAGCGGTTCTGCAGAAATTTATAAATTACATAGAAGTGAGGAAAGGACAGTTCAGTGCTATATGGTTGGGCCTATGATATACTAGGAGATAAATATTTCTAAGCTCAGGGAGTATGGATTTTTTTGGAAACTGAGAGTGGGGATAAGATATAATCCTAGAGGTTTAACAACTCAGGGGGATAGGTTTGATACTGCGGACCTAATCCCTACCCTCTTCAAAATTTAAAATTATTAAATAATTACTAAACCGGGGTAAATTGTGGTCGAAATTAATGGTTATATTATTATATCAGAAATCAGTCAACATGTACGTTTCCTTGTTGCAGAGATCTTCTAGTAGTAAGGCAGGATGGGCATCGAGAGCCTTAAATGAATGCAAACCATCGTTAGATGAAACAATTCTGTCCAGGGAGAAATCAAATAGTCTCCTGAATATACTGAAAGACCGATGGACTAAGTATGAAGAAGGTTATGTAAATATAGAGGCGGCCATAGTAAAAGCTGATGATAAAGATTTCCTAGAGTTGGAGACTACTAAATTTGAAGGTAAATTAGAAGAATATTTAACCGTAGTGAAGTCACTAGAGTCAAAATTGGCTGAGACTGCTGCGGAAATACAAGTTGTGGAACAGTGGAGTAAGGCTGTACTACCACAAATTACGATGCCGGAGTTTGATGGGGAGTAAAATTGGAAATCCTTTTGGGATCAATTCAAATACTTAGTTCATGATAGGGCAGATCTCTCTCATGTGAGCAAACTCACATAACTGTTAGGACTGGTCAATGGAACACCTTACAGGCTCATAAAAGAATTATCAGTGGAAGAAAACAATTATGAAGTGGCCTTGACTATCCTTAGACAAAACTATGAAGACAGGGAGCAGGTTATAACCCAATTACTGAAGGCTCTAACTGAATTACCCATATCGAAACACGATTTTGATTCCTTGCAAAATTTTATAATTGCAATGTGTTGTAATTTAAAGGCTTTAGGTACACTCACGATCACTAATTTCTGCCCAGGGTTGCCCCCTTCCTACCCCAATATACCCAGGGAAGACGGGAGTGGGGGACGAAACGAGCTCCACGCGCCTCCACCCCAGCTCCCAACCCTCCCCCTACCCCTACCTCTCCCACCCCCCTACTCGTCATTCTTAACTAGCAGTTACCTCTCACGCTAATCTCATACCTTACACTCATAGTCGCATTACTAATACACAAACAAAGCACTAGAATATGTAATAAGCATATAACTATGAACACGCTGCAGCAAGAAATTAGTGCATTATAACGTTGACAGTACTGTAAAACAAAAACGTTAACAACGGCGATCCCAAGCCTCATGCGTTGGGTGATTGAGTGCCTGTGTGTGTGTGTGTGTGTGTGTGTGTGTGTGTGTGTGTGTGTGTGTGTGTGTGTGCAGTGGCGTATCTGAGGGGCGGGCGGGAGGGCTGTTTGAAACTGCCCCCTGGCCCCCAATGGAGGGGGGGCCCCAGAAAGTCTTAAAAATTTATAAGCTTTTTTATTAATATTTAAAAATATATATATTTATCATCCCGACAATCCCGGCTGAGATATTAGATAGTTTTGAGAATGAGAGGGGGCTAGGTTCTTTGTGGGGCCCCCCTCCAGGAAGGGGGCCCCACAAAGAACCCAGCCTCCCGGGCCCCCAAATCTCTAGGTACGACCCTGTGTGTGTGTGTGTGTGTGTGTGTGTGTGTGTGTGTGTGTGTGTTTGCAAAGAAGTGCACCCAACACATAAGGCCTGAGGTGGCCATTCTTAACATTTTTGTTTTACTGTCAACGTCATAAATCATTAATTTCTTCCTGCAGAATGTTGGTAGTTATATTATATACTTTTAAGATATCCCAGTGTTCTATGTTTGTAGTAGTAGTGGGACCAAGAGTGTTAAGGATGAAATCAGCTTGAAATATAACTGCCAGTTAAGAATGACTGGTGGGGTGGGGAGCAGGGTAGGGGTATGGAGGAGGGTTGGGGACTCGGGTAGTGGTGGGTGGAGCTCCTTTCCTCCAACCTCTCTCCTCTTCCCTGGGAATACAGGGGTAGGAAGAGGCCAGCCCTGGGCAGAAATTAGTGATCGCGAGTGTACTTACGAAGATATTAAGGCAACAGATTGGGTGCTTTCTAGAATCGTGTCCTTAACCCGTCACATCTCGAGCTATTTCGCACCTCCTACACCCCCCAATCCCAAGGTGTTTTCGAAAAATTGTTTTTTGCCTAAAACCTCCGCTTTTGGTGAGAAACATCGAAATCGCTCACCTGAGGTTTAAAATACTCGATCCAGGTAGCAGTACCTCCTTACTTTACTGGGTTTTCTAACAGGCTGGCACCAAAGAAAACGAGTTCTATGAGAGGGTAACTATTTCACACCACTCATAAATGGTATTTATTTATTTACTTGGTACGACTTTATTATGTAGTACGAGAGTATATTGGTTTTCAAACAGTAATATAGGCATTATAAGCATTGTTTCACTCACTAACTCATCACCATACCTGACCTTTTTTTGCCACATTACCTGATCATCATTTCTGACTGTTTATTCTTCTAATGCTGTGTAAACTTTGTCCTCCACTTTGTCATCGATTGAGGAAACACTCTGGCCCTGAATGTCATTATTGGCCAGGTCACTGGTAACAAGTGAATTGCCGAGACAATGGCATGCAGGGGGGGGGAAGGTTATGCGGTGTAAGGCATTGTCCGTGCTTGGCATCTTGTTTAGGAATAAAGGAAGGTGTCCCGTGTATACGTATGAAAAATCATGCGCGAAAATTTAAAATTGTGCAAATTATGAACCTAGCAATTGCTCAACGTACCAGTAAGTCATCGGGACTGGCATATGCAAAATGTTGCAACGTATCCATATGTTGACGGGACAGGGCGGGTTAAAGCTTCTACCAAAAACCAAAGATGCCTTGTGTGGTAGGTACCAATAGGATAATTTCTCCTGTGAGGAGATTGAGGAAGGCTTAATGCAACTCTAAGCATTTGCAAGGAACAGTAAAGCCTGCTGAGATTAAACAGAAGATTGAAATAAAGAAAAAAAAAAACACTAACCAACGGGTTGGGAAACCTAAGTCAGAGAAGGCTAAGTATGTGCCTAAAGAAGAGATAGGTACTTTCCTTAGCTTTTTAAAAGCTGAAGATAAAATATTAAAGACAAGAAATAGACAAGCTGATGAAATTAAGGAAGTAAAGCCTTCCACGGTAAAGGACAGGAAAATATGTGCATTTTGTTGTGAGCAACATTCCAGTGCATCTTGTCAACATTTTCCTGATTATGCTTCTAGAGTAGGAAAGCTTCAGGAACTGGGGTGTTGTATAATCTGTATGAGTTCCGAACACACTTCCGCGGACTGCAAGACTAAATTAAATCTTCATTTTAAATGCCCATGGATGAAAAATGAGGTTCCTAAACCTTTAAGTGTCAATATGACAATTACAAAGGGGAATACTCCAGTAGTAATGCCAGCTGCAGTTCCAATAGCAGATCTGAAGGTAATGATTGAGAATAGAAACCTATTAGCATGCACCGTTTTTGATACAGGTGCCCAGAAAACTTTCATTTTTGCAGACATTCTGAAGAAATTAAAGTTACCTATTATTGGCAAGGTAAATCTAGCCATTATAGGATTCTAAACTACTACGGAAGCTCAGTCTTTTGTTTAGGTAGACCTGTAATACAACTAGGGAGATATAAATGCCATATAACAGCAGCTGTACTGGATAATATGGAGACAAGTATACAGTATATATAAAAGGACTGAAGGAAACCTCTGATCATCTACAAGGCTCAGGGATAAAGTTGGCTAAACGGAATGTGGAATCAGACACTGTGGGTCCCATAAAAATGATAATTGGCTCTGATTACTGTGGAAGATTCCTACATAGGACTTTCAAGAAAAATAAGGTTCAAGAGTCCAGGAGGTAACCTTATTATTAGTCAGTCGCCTTTCCTAAAAGTACACTCAGTCTTTGTTACCCCCAAACAGTCACTGATGGTAACTAGAATAGGTGCAGAAATAGAACCTACTCAGATAAATGACTTGTTGGATGAAAATATTGAACCTGTATGCAAATTGTGGAACCCAGTGTAGGAATACACTCTGAGGAACCAACCCCTGAAGAAAAAAAAACTTTGAATTTGTATAACCAGTCAGTAAAATTTAAGGATAGACAGAATTGGGTAGGATTACCATGGAATCTAAACCATTCGGAGTTACCACAAATTACCAAGCAGCTAAGGCTCAGTTAAATTCTCTTCTAAGAAAGCTGAGAGATAAGCCAGAAGATCTAACCATATATAATAATATTATAAAAGATCAATCAAACAATAAATTTATAGAAGAGATAAAATTCCCTGTTAACCACAAAGAAGGACATTATTTACCACATCATGTTGTACGCAAGGATTCAGTAACTACTCCTATAAAAATAGTTTTCAATTGTAGTAGTAAAGTGTCCAAGGGATCAGCTAGCTTGAACGATTACCTATACTCTGGACCTACACTAACAGAGAAGTTAGGGAATGTGTTACTAAGATTTAATGAGAAACCTTATGCTTATACAGCAGACATTAGTAAGGCTTTTCTCAGAATAGGACTGAGAGGGGAGGATAGAAAATTTACAAAATTCCTGTGGCCTCACAATCCTCAAATTGAGGATAGTCCATTGAAAACTCACTGTTTCTGATCGGTGCTCTTTGGCTCTTGTGCTAGTCCTTTCCTACTTTGCAACACTTTAAAGCATCATTTTGATAATGCCAAATGCCCAGAAAAAAGGCAGGCTTTTTACATGGATAATTCGCAAGGTGTTGCTGATACAGAATCGGAAACATTGGAGGCTTATGATGTAGCCAGTTCCGAATGTAGAAAGGCAAAATTGCTGTTACAGAGCTGGAATACAAATTCACAACCTTTAAGGAATAGAATACAAGAGGACTATCCAAATAATGACATTCCCTATATTCAGAATATGTTGGGTCTTAACTGGGAAACAAGAGCTGATGAAATAAGTTTGAAACCAGTTAAATTCTCTGATGTCACACTCACCAAGAGGTCCTTGTTAACCCGCCCCATGCCAGTGCCATTTTAAAACGGTCTGACATAATTGCGCGCTCAGTGCCAGTGCCGTTTTAAAACGGTCTCGATTTCAAAAAATTCATTGTGACCGCAATTTTCAAGCTAGGCGCAAATAAAATGGTGAGCTTGTAGGGCAACCCTTCCTCTATCTGCCCTCAGGTGGCCTGGCCCATGCACCCACGTGCTCCCACCTCATGCTCGCTCTCCCTCACTCTGCTTGTGTCAGTCATACAGTGCAGTGAAGGCTCGCCGCAGTCTCTCTGACAAGGAATTTCAGGACCTCCTGAGGGTTCCCTACACTGGGGAAAGTGATCTGGAGGATGATGACGTGCATGATAAGGACTACATCCAGCCTGAGGAGGAAAGTAGTAGTGATGAAGAAATTCCCTCACTAAATAATCCAGCTGTGTGATCTACACTAGGGCAACATGTGGTAGGAGGCCACCTGCACGTTGTCGTCTTGCATGTCACGATGGGGAGCAGGAATGGGAGGAGGAAGGTTGTCCTGCAGTTGAGGGGTGGTTGGGGAGGCAAAGAATTTCATCACGTGGTGAGGAAAGTATGAGGAAGAAGTGTGGAAGATTTGGGAAAGTTCCATTGTTGGGGGAGAGTGACTCATCTCGCCCATGCTCTCCCTTGCCCCCACAAAACCCAGCTCAGCCCAACACCTCAGGACAAAGTCTTCCTGCATTCCCCACACCCAGCACCTCACGTGAAACTCTTCCCCATTCCCCACACTTCCCCATGCTTCCCCACATCCCAAGGAACATGGAGGCAATGATGATGATGAGGAAACAACGTGGGAGTTGGAGGACGGTAGTGACTTTGTCCTCCATATTCATCCGTTCACCCACGAAAATGAGGCCGGTTGTAGAGTCCCTGAACTTCACCATACCTCCTATAGGCTTGACTTTTTCAGGAACTACTTTCCTGTGGAGTTTATTTTGAAGATTGTGGCCCTGACCAACACCTTTGCTGCATTTGAACGTGTAGAAACAATGCAGACACGACACAGCCGATTGTTTGAACCTGATGTGACCCTGGGTGAAATGTATGTGTTCCTAGCACTTGCACTTTTGATGGGGATATTTAAAAAAAAATCAGCTTCCCTCGTATTGGACTGTGGATCCTGTAATGGTGACACCATTTTTTTGGCAAGATGATGGGAAGGAATCGTTTTCAGTACATCCTGAGCCGCCTTAATTTTTTTGACACCCTTGACCCTGCTAATGCAAACAACACAGACAGGATGAGGAGGATACATCTGGTTTTTGATCACCTTCGAGAGAAAGTCTGTACCTCCTTCTCTCCATACCGAGACCTCGTCATAGACGAGAGTCTACTGCTATGGAGATGTAATATTGCTTTTCGTCAGTATATCCCCAGCAAAAGACACAAGTTTGGCTTCAAAATCTTCGTGATGTGTGACTGTAAGACTGGGTATGTGTAGGACATAGTCCTGTACACAGGTGTTCAGACGGACATCACAGAAGATAGAAGTTTGGGACTCTCAGGGCTGTGGTAAAACTGATGATCGAGGAATACCTTCATTGTGGGCATGTCTTATACCTCGATAATTGGTACACAAGCCCCCTCCTCACCAGGTAAAAACTGGTCTTTGCAGCACTGTAAAGAAGAACTGTTGGCACATGGTGAAGATGGGGAGGAAGCTTCAGAAAAATGATTTTTTTTTTACAAATCACATAATATTCCAGAAACAGCATGGCACCACAACCGCAAAGTATTCCTCCTCTTGTCTGCTCATAGGCCCCTTGTATACCGCACAGACAGTGTAGATTACAGAGCAGAAGGGCGACGTCACATCTGGAAACCAGAACCTGTCTTGGCGTACAAAGTGAATATGCGACAGGTGGATCAATCGGACGCCATGATTTTTAGTGTTGACTGTGCCAGGCCCATGGTGAAGTGGTATAAAAAATTTTCTTCCATCTCCTCGACATCACCGTCCTCAATGCTCACTATCTCCGTGCACATACCACTGGCATCCAGGAGACCTTCGAGGACTATATTCACGAGCTGGTGCGGGAAATAGTGGGGGAATATGAGGAAGATAGAAGTGGTGCTCGCCACCGCCATGCCCCCCCCCGTGGGCAGCCACCTTGTCGTGGTGGGGGGGCTTGCGTGCTCCAGTGATCCCACAAGCCTGCCCGTGGATGTAACGACATCTGGCAGGGTCTCCCATGCGAGTAGGGTTGTGGGTGAGGGGTCTGACTAAGCGCTGCCTGAAACGTAGGTTACCCGTATGGGTCATCGGTTCTGCCCTCCAGAGGGATCGCGTCAGTGCTGTCCTGAGTTGGTTGGTTGGGTGTCTGGGCTGGGGGGTGTTGGGGAAGGGGGTCTTTGCACTGGTGGGAGCAAACTTTCGTAGCACGGGGTGTCCTTTTTGGGACACCCTCTGGGGACGAGGTACCCCGCTCCCATCAGACCGCGCTCGGTCCCCTCACTCCCTGGTAGGCGGTTTCCCTTGGCTCCTGGTGCCATTTTGTGTAAAGCTTGTGTATATGGATACATCACAAACTCCTTTAACCCCTTAACCATAGGGCGTCACTTTCACGACGCTTGGGAGCAAGGGATCATACCGCGGGGCGTCGCTTTTGTGATTCTGTGTTATTTTGAATTCACCCGGGCTTCCAAGTGGGGGCTTGTATCATCCATCAGTACTGCCAATGTCCAACACTAGTCAGCACTCCTAATCTCATCTGTACTCCCATCCATTGTTGACAATTTAGCCATTTCTCCCCGTTCTTGACTCCCCTCCCTACCCCCCCTCCATTACCCTATCCTCTCGCCTGCCCGGCCGTGCTACGCTAAGTAAATCTTCCCTGGAATTTTTCACTGATTTCATCCATTGAAATAAGCCCTATATCCTATTCTTATACCAAATAATATATACAAGAAAGAAATAAGGTAAGTGAGAGTGCCATACACCTGGAATTGGCTAATTATCACCTGACAACACCTCACGTGCACTCGTTCGCTAGTTTTCGCTGTTTTTTTCCCCTTGAAATATGCCGTATAATCTATTTTCGTAATAAATATACATGTAAGGAGGGAAGGGAGAAGCCTAAGTGATATTTACATTCACCTGGAACTACCTAATTTATAATGTATTGATTAGATTTCCTGCCAATCATATCAGTGCTAGACAAAGCTGTTTCAAGATATAACATTGGTAGCTCTGATATATATATCTCCTAAGTAGGCCTCTAATCTATTTTCGTAATAAATATACATGTAAGGAGGGAAGGGAGAAGCCTAAGTGATATTTACATTCACCTGGAACTACCAAATTTATAATGTATTATCTAGATTTCCTGCCAATCATATCAGTGCTAGACTTAGCTGTTTCAAGAAGTAATATTGGTAACTCTGAATAACCCCTAGCAGGCCTCCAGGCTGGTCCTCCGTTAGTTCACTCTCATCTTCCGAAGTGAGAGTACGTATGTTTCTTCTTGCTGACTTCAAGGCCTTTTTTCACCCCCATGCAAATGGCCCTGTGACCTTTACCCCCTACTAAACCTCGTTTGGAAAGAGGTAAAGGGCTGACAATTGATAAAAGAGTGACTACGATCTTTCTATTGAGTAAAACAGTGCAAGTGGAATTGTAAATAATGTGTAAACAGCAAGTGAAAGTAATGAATGTAAATATACGTGAACAATGGAAAATAGTTTTATAAGTTATTTCAAGTGACAGTGCACAACACAGTGTAAATAAAATAGAAATGTAAATAACGTAAATAAAATAGAGAACGTAAATAGAAATGTAAATGAGTAGTATTATAAGAATACGAGTATATACCCTAGGAGTAATGAAAGTGAAAGTTTCACTCTAGCATGTCTGAATGCTATGAGTTATGAGAGTGAAGATGAAAGTGACATTCACTCTCAATGCCAGTATACAGGACGAGAAAGTGAATGCTACATATTTTACTGAAAGAAATTGAATCCCTACAGTGACAATAAACTAATACTACTGAAGGAAACTTATGGATAAAGACTGTATATATATATAAGTGTTATATAGTAATAGAAATATAAAGTGTGAGGGGTTTTATGAATAATAAATGACAGACTACCAAGAGCGAACTAGTGCCAGTGCGACGATCAGACTCGTTCGTAATTTCCATTGCTTTCACAGTGTTTTTTTTTCTTAGTATGGATCCCAAACTACTTGAAAATTGTAGAATAGTGTTTATAGTGTTTGTATCTGGCTGTGGTAATCATATTACGGGTTGTCGGGAAGTGTAAAGTGGAAACTTCGTTACCCTACTTCAGAGGTCTCCACAAGTCCTACGGTAACTGACGAAGGCTCAACAATCTTTCCAGGAGAAAGCTGAAGGTATGTGCCATAAACATATGTAATTTTATTATTCTAGGACTAATAAGTGATTTTTGGCAAATATTTTTTGAGAGTCTGTCGGAGCCCAAATAACCCCGCGGCACACGCAAGTCATTGGTAAACAAGCCCGCGGTGTAGGGGTTAACCACTTGTGTTGTCGGTGACCAACCGCACAAGTTGGCATCACCTGGTCACTCTCTGGCCAATGACCCTGTACCCCCAGGGTCATCTGCCAAAATTGCGAATGAAGGCCCCCTTCCTATCGAGGTGTTACCTGGTGTGTTTGCTAATAACTCTTACACAAAATACGTTGTCCTTAAGGTGGATAGTGCTACTTCTTTCAGGAACCTGAATTGTTTTCAGATTCACAGTGGTCTAGTATCAGCATGTGGATTTACCCCCAAGGTGTCTTTGCAGGGCGATGGCTCTCTATTGTTAGAAGCCAGGAATGAATAGGAGAGTTCACGCATCCAGTTTCTAACTGTGGTCGCCGGTTATCCTGTATCTGCCTCTCATCATTTGGTCCTGAACCAGTCCCGAGGGGTTGTGTATTCTCGTGACTTGATCTCATATTCTGATTCTTCCCTCTTAGAGGGGCTGGCTCCTCAGGGTGTTGTAGGAGTACAGAGAATTATGAAGAAGGTTGATGGGGTTTTAACCCCCATGCCCACTCTTATCTTGACATTTGACTGTCTTACCTTGCCGGAGGTTATCACTGCTGCATGGTGGAAGCTAAAGGTTAAACCTTATGTTCCCTGACCTAGAAGATGCAATTATTGTCAAAGATTTGGTCACGTCTGCCGTTCTTGCAGGCGGGAAGTGTCTGGCCTTCCTGAGGTCTGTGGAAATTGTGGTGGAATTTCTCATGGTATAGATGATTGTTCTCAACCCTCTAAATGTTTGAACTGTGGAGGAGCACATGCAGCCTCCTCAAGGGATTGCGAAGTATACAGACATGAATACGAGATCATTTCTGTCCGAACGAAGGAGAAAATTTCCTTTTCTGAGGCAAAGGCCAGGGTAAGGGAGCGGTTCATTCGCCCTGGGGTTACCTTTGCTGCTGCGTTGTCTCGCCATAAAGCTACCCGGCAGGTACCCCTGCCATCACACAATGCCCCATCAAATTCTCGGGGTTCTACTTCCCGGCCTTCTTGCCCGGGGGGTTCCACTGAGGGAGTGCAGCCTGGAAGCAGCTGTACTTCCTCCAGGAGGGTGCCTCCTGTCTCTGGGGGTGTCCCCTCTGCGGTGGTTCTTCCAGCGTCTGGGAGTGCCCCCCCCCATCCCAGTTCCTCTGGTTCCTCCTGTGACAAACACACGTGTCGATGCTACACTTTGCTTTGACACGTCCAAAACTCCCAATGTCCTTCCTGTGCATCCTTGTCCTAACATATCCCAAAAAAACAGCGTCTCTCATACTTCTGTATCAGCTGCTACTTTTGTACCGAATGCTGCTCCTGTACCATCTGCCCGCTCTGCTACTGTTGCTCACTCTTCTTTACAGTGTGGCACTATAGTTTCTAATGCTTTAAGTTCTGGTGCAGAGATGGAGGTTGCATCTGCCAACCTCAAACGAGGGAGGAGTGAGGAGTTTTTGGGTGATTCCCTTCCTTCTAAGTTTCAAACTTCTGTACCACATGAGGATTCTGAGGGGGCTCTTCGCTCGACAACCCACCCAGTGGTGGCGTCTAAGTCTGTGGGTGTTCATGATGGCCCTTCTAGGATTCCCGTCCCTGCCTCTTCCTCAGGTGTGGTGGGGCCTGGGTCTTTAGATACTCATAGAGCTCAGTCGCTTGCTCCCTCTGATCCATCACCCAGTGGCCAACCTTTGGATGATTTGGTTGGGGGGGGTTCGGTTGGCCCCGAGGTGCCAGCTGAACCCTCACATGGGTGTGCGGATGGGGCACGTGGGTCTTCCAAGAAGGTCTCTGTGCTTCGGACTCATTCTGGCGATGGGCGAGACATGTCTCAGGGTAAGGGTACTTCCAACCATGGAAACTCTAAATCTTCAATGCCTTCTCGATTGGTGAGGCAGAGCTCCACGCCTAGGAAGAAGGGCTTTCACTCTTTTCCCAACGAGGTTGCTACATAGCTTTCTAAGTTCATAATATTTAATACTAATCACTATGGCTCAATCGGTATCAATCTGTCTTCAGTGGAACTGTAGGGGTGCCATGGCAAATTGGGAGGAATTGCAGTTATTACTCTCTGCTTTGAACCCACTATGTGTGTGTCTTCAGGAGACAATGGTGGGGGACAGACAATTCCCTTCCATTAGGGGGTATAAGGCCTTCCATGCATCTCCTCCTGGTGGTCACAGCGGTGGATGTGCAATTTTGTGCCGTTCTGATGTCCCCTTTATTTCCTTTGAGATTCAGTCGCCCTTTCAAGTTCTAGCCATACAGATGCACGTTGGGAGGTGCTATACCATCTGTTGTGTGTACCTTCCACCTTCCGTTCCTGTTATACGTGCTGATCTAGAAACCCTTATCAACCAACTTCCACCCCCTTTCCCACTCCTTGGTGACCTTAATGGCCGCCATCCTTTGTGGGGTGACTCACTTTCAAATCCCCGGGGTGATCTTCTTGCCTCTTTGGTTGGGGATTTAGATTTGGTTGTCCTAAATGATGGAAGGCCGACCCATTTTCATGTTCAGACTGGCACGTATTCTGTCATTGACCTTACCATCTCCTCCTCTAACTGTGCCCTTGATTTTTCTTGGGGGGTTTTGGATGATCTACATGGTAGTGACCATTAACCTGTAGTGGTCCAGCCTACTCGCTCTGTTCCTGTAGCCCGTCTGCCACGCTGGTGTCTGGACAGGGCTGATTGGTCTCTCTTTGAGGAACTATGTGTATTTGCCAACAGGGTTACTGATTTTTCAACTATCGATGATGCCGAATGTTATTTTACTAAGACCATTTTCTCAGCAGGGGTTCATTCTATCCCATGGACTTCTGGTGTTTTTTCCCGGAGACCCGTGCCATGGTGGAATGATGACTGCTCCATAGCAAAGGGAACTTACAAAGCAGCTGCTCGTCGGTATTTTGCCAATCGTAATGTTGTTTTTCTAAAAATAGAGTCTCGCAAAGCACTTGCTCACTATAGATGAGTCATGAAGAATGCTCGCCGTAACTCGTGGAGGTCGTATGTTTCTACAATTACATCTTCAACTTCAATGTCTGTGGTGTGGAAAAAGGTGCGCAAGATTTCTGGTAGGTTCTCGCCCCCCTCCTCTCCGGTGTTGCGCCTTAATGGAGAACTTGTGTCTGCACCAGATGCAGTAGCCTCTGCTTTTGCAGATCAGTTTTATGCTGTCTCCACAAAGGATCCTTCTCAGCCATTTGCTACCTTTCGTAGGAATCAGGAGAGGCTGGGTCTTGACTTTCGCTCTCGTGGTGGAGAGCTGTATAATTTAGATTTCAGCCTTCGTGAGCTACGTGCTGCCCTTTCAGAGTGTCGTGACACTGCTCCTGGGCCTGACGATATTCCATAAGCTATGCTGTGTCTTCTTCCGACTGATTCACTCCAGCTTTTCTATTCCGAGGAGTTGGAAGTTGGGTATTGTCCTCCCCTTTCCCAAGCCTGGTAAAGAACATTCCCAAGTCTCCAATTATCGCCCTATCACTTTAACATCACGTGTGTGCAAGCTGTTCTAAAAGATGGTCAGTGTCAGGCTTATGTGGTTTCTGGAGAAGGGTTGCCTTCTCTCTCCGTCGCAGCGTGGTTTCCTTAAATTACGGTGCACTTCAGACAACCTTATCAGGCTTGAGGCGTCAATCTGTGAAGCTTTTGCCTCCAAGTAACATCTTGTGGCTGTGTTTTTTTACCTTGAGAAGGCTTATGACACTGCCTGGCGCCATGGCATCCTCCAACAACTTCATGCCTTTGGTTTACGTGGTCGCCTGCCTGTGTTGCTTGGAGACTTCTTGACTGATCGTGTATTTCTCTGTGCCACTGTGCCAGGAGGAAGGTGTCCTGCAGGGGAGTGTCTTAAGTGTTTCCCTGTTTGCAGTGGCCATTAATGGTATCATTGACACTGTGCCTGCTGGGGTATCCTCATCCCTTTATGTGGATGACTTAGCTATATGGTTTTCTGGCTCCTGCATGTCTGCTATTGAGCAGCGGATGCAACTTGCCTTGGACAAGATTTCTGCCTGGGCCACTTCCAAGGATTTTCGGTTTTCCCCTTCAAAGACTGTGGCTATGCACTTCTGTAGGATGAGAGGGGTACACCCGGACCCTGATCTCCAGCTTTGTGGCAGGAGACTCCGTTGTGTGACAGAGACGAAATTCTTGGGCCTGACTTTTGATTGTCGTTTGACATGGGTCTCACACTTGGCAAATCTTAAATCATCATGTATGAAGGCTCTCAACCTATTGAGGGTTCTGTCCCATACCTCTTGGGGTGCTGATCGAAGGACACTTTTGCATTTGTTTCAGGTATTTGTACCTCTAAGCTGTCACATGGCTGTGAGGTATATTCCTCTGCCACAGAATCAAGACTAAAAACTCTAGATGATGTCTATCATACTGGTCTTCGCCTTGCAACTGGGGCTTTTCGGTCCTCTCCAATTCCCAGCTTATTGGTGGAAGCTGGTGTGCCTCCCTTAGATCTAATCCGTCAGTCTGTTGCAGTACGGTGCTGGCTCCAGATTCGTCGCCTTCCAGACTCACTTGTCTGTGAGGGTGTGACGAAACAGTCTTGTCTTTTGTGTTACAGTAGACACCCTCTCATGCCTCGTCCATTTGGCTATAGGGTTCAGGATATAATGGAGAGGTTTGGTTTGTCGGCAGTACTTGTCAGTCCTGTTCGGATCCCAAGGGTTGCGCCTTGGAGATTGCCCAAGGTAACTTTCTGCAGGCCTATTGCAGGTTCAAAGGATTTTGTCGCTCCTCAGTATCTTTTAAGGTTATTTTTAGAACATTCTTCTAGTCATGGTGGTTCTGTGCCTGTGTATACTGATAGCTCTAAATCCGCATCAGGTGTTGGTTTTGGAGTGGTATTTCCCAATTTTAGCCGTGGAGGTAGTCTTCCTTTGGTTGCCTCAGTTTTTACTGCGGAGTTGTCAGCCATCAATTTAGCCTTGAAGTTGGTGTTTGTTCATCCTGACAATTACTTTACTATTTTTAGCGACTCTCGAAGGGCACTTTTGGCCCTGGACTCTTTTAACTCTTCCCATCCCTTAGTTTTAGCTATTTTGGAGTGGCTGTTCCTCATTCATCGTCGGGGGAAGAGAGTGGATTTTTGTTGGGTTCCCGCACATGTTGGTGTGGTGGGCAATGAGACTGCGGATGCATTGGCCAAGGCTGCGGCTACTCAACAGCCCCCAACAGAATATCCGCTTCCTGCATCTGATCTAACACCTTACTTGCGGGACAGAATGCATGTGTGTTGGCAGAGACGCTGGGATGGTGTTGCTCATAATAAGCTGAAAGAGGTCTTCCAGAGAGTGGTTGTGCCAAGGGTTCTCCCTTCCATGCCTCGGCGATTGGAGGTAGCTCTTGCTAGGCTTCGCATTGGGCACTCTTGGCTTACACATGGGTTCCTGATGAGTGGCGAGACTCAACCATACTGTGATGATTGCTTTGTTTCCAGTACTGTCTGTCACTTGCTGGTCGAGTGTCCAAGTTTGGGGGACCTGCGCCGGAGATTCCTCAATAGGCATACAGGGGTAGATGGTGCCTACTGTCTTTCCTCGATGCTTGGGGGAACCCATAGCGTGTTTATTGATGTTTTTGGTTTTCTTCAGGAGGCGGGCCTCCTTCCACTTTTATAAGAAATTGTTTTCTCTTTTAACTATTCTTTTATTATTTTCAGTGTATTATTTCTAGAAAAAGTTATTAACTACGCACAATTTTTTTGCCATGTGTTTTAGCTTATTGTCCAGTGGCATATGACCTTAGCAGTTGCACCGCCAGTTTCTGCTACAATCAATCAATCAATCAATCAATCGCCACCGCCACACCTCTCCGCCTTACCCCTAGACACTTCCCCAGAATCGTCCCTCCAAGTGCAACCTGTCAGAATCCCCAGCCGAGGTGTCACATGTGTACAAACAGCACTATAAGGCCACGTACTCAGCGGAAGGACTCAAGATATTTATGTGCTGCGTGTGATGTAGGACTGTGTGTATACCCATGTTTCGAGGAGTATCACACGCTCGCTAACTATTGAGAAACAATAGTGTGGTAAAGACGAGTGACAAAAAGACGCTCAAAAAGTGTTCTAAATACGAATAAAGATGCTCAGAAAGTGTTATAAGTACTGCATACAGTGATGACATGTTGTAAATATTTTCTCGTAAGTGTAAGGACTGAACGTTGTTGTGTAAAGTTTTACGTATGTTCTCGTAAGTGTTTTACGATGTATTCACAGTGAGATGATAAAAAATACTCTGGTAATGTCTGTGTATACTGAAGGCATGTTGTAAATAATTTACTGTAAGTGAAAAGGCTGTACATTGTGAAGTCAAGTTATGCATATTTTCTTGTAACTGTAAGACAATGCATTCACAGTGATACGTATAGTGTTGCATGAGTAAGTGACTTTTTTTCCCCAAGAAACACGATTTCTTTATGAAATAAGATTTTATTTTTTGTGGGTGTGAAGTGGACAGAAAAGTGTTAAGACCATTCCTATACCTGCCCTGAGTCACGTTGGCAAGAATACCTGAGTTTACCTTGCATAGAGAACGGGATTTCTCCTTCCGCCGCTGGGGATTCCCTGCTCGCTCACACCTGCAGGCTGCAGGAGGGACTACGAAAAACGCACTTCCAGCCTCTGGTGAGTTTTTTTATGGTCATATTATTTTTTTTTTCACATCAAAAACTATCATTTTAGCCTAAAAACAAAAAATAAAAAATTGGCCGGCACAGGGGTGACACTTAGGGCTTGAAGTGGCCGGCACACGGTGGGTTAAGTCAGGTCTCCATGTTATTTGACCCATTAGGTTTGGTCACTCCTATAGTTATTAGGGGCAAAAGTTTATTGCAGGAGACTTGGCGAGAAAGGTTAGACTAGGACACAAGATTAGGTGAGCCATATGTGGAACAATGGGAACAGATTAGAAAGGAGTTTCAAACCATCAAGCATGTGTACTCGTATTCCCAGGGAAATAAACAGTAATGAGAAGTCGCACTTTCACATATTTTGTGATGCTTCTCAAAGGGCATATGGAACAGTAGCTTATTGCACAACAGGAGAGGATAGTAAGATTATTATGTCCAAAGCCAGAGTTACGCCATTTAAAGGGAGAATCCTACCTCAGATGGAACTGGCTTCCATAGAAGTAGGAACTAAACTGGCCAGGTATATGACCACTGCTCTTGATACTCTGAGGATATCCATGTATGGACTGACAGTGAGATTTGTCTTTACTGGATAGGAAAGGAAGACAGTAAACTTCCTTTTGTCTGCAATAGAGTGAAGACTATTAAAGAGCTGTCTTCCAAATTTACATTTATGCATGTGTCCTCCAAATAAAATCCAGCTGACCTGCTCTTGAGAGGTTCGACTGTAAAGAGACTGATCAAAGATAACTTGTGGTTTAACCCGCCGCGTCCCGGAGACGTGAATTCACGTCCTCACATGATGTGCACTCATATCCCAGAGATGTAAATTAACGCGGCAACATTGCAAGGTCCCTAATTTGCACAATTTTCAATTTCCGTGAGTGATTTTTGGCACATATACACGGGACATCTTCCTCTATAAGATGCTAGGCAGGGACAATGCCTTATCCAGCATGACCTCCTCCTCCCCCCTGCATGACCTCCTCCCCTAGTGCATGACCTCCCCCCCCCGCATGACCTTTTCTCAGCAATTCATGTGTTATCAGTGACCTGGCCAGTAAAGCCATGTCATGCCACGGTATGAAATTCAGGGCCAGAGTGATTCCCCAATCGATGAGAATGTGGAGGACAAACAGAGGAAGAAACAGTCAGAAATGATGATCAGGTAATGTGGCTAAAAAAGGTCAGGAATGGTGATGATTTAGTGAGTGAAACAATGCTTATAATGCCTATATTACCGTTTGAAAAACAATATACTCTCGTACTACATATAAATTCGTACAAATAAATAATTAAATACCGTTTGTGAGTGGTGTAGAATAGTTATCCTCCCATTGAACTCGTTTTCTTTGCAGCCAGCCTGATAGAAAACCCTGTAAGGTAAGGAGGTACTCCTACCTGGATCGAGTATTTTAAACCTCAGGTGAGCGTTTTCTCTATGAATTTTCGATGTTTCTCACCAAAAACGGATGTTTGAGCCAAAAAAAAAAGGTCCAAAAATGTCAGGACTGGGGCGTACCACTGCCCAGAAAACGTCGGGATGGGGCGGGTTAAAGGTCCTAAATAGTTACTCACTAAAGATTGGCCTGAGCAGAAACAGTATAGTACTGCTGAGGTTGGTTTAGTAAACTTGGATCCCGTAGTACCTGAGCCAGAAGTAACTGACATTAGCAGATTCTCAACAATAAGACAACTTATTAACGCAACTAAATTAGTAGTTAAATTTTTGAATAAGAAAGTGTGGTTTCAGAAGTTAGATCCCATGGAATATTGGCTGAAAAGGATACAAAGGAATTATTACGGACAGATATACCGGTATGACCTTTTAGGCCAAGGAACTGGGAACAAGAATAAGCTGATAAGTGTTTTGGGCTTCTTCTTAGATGGAAAGGGTCTAATAACATTCCGGGGCCAAATAATAAAGGCCGATTTGCCTCTCCAAACTAGACATCCCATATTATTACCCAAGAGTGGATATTTTGTACAGTTAACTGTAAAGGAAGCCCATGATTTGACTCTTCACGGACGTGTGCCGTCGACTTTGGCCCAAATCCGGGAAAGGTATTGGATCCCTAAGGGAAGACAGGTCATAAAGAAATATCTCAAAGTTGCATTACATGTAGGAGGTATGAGCAACGACCATATAAATATCCAGGACCACCTGCCTTACCAAGGGATAGGGTAAATGTGAGTCGGCCCTTCAAAGTAACTGGAGTTGACTACACAGGGGCTATAACTGTTACGGGTGAGGGAACTCCCAATTAAGTTCATATACCATATGTCTGTTTACTTGCACCTACACAAGGGCAGTCCATCTAGAAATGGCCAAAGATCTGAGTTCAGAGACATTCCTGATCGTATTTAGAAGATTTGCCGCTACAAGGTCCTGTCCTAATAAGCTAATAATGGACAACGGAACCAATTTCGTTGCAGCAGCACCTCTACTTTTGAACATAGTGAATGACTTAAAGGTTAAGTCGGTGCTGGGAATCCAAAATTGTACCTGACAGTTCATAGCTCCAAAAGTGCCATGGCAAAATGGATTTACCGAATGAATGGTTGGTATTGTGAATAACTGCCTAAGGAAAACCTTACACAGAACTAAGATCACAAGAGAAGAGTTAAGAACAGTGATAACTGAAATTGAAACTAGGATTAATGATAGACCCCTAACCTATTTAGATAACACTAGCATCTTGCTAGAGGCCTTGACACTGGCTAATATGTTATATTATGGAGGAAGCTCCATCTGATGCCTTGTGTGGATATCCAGGAAGAAGTAGATTATCCTACTATAGAAAATAATGAATTAGGACAACATCTGCAGGAGGGATATCAACGTCTGAAAAGGGCATTTGATACTTGGAATAGACATTGGAACGATGAATAACTTTTGAGCCTACGATAAAGATTTTATGGGGCTCAGGCTGCCAGCAACAAGTCAGTTATAAACATAGGAGATGTGGTCTTAGTGAAAACAGAACAACCAAGATCCCAATGGCCATTAGCTAAGGTGATTTGCAAGCACCCAGCTTCAGAGGGGGTACTGAGACTCGTCATAATATAATGTAGGACACTTACCAACGTAAAAACAATTGATAAGCTGGTACCCCTTGAGTTAGCGGCAACCCTGGATACAGGGGATGGTGGACACCAAACTGGTCAAGAGGCGCGACCTAGAAGGGCCGCAGCACAGGGTTCTCGAGACCTATGGAAGAACACCTGGCTAAGGGTCACATTACATGATAAAGTGCATCATTTTTTGCCCAACCCCAAAATGAGGGAAATATTTTCCCCCAGAGCAGTTGCGCTCTCTGTTTTGAAAACAGTCGTCCCTGGTTAGAAGCAGAGGAAATCCTGGAGATCGTTAATTACTATTCAAGCGGTTTTTATAACCCAGAAATTACGTTCTCTTATTATTTATAAATTAAATGCTACTGCATTTAACCCTCGTGGACAACTATATTGTAAATACATGTAATTACTTGCAAACTTCCATTGACCTAAAGTGCTTCTGCATGGTAGATGATGTGTTCCAAGGATGAAAAGCCATCATATAAATAGCAGATGTAAGTTTAAAATATTTATAGATAAAGGGAAAATATATACTGGTACAGTAATCACTCCAATATCCGACGTAATAGAGCCATAGGCAGGTCCGCATAGTGGTCCTGTCCGGATATTGGGCGCCAGCTTATGGACTTGTACTTATGGACCCTAACTCAGAGAAACACCTATACAACTCCCTCTGGACATGCATAGCACCTATTTAAGACCCAAATCACACCAATAAGGCACATAAATGACTGAAATAAATGCAAAAGAAGCATAAAATGAGGGTTTAGAAGTAGGTTCATACAATATTAAACATTCTGGTGACTGGCTCCTGGACTGGTACTTATGGACCCTAACCTAGCCTAACTCAGAAAAACACCTACCTACTGCACATGCATAGCTCCTAACACCCTATTCACACCAATAAAGGACATTGAAGGGTGAACTGAGGTA
Organism: Coenobita brevimanus; assembly: GCF_032717465.1. Classification (NCBI taxonomy): domain Eukaryota; kingdom Metazoa; phylum Arthropoda; class Malacostraca; order Decapoda; family Coenobitidae; genus Coenobita; species Coenobita brevimanus. Next base: position 29,826,481 of record NC_136993.1, read on the forward strand.
AGTATAGTATTGAAAAAAGTACAGTATGAAACATTTTGCCTACTTACAGCAAGTCCATGGCCACCTCGATGAATAACCGCCTCCTCTCAGACTCTGACAGTAAGAAGGATTTCCTGAAGCACTTGCAGTACACTGTTCCTGAAGTCTTGCACTGAACTTAGTCAATCCCACACAGAAGTCCGTTCTCTTCATAGTGCGCACTCTTGTCTAACTAATGCTCCATTGTAACTTACTAAGTGTTGCACTCTGCACTTTAACTTTTCCCATTCTTCTAATAATTTTCCAAAGCCAAAACAAACAAGTCTTTTTGCGTTAAATTTTGTTCCAATTGACTCTTTTCTCTCACAACTGTAAATCCTTAACAAAACACACTGTTTTTTCACTGCACAACACTCTAAACTCCCATGTGGTCTAGTGGAGAAGTTCTTGCTGTTTATTCACTGTCAGAGTCTGAGAGTATCACTGGCAGGTGACCTAGGGGTGTGTTGCTGGGTCGTGGTGATGGCGTACCCACTGCAGACGACTCTGAAGACAGCCGCAAACTCACGTCGAGCGGTGACTCCACCATGGCTGATGTGCTGGGCTGTGGCTTGGAGCAAGTGGGCCTGTCTTGGGGAGGCAACGGAGTAGAGCCAGGGCTGGGCACAGCGGGGGTCACGGGCCTGAAAAAACTGTCAATGGTTGATTGACGCAATGACTGATGATTCTGACGATTGATGATGCGCTGCCTGAGAGCACGCACTTCCTCCACAAGTCTCAAGGGCCCCATCTCCCTGTTGCAGTCCGGGTGTTCCAGGTAGTCTAGGACTAACTCTACATGTTCCCAGAGTGTGCTCAGCTTGGGGATGGCTGGAGTAGTGTCCTGCTGAGAGGAGTCCGCATCATAGTCGCCTTCATCGTTGGAATCTTCAAGTTCGGTGCTGACACCTGCAACTGAAGATGCGATCTCGATATCAGGCAATGTCTGATACCCAGCATCGCCCTCGTCATCATCCAACCACTCACGAACATCGTCCACATCAACGTTGTCGCCGTGCGTACGTAGCCGTGCATGGAAGTCATCCACATCAAACCCTAGAAAATCATACTCTACATCCGTTCCGAGAAGCAGATGAGACCAACCATTTTCCAGAGTCTTCACAGAGACTTCCTTCCATGCACTAGCCCAGTTGTACAGCGCAGACTTAATGTTGTAGCGGCAAAGGTTTTCCAAAGTCCGCTTGCCCCGTGTGTCCCGTCCCTCCCTGCCCTCATCCTCGTCCTCGAGAACAACCATCACCTTGACCAGGAACTTCCTTCGGTATAGGCGCTTTGTTGCTACGATCACTCCTTGGTCCATTGGTTGGATGAGAGCAGCTGTATTATGTGGCAGAAACATGCACCCAATCCGGCCATTCTCAGCAACCAAGTCCTTGTCGCACGGGTGGGCAGGTGCATTGTCGAGGAGAAGGAGGGCCTTTACCTGGTCGCACGGGATTCCCAGTGTCTTCCTCTGGTAATGGATGACCTCCTTGACGAAGTGGTGGTGGAACCAGTCTTTGAAGATCACAGCTGTAAACCATGCCTTCAAAGAATGGTACCAGACGACAGGAAGGACATCCATCACCCCACGAAGACACCGAGGCTGCTTTGCGCGGCCAACGACAACGGGCTTAAGTCGGTGCATGCCGTTAGCATTGGCACAACACAAAGCAGATATCCGTTCCTTGGAGAGCTTGCAGCCAGGTACACGCTTCTCTGTCTCTTTGGCTAGAGTTTTCGTTGGCAGCGAGCGATAGAATAGACCAGTTTCGTCTGCGTTGTAGACTTGACTGAGAGTGAGGCCCTCCCTGTCGATCAAGCCCTTCAGCTTGTGCCGAAACTCATCAACTCCATCTTCGTTAGTATCCAAAGCTTCTCCATGAGCTTTACGGTTGGTAAGGCCATGCCGTAACTTGAACGCAAAGAGCCAACCCTTGGATGCCTTGAAGTCTAGGGTGTCATGAAGCCTGGCGAACTTCTCAGCAGCAGCCTTCAGCTCCATTCCACGTACCATCACACTAGCAGCACATTGTTGTCGATACCAAATCAACGTGGATCGGTCAATTTCTGCAAACTTGGGGGTAAACATCACCTTCCTCTCCACGTTGCGTTTGCTTCTCGACGAGAAGTCAGCCGTGTACTGCATGAGTTTGTCTGGGAATCTCTTAATATCAAACAAAGTAGACCGGGCCAGGTTAAACTCGCGGAGAATGCGGGAAGAAGACCACCCCGCATCTACTTTCTCCAATATCTCCCGTTTCTTCTCCAGAGTCAACACCACTCTCTTCCTTTTCTCAGGTGGCGGGGCCATCATCACACACACTAAGAGGAGGCCCGAGAGCAGCAGGAGTGCCTGCAGCAGGTAAGGCACCACCACAAAAGCGATCACATGGGCAGCCATAACAGTGAGCGTACACTTGCGGCGAGAGACAGGCGGAAAGTGGGGAGGATGCAGCAGCGCTCTATCGGACTTCGGAGGAATGACGCGCCACAACAATGCTCTCCCGTGCTGCACGCAGCAAGTTCACATTACGGGAGGAAAAATTCGTTTTTTTGTGGGGGGGGGGTTTGGACCATTTTGGGAATATTGGATCCCGGGACGATTATGTCCGGTTAGTGGGGATGTTCGGATATTGGGCGTCCGGACATTAGAGTGATTACTTATATATTTTTTAATAACAGAACAGAGGAAGGAAAAGCAAATGTATAAAAAAAAAAATTATCCATGCACCAGATTACTGGTGTCCTCTGTTCAAAAAATATCTGTAACAGTTACAGTAGACTTGAACAGATGTAGGTTGAAGTTTGGAGGGAAACAACTCTGGGGAAGCGAGTTCCAAAGAGATGTAGTACGGGGAATGAAAGAATTCTGATAGGCAGAAGTTCTGCAATATGGCTGAGTGACATTCCAGTCATGAGCGCTACCAGATGCCTGTGTAGCACAAGGGAAGGCATGGAGAGGTGGCACAATGGACGCAACTTTGAGCATTTGCCATAAAAATATCTGTAAAACAATGCAAGGGAGGCAACATTCCTTCTAACTTGTAGGGGAGGTAGTTTATTTGTAATGGCAAGGTTGTTAATAATTCTAACAGCCTTGTTCTGAATTTTGTCTAATTGTATTAATGCAACCTGTCCACAACTATTCCGCAAGGGTGAACAATATTCAAACTGAAAGTGCACATGACTCTTATAACTCACAGCTAACTGCTCTACAGTGAAGAAGTTACGGACTCTATACATTAGTCCAAGTTTCTTTGAGGAGGTTTTAGCAAGTGATGTAAAAAGAGAGGTCCAGCTGAGGGCATTGTTAAGTGAGACTCCGAGAATTTCAATACTTTTGGAGATGGGAGTATTTGTGGCATTGAGGGTAATGTTCAAATCTGGCAATATCTGAGTATTAGTAAATTGTATATATTTAGTTTTACTAGCATTAAATGAGACAAGGTTGTTTTGTCCCCATTCAATGATCGTAGATAGGTCTTGATTTATGGAGATGGCTGTACTGAGCTGAGAGGTAGAGATACTAGACTTTGTAAATGGATGTCTGAGTGTGAATGTACTATGTAGTGTTGAGTCATCTGCATATGTGTGGATGGGATTGTGGGTGACAGATAAGAGATCATTAATATGAACCAGGAACAAGGTTGGCTCCAGAACTGATCTCTGCAGCATGCTGGCATAACTGAGTGGAAATTGGAATGCAGTAATCTCTGTACTATCTGGATGCCCATTTTCTGAACACCCCACTTACCAGACATTTTGGTCCTGGGATTTAACCCGCCCCGTCCCGGAGACGTGAATTCACGTCCTCACATGATGTGCACTCATATCCCGGAGACGTAAATTAACGCGGCAACATTGCATGGTCCCTAATTTGCACAATTTTCAATTTTCGCAAGTGATTTTTGGCACGTATACACGGGACACCTTCCTCTATTCCTCTACAAGATGCCAAGCAGGGACAATGCCTTACACCGTATAACCTCTTCCCCCCCCTGCACGCATTGTCTCAGCAATTCACCTGTTACCAGTGACTTGGCCAATAAAGACATTCAGGGCCAGAGTGATTCCTCAATCGATGACAATGTGGAGGACAAAGTTTACATAGCATTAGAGGAAGAAACAGTCAGAAATGATGATCAGGTAATGTGGCAAAAAAAGGTCAGGAATGGTGATGAGTTAGTGAGTGAAACAATGCTTATAATGCCTATATTACTGTTTGAAAACCAATATACTCTCGTACTACATATAAATTCGTACCAAATAAATAAATAGATATCGTTTATGAGTGGTTTGGAATAGTTATCCTCCCATAGAACTCGTTTTCTTTGCAGCCAGCCTGATAGAAAACCCTGTAAGGTTAGGAGGTACTCCTACCTGGATCGAGTATTTTAAACCTCAGGTGAGTGATTTCTCTATGAATTTTCGATGTTTCTCACCAAAAGCGGATGTTTGAGCCAAAAAAAAAAAAAAAAGGTCCAAAAATGTCGGGACTGGGGCATACCACTGCCCAGAAAACGTCGGGATGGGGGGGGGTTAATATTCCCAAAATTGTTCCTAAATCGCAAAAAAATCGAAAAAAATCTGACTTTTTTTCCCCCCCATAATTTGAACTCAGCAGCATGGCGTGGACATGCTTGCTTTTATGGTGGTCTCCTACTTGCTTCAGGCTCTCTTGCTGCTCTCCTGCCTCTTGTTAGCATGTGTGATGATGGCCCCGCCACCTGAGAAGAGGAAGAGAGTAGTTTTGACTCTGGAGAAGAGGGAGATATTGGAGAAGGTGGATGCGGGATGGTCAGCGTCATGCATCCTCCATGAATTCAACCTGGTCCAATCTACTTTGTTTGATATGAAGAGATCCCATGACAAACTCATGCAGTACATGGCTGACTTCTCATCAAAGAACAAACACAACGTGGAGAGGAAGATGATGCTTACTCTCAGGTATGCTGAAGTCGACCACTCCACGTTGATTTGGTATCAACAGCAACGTGCTGCTGGTGTGCTGGTGCGTGGCACGGAGCTGAAGGCTGCTGCTGAGAAGTTCGCAAGGCTTCACGATGCCCTAGACTTCAAGGCATCCGTGGGTTGGCTCTTCGCGTTCAAATTATGACAAGGCCTTACCAACCATAAATCTCATGGCGAAACTTTGGACGCCAATGAGGATGGAATAGAGGAGTTTCGGCACAAGGTGAAGGGCTTGATCGACAGGGAGGGCCTCACTCTCGGTCAAGTCTACAACTCTGACGAAACTGGTTTATTCTATCGCTCTTTGCCAATGAACACTCCAGCCGAGGAGATGAAGAAGCGTGTACCTGGCAGCAAGCTCTGAAAGCAACGGATATCTGCTTTGTGTTGTGCCAATGCTAACAGCATGCACCAGCTCAAGCCCATTATTGTTGGCCGTACCAAGCAGCCTCAATGTCTTTGTGGGGTGATGGATGTCCCTCCTGCCGTTTGGTACCATTCTGTGAAGGCATGGTTCACTGCCCAGATCTTCAAGGACTGGTTCCACTGCCATTTCGTCAAAGAGGTCATCAATTACCGGACTAAGACACGGGGAATATGGCATGACCAGGTAAGAGCCCTCTTAGGGGCATCATTTCAATTTTCCTTGGGGGGGGGCATAGACTACTTAGGAGACCCCCCTACTCCACCTCGCCACATGGGGGGGTCGCCAGCGACCATTTTGAAGCCACCTGCAAAGCTGTATTTAGTAAACAAATATATATACTGTATATGATTATTTGTTAAACCAATTACTTCTTGACACACACACTCGTGGATATTCTGGCACGGGCAGTATTTCTGTGTGAAGTTCAATATGTAATTTAAGTGCATGGTAAAGTATATATCATTGCATTATATGCTAATGAACGTGGATAATAAACCAAATAGCAATTATAATATTTGTATTGGTGAAAGCTTATACTAACTTCATTCTTATAGCCTAATGAAAAGATAATGAATACAAAATTGAGAATGAACAGTTGTAAACTTGTGACTGAATTAAAAACGGAAAGGTTTTAGCTTACTAGCCCCCAAAATACCATGAACCATGTAAAGTAATGAGAAAAAGTAAGCACTACACGAAGAGGTGGGAGAAATAAAATGATGGCTTTTAAATTTGGAACACCCTCAGAATTTATTTCAGAATTCATTAGAGGATATTGAAAACTAAACTACAAATATTTATTGCATTCAAAAATAAATGAACTGCAACAATGGAAAACAACTAACTAAAAAAACAAACAAGAAGCCTCGGACAAGGACTGACCAAACGATAACGACCCAGGACCGGACGAAGGACTTGGTAATGGGTACACGGAATGTAAGAGGAGCGAATTATGAGGTGAAAGAGAGAGAGATTGTCCAGGTGCTTGAGGGTGCGAAAGTGGATGTATGTGGAATAACTGAAAGAAAATGGAGAGGAGAAAGTGTGAGAGAATGGGAGTATGGATGGGGTATATGTGCAGGAGTAGGTGAGAATGAGAGGGCAAAGGAAGGAGTATGTATAGTTGTGAGTAAAAGATGGAAGAAGAGCATAAGACAGTATGGATCAGATTGTGTGGGTAAAGTTGAAAGTTGGAATACAAATGTGGGCAATTGTGTGTGTGTATGCGCCAATGCAAGATCGTGCTAGAAGAGTGAGAGAAGAGTTCTGGACAAATGTAGAAGTGTGCATGGAAAAGTTTGGAAGGAATGAGAGAGTGTTTTTGATCGGTGATATGAATGGTAAAGTTGGGAATGTGAAGGTGGATGGAATAGTTGGTGAGTGGGGTGTGCCTGCGGAGATAGATGAGAATGGGAGTGCGTTAGTGGACATTTGTGATGGGAAGGGGTTGGTGATAGCCAATACCCTCTTCAGGCATAAAATGATCCACAGGTGTACATGGCGAGTGATGAGAAGGGTGGGTGGTGAACTGAATGAATGGAAGACAATGATTGATTATGTGTGTGTGGATGAAAGGATGCGAAGATGTGTAATGGATGCAAAAGCTTATAGAGGTTGGAGGAGTGGACTTTCTGACCAATACTTGGTGGTGGCCAGAATTAGGATTCAAGTAAGATGGAGGAATGGAAGAAGGGAAAGACGAGAGGAAGGAGTAGTTGCAAGGAGAGTGGAAAGGTTACAAGAGGATGAGAAAAAGGCAAAGTATAAGAGAGAAGTGGAGGAACGATTGGGCAAATATGAATTGGAGCAGATGGGAGACGTGGAAGGTGTGTGTGGGATATTTACAGAAGAAATATGTGGAGCATGTGATGTGGTGTGTGGAAGGAAGAGAAGACGGAGGGGGGGTGCAAGGAACAGCGTGGTGGACTGAAGAGGTGAAACAGGCTGTGGCACAAAAGAAGAAAGCATACAATGAATGGATGAGAAATAGGGGCGTGGAAGAAGTTGAGAGGCGGAAGAGAGAGTTATATGTAGAAAGAAAGAGGTGAAAAGATTAGTAAGAGAGAGTAAGAAGAGAGTGGATGAGGAATTTGGAAGGAATTTGAGTGTAAAGTGGAGGGACTGTAAGAAAATGTTCTGGAAAGAGGTGAAAAGAGTAAGACTGGGTGGAAGTGAAGTTAGCAGGGGAGTGAAAGATAAAAATAGTAGATTACTAGTGGAGAAGGGAGAAAAAGTGAGCAGATGGAGAGAACACTTCAAGGAATTGTTGAACATAGAGGATGGAAGTAATGAGAGTATAAGTGGCTGGGGAATGGCTGGAAGAAGGAGGGAGGTGAGAAGATAGGAAGAAATCAGTAGGATAGAAGTTGTGGAAGCAATGAAGTTAAATCGGGGAAAGCCCCAGGAATTGATGGAGTGTATGGTGAAATGCTGAAGCATGGGGGAGAGATAGTAGTAGAATGGATGTGGAAGATGTGCAGATTGGCCTGGGAGGAAGGTAGAGTCCCTGAGGATTGGAAATCAGGTATAATTATTCCCTTGTACAAACGAAAAGGGGAAAAAGAAGTGTGTGGTAATCATAGGGGCATTTGTCTTCTTAGTATAATAGGAAAAATGTATGGTAGGATACTTATTGACAGAGTTAGAGAAAGAACAAAGAAATTAGTTGGAGAAGAACAAGGAGGCTTTAGGAAGGGAAGAGGTTGTGTAGATCAGATATTCATTCTTAGATCTTTAATGGAAAAGTTTCTAGAGAAGGTAAAGAAGTTGTATGCGGCTTTCATGGATTTGGAGAATGCATATAACAGGGTGGATAGACAAGGATTGTGGAAAGTGTTAAGAATATATGGAGTAGATGGGAAGTTGTTGAATGCCGTGAAGAGTATGTACGATGGTGCGAAGGCTGCAGTGCATGTGGATGGTGAACTAAGTGAATTTTTCTCTTTGAAAGTTGGGTTGAAACAGGGATGTGTCATGTCTCCATGGTTGTTCAATCTGTACATGGATGGGGTAATAAAAGAGGTACAAGGTAGGGTAGTGGATGTTGGAGTGGCCCTGGTGAGGGAGGATAGTGTTTGGAAACTCCCTGTACTGTTGTTTGCAGATGATACTGTGTTGTTGAGTGAAGACGAAGGGGAGCTGCAAGGCTTGGTGGATGAGCTTGGGAGAGTGTGTAAGAAACGGAATCTAAAGGTGAATGTAGGGAAGTGTAAAAGTGATGGTCTTTGAGAGAGGTGAAGTCAGTGAATGTACAGCGAGGTTGGATGGTGAGTAATTGGAAAATGTGAGTACGTTTAAGTATTTGGGTAGTGTGATGAGTAAGGATGGAGGTTTGGAGGGTGAAGTGCTTGAAAGGGTACAGCAGGGAAGAAAGGTTGCTGGTTCCTTGAAAGCAGTGATAAGAAACAGGGAAGTGAGCATGGAAGTGAAAAAGTTACTACATGACAGTATTGTGATACCAGCTCTAACGTATGGAAGTGAAGTTTGGACGTTGTTGTAGGGACAGAAGTCAGGAGTGAGAGCAGTGGAAATGAGTTATTTGAGAGTAACATGTGGAGTCACATGGAGAGACAGACTGACAAATGAGGAAGTGACGGAGCGTTGTGGTGTGGATGTGATAGGAAGCATTAGGAGAAACACACTGAGGTGGTTTGGCCATGTGGAGAGAATGGAGAGTGAGAGACTGACGAGGAGAATGTATGTGAGTGAGGTGGGGGGGAGAGGGGGGAGGAGGCCAAGGATGAGATGGAGGGATGGAGTGGAGAGGTATATGAGGGAGGGGGTTGTGAGCTGGGAGCAGGGTAGTGAAATGGAGGGGAATAGGGAGACATGGAGGCGATTTCATTGTGGCCACTCCTTATGGGATTAAGGCGCCTGGCAATAGATAGGTAGATAGAACTTTGTTCATATGTACTTTACCAGCTCTTACAGAATGAACTCCCCACGCTGTCTGCTGTCTGACTGGCCGGCCATTGGTGTGTGGCGCCTATCGTGGACAGACCACGATACCAAGATATAAAGAAAACGTTCGAACTTTTAATTCCGACGTCGAACCACAAAATAAAATAAAACCGTGGTTTCGTGTATAGTTCTATTTTTTTCTTTTTTTTTTATAAAGCATACATGTCACTTCAGTGTTTGTGACTTAGATTTTGTCATATAGATTTTCTAAAAAAAAAAAAAAAGGCTTACTTGGTTCTGATTCCACCCTGCCGCCCCCCCTACTGTCCCAGTTTTCCTCATGGTCCCATGGTAGCTCACCGCCCGTCTGGATCTTTCCACGTCCCACTTTGGGAACCACTGATCTAAATGAACTCTTAAGACTCCTACCTACAGATACACCTGATAAAAAGTATTGGTGCACGTTTGGCCCGAGTCAATTTGACGCCAAGGACGATGGAATATAGAAATGTTTGATGATTTTTCCCCCTTGATGTCAAACATGCTTACATAAGTATGTCATAGATAGGTCTCTAATGACAATTTATGGCTGATATTGTTACTGGATGCATAATCAGATGATAATCAATTAATTTTCCAAGTACTGCACAAGCTATATTGATCATTTCAGAAATCATCGTACCCCTCCTGAGTGATTTTTTTTTTTTTTGCCGTGTGTACGTACATCCTAAGATGAAGAAAAATTTTTAATGATGGCTAGAATACAATAAATAATGCAGCTCAATACTGAAGTTAACTGAACAGGGGGCTAGGAACATATTTACATTGATATCCTTTAATATATCTAGTAAATTATTGTGATTATTACACACACACACACACACACACACACACACACACGATATATTTCACTGAAAACGTATTGAGGCTAAATACAAATTATTTTTAATTACACGATGTTAACCTTATATCTTTTTCATTAACTATAGTTGATTGGGAGGCCCCCTCAGAAAGCTTGGGGGGGGCGAACGCCCCTTGCTGCTCCCCCCAAATGACGCCCCTGGGCCCTCCTTCTCTTGGATAATGCACCTGCCCACCCGTGCAACAAGGACTTGGTGGCTGAGAATGGGCTCATTAGGTGCATGTTTATGCCACCTAATACGACTGGTCTCATCCAACCAATGGACTAAGGAGTGATCGTGACAACAAAGAGGCTGTACCGAAGGAAGTTTTTGGATGAGGCGATGGTTGTTGTCGAGGACGAGGACGAGCACAGGGAAGGACAGGACACACGAGGCCAGCAGACTTTGGAAAACATTTGGCACTACAACGTCAAGTCTGCAATCCACAACTGGGCCAGTGGATGGAAAGAAGTCCCTGTCAAGACTCTAGAAAATAGTTGGTCTCGTCTGCATCTCAGAACGTATATGGAGCACGATTTCCTAGGTTTTGACATGGACGATTTCCATGCACATATACATGCGCATGGTGATGATGTTGATGTGGCCAAAGTGCATGAATGGTTGGATGACGACGAGGGCGATCCTGGGTATCAGACCATGTCTGATATCGAGATTGCATCTTCAGTTGCAGGTGTCAGTACCCAACTTGAAGATTCCAACGAGGACGGCAACAATGAAATGGACATCTCTCAGCGTGACACTGCTCCAACCATCCCCAAGCTGAGTGCACTCCAGGAACACGTAGAGTTCGTTCTCGACTACCTTGAACACCCGGACTGCGATAGGGAGATGGGGCCCTAGGGACTTGTGGAGGAAGTGTGCGCTTTCAGGCAGCGCATCATTAATCACCAAAATCGTCATTCCTTGTGTCAGTCAACCATTGACAGCTTTTTCAGACCCATGACCCCCGCTGTGCCCAGCCCTGGCTCCACACCATTGCCTCCCCAAGACAGGCCCTCATCCTCCAAGCCACAGCCCAGCACATCAGGCATGGTGGAGTTGCCACTGGATGATGTGAGTTTGCGCCTCTCTTCAGAGTCATCTGCAGTGGGTAGTCCATCACCACGTCCCAGCAAAACACCCCTAGGCCACCTGCATCAACTACTCTCAGATTCTGACAATGAATAAACAGCAAGAACTTGCAAGCAACTAGACCACACGGGAATTTACAGTGTTGTGCAGTGAAAAAAAAAAAAAAATGTGTGCAGCATTAAGAAATTATAATTCTGATTGCAAAGACTTAAGTGCAGAGTGCAACACTGATTTTATTGACGTTCAATGTAGTGCAAATTAGACTAGAGTGTGTAGTGTTAAGAAAATGGATTTATGAGTGCAAAGACTTAAGTGCAGAATGCAACACTTATTTCATTAAGGCACAATAGAGCGCAAATTAGACTAGAGTGTGTAGTGTTAAGAAAATAGCTTTATGAATGCAAATGACTAAGTTCAGTGCAAGACTTCATGTACAGCGTACTACAGGTGCTTCAGGTACTCCTTTTTACTGTCAGAGTCTGAGAGGAGGTGGGGGATTTGTTGTAAGGACCCAGAGTGTTTCATACTGTACTGTATTTTCCATAGTTACCTCTCAAACCTCATTTCACTCTTTTATGTCCCTTAACCCTTTAAACGCGGATCGTCGCATTTGCGACACTCGGTGAAAAGGACATAACGGCGGAGCGTCGTGTTTGCAATTCTAGTAAATTTTGAATAACCGTGGGCAAGCAGGCTCCAGCTGGTATTGTCTATCAGTATCACCACCCTTTAGCTACAATTAGCATACTTTACCTTTGTACTACTGACCTCCGTTGTTGCCAAGTATCGCGTTTTTCCCCCCTCCCCCCCCACCACGGCCCAGCCAGCCTGGCTGTGATACATGGCAGTGCTCTGACTGCTCAGAACTGTAAATCTGCGCTCTCCTCTCACAAGCAGTTTATGCTAATAGGAAATGCTTGTTTCCCCAGTTGTAACACTAGCTTTTTTTTTGCACGGTTTGCCCCTGTTTAGCGTCAGTTTACCGCAGGCTTTCAAAGTGACATTATGGCGAGTTCTAGCTCTTCCGAGTCAGTGCAATCGGCCGACAGGAACGAGAATAAAGTGACGGGCGTAAGGCAGAATAAAAAGCGCTGTGACAGAATGAGGCTGTGGTAGAGGGGAAACTGGGTTGCTGGAGGTGTGAAAGTGAAGATTTGGTTACCCAACTCTGCAAGTCTCCACAAGTCCTTGGGTAGTCCACGAAGGCTCAACACCTGTCTCTGGAGAAAGCTGAATGTAAGTATTATCTGCCATACCAAGTATAATGTTCTAGGGTTAATCTCTGATTTTTGGCTAATATTTTCCTACAGGGACTCAGACCGTGATACAACCCCGCCACTCGGGGGAGGTCGACTGTTCACGGCCGTATTTAAGGGGTTAATGATGTGAATAGGGTCTTAGGTGCTATGCATGTCGAGTAGGGAGGTGTTTTTCTGAGTTAGGCTAAGTTAGGGTCCATAAGTAGCCTAACCAGTCCAGGAGCCAGGGACTTGTTGTAAGTACCCAGAATGTTTAACCTGAGGTGTCCCGTCGACGTATGACTACGTTGCAACATTATGCAGCTGCCAGTCCTGTCGACGTACTGGTACGTCGCACAATTGCAAGGTTCATAATTTGCACAATTTTCAAATCTTGCGCTTGATTTTTGGTACATAGGGTTGCGTGACCTTCCCCTACCTGCCACCAGGTGGGAACACTTGGCAACCCTGCGCAACCCGCACTCACCCTCGGCTCGGTCACTCACCTGTTAGCAGTGACCCAGGTCAGACATGGCGCACAGAGGTCTCTCAGAGGAGGAATTCAAGCCGGCCTGGACATCTTCACAGACGACAGTGATTCACCCATCGATGACGAGGTGGTGGACAAGGATTATGTCCAACCAGAGGAGGAGGAAAGTAGCAGCAGTGATGAGGAGGTCCCGTCCCCCAGGAAGCGGCGCTACGTGATCTATCATGCCGCTAGAGAGGGCCAGCCTGCACCAAAACATCATGCAACAACCTCTCGGCAGCCCCCACATGATGTGGAGCCCGAATTTGAGGACGAGGACAAGGACGGAGCCGTGGGACGTGCTGCCATGTGGTATGGCCGCGAGATTATCACACATCACGCCCTCGAGCGCACAGCATGTCGTACTAGCAGGTATGGGCCTAGTGTTTTGTTTGTGGAGGGCGGAAGTGGCGTGGAGGGAGTGGGGAGTGAAATGGAAAGTGTAGGGGTGAGCACTGAAAGTGAGAGTGACAAGAGTGAGTCATCACTCTCCTGTGGTTGTGTGAGGCGGCGGAGCTTATCACGTGGGGCAGTGAGGGTGTGTGATGAATCACATGGTGTGGTGATGGAGTAGGAGGTGAGGAGGAGCCATTTCCCAGCATGTCTTATCCATCCATCCATCATCCAATGCTACATTGCCCCATGAGGATCATAGGAGCCCGGGGCTAGGCAGTTGGTCCCAACATTTAAGATGAGAGTGATGCTCCCCAATATTCCCAGACTTCCTCCCCACACCCCCTGATGTTCCCCAAGGCCGTAAGGGTAAGGGAAAATGGAAGGGTAAAGGCCAAGGGAAGAGGAGTGCAAGTGGGGAAGCCCTCTGCACTGGTCCTCCCCAACCTCCCCCACTAGCATGTCCTCCCCACTCCGACGAAGGCGAAGACGGGAACAGTGGGGGCGAGGGTTATGTGAGTTGGAACTGGGAAGATGGCAGTGATCTTTCTCCCATCATGCACCCCTTCACTGAGTAGGGGCGCGCTGGCTGCATGGCTCCAGGAATTCACCGTTGTTCCACCAGGTTAGGTTTTTTCCACCTGTTCTTCAGTTAGGGTTTTGTGGAGCAGATACTGGAACAAACAAACCATTTTGCTAGCAGCCAGCGCTGTGAGAGTGAAAGTCTGGGCACAAGGACAGGCATTCCATCATTTATGATTACCCTCTCTCCCTTGCAGCAATGTTTTTTTATTTTTTGCTCTGGTACTTTTGATGGGTATTGTATGTAAAAACAGAATTCCGGCATACTGGACAAGGGACCCTATCATGCAGATACCAATATTTGGCAAAATCATGAGCGATAATCGGTTTTAGCAAATTGTAAGCAACCTCCACTTTTACGATGCTGATGATCCTGCCAATGCAAAAAGCCCTGATAAGATGAGGTGAATTAGGTTGGTTTTTGATCACCTACAGCAAACATTCTGTTCCTCACTTTATCCCTATAAAGACCTTGTCATAGACGAGAGTCTCGTGTTGCGGAGAGACAATATTTCCTTTTGGCAGTACATACCCAGCAAAAGGCACCGTTTTGAGTTCAAGATCTTTGTTATGTGTGACTGTAGGGCTGGTTATGTGCAAGACATAGTCTTGTACACCAGTGCACAGACATAATAGAGTATCAGAGTATTGGAGTGTCTGGAGCAGTGGTAAAGACAATGATTGAAGACTACCTTCATCATGGTCTCGTCCTTTACCTGGATAACTAGTACACTAGGCCTCTTCTCGCTCGTTATCTACACCTGCATGACATGGGACTCTGTGATACCATCAAGGTGAATCAGCGTCGCATGGTCAAGGTGGGGCGGAAACTAGAAAAAAATGAGGTGGTCTTCTTCCAGGCTAACAATATCCTAGCTACAGCATGGAACCACAATAGAGAAGTAAGCCTCTTGTCCACGGTTCACCAACCATTGATGCACTGTACAAAGTCCATGGATAACTGCAGCGAGAGGAGGTGCCACATCTGGAAACCTGAGTGTGTGCTTGATTATAACATCAACATGCGCCTGGTGGACCAGTCAGACTCCATGATATCCACTGGCGAGCGTGCCAGGACCACAATGAAGTGGTACAAGATGCTCTTCTTTCACCTGCTAGATATAACTGCCCTCAATTGCCACCAACTGCATGCCATGACAACAGGAGTGCAGGAAACCTTTGAAGGGTTTGTGAGGGAGCTTGCACGTGAGATTTTTGCCAGGTATGCGGTCGAGAGGCCCCAACAACACACACGCACTGCCCCTACTGCCCAAACTCCCTTGAGAATATCCGCCCGCCATTTCCCCACTCCTATACCTCGCCAGCTAAATAGACCTAGGCCCCAGCGCAGGTGTCATGTGTGTAGTAATTCCCGTGTGAGACTCACCACTCAGAGAAAAGACACCCGCTATGAGTGCGTTGAGTGTAACGTGGGTCTCTGCATTCACCCTTGTTTCAGTGAGTATCACACCTTGATGCAGTTCTGATATGGTGTGAATGCAATATGACGCTCATACTCAAGAAGAAATGCAACATACAGACGCTCAGTGTAATTATAAGGCCCATAAATATGTAAATAGTAGTATAAAAGTGGAAACAGGTGTAATGTAAGTGGAAAATTATGTAAGTGTATAAATATATTCTAAGTTGAAACATTCCTAATAAGTGTATATAGATGCAATATTCTGACGCTCAGTGGAATAAATAAGGCCCGTAAATATGTAAATAGTAGTATAAAAGTGGAAACGGGTGTAATATAAGTGGAGAATTATGAAAGTGCATAAATATATTCTAAGTCAAATCATTCCTAGCGAGGGTATATTGATGCGATATTCTGATGCTCAGTGGAATAAATAAGGCCCGTAAATATGTAAATAGTAGTATAAAAGTGGAAGAGGGTGTAATGTAAGTGGGGAAGTATATTGGGAGTGAAGAAATAAAGTATAAATTGAAACACGAGTGGTAGCGAGTCTGCTTGCTACGTGAATATGCGCTAGCATTTCGCTAAATACCCTCATAAGGAATGTAAATAAGTGAAAACATTTACATTGGTTGAAAAAAGGTTCTATGTTATAAAAACAATACTATGAAAGTAAAAAAAAAAATAATAATGTATATTGAGAGAAGAGTCATAGTGAGTGCGCTGAGTAAGCAGATGTGCGCAACAATTATGCTAAATATCATCGTAATGAATGAAAAATGATGAAAACATTTGCATACAGTAAAAAATGGTAAAATGTCACTGAAAGAGTATTATGCAAGTAGAAAAAATTATATGTTTACTGAAATAAGAAATTTTGCAACTAGCGTGTGACCAAAAAGACCAAACTCGTTATGCTTGCGTGGTGAAACAATGCTTATTTTTCCTATATGTATCATTGAAAACCATTATATTGTTGTTGTGATTGTTTATTAGTTCAAAATCAATAAATGTAGATGTGTTCTTTGTTGTTTCTCCCAAAATTACCTACCATAGAAAACGTGAGAGCCTCAAATGTCAGTGACAGAATACATACCTGACATGGGGTGCCTCACTTATGGACCCCTTTCTTGGTGATTTTCCTTTGTTTCTCAACAAAAGCGGAGGTATTAGTCAAAAAATAAAAAAATCCAAAATTGCTCAGGATTGGGGGGTATCTGAGGTGGGAAATCGGTCGGGACGTGACGGGTTAATATTGTATATACTCACCTCTAAAACCTCATTCTCTGGTTCTTTTGCATTTGTTTCAGGCTTTTATATCCCTTATTGGTGTGAATTGGGTCTTAAATAGGTGCTATGCATGTCCAGTAGGGAGTTGTATAGGTGTTTTTCTGAGTCAGGGTAGGTTAGGGTCCAAATGTACAAGTCGAGGAAGCTAGGGCCCACTATCTGGACGGGACCACTTTCCGGACATGCCTTTGGTTCTATTACATCGGATAGTGGAGGGATTACTGTATACGTCAACTACTTTTACTCTTATTTTCCTGTCACTGAAATATGAAGAAATCAAAGGAACAAAAGATGTTAGTCCATAGCAAGGGAGTTTGGACAGGAGGGAACGGTGCCATAGTCTATTGAAAGCTTTAGAAATATCAAGGGCTACTGCATGAGTTTCTCCATGTAGGTCAATTGATTGATGGTTGGTATGAGTTAGGTGATTGAGTATGTCAATGGTGGAACTTTTGTGGCAAAAACCATATAGTCTATCACTTTAACCCACCCCGTCCCGACGACGTATGGGTACGTCACCACGATTTGCATTTGCCAGTCCCGGCGACGTACCAGTACGTCGTGCAATTGCAATGTGCATAATTTTGACAATTTTCAAATTTCGCGCTTGATTTGCGGTATGTACCCTCGCCTGACCTTCCCCTACCTGCCACCAGGCGGGGACACTCAGCGACCCCGCGCGACCCGCGCCAGCCCGCCACTCGTACACTCACCTGGTAGCCACGGTCCTGCTCAGACATGGCTAAGAGAGGTCTCTCAGAGAGCGAAATTCAAGTCGCCCTGGACACCTTTACCGGCGACAGTGATTCCCCACTGGATGACGAGGAGATGGACAAAGATTATGTGCAGCCAGAGGAGGAAGAAACCACCAGCAGTGACGAGGAAGTTCCGTCACCAAGGAAGCGGGAGTACAAGACTCACCGTGCTGCTAGAGAGGGGCAGGAGGCAAAGAAGGCACGTGGTATGTCATATCCCTATCCTCAGCGTGCCTTGGAAGCCGAATTCGAGGTCGAGGACGAGGACGAGGACGGAGACGTGGGACGTGCTGCCACGTGGTATGGACGGGAGGTGATTACGCATCATGGACCAGAGCGCACACCACATCGTCTAAGCAGGTATGGGCCTAGCATTCTGTATGGGGCGGTAGGAAGTGAAGTGGAGGGAGTGGGGAGTGAAATGGACATTCCTGGGATTAGGGAAAGTGAGAGTGAGGTGGGTGAGTCATTGCTCTCCCTACGCAGTGTGAGGCGGCAGAGTGGATCACGTGGGCCAGTGCGGGTGAGTTCCTTATCACGTGGGGTTGTGAGGGAGGGGGAAGGTGGGGAGGAACCACTCCAAAGCACGTCTTATGCTCCCCAATATCCCCTAACACGTGGCCGAGCAAGGTTGCGTGAGAGAGCACGTGGTGTGGTAATGGAGGGGGAAGGTGGGGAGGAACCACTCCCCAGCACGTCTTCTGCTCCCCAATATCAAACTATTTCATCCCCACAGCCCCCTAATGTTCCTCAAGGCCGTAAGGGTAAGGGAAAGGGAAAGGGTAAAGGCAGAGGGAAGAGGAGTGACAGTGGGGAAGCCCTCTGTACTCCTTCTCCCCAACCTCCCCAAGCAGGATCTCCTCCCCACCCAGACGAAGGCGGTGATGGGGACGAGGGATTTGTGTCATGGGATTGGGAGGATGGGAGTGATTTTTCTCCCCTCATTCACCCCTTCACTGAGCAGGGGCGATCTGGCTGCATTGCACCAGGTATTCACTGTAATTCAAGCAGGTTGGATTTTTTCCACCTGTTTTTCAGTGAGGCCTTCGTTGATCAGATCGTGCTTCAAACAAACCTGTTTGCAAGCGGCCAGCGGCTAGAAAGTGAAAGATTGGGAACAAGGAGTAGGCATTCAATGATTTATGATTACCCTGTCTCCATTCCAGAAATGTTCTTATTTTTTGCCCTTGTCCTTTTGATGGGTATAATAAGAAAAAATAGAATTCCTGCTTACTGGGCTACGGACCCTGTTATGTTTACCCCCATATTTGGTCATGTGATGAGCCGTAATCGGTTTCAACAAATTCTAAGTCGCCTCCATTTTTATGATGCTAATGACCCTGCAAATGCAAGCAACACGGACAAAATGAGGCGAATTAGGCTGGTCTTTGATCACCTCAGGCAAACCTTTCAATCCTCATTCTATCCCTATAGAGATCTCGTCATAGACGAGAGTCTCGTGTTGTGGAGAGGCAATATTTCATTCAGACAGTATATACCCAGCAAAAGGCACCGTTTTGGGTTCAAGATCTTTGTTATGTGTGACTGTAGGACTGGATACGTGCAAGACATAGTCTTGTACACCGGTGCACAGACAGACATAATAGAAGATCGAAGTATAGGACTTTCTGGAGCAGTGGTAAAGACGATGATACAAGACTACCTTCATCGTGGTCACGTTCTCTATCTCGACAACTGGTACACTAGCCCTCTTCTCGCTCGTTATCTTCACAGACATGAAACGGGAGTCTGTGGAACCGTAAAGGTGAACCGGCGTCACATGGTCAAGGTAGGGCGGAAACTTGCAAGGAGTGAGGTTGTCTTCTTCAAAGCAAACAACATCCTTGCAACAATGTGGAACCACAACAGAGAAGTAAGCCTCTTGTCCACGGTTCACTGCCCCTTGATGCACCGTACTGATTCTGTTGATTACCATAGCGAGAGCAGGCGTCGTGTTTGGAAACCTGAATGTGTCATGGACTATAATATAAACATGCGCCTCATGGACCAGTCAGACTCCATGATATCGACGGTAGAGTGTGCCAGGACCACGATGAAGTGGTATAAGAAACTGTTCTTTCACTTGCTAGATATCACTGCTCTGAATTGCCACCACCTTCACGCCATGACCACAGGAGTTCAGGAAACCTTTGAAGGGTTTGTGAGGGAGCTCACACGAGAAATCTTTGCAAAATATGCGGTTGAAAGGCCCCAACAGCGCCCCCGCACTGCCCCTATTACCCACACTCCCCAGAGAATATCCGCCCGCCATTTCCCCACTCCTATCCCGCCCCAGCCCAACAGACCTAGGCCCCAGCGCAGGTGTCACGTGTGCAGTCATTCCCAGGTGAGACTCACGACACAGAGGAAGGACACCCGCTATGAGTGCGTGCAGTGTGACGTGGGTCTGTGTATTCACCCATGTTTTAGTGAATACCACACGTTGCTGCAATTTTAGCATGGTGTGATTGCGAAAGGACGCAGAAATTATGATGTAAATGCGACAGACAGACGCTCTGTGAAAATATCAGTCATGTGGATCGCCAAATATTAGTATAAAGTGCCTACGGGTAGAACATAAGTGCAAACATTGGGTGTAAGTATATAAATCTGCCCTAAGTTGAAACTTACATAGAGAGGGTTGTTTGATGCGATATTCTGTCGCTCAGTGCAATAAATACGGCCCCTTATTATAAATTTTCTATTATGTGACATTCTTACGGGTATAATATAAGTTCAAATTATTGTATATGATGATGTATTTCCTAAGTCAAATATTCATAGCGTGTCTATAAAGATAAGATTTCCTGACGCTTAGTCGAATGAATAAGGCACGTATTAGTCAAAATAAAAGTCAGCAAGTGATAAAGTGAATAATTAGTATATAAGTGTGTGAGTGAATTAGTATATAAGTGTGTGAGTATTATGTATGACGTAACATTCCTTGCGAGGGTATTTTCAGGCGATATTCTCACGCTCACTTGAATAACTAATGGCAGTAAGTATGTACAGTGCATTGGAGGGGTGTAAACGTGTGTAATGTAAGTGGGAAAATATAATTGGAGTGAATAAATAAAGTAGATGATGAAACACGAGTGTTTGAGATCGTGGTTGCTACGTGAATAGGCGCTAGCATATCGCTAAATGCCCTCGTAATGAATGAAAATAATTGAAAACCTTCACAGTGGTGGGGGAAAGGTTCTATGTAAATGGAAAAATAATTGGAAAGTGATAAAACAATTTGGTATGTTGAAATCCGAGTCATAGCGAGTGCGCTTACTAAGCTGATGTGCGCTAAACTTATGCTGCATGTCATCAAAATGAATGAAAACATCTGAAATCACTTACAAACAGTTGTAATTGGTAAACTGTCATTGAAACAGAAGTATACAAGTAGAAAAAATGATCGGTAGACTCATAACAGAAAATTAGCAGATAGCATGATACGACTCGGACCTAACTCGTTATGCTTGCGCGATGGTACAATGCTTATTTTTCCTATATATATGTGTCTGAAATACATTATATTGTTACTGTTATTGTTTATTAGTACAAATTCAATAAATGTAGAGGTGTTGTGTGTTGTTTGTCCCATTACTCCTTACCATAGAAAACGTTTACGCATATCCAGCCCATTACAGAATACGATACCTGCGGGGGGAAACCGCACCTGTATAGACCACTTATAGACCGCAGAGACCACTTTCTTCAAGATTTTCCATAGTTTCTCGACCTAAGCGGAAGTTTCATAAGAAAAAAAAATTTTCCAAAAAGGCTCGGGACTGGGGGATGTCATAGGTGCGGAAAGGCTCGGGACGTGACGGGTTAAGTTGTTGGATTCAAGATGCTTAACAATGTGCTTATTAATTAAAGTTTCAAATACCTTATCAAGAGCAGATATGACTGCTATTGGACACTAATCAGAGGGGTCAGAGGAACTTCCTCTCTTCGGAATTGGGTGGATATTGGCTTCATTCCATGATTTTGGGAATGAAGAAGTACATATGCATAGTCTGAATAAATTAGCTAGAACAGAGGCATGTTTAGGGGAATACTTTTTCAAAACAATTGGTGGAATTCCATCTGGAACTGGAGCTTTGTTTGTAGGTAAATTGTCTAGGATGGATTTTATGTATCTTGTCTGAATTTTAAGTGGAACAATTTCGGGAGAGTCAAGTTCAAGTACTGGGACGTTCTTGCTGGCATCGTCTATGGTAGAATTTTGGCAAATGTACTGGCAAAAAATATCTGCTTTCACACGTGGGTCATTCGTAAGGTTGCCATCTGAAGATTGTAGTAGGGGAATGGATGATGACTTGTTAACCTGCTGCGTACCGGGCCACTCCCAGCCCTTTAGTGTCACCCCCGTGCCAACCAATTTTTGATTTTTGATTTTTGGCTAAAATGATAGATTGTGATGTGAAAAAAATGAATATGATCATAAAAAAACTCACCGGAGGCTTGAAGTGCGTTTTTTGTAGTCTCTCTGGCCGTGCACAGGTGTGAGCAGGCAGGGAATCCCCAGCGACAGTGAGAGAAAACACGTTTTCTATGCAAGGTAAACTCAGGTATTCTCGCCAACGTGACTCAGGGAAGGTATACGAATGGTCTTAACACTTTTCTGTCCACTTCTCACCCACACACACAAAAAATCTTATTTCATAAAGAAATTGTGTTTTTTGGGGGAAATAATGACTTATGCAACACTATATGTACCGGTATCGCTGTGAATATATTGTCTTGCAGTTACGAGAAACTATGCCTAACTTGACTTCACAATGTACAGCCCTTTCACTTACAGTAAATTATTTACAACATGCCACATTACCAGAGTATTCTTCATCCTCTCACTTTGAATATATCGTCTAACACTTATGAGAACATATGTAAAACTTTACTCCACAAAGTTCAGTCCATACACTTACGAGAAAATATTTACATGTCATCACTGTAAGCAGTACTTATAATAACACTTCCTGAGCGTCTTTTTTCGTATTTATAACACTTTTTGAGCGTCTTTTTATTGCTCGTCAATACCACACTATTGTTTCTCAATAGTTAGCGAGAGTGTGGTACTCCTCGAAGCATGAGTATACGCACAGTCCTACATCACACTCGGCACACATATACCTTGAGTCCCTCCTCTGAGTACGTGGCCTTACGCTGCTGTTTGCACACACTTGACACCTCCGCTGGGGATTCTGATGTGCTGCACTTGGAGGGACGATCCTGGGGAAGTGTCTAGAGGTGAGGCGCAGAGGTGTGGCAGCAGTGTGGTGGTGGCAAGCAGCACTTCTATCTTCCCCATATTCCCCCACTATCTCCCGCACCAGCCTGCAAACATAGCCCTCGAATGTCTCTTGGATGCCTGTGGTCTGTGCGTGGAGATAGTGAACGTTGAGGACGGTGATGTCAAGGAGATGGAAGAATAACTTTTTATACTACTTCATCGTGGGCCTGGCACAGTCAACGCTAAAAATGATGGCGTCTGATTCATCCATCTGTCGCATATTCACGTTGTACGCCAAGACAGGTTCTGGTTTTCAGATGTGCTGCCGCCCTTCTGCCCTGTAATCTATACAGTCTGTGCAGTGTATAAGAGGCCGATGAACAGACAAGAGGAGGAATACTTCGTAGTTGTGGTGCCATGCTGTTGCGAGGATATTATGTGATTTGTAAAAAACAACCTCATTTTTCTGAAGCTTCCTCCCCACCTTCATCATGTGCCGAAGGTTCTTCTTTAGTGCCGCACAGACCAGTTTCGTGCAGGTGAAGGTACCTGGTGAGAAGGGAGCTTGTGTACCAATTATTAAGGTATAAGACGTGCCCTAAATGAAGGTATTCCACGATCATCAATTTTACCACAGCACCTGAGAGTCCCAAACATCTATCTTCTGTGATGTCCGTCTAAACACCTGTGTACAGGACTATGTCCTGCACATACCCAGTCTTACAGTCGCACATCACGAAGATTTTGAAGCCAAACCTGTGTTATTTGCTGGGGATATACTGACGAAAAGCAATATTACCTCTCCATAGCACTAGACTCTCGTCTATGATGAGGTCTCGGTATGGAGAGAAGAAGGTACGGAATTTCTCTCGAAAATGATCAAAAACTAGATGTATCCTCCTCATCCTGTCTGTGTTATTTGCGTTAGCAGGGTCAAGGGTGTCAAAAAAATGAAGACGGCTCAGGATGTACTGAAAATGATTCCTTTCCATCACCTTACCAAAAAATTGTGTCACCATTACTGGATCCACAGTCCAATACAAGGGAAGCTGATTTTTTTTCAATATCCCCATCAAAAGCACAAGTGCTAGGAACACATACATTTCACCCAGGGTCACGTCAGGTTCAAACAATCGGCTGTGTCGTGCCTGTGTTGTTCTACCCCATGTTCAGATGCAGCAAAGGCATTGGTCAGGGCCACAATCTTTAAAACAAACTCCACAGGAAAGTAGTTCCTGAAAAAGTCAAACCTACTGGAGGTATGGTGAAGTTCAGGGACACTACACCCTGCCTCATTTTCGTGGGTGAACGGGTGAATGTGGGGGACAAAGTCACTACCATCCTCCAACTTCCAAGTCGTTTCCTCCTCATCATCATCATCGCCTCCGTATTCCTCAGGCTATGGGGAAGCATGGGGAAGTGTGGGGAATGGGGAAGAGTTTCACGTGAGGTGCTGGGTGTGGGGAAGGCGGGAAGACTTTGTCCTGAGGTGCTGAGCTGAGATGGGTCACGGGGAGGCAAGGGAGAGCATGAGCGAGATGAGTCACTCTCCCCCAACAATGGAACTTTCCCAAATCTTCCACGCTTCCTCCTCACACTTTCCTCCCCAAGTGGTGAAATTCTTTGCCTCCCCAACCACCCCTTAACTGCAGGACTACCTTCCTCCTCCCTTTCCTCCTCATTGTCGTGATGTGAAAGGCGACGACGTGCAGGTGGCCTCTTACCACATGTTGCCCTAGTGTAGCCCACATGCCTGGATTTTCTAGGTGAGGGAATTCCATCATCGCTACTACTTTCCTCCTCAGGCTGGATGTAGTCCTTATCCTGCATGTTGTCATCCTCCAGATCACTTTCCCCAGTGTAGGAAACCCTCAGGAGGTTCTGAATCTCCTCGTCAGAGAGACCGCAGCGAGAAATCACTGCACTGTGTGACTGACACAAGCAGAGTGAGGCAGAGCGAGCATGAGGCAGAAGCATGTGGGTGTATGGGTCAGGCCTCCTGAGGGCAGATAGAGGAAGGGTTACCCTACAAGCACACCAATTTTTGCGCACCTAGCTTGAAAATTGCCGTCACAATGAATTTTTGAAATCGAGACCGTTTTAAAACGGCACTGGCACGGGGGAGGTTAAAGTTATTATTGAAAGAATTAAGAGTTGACCAAAATATTCTATTGTCATTAGGGTTGTTAAGTAGTTTTGATGCTTGCTTTTGAAGAAAGTTAGAATTAGCTAGATTTATTACAGCTTTTGCATGAAATCTAGCAATTTTAAATTGAGAGAGTGATTCAGATGGTCTTGATTTTAAGTAAGAGTTATATGCTAAAGACTTTTGGGCTGTTGCTCTGGCACAGTTGCCATCAAACCATTTTGGAAAGTTCAATCTTTTAGTGAACTGTTGACTTGGTATGAATAAATCCATACTAGCTAGTATTAAGTCTCAAATGTGGGACTGGGTAGAACTGCGATCACTAGAAAAGAAAGACGGCCATGGAATGTCAGCAAGAGAATTTCTAAATCCATCCCAGTCTGCCCTATCAAAGTGCCATCGGGTCATCCTGACAGGTTCAGAACGGGGAGGTGTGTGGGGGTTAAAAAATGAGGTTTTGATGAGATTGTTATCAGAGGATCCAAGTGGTGACAGTACTAGTACCTTGTATTGATCTGGATTATTTGTCATGTAACTAAGAATAATTAGTTACATTCACCCTGTATATATCATGATGTAATCTAACTGTATTTAGCATTGTAATTAAATAATAGTTTGCACCTCCACAATTCTATGAGGAACTAGAGGCTTGCCATGTTGACTCTTCTAGATCTCGTCGAGTTAGTACGTTGTAAATACGCACCTCAGGGACGCTTGGCAGCCCAGGCAACCAACCTAAAGATCAGGCTCGTCATCATCTGCTGTCCAGCTCCTTCTAGCTAAGGAACCTTTACGAATTGACCAATTCAATGGAGAATTAGCTAGAAGTTAGGAGAAAAATATTTAGGTGAGTTAGAGTATCAGTTACAGTACACCTAACCCTCCTAAGAGACATGTGAATTTCTATCTATCTATCTATTGCCAGATGCCTCAATCCCGTTTGGGGTGGCCACAAACAAATCGCCTCCAAGTCGCCCTGTCCCCCGCCATTTCACTCCCCTGCTCCCAACTCACACCCTCCTCTCTCATATACCTCTCCACCCCATCTCTCCATCTCATCCTCGGCCTCCCCCTCCCTCTTTCCCCCTCCACCTCACTCACATACACTCTCTTCGTCAGTCTTTGACCCTCCATCCTCTCCACATGGCCAAACCACCTCAGTGTGTTCCTCATAACGCTTCCTATCACATCCACATCAACACCACAACGCTCCTTTATATCCTTATTCGTCAGCCTGTCTCTTCATGTGACTCCACAGGCTTCTCTTAAATAACTCATTTCCACGGCTCTCACTCTTGACTTGTGTCCTTCCAACAACGTCCAAGCTTCACTTCCGTACGTTATAGTTGGTATCACAATACTGTCATGTAGTAACTTTTTCTCTTCCATGCTCACTTCCCTGTTTCTTATCACTGCTTTCAAAGAACCAGCAACCTTTCTTCCCTGCTGTACCCTTTCAAGCACTTCACCCTCCAAACCTCCATCCTTACTCATCACACTACCCAAGTACTTAAACGTACTCACATTTTCCAATTGCTCACCATCCAACCTCGCTGTACATTCACTGACTTCACCTCTCTCAAAGACCATCACTTTACTCTTCCCTACATTCACCTTTAGATTCCGTTTCTTACACACTCTCTCAAACTCATCCACCAAGCCTTGCAGCTCCCCTTCGTCTTCACTCAACAACCCCGTATCATCTGCAAACAACAGTACAGGGAGTTTCCAAACACTATCCTCTCTCGCCAGGGCCACTCCAACATCCACTACCCTACCTTGTACCTCTTTTATTACCCCATCCATGTACAGATTGAACAACCATGGAGACATGACACATCCCTGTTTCAACCCAACTTTCAAAGAGAAAAATTCACTTAGTTCACCATCCACACGCACTGCAGCCTTCGCACCATCGTACATACTCTTCACAGCATTCAACAACTTCCCATCTATTCCATATATTCTTAACACTTTCCACAATCCTAGTCTATCCACCCTGTCATATGCTTTCTCCAAATCCGTGAAAGCTGCATACAACTTCTTTCCCTTCTCTAGAAACTTTTCCACTAAAGATCTGAGAATGAATATCTGATCTACACAACCTCTTCCCTTCCTAAAGCCTCCCTGTTCTTCTCCAACTAATTTCTCTGTTCTTTCTCTAACTCTGTCAATAAGTATCCTACCATATACTTTTCCTATTATACTAAGAAGACAAATGCCCCTATGATTACCACACACTTCTTTTTCCCCTTTTCCTTTGTACAAGGGAATAATTATACCTGACCTCCAATCCTCCGGGACTCTACCCTCCTCCCAGGCCAATCTGCACATCTTCCACATCCATTCTACTACTATCTCTCCCCCATGCTTCAGCATTTCACCACACACTCCATCAATTCCTGGGGCTTTCCCTGATTTAACTTTCTTCATTGCTTCCACAACTTCTATCCTACTGATTTCTTCCTGTCTTCTCAACTCCCTCCTTCTTCCAGCCATTCCCCAGCCACTTATACTCGCATTACTTCCATCCTCCACGTTCAACAATTCCTTAAAGTGTTCTCTCCATCTGCTCACTTTTTCTCCCTTCTCCACTAGTAATCTACCATTTTTATCTTTCACTCCCCTGCTAACTCCACTTCCACCCTGTCTTACTCTTTTCATCTCTTTCCAGAACATTTTCTTACAGTCCCTCCACTTTACACTCAAATTCCTTCCAAATTCCTCATCCACTCTCTTCTTACTCTCTCTTACTAATCTTTTCACCTCTCTCTTTCTTTCTACATATAACTCTCTCTTCCGCCTCTCAACTTCTTCCACGCCCCTATTTCTAATCCATTCATTGTATGCTTTCATCTTTTGTGCCACAGCCCGTTTCACCTCTTCAGTCCACCACGCTGTTCCTTGCACCCCCCCTCCGTCTTCTCTTCCTTCCACACACCACATCACATGCTCCACATATTTCTTCTGTAAATATTCTACACACACCTTCCGCGTCCCCCATCTGCTCCAACTCATTTGCCCAATCGTTCCTCCACTTCTCTCTTATACTCTGCCTTTTTCTCATCCTCTTGTAACCTTTCCACTCTCCTTGCAACTACTCCTTCCTCTCGTCTTTCCCTTCTTCTATTCCTCCATCTTACTTGAACTTTACCTCTGGCCACCACCAAGTAATGGTCAGAAAGTCCACTCCCCCAGCCTCTATAAACTCTTGCATCCAATATACATCTTCGCATCCTTTCATTCACACACACATAATCAATCATTGCCTTCCTTTCACTCAATTCACCACCCACCCTTCTCATCACTCGCCATGTATACCTGTGGATCATTTTATGCCTGAAGAGGGTATTGGCTATCACCAACTCCCTCCCAGCACAAATGTCCACTAACGCACTCCCATTCTCATCTATCTCAGCAGGCACGCCCCACTCACCAACTATTCCATCCACCTTCACATTCCCAACTTTACCATTCATATCACCAATCAAAAACACTCTATCATTCCTTCCAAACTTTTCCATGCACACTTCTACATTTGTCCAGAACTCTTCTCTCACTCTTCTAGCACGATCCTGCGTTGGCGCATACACACACACAATCGCCCACATTTGTATTCCAACTTTCAACTTTACCCACACAATCCTTGATCCAACTGATCCATACTGTCTTATGCTCCTCTTCCATCTTTTACTCACAACTATACATACTCCTTCCTTTGTCCTCTCATTCTCACCTACTCCTGCACATATACCCCATCCATACTCCCATTCTCTCACACTTTCGCCTCTCCATTTTGTTTCAATTATTCCACATACATCCACTTTCGCATCCTCAAGCACCTGGACAATCTCTCTCTCTTTCACCTCATCATTTGCTCCCCTTACATTCCACGTTCCAATTGCAATGTCCTTTGTCCGGTCCTTGGTCGTCAACGTTTGGTCAGTCCTTGTCCAAGGTTTATTGTTTGTTTTTTTAGTTACTTGTTTTCCGGGGAGGGGCACTAACCCTCCGCCAACCCTTTTAGTCGCCTTTTACGACAAGCAGGGATACTGGGGGAGTATTCTGGACAAACCCCCCTACCCCACCTACCTTCAGTGACATTCCTTAGAGTGCTGTGGTTTGTCATGAATGGATAGTAAAGAACCTAATAAAAATTGGTAAGATTTATATTTTCATTCTGATTAAGTTCAGCTGTTAACAATCACGATCAGACAAACGAGAGCGATATGTCATTATTGCTTAAGCAAATTATATCTCGGCTTCGGAAGCGCAAGTAGCAATTTTATCTTATGGATGTTTTACTACAAATTTTGTCACCAGTTTTGTCCCACTACACTGCTTAGTATTACCCATAAATCTAGACTGGCTTGCAACTCATTAAGGTACTTTGCAGCACAACGAACAATATACTTGACATTTTGATCTTAGGACTCCATACAGTGTGAATAACAGTTCGCAATATAACCAATGACGCCATTCTGAGAGTGTTTTCATCAGGGATTTCTATCATTCTCAGTAATATAATTGGGTGATTATATATATATATATATATATATATATATATATATATATATATATATATATACATTTATATATCTATATATATCTACATTTATATATCTATATATATCTATCTATCTATATATATATATATATATATATATATATATATATATATATATATATATATATATATATATATATATATATATATATATATATATATATATATATATATATATATATATATATATATATATATATATATATATATATATATATATATATATATATATATATATATATATATATATATATATATATATATATATATATATATATATATATAACATACAGTAATCACTCCAATATCAGACGTAATAGAGCCATAGGTAGATCCGGATAGTGGTCCTTTCCGGATATTGGGCCCCAGCTTACGGACTTCTACTTATGGACCTTAACTCGGAGAAACACCTATACAACTCCCTCTGGACATGCATAGCACCTATTTAAGACCCAAATCACACCAATAAGGCACATAAATGACTGAAATAAATGCAAAAGAAACATAAAATGTGGGTTTAGAAGTAGGTTCATACAATAATAAACATTCTGGTGACTGGCTCCTGGACTGGTACTTATGGACCCTAACCTAGCCTAACTCAGAAAAGCACCTTCCTACTGCACATGCATAGCTCCTAACACCATATTCACACCAATAAAGGACATTAAAGAGTGAAATGAGGTAAGTATAGTATTGAAAAAAGTACAGTATGAAACATTCTGCCTACTTACAGCAAGTCCATGGCCACCTCGATGAATAACCGCCTCCTCTCAGACTCTGACAGTAAGAAGGATTTCCGGAAGCACTTGCAGTACATTGTTCCTGAAGTCTTGCACTGAACTTAGTCAATCGCACACAGAAGTCCGTTCTCTTCATAGTGTGCACTCTTGTCTAACTAATGCTCCATTGTAACTTACTAAGTGTTGCACTTTAACTTTTCCCATTCTTCTAATAATTTTCCAAAGCCAAAACAAACAAGTCTATTTACGTTACATTTTTTTTTCAATTGAGTCTTTTCTCTCACAACTGTAAATCCTTAACACAACACACTGTTTTTTTCACTGCACAACACTCTAAATTCCCGTGTGGTCTAGTGTAGAAGTTCTTGCTGTTTATTCACTGTCAGAGTCCGAGAGTATCACTGGCAGGTGACCTAGGGGTGCATCGCTGGGTCGTGGTGATGGCGTACCCACTGCAGACGACTCTGAAGACAGACGCAAACTCACGTCGAGCGGTGACTCCACCGTGGCTGATGTGCTGGGCTGTGGCTCGGAGCATGAGGGCTTATCTTGGGGAGGCAACAGAGTGGAGCCAGGGCTGGGCACAGTGGAGGTCACGGGCCTGAAAAAACTGTCAGTGGTTGATTGACGCAGTGACCAACGATTCTGACGATTGATGATGTGCTGCCTGAAAGCTTGCACTTCCTCCACGAGTCCCAAGGGCCCCATCTCCCTGTTGCAGTCCGGGTGTTCCAGATAGTCTAGGACGAACTCTAGATGTTCCCAGAGTGCGCTCAGCTTGGGGATGGCTGGAGTAGTGTCCTGCTGAGAGGAGTCCGCATCATCGTCGCCTTCCTCGTCGGAATCTTCAAGTTCGGTACTGACACCTGCAACTGAAGACGCGATCTCGATATCAGACAACTTCTGATACCCAGGATCGCCCTCGTCGTCATCCAACTACTCATGAACATCGTCCACATCAACATCGTCGCCGTGCATACGTAGCCATGCATGGAAGTCATCCACGTCAAAGCCTAGAAAATCGTACTCCACATCCGTTCCGAGAAGCAGACAAGACCAATCATTTTCCTGAGTCTTCACAAGGACTTCCTTCCATGCACTAGCCCAGTTGTACAGCACAGACTTGATGTTGTAGCAGCGAAGGTTTTCCAAAGTCCGCTTGCCTCGTGTGTCCCGTCCCTCCCTGCGCTCGTCCTCGTCCTCGAGAACAACCATCACCTCGTCCAGGAACTTCAGATGATATAGGCGCTTTGTTGCCATGATCACTCCTTGGCCTATTGGTTGGATGAGAGCAGTCGTATTAGGTGGCAGAAACATGCACCTAATACGGCCATTTTCAGCAACCAAGTCCTTGTTGCACGGGTGCGCAGGTGCATTGTCGAGGAGAAGGAGGGCCTTTACCTGGTCGCGCGGGATTCCCAGTGTCTTCGTCTGGTAATGGATGATCTCCTTGACGAATTGGCGGTGGAACCAGTGTTTGAAGATCACAGCTGTAAACCATGCCTTCAAAGAATGGTACCAGATGATAGGAAGGACATCCATCACCCCACAAAGACACCGAGGCTGCTTTGCACGGCCTCAATAACGGGCTTAAGCCGGTGCATGCTGTTAGTATTGGCACAACATAAAGCAGATATCCATTCCTTGGAGAGCTTGCGGCCAGGTACACGCTTCTCCATCTCCTCGGCTAGAGTGTTCATTGGCAAAGAGTGATAGAATAAACCAGTTTGGTCAGCGTTGTAGACTTGACCGAGAGTGAGGCCCTCCCTGTCGATAAAGCCCTTCACCTTGTGCCAAAACTCGTCAATTCCATCCTCGTTAGCGTCCAAAGCTTCGCCATGAGCTTTATGGTTGGTAAGGCCATGCCGTAACTTGAACGCAAAGAGCCAACCTTTGGATGCCTTGAAGTCTAGGGCCTCGTGAAGTCTGGCGAACTTCTCAGCAGCAGCCTTCAGCTCCGTACCACGTACCATCACATCAGCAGCACGTTGCTGTTGATACCATATCAACGTGGAGCGGTCAACTTCAGCAAACTTGGGGGTAAACATCACCTTCCCCTCCACGTTGCATTTGCTTCTCGACGTGAAGTCAGCCGTGTACTGCATGAGTTTGTCTCGGGATCTGTTAATATCAAAGTAGATCGGGCCAGGTTGAACTCGCAGAGGATCCGGGAAGAAGACCACCCCGCATCTACTTTCACCAATATCTCCCGTTTCTTCTCCAGAGTCAACACCAGTCTCTTCCTCTTCTCAGGCGGCGAGGCCATCATCACACACACGAAGAAGAGGCATGAGAGCAGCAGGAGTGCCTGCAGCAGGTAAGGCACCACCACAAAAGCTAGCATGTGGGCAGCCATGACGACGAACGTGCACTTGCGACAAGAGACAGGCAGAAAATGGGGAGGATGCAGGGGTGCTCTAGCAGACTTCGGAGGAATGACGCACCACAACAAAGCTGTCCCACGCCCTGCACACCAAGTTCAAATTACGGGCAGGAAAAAAATCTTTTTTTTTTTTCAGTTTTTTTTTTTGCGGTTTTCGGACCATTTTGGGAATATTGGATCCTGGGACGATTATGTCCGGTTAGTGAGGATGTTCAGATATTGGGCATTCGGATATTAGAGGGATTACTTACATATATATATATATATATATATATATATATATATATATATATATGGCACGGATAAGTATACAGTTATCATGATTACTTACAATATTTTCACACACATGTATACAGTAGTGAAATATATATATATATATATATATAACCCTAATATATATATATATATATATATATATATATTAGGGTTATGACTTTTTTACAACCTTATTTTCCTGTACCTCAAGTCGATGAACTTTTGCTTTAAATCAAAGAAAATAGCCCTTATTTTTCTGTTAAAAAAAAAAAAAGGCAACCCTGGTGGTTGGGTCTTTTTCCCAGAATACTCCCCCAGTATCCCTGCTTGTCGTATGAGGTGACTAAAAGGGTTGGCGGAGGGTTAGCGCCCCTCCCTGGAAAACAGCTAATTAAAAAGACGAACAAGAAGCCTCGGACAAGGACTGACCAAAAGATGATGATGAAGGACCGCACAAAGGACATGGTACAGATCGCAACATGCGAATGTTGAGGTGAAGGAGAGAAAGATTGTCCAGGTGATTGAGGGTATGAAAGTGGATGTATTTGGAGTAACTGAAACTAAATGGTGAGGAGAGAGTGTGAGAGAATATAAGTATGGATGCGGTATATGTGCAGGAGTAGGGGAGAATGAGAGGGAAAAAGGAGTGTGTATTGGGAGTAAAAGAGGGAAGAACATCATAAGAGAGTATGGATCAGTTGGCTCAAGGATTGTGAGGGTAAGATTGAAAGTTGGAATACAAATGTGGGCGATTGAGTGTGTCTATGCGCCAATGCAAGATCGTGGAAGCAGAGTGAGAGAAGAGTTCTGAACAAATGTGGAAGTGTGCTTGGAAAAGTAAGGAATGAGAGTGTTTTTGATTGGTGATATGAATGGTAAAGCAGGGAGTGTGAAGGTGGATGGAATATTTGGTGAGTGGGTGTGCCTGCTGAGATAGATGAGAATAGCAGTGCGTTAGTGAACATTTGTGCTGGGAGGGGGTTGGTGATAGCATCTACCCTCTTCAGGCACAAAATGATCCACAGGTATAGGTGACGAGTGATGAGAAGGGTTGGTGGTGAACTGAATGAAAGGAAGGCAATGATTGATTATGTGTGTGGATGAAAGGATCCAAAGATGTGTAATGGATGCAAGAGCTTATAGAGGTTGGGGGAGAGGACATTCTGACCCACCAAGGTCCAAGTAAAATAGAGAAATAGAAGAAGGGAAGGGCGGGAGGAAGGAGTAAGTACAAAGAGACTGGAAAGGTTACAAGAGGATGAGAAAAAGTCAGAATATAAGAAAGAAGTGGAGGAACGATTGGGTAAATATGATTTGGAGCAGATGGGATCGTGGAAGGTGTGTGCAAGATATTCACAGAAGAAATAAGTGCAGCATGTGATTGGTGTGTGGGGTGAAGAGAAGACGGAAGGGGGTGCAAGGAACAGCATGGTGGAATGACGAGGTGAGACAGGCTGTGGCACAAAAGAAGAAAGCATACAATGAATGGATGAGAAACAGGGGCGTGGAAGAAGTTAAGAAACAGGGGCGTGGAAGAAGTTGAGAAACAGGGGCGTGGAAGAAGTTGAGAGGCGGAAGAGAGAGTTATATGTAGAAAGGAATAGAGAGGTGAAAAGATTAGTAAGAGAGAATAAGAAGAGAGTGGATGAGGAATTTAGAAGGAATTTCAGTGTAAAGTGGAGGGAATGTAAGCAAATGTTCTGGAAAGAGGTGAAGAGAGTAAGACAGGATGGCAGTGAAGGTAGTAGGGGGATGAAGGATAAAATTTGTAGATTACTGGTGGAGAAAGGAGCAAAAATGAGCAGATGGAGAGAACACTTTAACCCGTCACGTCCCGAGGTTTTCCGCACCTCCGACATCCCCCAGTCCCGAGGTATTTTCGATTTTTTTTTTTTTTGGGCTAAAACCTTCGCTTTTGGTGAGAAACATCAAAAATTCATAGAGAAATCGCTCACCTGAGGTTTAAAGTGCCCAATCCAGGTAGGAGTTCCTCCTTACCTGAGTGGGTTTTCTAACATGCTGGCACCAAAGAAAACGAGTTCTATGGGAGGGTAACTATTTTATCCACTCATAAACGGTATTTATTTATTTACTTGGTACGAATGTATATGTAGTATGACAGTATATTGGTTTTCAAGCAGTAATAAAGGCATTATAAGCATTGTTTCACTCACTAACTAATCACCATACCTGACCTATTTTTGCCACACTACCTGATCATTATTTCTGGCTGTTTCTTCTTCTAATGCTATGTAAACATTGTCCTCCACATTGTCATCGATTGGGGAATCACTCTGGCCCTGAATAACTTTACTAGCCAGGTCACTGGTAACAGGTCCTTTGCCAAGACAATGGCATGAGGGGGGGAGGGGGGAGGTTATGCAGTGTAAGGCATTGTCCCTGCTTGGTATCTTGTACAGGAATAGAGGAAGGTGTCCCGTGTATACATACGAAAAATCACGTGCGAAAATTGAAAATTGTGCAAATTAGGTACCTTGCAATTGCACGACGTACTGGTACGTCGCCGGGACTGGCAAATGCAAATCGTGGTGACGTACCCATACGTCGTCGGGACGGGGCGGGTTAAGGAATTGTTGAGCACAGAGAATGGAAGTAATGCGAGTATAAGTGGCTGGAGAATGGCTGGGAGAAGGAGGGAGGTGAGAAGACAGGAAGAAATCAGTAGGATAGAAGTTGTGGAAGTAATGAAGAAAGTCAAATTGGGGAAAGGCACAGGAATTGATGGAGTGTGTGATGAAATGCTGAAGCATGGGGGAGAGATAGTAGTAGAATGGATGTGGAAGATGTGCAGATGGGCCTGGGAGGAAGGTAGAGTAAAATCAGGTATAATTATTACCTTCTACAAATGAAAAGAGGAAGAAGAAGTGTTTGATAATCATAGCGGCATTTGTCTTAGTGTAATAGGAAAAGTGTATGGTATGATACTTATTGACAAAGTTAGGTAAATAACAGAGGAATTAGTTGGAGAAGAACAAGGAGGCTTTAGGAAGGGGAGAGGTTGTGTAGATCAGATATTCATTCTTAGATCTTTAGTGGAAAAGTTTCTAGAGACAGAAAAGAAGTTGTATGCGGCCTTCCTGGATCTGGAGAAAGCATATGACAGCGTGGATAGAGAAGGATTGTGGAAAGTATTAAGAATATATGGAGTAGATGGGAAGTTATATAATGCCGTGAAGAGTATGTATGATGGTGCTAAGGCTGCAGTGCGTTTGGTTGTGAACTAAGTGAATTTTTCTCTTTGAAGGTTGGGTTGAAACAGGGATGTGTCATTTCTCCATGGTTGTTCAATCTGTACATGGATAGTGTAATAAGAGATACAAGGTTGGGTAGTTGATGTTGGAATGACCCTAGTGAGAGAGGGTTGTGTTTGGAAACTCCCTGTACCGTTGTTTGGAGATGAAACTGTGTTGTTAAGTGAAGACGAAGGGGAGCTGCAAGGCTTAGTAGATGAGTTTGGGAGTGTGTGTAAGAAACGGAATCTAAAGGTGAATGTAGGGAGAAGTAAAGTGATGGTCTTTGAGAGAGGTGAAGTCAGTGAATGTACAATAAGGTTGGATGGTGAGGAAATGGAAAATGTGAGTACGTTTAAGTACTTGGGGAATGTGATGAGTAAGGATGGAAGTTTGGAGGGTGAAGTGCTTCAAAGTGTACAACAAGGAAGAAAGGTTGCTGGTTCTTTGAAAACAGTGATAAAAGACATGGAAGTGACAAAGTTACTACATGACAGTATTCTGATACCAACTCTAACGTATGGAAGTGAAGCTTGGACGTTGTTGGAAGGACACAAGTCAAGAGTGAGAGCAGTGGAAATGAGTTATTTACGTGGAGCCTGTGGAATCACTTAGAGAGAGCGTTGTAGTGTGGATGTGGATGTGATTGGAAGCGTAAGCAGGAACCTACTGAGGTGGTTTGGCCATGTGGAGAGGATGGAAGGTAAGAGACTGACGAGGAGAGTGTATGTGTGTGAGGTGGAGGGGGGTAGAGGGAGGGGGAGGCCAAAGATGAGATGGAGGGATGGAGTGGAGAGTTATATGAGGGAGGGGGGTGTGAGTTGGGAGCAGGGCAGTGAAATGGCGGGGGACAGGACGACTTGGAGGCGATTTGTTTGTGGCCACCCCAAACGGGATTAAGGCGTCTGGCAATAGGTAGATAGATAGAGATATTCAAATGTACAATAATATTAATAAATAACGAGCTTATACAAATGCATTAATACTTAAAATCACTGCTTATTACCTACAATAAATCTAAGTTCAAGTTTGGCTTTGTTTCTCCAGGCAGAATAAAGTTTATGTATCACTTTGACTGCACATTATGCGCACTGATTACTTCTTGGTACTGTATCTTGTATCAGGATGGCTCCCGCTTCCAGTGATTCTGCAGTGAAGTTAGTGCTTTGTTTTTTTTTTTTTTTTTTTTTTTACGCGTCCAACTCTGGCCAAAGGCTTCAGGGCCTATTTCTCGGGGGCAGTGACCTATCCCAAGGCCCAGTAGTCCTCCTACACCTCCACATGTCACCACTTCGGTGCTAACACCCACCATCCATACTGAATTCATGCTAGGGCTGTCTTGTACAGGATTGGTGTATTGGTATTAGCGGGGGTATTTTTACGACATGTCGGCGGGTCATCTGGTAGATCAGGAAAGTCTGCTTTTTAGAAAATTCAAATCCCTAAACAGTTCCCTGTCCCAGCCGGGATTCGATCCTGGGTCCATTAGGACTGCAAGCCGCCTCTCTGCCGATTCAACCACCGCCTCCCCCTTTTGTAAAGTTTCAATATTTCTGACAAGTTCTTGAGGTCATTTTCATTCTACGATTGATTAGTTAACCAATACTCTGCCCATTCGTACGAATTGAATCTGCATATCTTCTCCAATGTCTACCTTGTTGTAAGCATAAGAATGAATGCAAGGATAGCAAGAATTGCACTTGAATTCCACCTCGCACTACTGATACTTGGAATTTTGTGAAAGTTACTCAAAAGAAAATGCCCTTTTTCTTCAAAGAATCAAAACACTCATGTTAAATGGTACAAAAACTTCATGTCATCTCTCCATCCTGACTAATCGAAAATCTCTTCTATTACATTAACAAACTGTGATTTTAGTTATTTCATAATTCTTTATTAACTGAGCCACAAATGGATATTCTATGTTTGGAGAATTGGTGTTAGCGCCAAGTTCTTCGTCCATCACCAAACGAAGAATCCTGTCCAGAATGTGATGCTGACAACCGATAAATTGTAGTCTGTTGAAACTCTTATCCGAGAACATTTGTTGTAATCTGGCAACAATTCTACTATTTTTCCCAGTGTTAAAGATAGTTGTATCAGCAATGATCATTTTTATTGCATGCCATAAGTTGTATTCATCAATAATTTTTGCAATTCTTTCAGCAGCAGTTTCAGCCTTGGCATTTTCCAAACGCAATGCATCCAATTTCATTTCGGTTCGTTTAATTTGAAGCAGTACTACCTGGAACATATTTTCATCTATCCGCTGTCCATCAAAATGAATACACCATGTTTCCAACTGTAACTTTTCAATCATTTCCTTCAGTGTAGCAACCTCTTGTATATTGGCTTGTAAAAAGCTGCTTGACTTGGAGCTGGAATGTCAGTACCATGATGTGACAATTGTTTGCATATTTTAGCAGCTTTATTTGTCGAAACTCCAGTGGATGTCACCAAGTTAGCTGCAACTTTACTTTGGTTGGTGGATGATTAGTCTCATCTTAATCCTCATATTCGCTGTCATCAGATTCAGTGCAACTACCACTAGATGAAAGATTGTAATATGTTGATGTTAACATAGGTTCATCAGGCAGTTTTAGTCATTTTGAAAGGTGAATGGTTTCGTTACTTGCAACTTGACATGTTGAGTACCCCACTTCTCATTTGCTTTGCACTTATAGGTGCTAGAGTTGTTTATCTTCAGTGGATAACCACTGACCATTTACTTTTGTGAAATCATAAAGGTTATTTAGGGCATCATATTTTCTCTTCTTGACACATTCATTGTAAGATTTTAGCACCTTGTCAAGCTTTGCTTGTATTGCTTGATCTGATACATGTGAAAAGTTCAATTTATTCTCCCATAATTTTGTAAGTTCTTTGGAAATTTTAACTATTTGTTCTTTTCTTAATTTGATTTTTGCTCCAAGAAACTGGTAACGTCCAACAACTTGCAATAGTTTTGGCATTCTGCATTTTTATTCTAAGGAAGATTCTTGTAAAGGCACAATTCCTCTTCTATGTGACTGCTGGATCCACGTCAAATTATTGGTCCAGACATCCTTGTTCTTCTGTACAATAGTATCACTTCTTTTGTGCGACATCATGCTTACCTGAAAAACAAAAATATTTAATATATAACAGGAACACACTAAGCAATTATTTTGCTGACTGTTCACCTGCAAACTGCGAAGATAACTGTTAGATGCCTAAAACTGCGTCCCATTTTATAATATTTAGATAATTCTAGAATGTTCCAATGTTAAACCATACTAGAACGATATTAACTGTTCTAGTAAGTTCTAAACAATTCTAAAATCTTTTGTACAAGTCTTGTAAGTTCTAAACAATTCTAAAATCCCTTGTGCAAGTCTTTTGTGCAAGTTATAAAAAAGTATATATATAGATTAAGAAAGTGATCGATCTTGCGTGTGTTAATATTAAATATAAGGTTATGCATTTTTTTGATGTGGGAGTGACCTTTTCTTAAAACTGAGGGGAATAAGGGCTTTTTCTTCATTTTTAAACAAAAGTTCATATTTATGATACAGGCTACCTTTTATTTGAAAAAAAAAAAGTTATAACCCTAATATATATATATATATATATATATAGATATATGTATATATATATATATATATATATATATATATATATATATATATAATTCACTACTGTATACATATGTGTGTAAATTATTATAGGTATTCATGACAACTATTCTTATCCCTGCCATCACGTGATATTAAAACAAAAAATCCTGAGAATGAAATGTTATAATTAAGACACGGAAGTAGTGCACACTGGTGCAATAGGGCAAGAAATGTGACTCTTTGGTTAAGACTTTGTTGTAAGGAACTGAGCGAATGCATCTATATGCCATGATAAATAGTCCAGTTTAACTGTACAACCACACAAGGTGGTAGGATGGCAGAACTACCCTAAAAATGATGACTTCCACCATAATATGTAGGACAAACTGGAGGTCTTACCTTGTTGTAACAGCACTCGAACACAGCTGGATGCCTTTATCGTTAGCCCTGCACGATGACCAGCCTGGGTTTGTAGACAGGAGGGAAATATTGTCATTACTGCAAGGACCCCCAA
The DNA here is from genome assembly GCF_032717465.1 of Coenobita brevimanus. Classification (NCBI taxonomy): domain Eukaryota; kingdom Metazoa; phylum Arthropoda; class Malacostraca; order Decapoda; family Coenobitidae; genus Coenobita; species Coenobita brevimanus. Next base: position 29,866,683 of record NC_136993.1, read on the forward strand.
CAAAGCCGTTAGAAGTGCTGCCCAAACACAAGGACTCAGGGGTAGTAGGAAGCTCCAGGGGTTCACGTCAGGCTTGCCACGACCCACGATCATCCTGTGGTACGTGACATCGACGGGGAAGGTGAAGTCCACTACCTTGGCTCTCGCGGAAGTGATGTCAAAGAGTCCAATGCTGATGTCAACTTCCTGAAATTTCATTAGTATCAGAAGCGCAATACTGTCAGGTACCTCAAACTCAGTCATATCGTCCTATTAACATTTTTTAAAAGTCAGTCTCTGATATCTTTTTGTCCGTTTTGTGCCTGGTCGATTTAGCTATCTATTATCTATCCATCTTTCAGCCTGTATATGCATCTCTAATACCATCTCAGTCACGCTGCTCTTCAAGGCCAGACCTCTATTACACATTAATACTGTCCCAAGCTCATTTGTTGCCATCTGTACGTATTAGTGTGTTATATTAAAAGAAATAGCATGACACTGGGAGAATTATGGGTGGGATGTAAATTGTCTAGAATCTGGTGTAAAGTCTGTGAGTAGTGTATTATTAATTTCAACTAGAGTAAGAGACTGTGGTGGCTATTACGTCAGTAGAAAGGGAAATTATTCAGATATCAAGATGGGGTTGGGGGGTTAACGAAGACTAGGGCCTGTATCCCTATCAGTTAAGGATGTTCCCTAACACATCCCCCTATGCGATTTATTTTGCTTATTATACATTACTAAGTGGAGGCCGGCATTCTAGCAGGTTAAGGAAGCTCCATATCACCTTTTTGCAAGCGATTTATTGTGCTTATTTTACGTTAGTATCGTATTTCTTGTTGCATAAATCATTCTTATACTGCCATACTGTGCATAATATGGTGCAAAAAGATATGAACAACCTGATCCAAAAATAAAAAGCGGAGGAAGAGGTGCTACGGAGCCTTCTTAAATGACAAGAATAAGGACTTTAATCTAAATCCAGTTTGAGGGGTCTCTCCTAAGCTGAATAAAATTATATTGAAAGAACAAAAAATAAAGTTACAAGTACAGTAGTAGTAGTAGCAACAGTAGCAGCAGCAGTAATAGTAGTAGTAGTAGTTGTTGTTGTTATTGTTGTAATACTAGTGATAGTAGTACTATAGTCACGGCACTCGTCTCTGAGATTATTATCGTGCCCTGACAACCTACGATTAAAAAATGCGTCTAATTTTGTGTATAATATGAGACGCATGTGATTCGTGTATAATATGTTCGTGTATAATAATGCTCGTATATAATATATTCTTGCATATTAATATGATTCTTGAATAATATGATACAAAATCGGATGCACATTTTGAATGATAGGTTGCCAGGGTACAATAATGAGAACCTCAGAGTCATGCGCCATGACTTTAATACCATTTTAGTCAAGCTGATCTTCAATGAACTGATTAAATGACAAAATATAAAGAAAGCGTGATTTTCTCAACATCCGTTACATAATGATACAAGGCCGTAAATGGACCTACTACTCTCATTGACATTCCGATCATGCCGGTCCAGGACCCATCAGGCTGTTCCCCGCCCCACTCTCTGTCAGTGGGGATCACATAGTCGTATCTGCAAAGATAGTAACAGGGAATGAATTTTTTTTTCTTTTTTTATTAAATAACAGAACGGAGGAAGGAAAAACAAATGGGGAAAAAAAAATAATCCATACACCAGACTACTGGTGTCCTCCATTCATAAAATATCTGTAACAGTTAGACTTGAACAGTTGTGGGTTGAAATTTGGAGGAAAACAACTCTGGGGAAGCGAGTTCCAGAGAGATGCAGTTCGGGGAATGAAAGAATTCTGATAGGCAGAAGTTCTGCAATATGGTTGAGTGACATTCCAGTCATGAGCGCTACCAGATGCCCGTGTAGCACGAGGGAAGGCATGGAGAGGCGGCACCATGGACGCAACCTCATCTGAGCACTTGCAAAAAAAAATCTGTAAAATAATGCAAGGGAGGCAACATTCCTTCTTACTTGCAGGGGAGGTAGTTTATATGTAATGGCAGGGTTGTTGATGATTCTAACAGCTTTATTCTGAATTTTGTCCAGCTGCCTCAATGCAACCTCTCCACAACCATTCCACAAGGGTGAGCAATATTCAAGCTGAGAGCGCACACGACTCTTATAAATTATAGCTAACTGCTCATCGGCGAAGAATCTAACACCATTCCTATTTTATTTTCACAATTATATATGTATATACAGTATATATATCTATATCTATCTATCTTAATCTATCTATCTATCCATATATCTATATCTATATCTGTCTGTCTGTCTATCTATATCTATCTATCTATCTATCTATATATTACAATATGGATATAGATAGATAATAATGACAGTGTAGAAGCGTGAGCGTGTGCATGTCCGTGTGTGTGTGTGTGTGTGTGTGTGTGTGTGTGTGTGTGTGTGGGTTCTTACCTAAGTGTTCTTACCTAATTGTATCTTTACAGGAATGAGTCAAGCTCGCACACTCCCATGTATTAAACCATTTTTATCATACATATCCTTGAATTTATTAATAGTTTTGGCACACACTACTTCATTGGATAGTGCATTCCACTGATCAACTGCCCTATTTGTGAAACTGAATTTCTTTACGTCTTTATCATCTCTCTTTTTATACAGTTTTTTGCAATGTCCTCTTGCTGATACTTTACAATATGATGTATATTCATTTATGTCTATTTTCTGTTTCGCTGAGATGCACTTATAAAGCATAATCATGTCTCCCCTTCTCATTCTCTCCTGCGAATTGGTAGATTCAATCTTTCCAGTCTTTCTCCATAGCTTAGATCCCTTAAGCTTGATACCCATCTTGTAGCGGCCCTTTTTATTTTTTCAGTCGTATCTATGTGTTTTTTGAGATGAGGATTCCAGACTATTGATGCATACTCCAGGGTTGGTCTGATGAATGATGTTATCTTCCTCAGCATATCTTCATTTATTTATGTGAATGCTGTCTCATATTAGCAAGCAATGTATACAGGTTTCGTACCTTCTGAATGATGTGATCATCTGGAGATCGGCTGTTATTGATAATTAATCCTTGGTCCTTCTCTTTTTCTGATATGTTTGGCGTTGATCGTCTGAACTTATAATCCCAATCTGGTCGTTTCTCACTTTTACCAAGTTTAATTACATGATACTTATCCACATTAAATTCCATTTTGCATTTATTGCTCCTTTTATGAAGCTTGTTCAATTCCTCTTGCAGATCTTTAAAAGAATCTATGTTAGTAATTATCCTTTGAATTTTTGCATCATCTGCAAACATATTTATATACAGTAGCTTCCATTTCCAGTTTTACTGTCTATGTCATTTATATATACTAAAATCATAATTGGTGCCAGCACTGAGCCCTGTGGCACTCTGCTTGTCACTTCCCTCCATGATGAGTAATTTCCCCTTAATATTGCTCTCGTTTCCCTTTTTCTGAGAAAATCCTGCATCCAACAGTGGAGATTACCTTGGATACCTCCTTGATGGTACAGTTTCCATATAACTCTTTGGTGCGGTAGTCTGTCAAATGCTTTCTTAAAATCTAAATAGATACTGTCCACCAATCCTTCTCTTTTCTGTAATGTTTCTGTAACTCTATCAAAATAGCTTGAAAGAATAGTAGCACATGATTTGCTTCTTAAAACCGAACTGCCTCTCTGTTATCATACCGTGTTCTTTTAGATGTTTTACCCAAACTTCCCTTATCAACTTTTCTAGTATCTTACTCACAACACTGGTCAGTGATACTGGTCGGCAGTTGAGTGGATCCAGTCTATTCCCTTTCATGAATAGGGGAACAATGTTTGCATTCTTCCAAATGTAAGGTAGTTTACCTTGACCTAAAGATTCCTTAAATATTAAATACAATGGTCTGCTTAGCTCTTCTGCACATTGATGCAACACCCAAACTGAAATTCCATCAGAACCATTTGCTTTTCCTTTGTCCAATTTACGTAACTCCTCCTGTACTTTTTTTTTTTTTCTGGTATTTGCATATCTGGTAATACATGTGGGCATGCATATTCCATATCGTCTCTCATTTTTTTTTCTTTTGTAAAAACTTGTAAGTTTTTATTTAGTACTTCACAAATATATTTTCCTTGTGTATACATGATCCCCTGATCCGTAATGGTCTGTATTTTATGTTTAACTTTGGTTTTACTTCACATGTAGCTGTAAAAGAGCTTTGGTTGATCACTGCTTTCATTTACAAAGTCCTCCTGAAACTGTCTCTGAGCCTCCCTCCTTATCTTTGTGTAATCATTTCTTGCCTGTTTATAGTTGTTATATGCTCTCTTACTACTGTGTCTTCTGTATCTATTCCACAGCAAGTCTCTTTTTTTGCGTTTTTACACTCTGCATTAAACCATTTTTATATTTTCATATCTATTGCTTTGTGCTGTGAGATGTTATTTTGGACTCCTGTTTCATACAGATCACAGAATTCTCTATACATAATATTTAAATCTTGTCCCCTAAATTCTTTTTCCCAATCTGTTTCTAAGAAATACTTCTTCAGGTCATGATAATTTCCCTTTTTGTAATTTAGACTTTTTTAAAACTCTTATTGCTGGTAACGTCATATGCAGTCCAGAAGACACATTTTAATACTAAATTGTCGCTTTTGCCGAATGGGGGATGATATATTATATTGTCAATTTCATTGTCTTGCCTGGTAAATATTAGATCTAGTATGGATGGATCATCGAGTCCTCTTTTTCAGGTGTTTTCGTTTACATGCTGTGTTAGGAAGAACTGCACAAGATGCAAGAGCTTTTGACCCTAACTACTTTCATGGCTTTTTACATCTAGAGTATTCCAATTTATAATTGAACTGAAGTCTCCAGTTAGTACAATTCTTTCAGATTTCTCTTCCATTCTTTGTAATAATGATCTTAACTCTGAATTGTACTTTTTGCCAGGTCTTCATGTTCGCCTCTTTCCCAGATGTTTGTTTTAGGCGGCATGTATAAAATTGCCAAATTAAGTTCCCTTCATATGTGTTAATTTCCAATGCAATCAGTTCTACTTGTGAGGGTATATCTAGTTTCGTTTCTTTGACTTGGAGATTTTTCTTTAAGATTATAGTTCTTTCTCCCTTTCTTAAAATTCTGTCTCTACTCCATATATTGTATTTCTCTAGTTTTAGGGTTTCGTTTGATATATCTGGGGTTAATTTTGTTTCAGTTAGGCAGATAATGTGCAGTTCTTTTTCTTTGATATAGTCTTCTATCTCTAATAATTTAGACACCATTCTATCTACATTTGAGTAAATCAACCTAACTGTGGGAAATATTTTTCACCAGAGCAGTTGCGCTCTCTACATTTTGTTTAGTTGCCCTTGGTTAAAAGCAGAGGAAATTAGAGGCCGTTGTTAACAGTTTAAGCGGCTTTTATAACCCAGAAAGTAGGTTCTCTTTAAAAATTCTTGTTATTGATAAATTAAATGCTACTGCATTTAACCCTCGTGGACAACTATATATTGTAAAAACATGTAATTATATGGAATTTTCCACTGACCTAAACTCCGTCTGCGCGTTAGATGACGTGGCGAGGATGGTAAGATCTTCATGTAAGAGCAGATGTGGAATTAAGATATTTACACAGTTAAAGGGAATATTTGGTTGAACTTTAGTTTAATTAAAAGTAAGATTAATTTGTTAGATTCGCCTGTACATATCATGATGTAATCTAACTGTATTTAGTACTGTAATTAATTAATAGTTGGCAACCTACCATTCTATGAGGGAGGTAGAGCTTGCCACACACCGCATTCTACTCGTAGTCATAGTCAAGCTAGCACGTTGTACATAAGCACCTAAAGGACGCTTGATTGCTCAAGCAGTTACACAAAGCAGCTCCATCGTCATCGGTTGTCCTACACTCCCTCTTCACTAGCTAAGTAACCTTTATGAATTGGCCAATTCAAGGGGGATTAGCTAAGAAATAGAAGAGAAATAGTTATTGTAGGTGAGTTAAGGTTAAGTTACGGTTCACTTAACCCTATGAGACTTGTTTGAATTTACTTAAGGACAACTTTAGGGAAGAGTAACGACCTACGAGTTGTTTATCATGAAATACCAGAAATTTCTTACATAGCGGTGCCCCGACAGGGATACTGACTTGTATACATAAATTATTTTTCACATTTTGGTGCCCAGAGACAGGGCCCCGATTTGTTTACTAGAACCTCCGAATATTTGTCACATTCTTGGTGCCCTGACCGAGTGAGGAGAGTCGATGTGTGCAGAGGCACTGAATGTGTTTAAGGTTGCTTTCGTTGGGCATAGTTTACTACCACGTTCGGTTGTAGTGGAGGACGTGGAAATACGTATCTACCGTGCTCCAGGAGGAAAGGCATGCTCTTTCTCTGAAGATGATAGGCTGACTGCCGTATTAGATCGGGAGCATGACCGGACTGTCCTTTTCCTGGGAGGAAATGATATCCATGAGGAAGTGGAGGTCAATGAAGTAGTGGAGAATATTTTAGCAGTGGTAGGAGCCATAGAGGGCTCTTGTAAATCCTCAGTAGCCATAACTCTCCTCGAGCCAAGGAACCTGCCATATGGCTCTCCAGTTTATGGAACATATAAATTAATTAGCAGAGCTGTGAACAGGAAGTTGCAACGGATCAGGAAGGGGAGGGATTTCATACATTTTAATGCCAAGCCCTTCCAAGCAACGTTGAAAGCTGATAGTATACATTGTAACCATCATGGTACGCAAGCGGTTCTGCATAAGAAAGGAGAGTTCTATGCTGTACAAGCAATGGGTGGGTTTATGGAGTATTAAGAGGTAATACAAGTCTGAGCTCTGGGAATATGGGTGTTTTGGCAATTGAGTGTGTGGATGAAATATAACCCTAGAGGTTTAATAACCCTGGGGGATAGGTTGATATTATGGACCTAATCCCTACACTCCTCAAAATGAAATGAATAATTAGTTGAGCTGTAATGAATATTTGGAAACTGAGAGGGTGGATAAACACAACCTTAGAGGTTTAATAACCCAGGGGGATAATTTGCACAAAGATGACCTAATCCCTTCCCTCTTCAAAATTTAAAATAATCAGAGAATTACTAAACTTGGGTAAAATTGTGGTTAAAACTCATAATTAAATCATTAAATTAGAAATCAGTCAACATGTCTGTTTCTTTATTGCAAAGCTCTTCTAGTAGTAAGGCAGGATGGGTAACTAGAGCCATAAATGACTGTAAACAGTCGTTGGACGAAATACCTCTGTCCAAGGAGAAAATAAATAATCTCCTAAGTATCCTGAAAGATCGATGGAATAAGTATGAAGAGAGTTACCTAACTTTAGAAGCAGCCATAATAAAGGCTGATGATAAGGAACTCTTAGTCAGAAACTACGAAGTTTGAAGGTAAATTAGAAGAATACTTAACTGTAGTAAAGACACTAGAGTCAAAATTAGCTGACACTGCCGCGGAAACACAAGTTGTGGCACAGCAGAGTAGAGCTGTGTTACCACAAATAATGCTTTCGGAGTTTGATGGGGAACAGAACTGGAAATCATTCTGGAACCAGTTCAAATATTTGGTACACGATAGTACAGATCTCCCTGAAGTCAGCAAATTTGCATATCTGTTAGGACAGGTCAAAGGAACACCATATGAACTGATAAAAGAATTACCAGTAGTAGAAAATAACTATGAGGTGGCCTTGACCATCCTTAGACAAAACTACGAAAACAGGGAGCAAGTTATTACACAGTTACTGAAGGCTCTAATTGAATTACCCATACCTAGAGACGATTTTGAATCCTTGCAAAAATTTAGAATTGCAATAAGTTGTAATTTAAAGGCTTTAGGTACTTGCGAAGATATTAAGGCATCAGATTGGGTGCTTTCAAGAATTTTGTCCTTAAAGCTTCCACCAAAAACTAAGGATGCTTTGTATGGTAGGTACCAAAAGGATAATTTCTACTGCGAAGAGATTGAGGAAGGCTTGATGCAACTCTGTAAACATTTGCAGGGAACAGTAAAACCTACTGAGGTCAAACAGAATACTGAAATAAAGAAAAAATCCACTAACCAACTGGTTGGGAAAGCTAAGTCAGAGAAGACTAAGTATGTGCCAAATGAAGAGATAGGTGCTTTCCTTAGTTCCTTAAAGGCTGAAGATAAAGTATTTAAGACAAGGAATAGACATGCTGAGGATATTAAGGAAGTAAAACCTTCCATGGTAAAAGACAGGAAGGTTTGTGTATTTTGTGGTGAGCAACATTCCAGTGCATCTTGTCAATAGTATCTTGATTATGCTTCTAGAGTAGGAAAGCTTCAGGAACTGGGATGTTGTATAATTTGTATGAACTCCGAACATACTGGCCCAGACTGTAAGACTAAATTAAATCTTTGTTTTAAATGCCAAAAAGATCATCATGGTAATGCTTTATGTCCTAGGATGAAAATTGTGGTTCCTAAACCTGCAAGCGTCAATATGACAATTGCAAAAGGGAATGCTCCATTAGTAATGCCAGCTGCAGTTCCCATAGCCGATGTGAAAGTATTGTTTGAAAATAGAAACCTATTAGTATGTACCCTGTTTGACACTAGTGCTCAGAAAACCTTTATTTCTGCAGACATTGTGAAGAAATTTAAGTTACCTAATATTGGCAAGGTAAATCTAGCCATTACAGGATTCTTAACAACTAGGAAAGCTCAGTCTTTTGATTTAGTTAGACCTGTAATACAATTAGGCAGATATAAATGCCGTATAACAGCTGCTGTGCTTGATAATATGGAGACAAGTATATGCATAAAGGGATTGAAGGAAACCTCTGATCATCTACAAAGCTCAGGGATAAAGTTGGCTGAACGGCATGTGGAATCAGATACTGTGGGTCCCATAAAAATGATAATTGGTTCTGATTATTGTGGAAGATTCCTATATAGGACGTTCAAAAGGAATTAGGTACAGTTGCTAAAGAGTCCAGGAGGTAACCTTATTATGGGTCAGTTGCCTTTATCCAAAACAAGTTAAAGAAGAGGCCAAACTAGTAGACTCAGTCTTTGTTACCCCCACACAGTCATTGATGGTAGCTAGAATAGGTGCAGAATTAGAACCTACTCAGATAAATGATTTGTTGGATGAAAATATTGAACCTGTACACAAATTGTGGGACCTAGACAGTATAGGTATACACTCTGAGGAACCAACCCCTGAAGATAAGAAAACTTTGAATTTGTATAACCAGTCAGTAAAATTTAAGGATGGACAGTGTTGGGTAGGATTACCATGGAATCTAAACCATTCGAGTTACCAACAAATTACCTAGCAGCTAAGGCTCAGTTAAATTCTCTTCTAAGAAAGTTGAGAGAGGAACCAGAACATTTGACCCTATATGATATTACATAGGATCAATTGGAGAATAAATTTATAGAAGAGGTAGAATTCCCTGTTAACCACAAAGAAGGACACTACTTACCGCATCATGCTGTAAACAAGAATTCAGTAACTACTCCCATAAGGATAGTATTCAATTGTAGTTGTAAAGATTCCAAGGGATCAGCTAGCTTGAACGATTGCCTATACTCTGGACCTACACTAACAGAGAAGTTAGGGAATGTGTTACTACGATTTACAGTAGAGAGAAACCTTACGCTTACACAACAAACATTAGTAAACCTTTTCTCAGAATAGGACTGAGAGTGGAGGATAGGAAATTTACAAAATTCCTCTGCCCTCATGATCCTCAAAGTGAGGATAGTCCATTGAAAACTTACTGTTTCCGATCGGTGCTCTTTGGTTCTTGTGCTAGTCCTATCCTACTTTGCAACACTTTAAAGCATCATTTTGAAAATGCCAAATCCCCAGAAATAGGGCTGGCTTTTTACATGGATAATTTGCAAGGTGTTCCTGATACAGAGTCGGAAGCATTGAAGGCGCATGAAGTAGCCAATTCTGAATGTGGGAAGGCAAATTTGTCGTTTCAGAGCTGGAATACAAATTCACCGCTTTTGAGGAATAAAATACCAGAGGACTATCCAAATTCTGACATTCCCAAAATTAAAAATGTGTTAGGTCTTAACTAGGATACAACAGCTGATGTAATAAGTTTGAAATCAATTAAGTTCTCTGATGTCACCCACACCAAGAGGTCCTTGTTAAGTCAGGTTTCCAAGCTATTTGACCCATTAGGGTTGTTCAGTCCTATAGCTATTAGGGGCAAATGTTTAGTACAGAAGGCTTGGTGAGAAAAGTTAGACTGGGACACTGAATTAGGTGAGACATATGTGGAACAATGGAAACAGATTAGAAAGAAGTTTGAAAGCACATCAAGCATATGTATTCCCAGGAAAATAAACAGTAATGAGAAGTCGCACTTACACATATTTTGTGATGCTTCTCAAAGGGCCTATGGAGCAGTAGCTTATTGCGCAACAGGAGAGGATAGTAAGACTATTATGTCCAAAGCCAGAGTTCTGCCAATTAAAGGAAGAACCCTACCTCAAATGGAATTGGCTTCTATAGAAGTAGGAATTAAATTGGCCAGGTATATAACCACTACTCTTGATACTCAGTTTGAGGATATTTACATATGGACTAACAGTGTGATTTGTCTTTACTGGATAGGGTAGGAAGACAGAAAAATTCCTTTCGTCTGTAATAGAGTGAAGACTATTAAGGAGCTGTCTTCCAAATTTAATTTCATGCATGTGTCCTCCAAACAGAATCCAGCTAATCTACTCTCGAGAGCTTCGACCGTAGGGAAACTGATCAAAATATACTTGTGGTTTAAAGGTCCTAAATGGTTACTCACTAAGAAATGGCCTGAGCAGAAACAGTACAGTATTGCTGAGGTTAGTGTAGTGAACTTGGATCCTGTAGTACCTGAGCCAGAAGTAATTGACATCAGCCGATTCTCGTCAATAAGACAACTTCTAAATACTACTAAATTGACTGTTGAATTTTTGAATAAAAATGTGGGATTTCAGAAATTAGATCCCCTAGAATACTGGCTGAAAAGAGTACAAAGGAATTCTTACGGGGAAATATATAAACTTTTAGGCCAAGGACACTGGGAAAGGGAATAAGCTGATGAAGAATTTAAGCTTGTTCTTAGACGGAAAAGGTTTGATAAGATGTAGAGGCCGATTGGTAAAGGCTGACTTGCCCATCGAAACCCATTTTATTACCCAAGAGCGGGTGCTTTGTACAACGTATTATATAAGAAGCCCATGATTCCACTCTCCATGGAGGTGTACCACAGACCTTAGCCCAAATTCGGGAAAGGTACTGGATTCCTAAGGGTAGACAGGTTATTAAAAAATATCTCAAAATCTGCATCATTTGTAGGAGGGATGAGCAGCGACCTTATAACTACCCAGGACCACCAGCCCTACCGAAGGATAGGGTGAACATAACTCGGCCCTTCCATATAACAGGAGTGGACTACACGGGCTATAACTGTAATGGGTGAGGAAACTCCCCATAAAGTTTACATTTGTTTATTTACTTGTGCCTACACAAGGGCAGTCCATCTAGAATTAGCAGAAGACCTAATCTCAGAGACATTCCTCATGTCTTTCGCAGATTTGCTGCTAGAAGGTCTTGTCCTGGCAAGTTAATAAGCGACAACGGAACTAATTTCGTTGGAACAGCACCTTTACTGTTGAACATAATGAACGACCCAAAGGTTAAGTCGGCGCTGGGAATCCGAAATTGTATTTGGCAGTTCTAAGCTCCAAGAGCTCCATGGCAAAATGGATTTTCCAAAAGAATGATTGGTATTGCCAAGAATTGCCTGAGGAAAACATTACATAGAACTAAGATCACGAGTCAAGATTTAAGAACAGTAATAACTGAAATTGAAACCAGGATTACTAATAGACCTCTGACTTATCTAGATGACACTAACGACTCGCTAAAGGCCTTAACACCGGCTCATATGTTATATGGCAAGAAGCTCCACCCGATGCCTTGTGTGGATATCCAGGAAGAAGTTGATGATCCTAACATAGAAAATAATGATTTAGGACAACATCTACGTGAGGGATATCAACGTCTGAAAAGGGTGTTGGATACATGGAATAGACATTGGAGCGAGGAGTATCTTTTGAGCCTACGCAAGAGGTTTTATGGAGCTTAGGCTGCCAGCAACAAATCAGTTATTAACATAAGAGATGTGGTCTTACTGAAGACCGAACAGCCAAGATCCCAGTGACCATTAGCTAAAGTGATCTCCACACACCCAGATTCTGAGGGGGTGCTGAGACTCTTAAAAATAAAATGTAGGGGACATACCAGTATAAAAACTATTGATAAACTGGTACCACTTGAGTTTGCAGCCACTCCAGATCCAGGGGATGGTGAAGATCGAACGGGTCAGGATGCATGACCTAGAAGGGCCGCAAGCACAGGGTTCTCAAGATCTATGGAGGGAATTCTTGGCTAAGGTACATATTACATGATACAGCGTATCATTTCCCACCAGCCCCAAAACTGTGGGAAATATTTCCCCCAGAGCAGTTGCGCCCTCTACATTTTGTATAGTTGCCCTTGGTTAAAAGCAGAGGAAAACTAGAGGCCGTTGTTAACAGTTCAAGCAGTTTTTATAACCCAGAAAGTACGTTCTCTTTAATAATTCTTGTTATTGATAAATTAAATGCTACTGCATTTAACCCTTGTGGACAACTAAATACTGTAAATACATATAATTATATGGAATTTTCCACTGACCTAAACTGCGTCTGCTCGTTAGATGACGTGGCGAGGATGGAAAGATCTCCGTGTAAAAGCAGATGTGGAATTAAGATATTTACACAGTTAAAGGGAATATTTGGTTTAACTTTAGTTTAATTAAAACTAAGATTAATTTGTTAGATTTGCCCTGTACATACGATGATGTAATCTAACTGTATTTAGTACTGTAATTAATTAATAGTTGGCAACCTACCATTCTGAGGGAGGTAGAGTTTGCCACACACACCTCACTCTGCTCGTAGTCATTGTCAAGCTACCACGTTGTACATAAGCACCTAAAGGACGCTTGATTGCTCAAGCAATTACACAAAGCAGCCCCAACGTCATCAGTTGTCCGACACTCCCTCTTCACTAGCTAAGTAACCTTTATGCATTGGCTAATTCAAGGGGGATTACCTAAGAGATAGAAGAGAAATAGTTATTGTAGGTGAGTCAAGGTTAAGTTACGGTTCACCTAACGCTATGAGACTTGTTTGATTTTATTTAAGGACAACTTTAGGGAAGAGTAACGACCTACGAGTTGTTTATGAGGAAATACCAAAAATTTCTTACGTAGTGGTGCCCCAACAGGGATACCGACTTGTATACACAAAATATTTTTCACATTTTGATGCCCAGAGAGAGGGCCCCGATTTGTTTACTAGAACCTCCGAATATTTTTCACACTAACCGTCTTATTTACATACTTCCCATGACTTAAGTCTACTGCCTTCCTCTTTTCTCTTCCCTGTCGGTTATGTACCACTTTCTTACCTGCAGTCCAATTGCTTTGTAAAAAAAAAGTACTCTTCTCTTCTGATCTTCTCTCGTTCTTTGTTTTTGTCTCCTCTCTCTCCTTTTAGTATTCCCAATTCCTCCTTAGTTAGGCACCGTTTTATCCATACTTTTTTAAATTCCTCTTTTTCCATGAGTTTATTTGCATTTTTTAGTATTGCCTCCACAAGGTTCACACTCTGGAAGGTTACTTTCAGAGCCCTTGTCTTATTTCTCTCATATCTCCCTAGCCTTTTGTGTTCCTCGAGGTCTTTATTGCAGATTTGCTCTGAAACTTCCTTCAATATGCTCATTATATATGCCACCTCCTTTTTGTCTCTTGAAATTTTGTTTCTTATTTCTTCCTCCTCTATGCCAGTGATTACTATAGATTTATTGATATCTGCAAAATCTTTGACCAATTTGGGGTTATTTTGGATTACTATTATCACTTCATTTCTAATGCTTTTTTCATCGACTCTTGTTTCTAAGTCTTTCCTAACGTTCACCATTTAAGCATACATAGTTTCGACACCATCTTTATAGCTTTGCATCGCTTCATTCACCTGGGTTAACTTCTCATCAATATCATTATTTTGGTCTATCAGACTACTTGCTTGCCTAACAGTCTCTGTATTATTTTTTAATTCCTCCATTACATTCTCATGTTAACAACCATACTTGCCATTTCACTGATATTCATTTTAAGTGAATCTACCTCAACTGTCAGCTCATCTACTGTTGTCTCTCTCATGTTTAATTCCTTTACTAATTTTTCATTTTCTTCCTTATGCATATGCAGTTGCTTCTTAATGCCATCCATTTCACTCTGAAATGCCCTTTCCAATCTGTTCGCCCTTTCTACTAATTTGTTGAATGTTTCCATTTCAACCAGTTTCTGGCAGAAATCATCCTGTTTTCTAACCCTTTCTCTCTTCCCAGCTCCTTCCATATTCACTTCACTTAATATGGTGGCCCTTTGATGTTAATAATAAGAAAAGTTTTTACTTACAATTTGTGCCTCTTAACCCGCATGTGGTGCCGTACGGTAGTCGAAACAGCTGTGGCTTGATCAACACGTTCCTGCACTAAACAGTTATATTCTGTTACTTGGGCAACACTTTGCTTAAACTTTCTTTAATAGTTTATAATACCATGTAGATAAACCCTGTACAGAGCTTGACTCGTATATAGATACTGTTTACGTGTAGCCAGTTGTATCAAATGTGTGTGTGTGTGTGTGTGTGTGTGTGTGTGTGTGTGTGTGTGTGTGTGTGTGTGTGTGTGTGCTGCCGTATTAATGTTAAACGGTAGGGACACTGATTGGCAATTCATGATATTGAGTTGATCACCAATTCTTACATAATAGCCTATTAGGCGATAGGTAGAGGCGCTCACCATTCACTCACATCAGGTCATAGGAGGGGTGAACACCAAGAGGGTCAATGAATATTATAAATGTGTGTCCAGATACCCGCGCTCAATAGATGTGTTCGGAACATGTATGAAACATTGTCTTGATTAATTTTGCATCCATGTTCGAAGCACCATAGTCATGGACGTGTTCATAACGTCGTTTGGAAGCATATTGGTAGCCCTGGCATAGACGTTTCCTGCAAAGGGCATGAATGTAGGTGGCTAAATAGTTAACTGAGTACCACATTTGGTGAGTGGGGATTTTCTCAACAACTTGAACGTGAAGAGGGCCAGGAATCAGGTGTTATGATTAACAGAAATTTATTAGGCACTTTGTGTGTTCTGAGATCTGACAGACACAGAATACAAACACGAGATTAAGAAACTAGACAAATGGAACGACATCAGTGACACACTGTGGGTGGATCATGGAGATGTCATGAAGAAAATATTTTGATCAGACAGTTCCAGTGAGAGAGTAAATAAATAGAAAATCATGGCCAGATGAAGACAACGTACACTCCCATCAAAAAGTATTGGTGCACACTTGACGTAAAGCAGTTTGAGACACCGGACGATGGCTACTGGAAACAATAACAATTTTTTTTCCCTCATGTGATAAACTTGCTCTCAAAGATGCAATATGTGGCTTGCCTATGACATTTTCTAGTCCGTATTGTTATTATATGTATAGCAAAGTGGTTACCAATAAATCTTACCGAGAACTCATGAGCTATAATGGTCATTTTGTATATCTTCGTACCCTACCTGCACGATACTTTTCAAGGTGACTATACTTAGGGGCTCGTGGTTTGCTTGAAAAGCCAGAGCTTCCTGCATGACAAAAATAAACCATGCAATACAGATGCTTAACTTCCATAAAAAAAAAAAATACAGAATTACTCACTCTCACTTACCTATGCAGCGCAAGTTCAGTATCGTCATGTATTATATCATTGATTGCACTGTGTTTGTGCCCATTCCTACCACTTCATGATGGGCATACATAATATTCACCCAGACGTTTTGCTTCCTGTCCACAAATCACCATTGACGCAGCTGCATCAAGGAACAGAATTTTTCACGTTGATATAAGGGAAGCACTGCTGGAGATATCTGTCAGTGTGCATTGCATGTCAGCTTCGAACATGCTGAAGCTGTTGCCACGAAATTTGTCATCGAACATTGCTACTGACATGTTTGCAGCATGTCTGGCATCAAGATTGTAAAATGATGATGTTTGTTTCAGTGTTTCAAACAATTTAGATGGCACGGATGTCCAAAGAAGAAAACGATGTAAGGAAGCTGGAAAAAAATAAGAAACTGACAAAGGATCAAACTGGATGGAGGAATGATTTAAGAAGAAACACTTGTCAAAGAAATGGCATCACATTTTCAATTTGGTTGTCATGGAAACACTTATTTCACAAGTGTGTTCGAATCTCATTTACAAATAAAAATTAAAAAATGTACATATATATTTTAATTCAAAGGTTTCCCTATGTTAATATTTGTGTTATCCGTTTCAGTGCCAATGTTATTTGATAATTCTACTGTTGTAGATTCTGTTTAATATTTTCTGAATACTATTTCACATCACATCTGGTAGGAGTTACTTTCGGAATGAAACTCATTTACAAATAATATTTTAAATGTAAGTAAGCCGTATTTCTTAATTCAAAGGTTTCCCTGTGTCAATATTTGTGTTATTCATTTCAGTGCCCATGTTTGTGACAGTTTTACTTTTGTAGTTTCTGTTTAATAGTTTCTAAGTACTTTTTCACCTCAACTTTTTGGTGAGAATTACTTTAGGAATGATAATGATGATGATGATGATGATGTACGTCAACATTAAAATAGATTAACATACAAGCGAACGCAAAATGCAAAACACATTACATTTGTTGAAGATTTCTGAAAATGCTAGATCTACAGACATGAGGGTGTTTTCGTGTTCAGCCATCTATAATATTTACATATTTCTGTGGGAAAGAGATAATAGATTCCTGCCATTATTTTAACACACACACACACACACACACACACACACACACACACACAGCAGTGATATTGAGGAGAAGATAACACAGGTGAATGAAGCTGTGCAAAGCTACAAAAATGATGTGGAAACCACGTATGCTGAAATGGTGAAAGTAAAGAAAGACTTAGAAACAAGGGTGGAAGAAAAAAGCATTAAAAAGGAAGTGAAAAGAATAATCCAAAACAATCCAAAGTTAGTCAGAGATTCAGTAGATATCAACAAATCTACAGTAATCACTGGTATAGAAGAGGAAGAAGTAAAAAACAAGATCACAAGAGACAAAAAGGAGATGGCAAATGTAATGAGCTTATTGAAAGAAATATCAGAGGAAATCTATAGTAAAGACATAGAGGAACACAAAAGGTTAGAGAAATATGAGAAAAGCAAGAAAAGACTTCTAAAGGTAACTTTCCAGAGTTTAAACACTGTGGAGGAGATATTAAAAAAGGCAAAGAATCTTATGGAAAAAGCGGAGCTCAAAAATGTATGGATAAAAAGATGCCTAACACAAGAGGAACTGGAATTACTGAAAGAGGGAGGAAGCAAAAACAATAAATGAGGGAAGATCAGAAGAGGAGGACACATTTTTTTTACAAAGTAATAGGATTGCAGGTACGAAAGTGGTACATAAACAGGAGGGAATAAAAAGGGGGAAGGTAGTAGAACCATGTCATGACAAGTGTATAAACAAGATGAAAAAGTTGATGTACTCAAATGTGAATGGAATGGTACCTAAATTACTAGAGATAAATGATTATGTCAGAGAAAATGAACCACATATAATATGCCTAACAGAAACAAAATTAACACCAAGGATATCCAATGACACACTAAACTTAGAGGAATACAATATATGGAGAAGAGACAGAAACTTAAAAAAAGGAGGAGGAATTATAATATTAACTAAGAAAAATCTAAAAGTTAATGAAATAAAACTAGATATACCCTAACAAGTAGAGCTGATTGCAGTAGAAATCAACACATCTGAAGGGAAAGTAATTGTGGCCAATTTGTACATGCCACCCAGATCAAACACATGGGAAAGAGACGAATATGAGGACCTGGCAGAGAGTACAATTCAGAGTTTAAGAGCATTACTACATAAAATGGAAGAAAAATCGGAAAGAATTATAATAACTGGAGATTTTAATACAAATATAACTTGGAATAATCTAGATATAATTAACCAGGAAAGCCGTTGGGACCAAAAGCTCCTGGATCTCGTGCAAGAGTTTTTCCTAATGCAGCATGTGAGGGAAACCACAAGAAAAAGAGGACTCGATGTACCTTCAATGCTAGATTTCATATTTACCAGGCAAGAATATGATATTGACAGGTTAATATATCACCCTCCACTGGGCAAAAGCGATCATGCAGTACTAAATTGCAACTTCAGGATAGCATATGACATAGTTAACAGCAATGAAAGTTACAAAAAGAGCCTAAACTATAAAAAGGGAAATTATCAAGACCTAAAGAAGTATTTCTTAGAAGTTGATTGGGAAAATTAGCTTAGAAGACAAGATTTAAATGCTGCATATAAAAAATTCTGTGAATTTTATGAAATAGGAGCCCAGAAGTACATCCCACAGCACAAAGAAGCAGATAAGAAAATACAGAAATGGTTCAATACAGAATGTAAAAAATAAAAAGAAAGAAGAGATTTGTTGTGGAATAGATACAGAAGACACAATTGTGAAAGGGCATATCATAATTACAAACAGGCAAGAAACGATTATACAAGAATAAGGAGGGAAGCCCAAAACAGTTTGAGGAGGATATAATCAATAAAAGTAGTGATCAACCGAAGCTATTTTACAGCTACATCAGAAGCAAATGATATAATACAATCCATTACGGACGAGGGAATCACCTATACACAAGAGAAAGATATTTGTGAAGCACTAAATAGGAATTTGAAATTGGTTTTTACAGAAGAAAAAAAATTTGTGAGGGAGTATGTGGAACATGCATGTCCACACGTACTACCAGATATACAAATATCAAAAAAAGTAATACAGGAGGAGTTAAGTAAATTAGACAGAGGAAAAGCAAGTGGTTCTGATGAAATTTCATGTTGGGTACTACGAGAATCTGCAAAGGAGTTAAGTAAACCATTATTTTTAATTTTCAAGAAATCCTTGAGTCAAGGTAAACTACCTGATATTTGGAAGAAAGCAAATATTGTCCCCTTATTCAAGAAAGGGAATAGACAAAATCCACTCAGCTACCGACGAGTATCACTGACCAGTGTTGTAAGCAAGGTATTAGAAAAGCTTATAAGAAAAGCTTGGGTAAATCATATAGAAGAACATAGTATGATAACAGAACGACAGTTTGGTTTCAGAAAAAGGAAAATTATGTGTTACTAATCTTTTGAGCTACTATGACAGTAACAGTCACAATACAGGAAAGAGAAGGATAGGTGGACAGTATCTATTTAGATTTCAAGAAAACATTTGACACAGTACCACACCAAAGACTTTTATGGAAACTGTACCATCAAGGAGGAATTCGAGGCAAACTGTTTTGTTGGATGCAAGATTTTCTCATAAAAAGAGAAATGAGAACAGTACCAAGGGGAAACTACTCATCATGGAAGGAAGTGACTAGTGGAGTACCACAGGGTTCAGTGCTGGCACCAATCATGTTTTTAGTGTACATAAATGATATAAACAGTAACACTGGAAATGAAAGCTATCTAAATATGTTTGCAGATGATGCAAAAATACAAAGGAGAATTACTAACACAGTCTTGTAAAGAGCTACAAGAAGAATTAAATAAACTTCATGAATGGAATAATACATGGCAAATGGAATTCAATGTGGACAAGTGTCATGTAATAAAGTTTGGTAAAAGTGGAAAAATACCTGCTTGGGATTATAAGTTAGGAAATAAATCCCTATACACATCAGAAAGAGAGAAGGACGTAGGTGTGATTATCAATAACAGACTATCTCCGGCTGACCACATCAGTGAGAAGGTACGGAACATATATACACTGCTTGCCAATATGAGAATAGCATTGACATACATAAATGAAGACATGCTAAGAAAGGATAATATCATTCATCAGACCAACCCTGGAGTATGCATCAGTAGTCTGGAGTCCTTATCTCAAAAAACACATAGGCAAGATTGAAAAAGTTCAAAGGGCCGCTACAAGATGGATACCAAGCTTAAGGGATCTAAGCTACGAAGAAAGTCTAAATAAACTGAATCTACCAACAATACAGGAGAGAAGGAAATGAGGTGACATGATAATGCTATATAAATACATATCAGGGAAGGAGAAAATAGACATAACTGATTACTTAACATATGGGGAAGCATCAGCAAGAGGCAAAAAACTGCATAAGAAGAGAGGTGATAAAGACGTAAGGAAATTCAGTTTCCCAAACAGAGCAATTGATCAATGGAATGCACTACCGAATGTAATAGTGTGTGCCAAAACAATTCACAAATTTAAGGATATGTGCGATAAATATGGTTTAAGACATGGAACGTACGAGCTTGACTCATTTCTGTAAAGGTACAATTAGGTAAGAACAATTAGGTAAGAACACACACACACACACACACACACACACACACACACACACACACACACACACACACACACACACACACTCATAAACACACTCTCATGCACACACCCACACTCACGCTCATTATCACACTCAGACACACTGCACAGTCACAGTCGCCTCTCGCTCACACACACTTGATTGCATGTCAGATCTCCTACGTGAAGTTCATAGCCTCTGACACTGTTTCGAGCAGTGTGACTCCGGGGTTCAAAATGGTGACCCCCTTACCCCCAGGCTCGTCAGGGTCGTCGACCACCTTTGTTTTGAACACTGATGCTGGAACATGACCCACCAGCAGATGCGGGCCCTTTGCCAATCTGAAGGGAAAAACTTAGATTTATGGTTCAACTATGCAAGGGTTATTGAGGAAAAGGACCAGTATTTGTCATGTCCAAACATATGATGCCAAGTCCTTATCTACCTTTAAAATCTTGTCACCAGTTTGATAAATACTGTATGATCCAGAATTATACGGTAGTTATTAAGGAAGTCAGTATGTTATTTAATATCCTATTATTCCCCTTAGAACCTCATACCAATTTCTCCCATACATTATCTGAACTACTGACCTCTGGCTGCACAAAAAATGTCTTCATATTTGGATTTATATTATTATAAGCAAGCGTTCTTCTCTATCCCGTCTTTTTCACCACTTTGCCTTCCAATTTGTTGAACATAGTAGCAAGACACCTCAAAGGCCTTAACCTTTATCCACCTGGGGTTTCCAATCGTCACCCACACCTCCTTAGGGGTGATTTCTTTAATTTTTGGGAAAAATACCGTTACCTCAAACTCTAATATCTGTCAAACCAGGGATGCAGTCAGAAATATAATTTGGGGGGGGGGCACTATCACTAACCATGAGAGTCACAACTCCTCCATCATAAACCTAGCCCTCCCCCCCCCCATGCCTTGTACTTAACCCCTCCGTGCCCGAATGCCCGGAATTTTCTGTGCATTCAGGGCCATTTTTTGAAGTTTCGAAAATTGATTTTTTTTCCTGCCATATTGAAGAGAAAGTTCAGATGCACCTAACAGTGCAAATCCCAGCTTCCTAGACGCATTTTGTGGCTTGCAATGAAGCGTGGAAGTTGCAGAAATATCAGCAACCGATATCGCCGCCCAGGGAATGTCGCAACGCAACTGGGCAGGCGTTGATAATTTTATTTTGTACCTTCAAAAACAATGCGAATGGTGTTGAAATGTTGTTCATATATGAGATATGATGATATCGAATGATTTCAGTACATAATCTGTTAGGAATGACTGAAAAAAAAAAATGTTATGAATACATTTTCTGTTTTTTTGATATAAAATATGTTTATGGTAGTTTCGAGTTATTTTTTATGTTATCGTTGTGCTCATGCTTGGAAAAGGGAGCAAAAGAGTTGAATTTTCAGTCCTAAATGAGAAAACTGCACGTCCTCCAGGGCTAGACGCTGCCATGGGAGAATAAAGTGGAGGGTCAGTCCGATTAGCAATACGGAAGTTGAGCCGCAACTTCCAGCTCCCACATCACGAGCATGGCTAAAAATAGAATCGTAATGCAGTTTCAGAACTAAGAATAAGTCTAATTATTACGAATACAGATACAAAGCAGAAATAAATACGTTTACAGACGGGGGAAAACGTATTTTTTCCGTCATAACATGTTCATCTTTCTCTATCATTTTACGTTCATCTTTACCATTTTACCATGTTATTTTCGCAATATATATTGCTGTCTCGTAAACACGGTGGTTGTGTGTGTTTTGCAAGGGAAGAAAAAGATTGTATTTTCTTCTGGGTCGAGATAATGGGTGTAACTATGTGTGTTTAGGCATCGCCACGAGCGAAACAATCGTACATACACTCGTCACGACAGCAGGTGGTGAACTGACAGATGATACGTGAGAGGGTGAAGTCAAGGTCAGTCTCATGTCCCAGATTTTCGTTCACTTCCCGAAAGTTTTCACAGTTTTCTACAAGTTGCACTGCATCTAATGATCCAAACCATTACAGCAAACCTGAGCAAATAGGTAACGATACAAAGACAAAAATGTATTTTTCTCTTATTATCATGTCTTTTTTGTATGTGCCTGTATTACTTCATAACCGTAAACAGGTGGTTGTGTGTGTTTTGCAAGAGAGGACAAAGATGATATGTTCTGCCTGGGTTAAGATAATGGGTGTAATTGTGCTTGTTAAGGCATAGCCAGGAGTGAAATAATCGAAAATCCACTCATCACAGCAGCAGGCTCTTAACTGCTTGATGGGGTGTATGGGAGTGTAGTGTAGATCAGTGTGAAGACGTCCAGAACGTTCATTCACTTCCCAAAACTTTTTGCCGTTTTTTACAGGCCGCGCTCAAACGACGACGGCGGCCACAGAGGGGTTAAGGATGCACTGCACTATACATATTCCATAGTTAAGAGTTCCATTAAGTTGCCTGTAGCTATTTAGGGTGAGAAATTTCACTGAGAAATATGCTTTTTATAATCATGAAAGGCTTTGTCTGCCTCATGGATAGTAAAAGATACATGCAGTTCTGTTAATAAGACAGGTCCACCAATGATATACTGCCGAAAATCATCAGTATACAGTATATCATCACAAACTGGTCAGTTGCATTTCTCAGTTCCTCTCCTTTCCAATAATTTAATTGTACAACTCTTTTTCCCAATATTAACACTATACCAATATATATATATATATATATATATATATATATATATATATATATATATATATATATATGCATATATATATATATATATTTATATATATATATGTGTATATTTTTTTGCCATAATCCATATAACATTATTTTCTCTCTTTAGGGCATGCATGCTACATAAAAATGAGAAATATCTACCTGTTAGCACCCAAAACCACCATAAATACAGCAAACTATAAAATATAATAGTATATAATGCATGAAAATTAGGTTTTTCCTTGCTAAAATCACAAATGACATTGTTGTCCCAACTCATCCTGGATAAAAAAAAAAAAAAAATGGTGGGCGAGTCGGGACAACTGTCTGTTAACCCTTCAGCACTGCTCTGCTGTAAAAAGGCATTTTCCGGGTAAATCACAAAAAACTAAAACAATTGAAGATTTCTCCCACCAAAAAGTAGACCTTTAGCTCTAAAACTGACTGTGGGAGAGGAAAATTGGCAAAATATGTGTATTTTCAAAAATGAAATTCTGCAAAGGTCAAAATGCTAACCTTTCATATTTGCACATTTTTCATGCATTATTCGTGGTTCTATAGAAAACTAGTATTAACCTGTCACGTGCCAGTGCCGTTTTAAAACGGTCTGACATAATTCAGCGGCCAGTGCCAGTGCCGTTTTAAAATGCTTTAAAATAAAAAAATTCATTGTGACTGCATTTTTCAAGATTCATTGGTAAAAATTGGCAGCTTGTATGGTAACTGTTCCTCTACCATCCCCCAGGCTATCAAGGCCATAGACTCACTTGCTCCCCCTCTCATGCTTGCTCTGCCTCATTCTGCCTGTGTGCCTCACCCAGTGCTGAACATAGTGAAGGCATTATGTAAATATTTTCATGTAAGTGTAAGTTGTAAATATTTTCTTGTAAGTGTAAGGACTATAGTGTGAGGTCAAGTTGTAAATACCTTTTTGTAAGTGCCAGGACTGTACATAATGAAGTCAGGTTGTACCTATCTTCAAGTAAGTATAAGATAATGCATTCACTGTGAGAAAGACACGCAAATTGTGATAGATGTTGAAGTAATAAGTAATTATAAAAGTGTGCTGAACATTACTATACCTTCCCAGCATAAATACCTGAGTATACCTGACAGAAAACGACTTTCTCTTATCTACGTGGTGAGCATGAGAGAGCGGCTATACCTGTTTATGAGTATGCAGGACTCAATAAAACCTATTTCCTAGTCTTGGTGAGCATTTTGATGGAGAAATTTGTTGTTTCCACATCATAATCTATCATTTTAGTAAAAAAAAAAAAGTCGATAAATGGCCGGCACTGGGGCGACCCATAGGGATAAAAATAGCTGGCACGTGGCAGGTTAACAACATATGTAAAGTTGGGGCAGGACTATTGAATGGAAATGTCTTGGCATTTGCCATTGCAGTGCCCACTGTTCCAACTCCCCCCTTGTCCTGCACTGTCCCAACTCACCACACTCAACACTAATGTCTATGAAAATCCGTCATCTGTTAAATACTTCACTTAGTTCAATGATGATTAATTTACTTCAGTGATGGTTGCCTCACAGGGCACAGGTAACTAAAGCCTGAAATATATCACAAAGAAAATCTTAAGCAATCATTGGCTTCCAGTTTCTCCATACACCTACACTTATGTAGAGCTCATGGCATGACATTATAATTTGTTATTATTACTGACAGTTATAATGTCCTCTACAATGTACTGCATTTGCTGAACATAAACTAACCTTTTAGAACTTGAACTCATGAAGTCCAATATACCTGATTGCTGCAGCTGATCCTGTTTCATAAGAAAGTGATCCAGGGAAACCCATGGAGTGTGTCTTTTCCTTTCTTGTCTCAGTACAGCATGCAAGTAGTGTAATTAGCAAGTTGTATGGACTGGTCACTGGTGCAACACAATCTGATGAGAGTTGACTGATGACTGGATGGCTCAGGGCTCAGGCAGATGATGAGCGAGTGATTAGCTGATGGCCGGTAGACGTTACCACGATAATTTATTTTTCTTGCCAATTCTGCCACATGTAGGCCTACAATCCCACAGGTACTATTGACTAGTTAATTTCATAAAGCTATTAGTAGTGGAGTTTCCCATTTTGAAGATAATGTGTCAAAATGTACATAAAAAAATTGATAATTTCACAGAATGGCACATGTATCTTGCTTCCCTTCCTGCCTCCTCTCCTCACCCGTCTGGGCACCATTGGCTGCCCGTGCATAAATTCAAATATCTGTCTCGCATCTAATGTAAAGTAAGTCTTAAAAAGTTTATGTCTATACAAGACTTTTTATTCAGAACTGCATATTTTTCTTCATTTCCCCAAAATATTTGACATCGAATAATTACACCCTGGATTAACCCTTACACCACGGGCATGTTTCCCAATGTTTTGCGTCTCCAGTAGGGTTATTCGGGCTCCGACAGACTCTCAAAAAATATTTGCCAAAAATCAATTATTAATCCTAGAATATTAAAAATTACATACGCGTATGGCACATACCTTCAGCTTTCTCCTGGGATGTTTGTTGAGCCTTCGTCATTACCGTAGGACTTGTGGAGACATCTGAAGTTGGGTAACGAAGTCTCCACTTTACACTTCCCGACAACCCGTAATATGATTACCACAGCCAGATATTAACACTATAAACACTACTGTATGATTATCAAGTAGTTTGGGATCCATACTCCAAATAAAAACCACTGTGAAAGCAATGAAAATTACGAGCGCGTATGACCTTCCCACTTGCACTAGTTCGCTATTGGTATTCTGTCATTTATTATTCATAAAACCCCTCACACTTTATATTTCTATTACTATATAACACTTATATATATCTACAGTCTTTATCCATAAGTTTCCTTCAGTAGTATTAGTTTATTGTCACTGTAGGGATTCAATTTCTTTCAGTAAAATACGTAGCATTCACTTTCTCGTCCTGTATACTAGCATTGAGAGTGAATGTCACTTTCACCTTCACTCTCATAACTCATAGTATTCAGACATGCTAGAGTGAAACTTTCACTTTCATTACTCCTAGGGTATATACTCGTATTCTTATAGTACTACTCATTTACATTTCTATTTACGTTCTCTATTTTATTTACATTATTTACATTTCTATTTTATTTACACTGTGTTATGCACTGTCACTTGAACAAACTTATAAAACTATTTTCCACAATTCACGTATATTTACATTCATTACTTTCACTTGCTGTTTACACATTATTTACACATTATTTACAATTCCACTTGCACTGTTTTACTCAATAGAAAGATCGTAGTCACTCTTTTATCAATTGTCAGCCCTTTACCTCTTTCCACACGAGGTTTAGTAGGGGGTAAAGGTCACAGGGCCCATTGCATGGGGGTGAAAAGTCCCTGAAGTTAGCAAGAGCAAACAGACGTACCTCCACATTGGAAGATGAGAGTGAACTGATAATGGTGGGCCAGGGTGGTGGCCTACCTAAGGAAATGCATTACTGCCAACGTTAGCCTCTTGACAAAGCTAATATATAGCAGTGAAATGATTGGCAGGAAATGTAGACAATACATTATAAATTAGGTAGTTCCAAGTGAATGTAAATATCACATAGGCTTCTCCCTTTCCTCCTTATATGTATATTTACTACGAAAATAGATTGTACGGCATATTTCTAGGGGAAATAAACAGTGAAAAATAGCAAACGAGTGCACGTGAGGTGTTGTCAGGTGATAATTAGCCAATTCCAGGTGTATGGCACTCTCACTTACCTTATTTCTTTCTTTTATATATTATTGGTATAAGAATAGGGCATAGGGCTTATTTCAATGGATGAAATCAGTGAAAAATTCCAGGGAAGATTTACTTAGCGTAGCACGGCCGGGCAGGCGAGAGGATAGGATAATGGAGGGGGGGTAGGGTGGGGAGTCAAGAACGGGGAGAAATGGCTAAATTGTCAACAATGGATAGGAGTTCAGATGAGATTAGGAGTGCTGACTAGTGCTGGACATTGGCAGTACTGATAGATGATACAAGCCACCACTTGGAAGCTCGGGTGAATTCAAAATAACACAGAATCACAAAAGCGATGCCCCGCGGTATGATCCCTTGCTCCCAAGCGTCACGAAAGTGACGCCCCGCGGTTAAGGGGTTAAACAAGTATTCGACATTTAAGATTCGCAGTCTATTCTCGAACACACATAGAAATTTTTTTGAGACCCGGGCCCCCATGACTCCCCTGGCTGCGCCACTGTGCCAGTTACAGAGAAAAAAATGAAAATGTATTAGACTCAACAACTCTTCCTCTTTCCAATGAAGGTATCCCGGGGTCTCCAAGTGATCCTTTTGATGAGTAAGGATAAGTTGAAGATGACCAGTTTTACACACTTAGCCGGCTGGTTCCGAGCACATGCCACTGGTTGTGACCTTGGCTTGCTGGCCAGCACTGGCGGCACTGACCATAGTGGTGATTGTAACACAGCCAAGGTGTCCTTGGTGCAATGTGTAAGGTTCCATTCGTTTTTCGACTTCTCCTTACTCGCCATCATAAGGAAGAGTCATCACCCTGTCCATGTAGCTCCTCAAAGGGTTCTCCACCCATTTCATAGTGCCACAATGCCCCGTAGGTGTGTGGGAATGAAAATAGCACAGTTTTTCTGCACTCACTTCTTGCATCAGTTATAATAATTTCCATTTACTACAACACT
Organism: Coenobita brevimanus; assembly: GCF_032717465.1. Lineage (NCBI taxonomy): Eukaryota > Metazoa > Arthropoda > Malacostraca > Decapoda > Coenobitidae > Coenobita > Coenobita brevimanus. The sequence goes on from NC_136993.1 coordinate 29,894,626, forward strand.
TACAATTGTGCTTGACATCACAATTACGGGTAATTGCACATTGACAAGTAAATGCTGTGGCAGTTTCACGCAGTGTGGTTGAATATGAGATAATTACTCGTAATATAATTCAGACTGATATGTACAAATCAGGAACATCATAAAAATCTTACGAAGGTTATACACAACTTACATAATTTGTACTTCACATCACAAATACGCTTATGCTCACATAATCAGCATTATATTCCTGAGCATCGAGTGAAAAAAAATTAGTTATAGACAATGAGGTAATTTTCTTTCTGGCCCGCTCACAAGTGGCTTTCTTTCATGTAACAGGTAGACTAACTTAATGTATTTCCAAAAAATTTTTCACTAATATCCAATAATCAGTACCACTTATTGCATTGCATTTGTAGAGCTTATTTTATAACACTTACATCATACCTTTTACTAGAAGTCACTTATAATATCCAGCATTTCACATATTTATAAAAAAAATTCACTTGTGTATACTTGTATACTATTTACATTTTCCCACACACCTGCTCAGTAATCACACTCGGAGTCATACTCTCAAAAACATTTGGGGCATAGGTGAACCTTGCACTCTGCACAACGGTAAGCTGTCTCTTTTCGTGCTGGGGGATGGCGTTTGCTTGTGTTTCAGCAGGGGAGTCATTTGGTTAGGGGGGCAGCGAGGGGCACTCGCCCCCCTCAAGATTTCTGAGGGGGCCTCCAAATCAACTACAATTAATGAAAATAAATATATGGTTAACACCGTGAAATTAAAAATACTTTGTATTTACCCTTCATACGTTTTCAGTGAAATATATCGTGTGTGTGTGTGTGTTCTTACCTAATTGTTCTTACCTAATTGTATCTTTACAGGAATGAGTCAAGCTCGTACTGTCCCGTGTCTTAAACAATATTTATCGTACATATCCTTAAATTTGTGAATTGTTTTGGCACACACTATTTCATTCGGTAGTGCATTCCATTGATCAATTGCTCTGTTTGGGAAACTGAATTTCTTTACGTCTTTATCACCTCTCTTTTTATGCAGTTTTTTGCAGTGTCCTCTTGCTGATGCTTCTCTATGTTAAGTAATCATTTATGTCTATTTTCTCCTTCCCTGATATGCACTTATATAGCATTATCATGTCACCTCTTTTCCTCCTCTCCTGTAGTGTTGGTAGATTCAGTTTATTTAGTCTTTCTTCATAGCTTAGGTCTCTTAACCCCTAATACGCGGCCATCGACAGCCGACCCCCCCCTCCTATTGGCGGCGTTGTATCGCGGTCTGAGTACCTGTAGGAAAATATTAGCCAAAAATCAGAGATTAACCCTAGAACATTATACTTGGTATGGCAGATAGTACTTACATTCAGCTTTCTCCAGAGACAGGTGTTGAGCCTTCGTGGACTACCCAAGGACTTGTGGAGACTTGCAAAGTTGGGTAACAAAATCTTCACTTTCACACCTCCAGCAACCCGGTTTCCCCTCTACCACAGCCTCATTCTGTCACAGTAAACTTTATACTACAACGTACAGGTAGTTTGGAATCCGTATTTGTACAATAAGCACTGAAAACAAGGCTAAAATCAACGAAGCATATGGCCGACATGCAGCACGGCAGCAGTCTTCCCATCACTCAACAAACCTTTCCACAGCTAAAAACACGTATACTACATTATTTTCAATCATATTACTTCCCAAAAGATCACCGCAGCGCGCTTTTTATTCTGCCTTACGCCCGTCACTTTATTCACGTTCCTGTCCGCCGCTCACACTGACTTGGAAGAGCTAGAACTCGCCATAATGTCACTTTGAAAGCCTGCGGTAAACTGACGCTAAACAGGGGCAAACCGTGTGAAAAAAAGCTAGTGTTACAACTGGGGAAAGAAGCGTTTCCTATTAGCATAAACTGCTTGTGAGAGGAGAGCGCAGATTTACAATTCTGAGCAGAGCGCTGCCATGTATCAAAGTCAGGCTGGCCGGGCCGTGGTGGGGGGGGAGGGGGGAAAAATGCAATACTTGGCAACAACGGTGGTCAGTAGTACAAAGGTAAAGTATGCTACTTGTAGCTAAAGGTTGGTGGTACTGATAGACAATACCAGCTGGAACATCCTTGCCCATGTTTATTCAAAATAAACTCGAATCGCAAACAGGATGCTCCGCCGTTATGTCCTTTTTGGCGAGCGTCGCAAACGCAACGCCCCGCATTTTAGGGGTTAAGCTTGGTATCCATCTTGTAGCGGCCCTTTGAACATTTTCTATCATGTCTATGTGTTTATTGAGATGGACTCCAGACTACTGATGCATATTCCAGGGTTGGTCTAATGAATAATGTTATTATCCTTCTTAGCATGTCTTCATTTATGTATGTGAATGCTATTCTCATATTTGCAAGCATTGTATACATGTTCCATACCTTCTCGCTGATGTGGTCATCCGGAGATAGTTTGTTATTGATAATCACACCTAGGTCCTTCTCTCTCTCTGATGTGTGTAGGGTTTTATTTCTTAACTTATAATCCCAATCAGGTCTTTTATCACTTTTACCACACTTGATTACATGACACTTGTCCACATTGAATTCCATTTGCCATGTATTACTCCATTCATGAAGTTTATTTAATTCTTCTTGTAGCTCTTTACAAGAGTCTGTGTTAGTAATTCTCCTTTGTATTTTTGCATCATATGCAAACATATTCAGATAGCTCTCATTTCCAGTCTTATTAATTATATCATTTATTTACATTAAAAACATGATTGGTGCCAGCACTGAACCCTGTGGTAATCCACTAGTCACTTCTTTCCATGATGAGTAGTTTCCTCTTAGTACTGTTCTCATTTCTCTTTTTATGAGAACATCTTGCATCCAACAAAACAGTTTGCCTCGAATTCCTCCTTGATGGTACAGTTTCCATAAAAGTCTTTGGTGTGGTACTGTGCCAAAAGCTTTCTTGAAATCTAAATAGATACTGTCCATCCATCCTTCTCTTTCCTGTATTGTGTTTGTTACTCTGTCATAGTAGCTCAACTGATTAGTAACACATGATTTTCCTTTTCTGAAACCAAACTGTCTTTCTGTTATCATACTGTGTTCTTCTAAATTTACCCAAGCTTTTCTTATAAGCTTTTCTAATACCTTGCTTACAACACTGGTTAGTGAAACTGGTCGGTAGTTAAGTGGATTTTGTCTATTTCCTTTCTTGAATAAAGGGACAATATTTGCTTTCTTCCAATTATCAGGTAGTTTACCTTGACTCAAGGATTTCTTGAAAATAAAAAATAATGGTTTACTTAAGTCCTTTGCACATTCTCGTAGTACCCAACATGAAATTTCATCAGGACCACATGCTTTTCCTTTGTCTAATTTACTTAACTCCTCCTGTATTACTTTTTCTGCTATTAGTATATCTGGTAGTATGTGTGGACATGCATGTTCCACATAGTCCCGTTCAAAATTTTTTTCTTTTGTAAAAACTAAATGGAAATTCTTAGTTAGTGCTTTACAAATATCTTTCTCTTGCGTATAAATGATTCCCTCGTCTGTAATGGATGGTATTATATCTTTTACTTTGGTTTTCCTTCTGATGTAGCTGTAAAACAGCTATGGTTGATCACTACTTTTATTTATTATATCCTCCTCAAACTGTTTTTGGGCTTCCCTCCTTATTCTTGTATAATCTTTTCTTGCCTGTTTGTAATTATTATACGCCCTTTCACTATTGTGTCTTCTGTATCTATTCCACAACAAATCTCTTCTTTCTTTTGATTTTTTACATTCTGTATTGAACCATTTCTGTATTTTCTTATCTGCTTCTTTGTGCTGTGGGATGTACTTCTGGACTCCTATTTCATAAAATTCACAGAATTTTTCCTATACAGCATCTAAATCTTGTCCTCTAAGCTCATTTTCCCAATCAACTTCTAAGAAATACTTCTTTAGGTCTTGATAATTTCCCTTTTTATAGTTTAGGCTCATTTTGTAACTTTCATTGCTGTTTACTATGTCATATGCAATCATGAAGTTGTAATTTAGTACTACATGATCGCTTTTGCCGAGTGGAGGGTGATACATTAAAACTGTCAATATCATTTTCTTGCCTAGTAAATATTAGATCTAGCAATAAAGGTACATCGAGTCCTCTTTTTCTGGTGGTTTCCCTCACATGTTGCTTTAGGAAAAACTCTTGCACGAGATCCAGGAGCTTTTTGTCCCAACAGGTTTCTTGGCTAATTATATCTAGATTATTCCAATTTATATTTGTATTAAAATCTCCAGTTATTATAATTCTTTCCGATTTCTCTTCCATTTTATGTAGTAATAATCTTAAACACTGAATTGTACTCTCTGCCAGGTCCTCATATTTGTCTCTTTCCCATGTGTTTGATGTGGGTGGCATGTACAAATTGGCTACAATTATTACTTTCCCTTCAGATGTATCGATCTCTACTGCAATCAGTTCTACTTGTGATGGTATATCTAGTTTTTATTTCATTGACTTAGATTTTTCTTAGTTAATATTATAATTCCTCCCCCTTTTTTTAAATTTCTGTCTCTTCTTCATATATTGTATTCCTCTAAGTTTAGTATGTCATTGGATATCCTTGGTGTTTATTTTGTTTCAGTTAGGCATATTATTTGTGGTTCATTTTCTCTGACATAATCATTCATCTCTAGTAATTTAGATACCATTCCATCCACATTTGAGTGCATCAACTTTATCATCTTGTTTATATAGTTGTCATGACATGGTTTTACTACCTTCCTCCTTCTTATTCCATCCTGTTTATGTACCACTTTCGTACCTGCAATCCTATTATTTTGTAAAAAAAATATGTTCTTCTCCTCTTCTGATCTTCCCTCATTTTTTGTTTTTGCTTCCTCCCTCTTCTCTTTCAGTAATTCCAGTTCCTCTTGTGTTAGGCATCTTTTTATCCATACATTTTTGAGCTCCTCTTTTTCCATAAGATTCTTTGCATTATTAAGTATCTCATAAACGGTGTTTACACTCTGGAAGGTTACCTTTAGGGGTTTTCACTTGCTTCTCTCGTATTTCCCTAAATTTTGTGTTCCTCTATGTCTTTACTACAGATTTCCTCTGATACTTCTTTCAATATGCCCATTACATTTGCCATCTCCTTTTTGTCTTTTGAGATCTTGTTTTTCACTTCTTCCTCTTCTATACCACTGATTACTATAGATTTGTTGATATCTACTGAATCTCTGACTAACTAAGGATTGTTTTGGATTATTCTTTTCACTTCCTTTTTAATGCTTTTTCTTCCATCCTTGTTTCTAAGTCTTTCTTTACTTTCACCATGTCAGCATAAGTGGTTTCCACATCATTTTTGTAGCTTTGCACAGCTTCATTCGCCTGTGTTATCTCCTCAATATCACTGCTCTGGTCTATCAGACTGCTTACTTGCCTAAGTGTCTCTGTATCATTTTTGAACTCTTCCATAATACTCTCGTGGTTGACTACTGTACTTGCCATTTCACAAATTTTCCTCCTAAGTGTACCCACTTGTACTATTAACTCATCTATGGCTGTGTCATTCTTGTTGACTTCCTTTCCTAATTTTTCTATTTCTTCCTTTTGCAAGTGCATCTGTTTCTTAATTTCATCAATCTCATTCTGAAAAGCCATCTCTAGTCTATATACTCATTCCACCAGTTTATTATGAGTCTCCATTTCAACCAATTCTTGGTAGAAATCATCATCCGGCTTTCTACCTTTATCCCTCTACTTTTCCAAATTTGCTTTACTAAAGTATGTGGTCATTTTGCAGTACTAAAAGCGCATATAGTACTTACATTCCCTGAGACAGTTGTAGACTAAACAAACGATCAGTTGATTGTGTGCATTCTTGCGCTGCTTTGTTTTCTTTCTGTTTGAACAAGTCTTACTTAAAACTTTTTTTATATCAGAACACCATTTAGTCTAACCTGGTACAGAGCTTGACTCATATAAAGATACTAATTTAGGTAATGTCACTGGCCAACTTGACCAGGTATAGAGTGGTGGCGACGTGCATCTGCTCTCCTCTGTGCCTAGTGTGTGTGTGTGTTTGTGTGTGTGTGTGTGTGTGTGTGTGTGTGTGTGTGTGTGTGTGTGTGTGTGTGTGTAATAATCACAATAATTTACTCGATATATTAAAGGATGTCAATGTAAATAATTATGTTCCTAGCACCCTGTTCAGTTAACTTCAGTATTAAGCTGCATTTTTTATTGTATTCTGGCCATCATGAAAAGTTTTTCTTCATCTTAGGATATAAGTACACATGGCAAAAAAAAAAAAGTATCACTCAGGAGGGGTATGATGATTTCCGAAATTATCGATATAGCTTGTGCAGTGCTTGGAAGAGGTACAAGGTAGGGTAGTGGATGTTGGAGTGGCCCTGGTGAGAGAGGATAGTGTTTGGAAACTCCCTGTACTGTTGTTTGCAGATGATACTGTGTTGTTGAGTGAAGACGAAGGGGAGCTGCAAGGCTTGGTGGATGAGTTTGAGAGAGTGTGTAAGAAACGGAATCTAAAGGTGAATGTAGGGAAGAGTAAAGTGATGGTCTTTGAGAGAGGTGAAGTCAGTGAATGTACAGCGAGGTTGGATGGTGAGGAATTGGAAAATGTGAGTACGTTTAAGTACTTGGGTAGTGTGATGAGTAAGGATGGAGGTTTGGAGGGTGAAGTGCTTGAAAGGGTACAGCAGGGAAGAAAGGTTGCTGGTTCTTTGAAAGCAGTGATAAGAAACAGGGAAGTGAGCATGGAAGTGAAAAAGTTACTACATGACAGTATTGTGGTACCAACTCTAATGTACGGAAGTGAAGCTTGGACGTTGTTGGAAGGACACAAGTCAAGAGTGAGAGCAGTGGAAATGAGTTATTTAAGAGGAGCCTGTGGAGTCACATGGAGAGACAGGCTGACGAATGAGGATATAAAGGAGCGTTGTGGTGTTGATGTGGATGTGATAGGAAGCGTTATGAGGAACACACTGAGGTGGTTTGGCCATGAGGAGAGGATGGAGGGTGAAAGACTGACGAAGAGAGTGTATGTGAGTGAGGTGGAGGGGGAAAGAGGGAGGGGGAGGCCGAAGATGAGATGGAGGGATGGGGTGGAGAGGTATATGAGAGAGGGGGGTGTGAGCTGGGAGCAGGGGAGTGAAATGGCGGGGGACAGGGCGACTTGGAGGCGATTTGTTTATGGCCACCCCAAACGGGATTGAGGCGTCTGGCAATAGATAGATAGATAGAGTGCTTGGAAAATTAATTGATTATAATCTGAATATGCATCCAATGATAATATCAACCATAAATTGTCATAAGAGACCTATCTATGACATACTTATGTAAGCATGTTTGACAACAAGGGGGGAAAATCATCAAACATTTCTATGATCCATCGTCCTTGGTGTCAAATTGGCTCGGACCAAATATGCACCAATACTTTTTATCAGGTGTATCTGTAGGTAGAAGACTTAAGAGTTCATTTAGATCAGTGGTTTCCAAAGTGGGACGTGGAAAGATCCAGACGAGCAGTGAGCTACCATGGGACCATGAGGAAAAAGGGGACAGTAGCGGGGGCGGCAGGGTGGAATCAGAACCAAGTAGGCATTTTTTTTTTTTTACAAGATCTATATGACAAAATCTAAGTCACAGACACTGAAGCGACATGTATGCTTTACAAAAAAAAAAAAAAGAACTATATACGAAAGCATGGTTTCATTTTATTTTGTGGTTTGACTTCAGAATTAAAAGTTCGAATGCTTTCTTTATTTCTTGGTAACGTGGTCTGGCCACGATAGGCTGCACACGCCAAAGGCCGGCCAGTCAGACAGAAGACAGCATGGGGAGTTCATTCTGTAAGAGCTGGTAAAGTAGGTATGAACACGGTTCTATATACCTATCTATTGCCAGGCTCCTTAATCCCGTAAGGAGTGGCCACAAGGAAATCGCCTCCATGTCTCCCTGTCCCCCCTCCGTTTCACTACCCTGCTCCCAGCTCACACCCCCCTCTCTCATATACCTCTTCACTCCATCCCTCCATCTCATCCTTGGCCTCCTCCTCCCTCTCCCCCCCCCACCTCATTCACATACTTTCTCCTCGTCAGCCTCTAACTCTCCATTCTCTCCACATGGCCAAACCACCTCAGTGTGTTTCTCCTAATGCTTCCTATCATATCCACACCACAATGCTCTGTCACTTCCTAATTTATCAGTCTGTTTCTCCATGTGACTTCACATGCTACTCTCAAATAACTCATTTCCACTTCTCTCACTCTTGACTTCTGTCCCTACAGCAATGCCCAAGCTTCACTTCCATACGTTAGAGTTGGTATCACAATACTGTCATGTAGTAACTTTTTCACTTCCATGGTCACTTCCCTGTTTCTTATCGCTGCTTTCAAGGAACCAGCAACCTTTCTTCCTTGCTGTACCCTTTCAAGCACTTCGCCCTCCAAACTTCCATCCTTACTCATTACATTACCCAAGTACTTAAACACACTCACATTTTCCATTTCCTCCTCATAGAACCTCACTGTACCTTCATTGACTTCATTTCTCTCAAAGACCAGGACTTTACTCTTCCCTACATTCACCTTTAGATTCTGTTTCATACACACTCCCAAACTCACCTACCAAGCCTTGCAGCTTCCCTTCGTCTTCACTTAACAACACAGTATCATCTACAAACAACAGTACAGGGAGTTTCCAAACATTGCCCTCTCTCATAAGGGCCACCCCAACATCCGCTGCCCTACGTTGTATCCCTTTTACTACCCGTCCTATATACAGATTCAACAACCATGGAAACATGACACATCCCTTTTTCAATCCAACCTTCAAATAGAAAAATTTACTCAGTTCACTATAAACACGCACTGCAGCCTTAGCACACTCATATATACTCTTCACTACATTCAACAACTTCCCATTTACTGCACACATACCTAATACTTTCCACAATCCTTGTCTATCCACCCTGTTATATGCTTTCTCCAAATCCATGAAGGCCGCATAAAACTTCTTTCCCTTCTCCAGAGACCTTTCCACTAAAGAGCTAAGAATGAATATCTGATCTACACAAACTCTTCCCTTTCTAAAACCTCCCTTTTCTTCTCCAACTAATTCCTCTGTTATTTCCATAACTCCGTCAATTAACATCGTATCATATACATTTCATATTACACTATGAAGACAAATACCCCTATGATGACCACATACTTCTTTTTCCCTTTTTCCTCTGTACAAGGGAATAATTATACTTGACTTCCAAACTTCCGGGACTCTACTTTCCTCCCAGGCCAATCTGCACATTTTCCACATCCATTCTACTACTATCTTTCCCCCATGCCTCATCATTTCACTACACGCTTCATCAAATCCTGGGGCTTTCCCCATTTTAACTTTCTTCATTGCTTCCACAACTTCCATCCTACTGATTTCTTCCTCTCTTCTCACACCCCTCTGACTCCCAGTCATTCCCCAACCACTTACACTACCAATACTTTCAATCTTTATGTTCAACAATACCCTAACGTGTTCCCTCCATCTGCTCACTTTTCTTCCTTCTCCACTAGTAATCTACCATTTTTGTCTTTCACTCCTTAACAAACTCCTTTCGCATCCTGTCTTACTCTCTTCACCTCTTTCCAGAACATTTTCCTACATTTCGTCCACTTTACACTCAAATTCCTTCCAAATTCCTCATCCACTATCTTCTTTCTCTTAGAAATCTTTTCACATCTCTCTTCCTCTCTATATATAACTCTTTCATCAGTCTCTCTACTTGTTCCACGCCCCTGTTTCACATCCACTCACTATATGGTGTCTTCTTTTGTGCCACACCTTTTTTCACCTTGTCATTCCACCATGCTGTTCCTTGAATCCCCTTTCGTCTTCTCTTCACCCACACACCATCTCACATGTCAAATTAATGTATGATATCTTGCCATGTTACTATAATAATCTCTTGGAACTGGTAGAGTATAATGCTGCTTTAGATAGAATATACGGTATTATTCACCATGTCACGTAGGCCACAAAGGGCACTACAAATAACTTTGCAAAGCAGAGATCACGGAGATATCCACTGTTGCAGTAGTTCATTAATTTTTCAATACAATAAATATCTAATGATTAGTTTTCAATTTCCTATAATAAATTCTGAAATAAATTCTGAGGGTGTTCCAAATTTAAAAGCCATCATTTTATTTTCCCATCTCTTCGTGTAGTGCTTACTTTCTCTCATTACTTTACATGTTTCATGGTATTTTGGGGGCTAGTAAGCTAAAAACTTTCCATTTTTAATTCAGTTACAAGTTTACAACTTTTCATTCTCAATTTCGTATTCCTTATCATTTCATTAGGGTATAAGAATGAAGTTAGTTTAAGCTTTCACCAATACAAGTATTTTAATTGCTATTTGGTCTATTATCCACGTTCATTAGCATATAATACAATAATATATACTTTACCATGCACTTAAATTATATATTCAACATCACACATGAATACTGCCAGTGCTAGAATATCCGTGAGTGTGCATGTCAGGAAGTAACTGGTTAAATGAATAATTATATACAGTATATATATTTGTTTACTGATATAATTCTCTAAATACAGCTTTGAATGTGGCTTCAAAATGCTCACTGGCCACCCCCCCCATGTGGGGAGGTGGGAGTAGGGGGGCCTCCTAAGTAGTCTATGCCCCCCCCAAGGAAGATTGAAATGACGCCCCTGGCTGGCCACTCCCAGTGTGGGGAGGTGGGAGTAGGGGGGCCTCCTAAATAGCCTATGTCCCCCCCAAAGAAAATTGAAATGATGCCCCTGTGTTTCAGACGTGGCACCACCCGTGGGCCTGAAGACCTGCTGTGGTATGGCCAATCTCTACCAGCCTGTGCCGCCGGAAATACTAGCACAGCTTAACCTAGCCACCGTAGCTGCTGTCCTCCTCCCGACACCTAGCACCTGTGCAGCTGAATATTCTTCAACGAGTTTGCATGCAAGTTCTCTCTCAAACTATCGTCAAGAGAGAGGTTTCCTGGCGAGCTCTTTGAACTGCATGAAACTGTTCAGGACAGCAATATCAAGAGGGTGTAAAAATGCCATCTTGTACGACTTGCATGACTTATGTAGGCACTCAGCCTCACCAATTTGCACGTCCAACTTATCAATAAGCCGCATGTTGTTATTATAATTGTTGACAGCATCTTAGTCCTGTCCCTGTTCGAAAGACCCGTATACATCTTCTTAGGAAGAGACTTTGGTGATTTGAGTAAGGGTTACCACCACCTTCAAAATGGTGTTAGGTGGAATTGCTAGAATCATAGCATAAGTAAAAAATTGACGGTTTTCAAAATGGCTTCCACCGGGGCCTTTCAGGACTATAAAGAAATCTTGTACCTGGAAGACTTTTATGGGGTTTTCAGGTACAGCCGACACAATGGTGCTTATAGAAAATAAATATGGCCTTGCATAGTACCAGAAATCCAAGATGTCCACCATTTGGACCCTCCCCAAACAAGAAAATTATGTACCTTTTGAAAGAAACATCATGACTAGCTAATTGTTATGTAAATTTTGAGGTTTTCAGGCACTGCTGACAGGATAGTGCCTTTACTGGTTCGATATCACATTTGATACCCAAAATTCAGGCCACAAATAAGGAATGAAAACATAAGCATAGAAAAGTATTCATTCAAGAACATTTCCTCTTCATATCAATATCACATACTATAAAGCTCATTTCATAGGCATATGAATTAATCATGACTGAATGATGGCATTTTCACTTATTTTGAGAAGCTGACTCTTTTTTTTGACAAAAACTTACACAATTGACACCCACCTTGTTGCACAAACATCGCATTGAGCCAAACTTGCATGTGCACTTAAAAACGACTATCATTCTTTGTGGTAATGAATTCAGGCATTTTTCTGGTAAAGTTGGGAATGTGAAGGTGGATGGAATAGTTGGTGAGTGGGGTGTGCCTGCTGAGATAGATGAGAATGGGAGTACGTTAGTGGACATTTGTGCTGGGAGGGGGTTGGTGATAGCCAATACCCTCTTCAGGCATAAAATGATCCACAGGTGTACATGGCGAGTGATGACAAGGGTGGGTGGTGAACTGGATGAAAGGAAGGCAATGATTGATTATGTGTGTGTGGATGAAAGGATGAGAAGATGTGTAATGGATGCAAGAGCTTATAGAGGTTGGAGGAGTGGACTTTCTGACCACTACTTGGTGGTGGCCAGAATTAGGATTCAAGTAAGATGGAGGAATAGAAGAAGGGAAAGACGAGAGGAAGGAGTAGTTGCAAGGAGAGTGGAAAGGTTACAAGAGGATGAGAAAAAGGCAGAGTATAAGAAAGAAGTGGAGGAACGATTGGGCAAATATGAACTGGAGGAGATGGGAGACGTGGAAGGTGTGTGTAGGATATTTACAGAAGAAATATGTGCAGCATGTGATGTGGTGTGTGGAAGGAAGAGAAGACGGAGGGGGGTGCAAGGAACAGCGTGGTGGACTGAAGAGGTGAGACAGGGTGTGGCACAAAAGAAGAAAGCATACAATGAATGGATGAGAAATAGGGGGGTAGAAGAAGTTGAGAGGTGGAAGAGAGAGTTATATGTAGAAAGAAAGAAAGAGAGGTGAAAAGATTAGTAAGAGAGAGTAAGAAGAGAGTGGATGAGGAATTTGGAAGGAATTTGAGTGTAAAGTGGAGGGACTGTAAGAAAATGTTCTGGAAAGAGGTGAAAAGAGTAAGACAGGGTGGAAGTGAAGTTAGCAGGGGAGTGAAAGATAAAAACGGTAGATTACTAGTGGAGAAGGGAGAAAAAGTGAGCAGATGGAGAGAACACTTTAAGGAATTGTTGAACATAAAGGATGGAAGTAATGCGAGTATAAGTGGCTGGGGAATGGCTGGGAGCAGGAGGGAGTTGAGAAGACAGGAAGAAATCAGTAGGATAGAAGTTGTGGAAGCAATGAAGAAAGTTAAATCGGGGAAAGCCCCAGGAAATGATCGAGTGTGTGGTGAAAGGCTGAAGCATGGGGGAGAGATAGTAGTAGAATGGATGTGGAAGATGTGCAGATTGGCCTGGGAGCAAGGTAGAGTCCCGGAGGATTGGAAGTCAGGTATAATTATTCTCTTGTACAAAGGAAAAGGGCAAAAAGAAGTGTGTGGTAATCATAGGGGCATTTGTCTTCTTAGTATAACAGGAAAAGTGTATGGTAGGATACTTATTGACAGAGTTAGAGAAAGAACAGAGAAATTACTTGGAGAAGAACAGGGAGGCTTTAGGAAGGGAAGAGGTTGTGTAGATCAGATATTCATTCTTAGATCTTTAGTGGAAAAGTTTCTAGAGAAAGGAAAGAAGTTGTATGCGGCTTTCATGGATTTGGAGAAAGCATATGACAGGGTGGATAGACAAGGATTGTGGAAAGTGTTAAGAATATATGGAGTAGATGGGAAGTTGTTGAATGCTGTGAAGAGTATGTACGATGGTGCAAAGGCTGCAGTGCGTGTGGTGAACTAAGTGAATTTTTCTTTTTGAAAGTTGGGTTGAAACAGGGATGTGTCATGTCTCCATGGTTGTTCAATCTGTACATGGATGGGTTAATAAAAGAGGTACAAGGTAGGGTAATGGATGTTGGAGTGGCCCTGGTGAGAGGGGATAGTGTTTGGAAACTCCCTGTACTGTTGCTTGCAGATGATACTGTGTTGTTGAGTGAAGACGAAGGGGAGCTGCAAGGCTTGGTGGATGAGTTTGGGAGAGTGTGTAAGAAACGGAATCTAAAGGTGAATGTAGGGAAGAGTAAAGTGATGGTCTTTGAGAGAGATGAAGTCAGTGAATGTACAGCGAGGTTGGATGGTGAAGAATTGGAAAATGTGAGTACGTTTAAGTACTTGGGTAGTGTGATGAGTAAGGATGGAGGTTTGGAGGGTGAAGTGCTTGAAAGGGTACAGCAAGGAAGAAAGGTTGCTGGTTCCTTGAAAGCAGTGATAAGAAACAGGGAAGTGAGCATAGAAGTGAAAAAGTTACTACATGACAGTATTGTGATACCAACTCTAACGTATGGAAGTGAAGCTTGGACGTTGTTGGAAGGACACAAGTCAAGAGTGAGAGCAGTGGAAATGAGTTATTTAAGAGGAGACTGTGGAGTCACATGGAGAGACAGGCTGACGAATGAGGATATAAAGGAGAGTTGTGGTGTTGATGTGGATGTGATAGGAAGCGTTATGAGAAACACACTGAGGTGGTTTGGCCATGTGGAGAGGATGGAGGGTGAAAGACTGACGACGAGAGTTTACGTGAGTGAGGTGTAGGGGGGAAGAGGGAGGGGGAGGCCGAGGATGAGATGGAGGGATGGGGTGGAGAGGTACATGAGAGAGGGGGGTGTGAGTTGGGAGCAGGGCAGTGAAATGGCAGGGGACAGGGCGACTTGGAGGCGATTTGTTTATGGCCACCCCAAACGGGATTGAGGCGTCTGGCAATAGATAGATAGATAGACAGGGTATCGTTGTCTTTCACCCAACTGTATTTGGTCGGGTCTGTGGCAGGGTGTGTAACATCAAGAAAGCATATAACTTTGCGGACAGAGTAAAATGCTCTCCTGATGTGGCCATGAATTGCACTTTAAGTTGATGACAGGGTTTCCAACGACTTTGGTGTTGGAGCTCGCAGTTGGACTTCCACCCGGAGCTGGTCAAACGTCTGTGATTCGGTTTTGCTCTTCGTGCCGGCCCACACCATAACGAGGCACTCGTCGGTTTTCATAAAGATCTTATCAGTGAGAAAATCAGACTCTGGTAAATCAGCCAGGTAATTATCTGGATCACATGACAGAGATGCATGTTTGGTACCTATCTTAATGCATCATCTCCATCCAGTATATGCGCCTTCACAATGACTTTTTATAGTACTTCTCCCAGCTTATCTGCAAGAGTTTGTAGTGGTATATGACGCCGTCACTCACCTCTGCCGAAATCTATCCACAATTCTTGGAGGCCTTGCTTAAGGAAATGTTGAACATAATGAAGCAGACGAGCTACTGTGTCTGTGTCATTGGAGACTACTAGTAGCTGGCTACTTCCTAGATCCACCTTCCATGCACAGTGCATCACTATGCAATCATCGGCTTCTTCTACATCACATGTCAGACCCTCAATAGGTTCTGTAGTTTCAGGCACCTGGATCTCTTGACATCATTATAGCTCAAGCTGATGCCCATATGATTATTGGCTGTCGAAATTCTCAACTGCTCTCTTTCCATACTGATATTGACCGAATGCTACAGACAGTGAGTTCTATTCGAACCATGGTATACTTGATTGTACATGATCTGAAAAAGACAGTTTAGCTGGTTGTGTTGGTTCTTTACAGCCTACTCAGTGTCTGTTACAATAATCTTGACTAGCATGGTCGTTGCTATCGACATCTGTCTAGCTGCTGCAGTCATGATCACTATTCATAATACCCGACATGTCAATCTTCAACATTCGTGATCGTTTATTACCGAATAGTGCTGCAAAGCATGTCAGTAATTGGTCTGGCTGAAGAGTAGTCTCCCACAACTCTTTCAGTTTGTAATTTGCAATACTTTGGTGATAGAAACTCCGTGTACAAACAGCTAGATAAGGAGTTTATTACAAGCTCACAGTAAAATAGTCTGCCCGTTTCAGCTGCATGCTATCAACTGATGCAATAACGCCTTCTTCAGGCGTGGGAAAGTGTGCTGACCTAGCAAGTTTAGTGGGGCATGTATGCATTGGGGGGGGACATATATACATCGGGGGTAGACATATTGTGGAGGGGGTACACTACTCCCCCGGGTAGCGGAGACGGTGGCTCCTGACACCGGGAGTTAAATGGTGTTTGACTATAGTGGTAAGGCAGGACTGGGAGGTTTGTACAAGGGATAAGTATGATACAGGGGCAGTAGGGAAGACATGGCCATGTTGAGGAGAGGGAATTAGAAAGATATATACATATAAGATATACAAGGATTAATAGGTACAAATCCAGTAAGGGTCGAAGTTTGAGACATGATAAACAAGGAGTAGATATGAGAGTTCTATTGTTGTTCTTCCTTCATTTTTTTTTGTTTTTGTATTTTCTGTAGGATACACTGGCACTCAGTAATGCATTAAAAAAATACCATCATTTTCTAGTAGGCAGAGTGCTGTTCACAGTTTGGTTAATTGTCAGATGGCATTGGTAGTCACTGAATGCGAGGGCACTAAGTACGGGGAGTTTCTACGTCGTGTGTAGGGCGTACTATGCCTGTAGCGACTCTGATTTCCTGGAGTCGACGTTCCATTTTTCTGACACAACAATGCACGGCACATATGATGAGTAGAAAACCCATGAAAGCGATAACCACAGGGGAAAACACAACTGTTGGATGAACCCATGAATGGCTGAAGGCCAGAGAAAATTGATCCATAATGAAATCACTGTCATTGAGGGGTTAGCATGCGCAAGTTAGGGGAGGTGATGGTAATGTTGGCAGATGGTAGGGTTGAATGCATGTCGATGGGTTGAAATATGTTATAGGAGTGTTTACGGACAGCTTGGTGATAGCAAGTGGCGTAAGTGATGAGGGACTCTGATTTGACGGTACAATAGTCAGGTGCTTTGTAGAGACCACTAGCGGGGACGGATCGAACCGAAGAACCAGGACACATGATTGTGACAGAGATGGGAACAGCAAAGAAGAAGTACTGGACATGGTTGAGGTGAGCATGGTGGACCAGGAGGTCAGGAGCTGGGACAAAAGAACAGGCCGAGTAGATGGAATGGTTGCGAACTAAAGCAGACTCACAGGGTGTAGCACTGCTAGGGAAGATAGCGAAAAGGTGGGCAGCACAGAGACGAGAGGTTGGAGTAAGGGAGGAACATTGCTGGAGGTCTGTGGAAGAAAGGAAGGCAACGGAAAGATGATCATGGGAGAGGAGGAAATATTCTGAAGGAACAGATACCTGTAACAAGGAGTTGTTGAGGCGGAAAGGGAAGGGAATGATGTGGAAAAGGTTAAAGGTTATGGCAGAACGGAGAGGAATATGGACAACGACGTATGTGGGGAGAAGAGTGGCTTCGAGAACAGGATAATAATATTCAAGGGAGGAGTAAGGGAGGACTGGGGAGAGACCGAAGGTGGAGTGAGCCCATTCCAGTACAGAACGGAGAGCTGAGACAGGTACTAAGTCGGCAGTGACACGTCCATTGATAGCATCGACCAGGATACGAACCAAGGTAGAGACTTGAGACAGGAGAGAGTCAACGGCCAGTTGGAGATTATCCATGTTAAGTTTGAGGGAAAAGAACTGAGAGATAACGTTGAGATCTGAAAGGTGGCATTGTAAGATATCGGTGAAATTGTTTAGAGTGGACGTGACTTCATTGAGTTGGGTTGTTAGCTTCTGTAACATAGTGTGTTGGATTTTAATGACTCGGCGTTGTGATTCTAGGGCTGAAGCTAAATGAGTGAGATCAGATTTGAAGCCAGAAATGTCACGGGCTGTAGCAACGCCAAACAAGACACTCAGAATCTCACCGCCGAAGTCGAAGAGACCTCGTTTCACACGAGAACGACCCACGGGTGTCTGAATGGAAAATGTGTCATTGAGCTCAGTGAATCTGTTACTTATGTATTGCAATTGCCAGGAGAGTGGGAGGAAAAGGTTATAGAGATACTCATTCGGGTTGTGTGTCCCCATGAGGGCCGTGAGATGGTTCCTGATTCCGCGGAGCTGGTGCACGTAGGCAGGTAGGGCAATGGCTACGTCGGCCAGGGGCACAAGATTGTAGTGCAAAGAGGCTAAGTCTTCGATAAGCATTACCTCGCCTCCCGAGCCGACCAAGGCCCCGGGACGTACTCCACCATCGTCCTGACCTGACCCAGACCCCAGGAGGGTCAGCACTGCCAGCAGGGAGATCGCTAACATCGTACCTAGAAAATCAGGGTAGAGTTAATGGGGGAGGTCGTGAAGAGGTTGATGGGCAGAGCGCAGTTTGGACCGATATTGATTGAATGATGAATGAGCAGATGGAGGTGGAGAGGAAGGAGACTGAGGGATAGGTGGAGACAAGGTAGACTGAGGGATGGGAGGAGGGGAAGAGGGGGCAGGAGGTTGGTTAAGTGACTCTTCCAACACGAGGCCACGGGGTGCTCACTTTAAGTCATCGACGTGGACCCATCTGATGTCCCTAGTGGACAGGTCCTGGAGGTGAAATTTGTTGCCTTGTTGAGTGAGGACGCGGTGGGGCCCTGTAAATTTGTCATCCAACTTAGAGGAACGCGTATGGGAATGAGCAAAGACAAGATCGCCTACATTGATAGTGATAGGAGAGGCGGACTTATCTTGGCGCTGCAGCATGTCCTCCTGAGAGGAAGCCAAAGTGGATTGGACATACTGGTGGATTGTCTGGAAGTTGGCCAATTTTAGTTTAACATAATCATCCATGTTGTAGATGGGTTCTGGCTTTGAGGATAAGAGAGAGTATGGGAGGTCCTTGTCAAAGCCAAAGAGGACGAAGAAGGGAGATTCAGCAATGGATGCATTGATGGAACTATTGATGGAGGATACCACTTGGGGAATCCAGTCATCCCAGGACGAACTATGGGAGCCTAGATGTCTGAGGCACTCTTAAGATTTTTCGGTTGTGGTGTTCTACAAGGCCATTGGAAGCCGGATGGTTAGGCACGACATTGCACTTACTGATATGAAAGTGGCGACAGATCTCATCGAGAAGGCTATTGTTGAACTCTGTACTGTTGTCAGTAAGAATGGTATGAGGGGTACTGAACGGGCAAATTACGTGATCTACAAAGGCACGTGCAGCGCTCTTCGCGGTCTTGTCGGAGAGGGGTACAAGGACACAGTAGCGGGAGAAGTGGTCGACCGCTACGAACAAGTACTCAGCGCCAGATTCTGTGAGAGGGAGTTTTAAGAGATCGATTGAGACAGTTTCCCATGGTCGTGACGGGATTGGGTATTGTAAGAGAGATGCTGGTAAGCCGGTTGATCCTTTATGGCAGTGGCAGGAGAGGCAAGAGTCACAGTGGACATTGATTTCGCGGCGCATGGTTGGCCAATAGTATTTGAGACGTGCTTGGCGCAAGCATCGGTCTTTACCTGGATGGGAAGCTTGAGGAGTATTATGAACAATATGAAGAACCTTTGGTATCAGGGCAGTGGGGACAGCAAGTTGGCGTACTTTGCGATTGGGCATACCTTTGCCTGTTAGCAGTGTTTTCCTGTACAAGAGATCATCATCTAGCATGAACTCATCTAGTGATACTGGCAGAGTAGGTAAGGTCGAGGCATCGCCAGATTCTAGGAAATAAATGACTTTGGACCACATGGGGTCTTGGCGCTGAAAGTTTCGAACAACTTCTGACGTTAGTGTAGTATTTTCAGTTACTTCAGGCTGCAGTGATGTTATAGCTGTGCGTCTGCAACTACATTCAACTTGCCTGGTACATATTGAAAAGTGGGATTAAAGTCCTGGATGATGACAGACCATCTAGCTAACCTACCTGTTAGGTTGCGGTTCTTGAACAAATCACATAGTGGAAGGTGGTCAGTTTGGATATGCACTGGATAACCATAGACTATATCTCTGAAATGTTTCAGGGACCAGATTACTAATAGTGCTTCGAGATCTGTGACACTGTAGTTACGTTCAGCGGTTGTAAGAGTGCGACTAGCATATGCTATTATGCGCTTCCTTGATGCTTCATTAAGTTGCATCAAAACAGCACCAAGTCCAGTGCCTGAGGCGTCTGTGCAGTGAAGGAAGGGTGTGGTATAATCAGGGAACGCTAGAACAGGGGCATTTACAAGAGCTGTCTTTAGCTTTTGGAAGGCCTATGACTGGTCGTTAGTCCAAACAAAGGGCACATTCTGCTTGAGTAAGTGGGTCAGAGGAGCGGCGATCTTTGCATAATCCCGGATGAAGCAACAATAATAGCCACTGAGGCCCAGGAAACTTCGTACAGCGTCGGTAGTGGTAGGTTCTGGGAAGTTAATGATCGCCTTAGTTTTATCCTCATTAGTATGAATGCCTTGTGCATCTACTACATGGCCTAGGAATTTGATTTTCTTTCGCAGGAAGTCACATTTACTGAGATTGATTTTCAGGCCTGCGAGCTGGAGGCGTTCAAAGACTTGCTGGAGTTTGGTAAAATGATCAGGGATGGATTTACTCACAACAATGATATCATCTAGGTAAGCAAAAAGAGAGTGTCCCATCATACCACTGAAGACTGAATGGATAAGTCGCATGAACACAGAAGGAGCATTTCGCAGACCAAAAGGGAGTCTCTTAAACTGAAAATGTCCGGAAGGGGTACTGAAGGCTGTAACTGGGTGAGAGGATTCTTCCATTTTGACCTGCCAGTACCCGCTGAGGAGGTCTAAAGATGAAAAGACTACGTTATTTTCACCAAGGGATTCTAGCAAATCAGTGAGGACAGGTAATGGGAAACGGTCTGGAACGGTGACAGAATTGACCTTACGATAGTCGACTACTGGTCGAAAGTTGCCGTCCTTCTTTGGTACTAAGAAAAGTGGGCTATTCCATGGACTGACGGAGGGTTCAATAATGTCTTGGTCTAACATGGTTTGTACCATTTGATCTGTCTGCTTTCTCTGACTGTGAGGAAATCGATACGCTGGTATGTAAATCGGCTGAGTTCCTGGTAGTAGTTCAATCGTATGTTTGACAAGGTCTGTTCTACCCATCGGTTCACCGGGTAAGGCAACCACGTTTCTGTACGAGGTCAGAAGGTCGAGGAGTTGAGGCATATTGTCTGGGAAATCTGTGCAAGTGAGATGTGAGAGCATATCGGGTGAATATGTTGGCGCAGATCCCATAGAGTTAATAGTACATACACCGATTGGCGTACTATCATCAGTCTGAATAGTAGGAATTGAGGAATCCTGGCACACCTTTACGGCCGCTGGGTATACTAGGAAGTCTCCAATCTTTACACCACTTTTAAGTTTTAGTGGAGCATTTGTGACATTGAGCAAGTACAGGTAGCATAAACTGTCCTCTAAGACTGTACACCACGCTGACTCATAAGTCAAGCCATTCACACAACACGTCTCAGGTAGGGTTAGTACATCCACTCCTTCTTTCGCACCGGCAACACAAACAGAGACTTTGGTGAACTCATGCGGTAACAAAATTGTGCACGTATTCGTTACTGCACGTTTCGTCTCTGCGTGTTGGAGAAGATCATTCAGACTGTGTGAGGTAGGTAACTGAGACATGTCTGAGTCAGCGATAGTGTTGTTGGGAGAGGATGTAAGAGCCATGTTCGAGGGCTGAGATGATGTATCAGGAGACATTGAGGAATTTATGTCCTTGCTCGCAGTCAGTAAAGGAATGATCTCTGTATTCTCAGATGATGATAGTGGTGGTTTGGGCTGGGTTGGACTTTTTGGTAGTGATAGGGACAGAGGTAAGTGAAGGACTGATTTGATCGTAAGAACAGGACGGGGACATTCCATAGTGTAAACCGGGAATCCAGAAATGTCTATAGTACCACAAGCAGGTAATAATGCAATGGAGTGTTGTGCCATGGTGGAGAAACCAATAAGGGCATCTGCGGGATACTGCAAGTCATTAGTGACATGAAATTCAATGGGGATAGGGGGCAAATCTCCATGTAGTTTGACTTCAAGGGTGACTCTTCCCTTAACCTTAAACTCTGAGCCGTTGACACCACATAGGCGAATGTCTGGTGGTTCTAGGAAACTGACGTGGTTGTGATGGCGATGAATAATTTGTAAGGAATTTTCGGAGATGAGATTTACTATAGATCCTGTGTCCAAGAAGAATGACGTTGGTATGTCATGACTGCTGCCGAGAATGACTAAACCTGAGGATGTTATGGGACCTACATGGCGGATGGGGAGTTGGGTTTCTGGTTCTATGTGATATTGGTCCGATACGGGCGCGGCGCTTCCCCTGACTGTTGGCAGTTGAGGTAACGACATTCCTCAGTGGTGTGAGTCATGCTTGATTTGTGGCATTTGCAGTGTGGACGACGTGAGCGGGAAGGCGTACGCTGTCTGGTTTGGGAGTGAGGACGTCTGTATGTACGGTTGCAACTGGATGCTCGATGTCCAGGATGACCACAGTACCAGCAAAGAATCGAAGATTGTCTGTTCCGTCAGGCGCTAGATTGATCACGACCTGCGGTAGGAGAACGATGTGTGGCAGGTCTGCCGCGTGTGGTGGGACGGGAGCGAGATTGGTCTGGGGTAGTGGAGGTGTGACAGACTGAGGAGGCCAAGGGTTGGGTGGTGCCCTGACCTGTGTAGTTCGAACCTGTTCTTTCATGAATGGCTTTAGTGACCTGAATAATTTTATCTCCTGGATTGAAACCGATTTCCAAGGCTAGCTCTCGCTGATTAGGAGTAAGACAGTGAAGGAATCTGAGGTAACCAATTAAGTCAGCAAAGTTGGTGAGTGAAAGCATTGGAACGCCATTCTTGTCTTCTAACCATTTTGTGCCTACCAGTAATTGGAGCATATCGCTGCTAGTTGCTTTCATGGCGGCGGCAGCTTCGCGGAGCTTGGCATATTGTGCTGGGACGCGCAGGTCCTCATCTAGTTGGTTTAGGAGATTAATGAATCCCATGAGAGACGCAGTATTTGAATGCTGGCAACAAAGGCTGATGAGTTCCGTACGAAAATCAGCAAAGGTACGAATGCTATCGAAATGTCCTGCACGGACTGCGGATCCGATGTCCGATTTACCGTGGTGCAAGCGACCGAGGAGGTAGGCTACTTTGAGCGATTCATCGGTTATTTGTTTATTGTGTATTTCTGTTTCGACTTCTCTGAGGAAATCATAGACAGACCAAGTTGGGTCCTGGCTGGTAAATTTGGGACGATTGGCATCGTCGAGATAGATACTCTGTGGAGGGTTGGCCATGGCTGGAAGTGTAGAAGTGGCGGCAGGAGAGGTGTGGGAGAGAGAGAAGGTAGTGGCAGTTAAGGGCGAGCAAGACGGGGTATGGAGGGAGGCAGGAGAGGGAACGACAGGGGAAGGAGTAGAGGAAGAAGAAGGGAGTGTAGAGGCAGGAGTAGAAGAGGAGGTATCTGGATTTACGAGGGTAGGACGGGTAGTAAGTGATTCTGCGGGAAGTGAAACGGGAGTCTCAGGTACAGGGCGGTGGTACTCTTTGCCACTTCGTAAATGAGTGATTGTGTTCGAGTTGGCAGACGGGGTAGGATCAGGTGATGTTTCCGGGTCAAGAGGACTGGTATTAAGTGGTTGACATGGAAAGTATGACATTTAATGCGGCAATGGAAAATAAAAGGATGAAGATGGATACGTAGGTGGAAAGGTATAATATAACAATGAGAGAATGGAATACACAAGTAGGTGTGAAAATGAATGAAGGTGCGGGCATGGATGGTTTAAATAAAATGCGAAGGATGAGATGGAGTAGAAATAACGTAGGTGAAGATGAAAACAGGGTAATGGAAATGAGATGGAATATTTACAATAACCAATCTGTAAAGAATATTGAGGATAATCTCTATAGAAAGGAAAGATATACTATAGTTACACAGTAGAGATGGGAGTGTTGAGATGTATGACATGCAGGGGTGGCTGGGCATAGCTGGGCTGGGGCGGGGCGGGGCGGGGCGGGGCGGGGAGGGGCGGCGGTGGCGGTGGAGAGACAGCTGGGTGGAGAGAAGAAGAGACGCCGCGATGAATCACCGGCAGGAAGTAGCGGTCTTAGGAGGCTCCGTAATGCAGACCAGATGTGGCGGCGGCAGAGGCCGGTGGTGGGTGGTGAGGGCAGATGTTGGTGCAAGGCAGGTGTAGAGCTGTTGAGTTGCAAATGCAGAGAATGGTGGTGGGCAGGCAGTGGGCAGACAGTGATAAGTGGCACTGTGGGGGCAGGAGTTATGATGAGTTCGGAACAGGTGCGGGGAACAGGTGCAACAGGTGCGTAGGTCGGCGACGGTGACACGTGCGGTCAGGAACAAGGCATATGGGTGCGGTTGTTTGAGAGGTGAGCACTGGTGAGAAAAATTGTACACTCGGAAAGCACAGCCAGGTATTACACCACTAGAGGCACGGAGGAGGGGCGAGGCTGGCAGATGCGAGACGTCGTGTATCTTGTGATGTCACTAAAAGGCGGTGGAGGCAGTCAGAATCTGATGGTTTGAAACACCGCTGCTACTAAATGTAACTTGCAATACTTTGGTGATAGAAACTCCGTGTACAAACAGCTAGATAAGGAGTTTATTACAAGCTCACAGTAAAATAGTCTGCCCGTTTCGGCTGCCTGCTATCAACTGATGCAATAACGCCGTCTTCAGGCGTGGGAAAGCGTGCTGACCTAGCAAGTTTAGTGGGGGCATGTATGCATTGGGGGGGGACATATATACATCGGGGGTAGACATATTGTGGAGGGGGTACAAGTTCACTACCGTCACAAAAGTGGTCATCCAGTTTGAAATCAAATTTTTCCAGAGCTTCTTTGAGAATTTCCCCAGCTGAACTGACTACATTAGTATTTCAAAGCTATTTGACGGTTATATCAGCTGAGAAGCACATCTCAGGTTCATTAACCCTGTGGCTTGGACAAAACTATTTTGTCTACACAATAATCTGCATGGAGTTTCTTCACATCTCTTTTATCCTGCTGCGTGCTGGCTATTTTTCGCCCTATGAGTCACCTCAGTGCCGGCCATTTTTCGACCTTTTCTTTTTTGGCCATAATGATACATTTTGATGTGGAAACAACGAATTTTGCCATTAAAATGCACATCGAGGCTCGGAAATAAGTTTTATTGAGTCTTGTATACTCGTGTACAGGTAGCGCCACTCTCTCAAGCTCACCATGTACGTGAGAAAAAGTCATTTTCTATGTATAGTATACTCAGATATTTATGCTGGGAAGGTATAGCAATGTTCAGTATACTTTTCTGATTACTTATTACTTCAGCATCTATCACAATTTGCGTGTGTTTCTCACTGTGAATGCATTATCTTACACTTACTTGAAGATGGGTACAACCTGACTTCATTATGCATAGTCCTGGCACTTACAAGATATTTACAACTTCACTTCACTATATAGTCCTTACACTTACAAGAAAATATTTACAACATACACTTACATGAAAATACTTACAAAATGCCTTCATTATGTACAACAATGGCTGAGGCACACAGGCAGAGTGAGGCACAACGAGCGTGAGCTGGGGAGCGAGTGAGTGTATGGCCTTGACAGCCTGGGGGATGGTAGAGGAACAGTTACCTTACATGCCTGCCAAGTTTTACCCGCGAATCTTGAAAAATGCAGTCACAGTGAAGTTTTCTATTTTAAACCGTTTTAAAATGGCACTGGCATGCTGCGGGTTATACGGCTCTAGACTATCATCCTTGTTCATCATCATCTTCCTAATTTCGGTCATTGTAAACCCATACCCATCATCAGTGAGTGGACCTAGTTCAGAGATAATGTCCTTGAAAACATCACATTTGGGCGAAATCCTGGATTAGCATAGGAATTCTTTGGTGTGTGACTCAGACACATATTGCTTGAGGCAGATGTTACAACAATAAAAGTCGGCAGCATATACGTCTTCAGGACCGTTCAAGCCTGCACACCTGACATATACATCATCTTTGCAATATCGCATTGCTTTGAGGAATTATTTTGCACTTTCAACCGTGCAGAGACGGAATTTACCCCGTACTTGTGTTCCTTTCCATTTTAGCCACACTTGGTCACTTCCATATATGGCACAGTTTACATAGTCTGGGTCGACACTTGTACTAGGTCATGGACGAGGTATGGTGCTGATGTGAATGGCTTGTGAGCAGTCTGGTCTGATTCTTGTGTCATCTCTTCATCAATGGGTTCTTCAGGAATGGTCAGTTTCTTATATCAGTGTAACTCTTATAGCAGGAATAGGTATTATGGCATTTGAACTGCATCAGGTCCAAGCAATCTTAACCTTCTGTAAACTTCATCACTCTTCAAAGCTGCTACTTCATGGACACATTTCCTGTCTATTGCATCCCCCTAGAGTTTATCGGAGGTCTTGCCTTTTTATTGACAGATGATGCATCTGTCTGGTTGTGAGGCTGGAGTTGGCTGGGAAATACATAAGTTAATTACTGTATCTTTGTCTATTCTGTAGGCTTGTTACAAAAGTAGACCACAGAATTCCCATCAATTATGATTCCATTACCTGAAAAGACAGAGATGTGGACATTAGTGACTATACCATTTACAAGTAAGTTTGGAGAAAATGAACATCAATTCAGAGAAACAGAATCTGAATTTGAAAGAAGTGAAAATCAATTCGGAAAAAGTGAACATCGATTTGGAATTACAGAATCTCAGTCTGGAGAAAGCAAATCTCGATTTGGAAGCCTGGAAATGGAATTTGGTGCACCAGGTGTCCAGATCAAGATTCACTTTTTCCAAACTGAGATCATTCTGTTAATCCAAATTGACATTCATTTTTTCCAAACTGATTTGCATTTGTTCCAAATTGAACTTCAGTTGTTTCAAATCAGATACTGTTGCTGTAAACTGATGTTCATTTTCTCCTAACCCTCTCAGGCACAGTCACGCAAATCGCGTTCCATGTGGTTTGTTACGAAGACTCACAGTCACGCGAATTTGATTTGCATCAAATTTCAATGCCTTCTAGTGGGCGCATTGCTTTCCCAAGGTAAGGCATTGGCAACACTGAGCTGCTTCATGGGGCCCATCACATAGCAATAAACCTCAGTCTCTTCCAAGAAGCCAGGCAGTAGGGTTGCGTCGCGTGTGCTGTCTCTTTAACTCCTACTAATTCTTCGCTTCCCACCCAAGCCAAAGCCCCCATGGACTCAATGTCATAATCCATTATTTGTGAGCATATTTGTATGTGATATTGTTGATGGAACATAGATATATGTCACAAAAAGGAATTGTTCCTGTTATCACCCGTTAGGCCTCGAGGCAAGACGCGCGTTCACTGTAGCAGGGTTTCACCACTCAGCCTCCCCTAGGCCCTATGGTGTGAGTACAAAAATGTATATAATGAAGCCAGTGCCTAAACTGTAATCTATGTGAAAGATATTGTGGCTGGCTTGGTGAAATAATGGAACTAGTAAGCATTATGGATGCCATAAACCATATTCTGGAATGGGGCAAGCATCATGTATGCTATATAGTCGGGAAGGGATAATTAAAGGTGTTTAGGGATGGAATTATTGTGAATCTGATAGTGAAAATGCATGTGGAATTGTGTGAAATATACGTCAAACATGCTGCGAGTGTTTGTGAAGGAGTGTGGTGTGCGCCAATACAATAGCGTTGCATCGTACTCTCTCAGCGAAGGATGCCGCATCACGGTCACGTAGAACTGTAGTAAGGAAGAGAATAATTGCAGAGGTTGGGGTGGAATCATTGTGGTAGTCATGTATTTGTGTATGATATAGGGTGAAGTGTAAGTGAAATGTGAAACGTGTCCTTGTGACAGCATAAGTTCCAGTGCATAGTGTAGGTTAGCAATACCTTAGTGGCAGGTGTGCTCTGGAGATAGGGACGCCTAGGAACAACTGACATCATTGAACAGGTACTGTACCTTGGTATGACATTTAGTGATAACTTATACTTTATGTAAAATATACGTGAACTGTGCTGTGAGTGTTTGTTTTGGTGCGTAATGTAGGTTAGCGATACTTTAGTGGCAGGTGTGCTGGGAAAGGTAATGACGCCAAGAAATGACAGACATCATTGAACAGGTACTGTACCTTGGTCTGACATTTAGTGATACCTTATATTTTATGTAAAATATAGGTGAACTGTGCTGCCAGTGTTTGTTTTGGTACGTAGCATAGGTTAACCATAATTTAGTGGCAGGTGTGCTGGGAAAGGTAACGACGCCAAGGAACCAGAGATGTTAGTGGACAAGTACTGTACCTTGGTCTTAGATTTTGTGATAACTTATACTGTATGTATAAAATGTACGTGAACTGTCCCATGAAGGTTCGTTTAGGTGTGTAGCGTAGGTGAACGATACTTTGGCGCCAGGTGTGCTGGGGAAGGTAACGATGCCAAGGAACCAGGGACGTCATTGAACAGGTACTGTACCTTGGTCTGACATTTATTGATAACTTATACTGTACGTAGAATGTACGTGAACTGTGCCGTGAGTGTTCGTTTAGGTGCGTAGCGTAGGTTTGCAATACTTTAGCAGTAGGTGTTCTGGGAAAGGTAATGACTCCCAAGGAACCAGGGACGTCAGTGGACAGGTACTGTAAATTGCAATGCCGGGCAACCAGGGATGTCAGTGGACAGGTACTGTACCTTACAATGCCGGGTAACCACGGACAACAGCGGACAGGTACTGTACCTTGTTAAGACAACTGTTGAAATTTATTATTTTCATCTAAAATGTTTGGGATATATGAGTGTTCGTGGAAAATATTGTATCATGTGTTGGGGGAAAGTTTGGGGAAGGAGGGAAAAATATGTCTATATATATATATATATATATATATATATATATATATATATATATATATATATATATGACGAGCTGAGCGATGTTTCAAGTGAGGAGGACTGGGACGATGTCTAAGAGCATTCCCCTTGGGCGGCTTTGCCCACACCTGTACCACCAGTCAGGACTATTGGCCCAAACATCGTCTTCACTTGGATGACAGGCATTGCCTTTGCTTGGACCTCTCGCTCCTACAGCTATCACAGTATCTCCACCTCAAGCATCCAGTTTCCCCTTGGTCGGGCCTATGTCACCAGTAGCAGGGCCTAGTTATGGAACACTGGCACCTGCACGCGGCGCAGTACCTGCGGCACAACTGGTGCAGGAGGCGACTGTGTCGTTGTCCACTGCCCAGTCAACAAGGGTGCTGTCTCCGACAGCATTCATCCCCCCTGACGTTTTCCAACAGCAGCAGACAGTCTCGTCATCCTCATCGTCGGAACCATCACCACCTCAAAGAGGCCAGCGTGGTCCACAGCCCAGCTATGGGGGGTGGCCAAGGAGTGTCCGAAGAGGCACAAGGGTGTCGGTACACTGACCCACTGCCACCACTGAAGGAGGTGTTGCCGCAACAGATCCAGGGTGGAGCAGTGGCCCTTTCACACCAGCTAAAGGGCCCTTCACAGGATCCCCAGGAATCAAGGTGGATCTGCCAACAATTCCTCTCCAGTTCTTCCAGCTGTTCTTCACCAGGGAGTTGTTGACGTATTTCACCCACGAGACCAACAGCTATGTGTCATTCCTGGGGACTGTGTTGGATGCATGGTTCATCTGCAATGACAAGGAGATGGCCAAGTTCCTGGGGCTGTTCTTTTTCATGGGGGTGATGAATCTGCTGGCCATCAGGCATTACTGGATGAGATCCCGTCTCCACAACTACCCCCTGTTCATGCAAGTGATGAGTGGGAGGCGTTTCAGGGCCATCCTGAAACACTTCCATGCCTTCAACTCACTTGCGATACCCCAGGACAATCGCAACCGGCTCATCAGGGTTTGCACAGTGATGGAGTACCTCCTTCAGCAGTTCCAGAAGACCTACTTACTCGAGGAGCACCTCAGCCTGGACGAGGGCTCGCTGGCGTGGAAGGGGCGCCTAAGCTTCTGCTTGTACAACCCCATGAAGCCCTCATAGTATTCCATCAAGCTTTATATCCTGGCTGAGGCTTCCTCGGTTCACATCTGGAATTTCGAGGTGTGTATGGGACAGAAGAAGGCACTGGAGACATCCGTGTGGAGCCTTGTAGAACCGCTGAAGGATTAGGGATACAAAGTTTACATGGACAACTATTATAACTCTGTAACCCTGTGCGAACGCCTCTTCAGTGCAGGAACCTATGTGTGTGGGATCCTACACCTGGCAAGATGAGCACCAAAGCATCTGCAGGACATGGCAAGGACCAAGAACCTGCCAGAGGGGGACATGACAATGATGCACAATGACAACATGATGATGTTGCTGTGGAAGGACAAGCGCATCATCAACATGCTCTCCACCTTCCACAGCACAAGCACCGTCAAGAATCAAGTTCGAGGGAAGACCAGGGCTCCTGACGGGAGGACAACCTATGTCCAGAAGACCGTGGACGAGCCCACCGTGGTGGATGACTGCAATCGACACATGGGTGGGTGGACCACTTCGGCCAGGTGGTCCAGTACTACCCTATCCAGCGGCGGACCGTGAAATGGATAAAGAAGATCACCTTCTATTTCATCCACATGGCCATTTTCAATGCATTTGTCCTGCACAAGAAGTGCTCACGCGGGTCAGTCAGTCTGCTCAAATTCTTGGTGGAGCTAGTAGACAAGCTCCTCTACTTTGGTGAAGCAGAGTGGCCCACATCTGGGCACATCATCCACCATGCCCCTGACCTTCCAACCCGACGGCCAGCAGGACATCTGGCACCTGTGGCACCTGCTGCAGCACCAGCACAGGTGCCAAGACCAGCGGCTCCTGCACCGGCACCAGCACAAGTGCCAAGACCACCGGCTGCTGCACCAACACCACCATCTCCAGGAGGAGGGCCAGCACAGGAGTCAGTGCCACCTCGCCTGCAAGACCAGCACAGGTGCTGAGAGAACCTTCACCAGTTCCTGGTCCATTGGGAGAACCTACTGCCACTGCCATCCCCTGACCTGCAGCTGCACCTCCAGGACAACAGGACTGGGGAACACCAGGAGGACATCCAACCAAACGTCGTCAATTCATCAACATCAGAGTGCAGTTGGATAACACATTGGGCTACCGACGGGAGAGGATCCCCAACCGGAGGAGGCTGCAGTGCACCCTGTGTTCCCTGGCGAAGATGTGGAGGGACACAAGTAACATGTGTCCTGTTTGTGATGTGGTACTTTGCGTGGGTGATTGCTTTGAATGGTTCCATGGCGAGCGTACACACACACACACACACACACACACACACACACACACACACTAACACACACACTCACACACTTGCACACACTTACACACACACACTAACACAGATACTCACACACACTCTGACATACACTCACACACACACTCGCACACACACACACACGGAGTCAAGGAGAACAGACGTGCCCCGACAGCGCTCCATACCGAGCCAGCATGGCCAGTGGCATTACCTAAATTAGTATCTTTATATGAGTCAAGCTCTGTACCAGGTTAGACTAAATGATTTTTTATTTAAAAAAAAAAAAAGTTTAAACAAGACTTGTTCAAACAGAAAAGAGAACCGAGTAGCGAAAGAAAGCGCTCAGTCAGCTGAGGTTTGTTTAGACTACAACTGCCCCGAGGAATGTAAGTACTCTGTGCTTTTAGTATTGCAAAATGGACACATACTTTAGTAAAGCAAATTTGGATAGAAAAGGGATAAAGGTAGAAAGCAAGATGATGATTTCTACCAAGAACTGGTTGAAATGGAGACTCACAATAGACTGGTTGAACGTGTACACAAACTGGAGATGGCCTTCAAGAATGAAATTGATGAAATAAAGAAGCAGATGCACTTGCAAAAGGAAGAAATAGAAAAACTAGGAAGGGAGGTCAACAAGAAAGACACAACCATCAGTGAACTAACAGTGGAACTGAGTACACTTAGGAAGAAAATGAGTGAAATGGCAAGTACAGTAGTCAATCACGAGAGTATTATGGAAGAGTTCAAAAATGATATAGAGACAATTAGGCAAGTTAGCAGTCTTATTGACCAGAGCAGTGATATTGAGAAGATAACACAGGTGAATGAAGCTGTGCAAAACTACAAAAATGATGTGGAAACCACGTATGCTGAAATGGTGAAAGTAAAGAAAGACTTAGAAACAAGGGTAGAGGAAAAAAGCATTAAAAAGGGAGTGAAAAGAATAATCCAAAACAACCCAAAATTAGTCAGAGATTCAGTAGATATCAACAAATCTATAGTAATCACTGATATAGAAGAGGAAGAAGTAAAAAGCAAGATCACAAGAGACAAAAAGGAGATGGCAAATGACGAGAAAAGCAAGACAATACCTCTAAAGGTAACTTTCCAGACTGTAAACACTGTGGAGGAGATACTAAAAAATGCAAAATGCAAAGAATCTAATGGAAAAAGAGGAGTTCAAAAATGTATGGATAAAAAGGTGCCTAACACAAGAGGAACTGGAATTACTGAAAGTGAAGAGGGAGGAAGCAAAAACAAAAAATGAGGGAACATGAGAAGAGAAGAACACTTTTTTTTTTTTTTTTACAAAGTAATAGGATTGCAGGTACGAAAGTAGTACACAAACAGGAGGGAATAAAAAGGAGGAAGGTAGTAGAGCCATGTCATGACAAGTATATAAACAAGATGATAAAGTTGAAGTACTCAAATGTGGATGGAATGGTATCTAAATTACTAGAGATGAATGATTATGTCAGAAAATGAACCACATATAATATGTCTAACTGAAACAAAATTAACACCAAGGATATCCAATGACATAATAAACTTAGAGGAAGACAATATATGGAGAAGAGACAGAAACTTAAAAAAAGGAGGAGAAATTATAATATTAACTAAGAAAAATCTAAAAGTCAATGAAATAAAACTAGATATACCCTCACAATTAAAACTGATTGCAGTAGAGATCAACACATCTGAAGGGAAAGTAATTGTAGCCAATTTGTACATGCCACCCACTTCAAACACATGGGAAAGAGACGAATATGAAGACCTAGCAGAGAGTACAATTCAGAGTTTAAGATAATTTCTACATAAAATGGAAGAGAAATCGGAAAGAATTATATTAACTGGAGATTTTAATACAAAATAATATAAATTGGAATACTCTAGATATAATTAGCCAAGAAAGCTGTTGGGACCAAAAGCTCCTGGATCTCGTGCAAGAGTTTTTCCTAACACAACATGTGAGGGAAAACACCGGAAAAGAGGACTCGATGTACCTTCAGTCCTAGATCTAATATTTACTAGGCAAGAAAATGATATTGACAGTTTAATATATCACCCTCCACTCGGCAAAAGCGATCATGCAGTACTAAATTACAACTTCAGGATAGCATATGACATAGTTAACAGCAATGAAAGTTACAAAAAGAGCCTAAACTATAAAAAGGGAAATTATCAAGACTTAAAGAAGTATTTCTTAGAAGTTGACTGGGAAGAAGAGCTTAGAGGACAAGATTTAAATGCTGTATATAAAAAATTCTGTGAATTTTTTGAAATAGGAGTCAAGAAGTACATCCCACAGCACAAAGAAGCAGATAAGAAAATACAGAAATGGTTCAATACAGACTGTAAAAAATGAAATGAAAGAAGAGATTTGTTGTGGAATAGATACAAAAGACACATTAGTGAAAGGGCATATAATAATTACAAACATGCAAGAAACGATTATACAAGAATAAGGAGGGAAGCCCCAAAACAGTTTGAGGAGGATTTAATAAATAAAAGTAGTAATCAACCAAAGCTATTTTAAAGCTACACCAGAAGCAAAACCAAACTAAAAGATATAATACAATCCATTACGGATGAGGGAATCACTTATACTCGTCTGCAAGAGAAAGATATTTGTGAAGTGCTAAATAAGAATTTCCAATTAGATTTTACAGAAGAAAAAAATTCTGAGAGGGACTATGTGGAACATGCATGTCCACACATACTTCCAGATATACAAATATCAGAAAAAGCAATACAGGAGGAGTTAAGTAAATTAGACAGTGGAAAAAGCAAGTGGTCCTGATAAAATTTCATGTTGGGTACTACGAGAATTGCAAAGGAGTTAAGTAAACCATTATTTTTAATTTTCAAGAAATCCTTGAGTCAAGGAAAACTACCTGATATTTGGAAGAAAGCAAATATTGTCCCTTTATTCAAGAAAGGGAAGAGACAAAATGCACTCAACTACCAACCAGTATCACTGACCAGTGTTGTAAGCAAGGTATTAGAAAAGCTTATTAGAAAAGCTTGGGTAAATCATCTAGAAGAACACAGTATGATAACAGAAAGACAGTTTGGTTTCAGAAAAGGATAATCATGTGTTACTAATCTGTTGAGTTACTATGACAGAGTAACAGACACAATACAGGAAAGAGAAGGATGGGTGGACAGTATCTATTTAGATTTCAAGAAAGCATTTGACACAGTACCGCACCAAAGACTTTTATGGAAACTGTACCATCAAGGAGGAATTCGAGGCAAACTGTTTTGTTGGATGCAAGATTTTCTCATAAAAAGAGAAATGAGAACAGTACTAAGAGGAAACTACTCATCATGGAAAGTAGTGACTGGTGGAGTAACTCAGGGTTCAGTGCTGGCACCAATCATGTTTTTAATGTATATAAATGATGTAAACAGTAACACTGGAAATGAAAGCTATCTGAATATGTTTGCAAATGATGTAAAAATACAAGCGAGAATTACTAACATAGACTCTTGTAAAGAGCTACAAGAAGAATTAAATAAACTTCATGAATGGAGTAATACATGGCAAATGGAATTCAATGTGGACAAGTGTCATGTAATCAAGTTTGGTAAAAGTGGAAAGAGTCCTGATTGGGATTATACGTTTGGAAAAAAAAACCTACACACATCAGAAAGAGAGAAGGACCTAGGTGTGATTATCAATAACAGACTATCTCCGGCTGACCACATCAGCGAGAAGGTACGGAACTTGTATACACTGCTTGCAAATATGAGAATAGCATTCACATACATAAATGAAGACATGCTAAGAAGGATAATAACATCATTCATTAGACCAACCCTGGAGTATGCATCAGTAGTCTGGAGTCCTCATCTCAAAAAACACATAGACAAGATTGAAAAAGTTCAAAGGGCCGCTACAAGATGGATACCACGCTTAAGGGACCTAAGCTACGAAGAAAGACTAAATAAACTGAATCTACCAACACTACAGGAGAGAAGGAAAAGAGGTGACATGATAATGCTATAAAAATGCGTATCAGGGAAGGAGAAAATAGACATAAATGATTACTTAACATATGGAGAAGCATCAGTAAGAGGACACTGCAAAAAACTGCATAAGAAGAGAGGTGATAAAGACGTAAGGAAATTCAGTTCCCCAAACAGAGCAATTGATCAATGGAATGCACTACCGAATGAAATAGTGTGTGCCAAAACAATTCACAAATTTAAGGATATGTACGATATATATGGTTTAAGACACGGGACAGTACGAGCTTGACTCATTCCTATAACGATACAATTAGGTAAGAACAATTAGGTAAGAACACACTACATAACTCCACATCCTCCAATCCCAGAAGGTCCTATAAGTCCATCGACACCCCTGAAGAGAGGGAGTTCTCCGAATTTTGTTAATATGTATATTGACCTATTATCAATAGCCCTATAATTTTCAGACATATAACCTTTTTCTCCTACATATTACACATGTGACAAAGTACAGCTTCATTAGCAGTAACTAGAAAAAAGTAGAGTTCATGTGTTGTAGGTTATATAAAAAAAAAAAAAAAACTGGAGAGATTTTACAGTCTGTACATAAAAAAAAAAAAAAAAAAAAAAAAAGGCTTTGGGAGCATAGTCTGTAGGCAAACGGGGGAGGAACACTGTTCTTGTTTCGCTTGCGGTAAATGTAGGTAGCGACTTGAAGAGTAAACTAGCTTTGTCGTCCTGTTTCTCGAAACTATTGGGCATATCGACTTCCTGTAAGAACCATGATAAAGAGCAGTAAATTTTACATATCTTCATTACCTGAATATAAGGCTTTGGGAGCATTTTTGGTTGGAAGAGGCGGGGGAACAGACTTTGTTTTTTTCCTCGCTTGTGGTAAAGTCGAACGCGCTCAGAGGAGTAATCTCACTTTGTCGGTCAGTTACTCGAAAACTATTGGATGTATCGATTTCCCGTAAAGACCATGATAAAGAACAGTAAATTCTACGTATGTACAAGACATAACAATGTAATATCTTTGATATGAATTCTTTGGTACGTAGGCGGGAATATAGCGTATGCTGTGTGCGCATCACAAAAGTGAAGCACGGATGTGAGTACCCAGTCGTTTTTGGTGATTTACTCGAAAACTATGAGGCGAATCGAAACCAGATGGTACTCATTAGAAAGTTCGTGAAATTCTGCATAATATTATGCAATAAAAACATAAGGTGTGCAAGAAAAGTTCTTGAGAGCTCCATGAAAAAAGAAAGAAAAAATGGCTTTAATTTTTTGGCCATTTTCTTGAAAACTACAAATCTTATCACATCCATGTTTCTCTCTTTAGAAAGCTGATGAAATTCTCTATCAAAACTTCTAATAACATTTTCCTGTATGATGGAAAGCATTCGAATGGTGATGTTGGGAAGTGAAAACGACGTAGCAAAATGTTTATTCACTGCTGCCTAATGTTGTTTTATACGTGTATTCCTGTTTTTTTTTTTTTTTTTTTTTTTGTGTGTGCTTATCAGCTAGAACAAACATCGACGAATAAGATGAGATAGGTTTCATGGCGGTATATTGACGTTTGGGTGGCGAAAATAAGGCAAGAATACGTGTTATTTGCCGCGCACAGGCAGCCAAGTTGGGCGGCCAGGCGGATAAACTCGTGCGGCGGAAAACTTACCAAAACTTATCACGCACAACAGAGCTAATTGACCTGTAAATGGTATAGAATAGAGTACCTAGTATAATTATGGAACAAATAGAAGGACTTTCAAGGTCTTAACATCATGCTGCCAAGCAGACATTAACAAAAGAAAAAAAACAGAAATAGTAATATCCAGAAAGGGCTGCTATATTCCAGTTATATCGAAAGTTAGACGACTTTCTTGTTAGCTACGGATTTTAGAAGAGCGTCATCTTGAATTTCGGGTGTTAAGCGTGGTCATATCGAATCAGTAAAGGTGCTATCATTTCGGCAGAGCCTGAAAACCTCATAATTGACATAAAAATTTTCCTGTCACGATGTTTCTTTCAAAAGATACATGAATTTCTTGTTTGGGGAGGGTCCGAATGGCAAACATCTTGGATTTCGGGTACCATGCAAGGTCATATTATTTTATTTCCCATAAGCTTCATCCTGTTGCCCGTACCTGAAAACTCCACAAGGGTCTTCCAAGTACAACATTTCTGTTAGAAACTGTAAGCCTTTATAGTCCTAATAAGCCCAAGTGGCAGCCATTTTGAAAGCCACCATTATCCCACTTATGCTATGGTTCTAGCAATTCCATCTAACATTGTTTTGAAGCTGGTGGTATCCCCTACTCAAATCACCAGTCAAATTATCTCCCTAAGAAGATGTATAAGGGTCTCTAGAGCAGGGACTGCATTATCTGGCTTCAACACGGGTTCCCTTGACCAGTGGTCTGTTTTTACAGTTTTCTCAAACACACCCTTATGTATTGTTCACATGTTAACCCATCTCATTCATGCCAGAGATGGGCTAACATAATGCAACATTTCTTGTTAAGCAGGGCTCTTTCTCGAATATTTCCTGGAAATACAGGAAAATACTTTCTTGTTTACCCTGACAGTTCCACAGGACTCAGGACCGTGTTCAGGCAAATAGTTGGTCAATGCCAGGAGGTGCCTGTTGAAATACCTTTCTAACAGCACTTTCATGACTGATGCCGAGAAACCGTGAGGATTGTCACAAGGTATATCAACATCTGTTGCTGAATAAACTATCACATCAGGGGGGGTACCATAAATGCCCCCACCTTCTGCCCCTCTCCCGGTGACGACTCAAGATGCCTGGAACCACTGTCTGACTCTCTCCTTCTTCATTTCTGCAACATTCGTGGGCTTGCCTCTAACTTTCGCTCTGTTGAGCACCACCTCTCATTCTCTAAACCTCACCTTCTTTTTCTAACTGAGACTCAGGTGTCTGAGGCAACTGACAGCAGACCCTTTTCTGTATCCTCCTACTTTCTCTATACTCATTTCAAAGCCAAAGGTGGCTGTTGTGTATATATACACAACAACTCATCTTGCTCTCGTGTTCCTGAACTTGATTCTTCCGAATTCTCTACACTCTGGCTTCGGCTTCCCTGTCATTCTCTGACTAAATATATCTGTGCTGTGTACTTATCTCCTAATTCTACTGACTATCAAAAATTCTTTGACTATCTTATTTCTACGATGGAACACATTCTATCCATTTCTCCTTTCTCTGAAATCTCCATTCTAGGAGATTTCAATGTTCACCACAACCTTTGGCTCTCCTCTCCTTTCACTGATCCACCTGGTGAACAAGCCTACACGTTTTCTATCCTCAATGACCTAGAGCAGCTTGTACAGCACCCTACCCGTATCCCTGATCGCCTTGGAGACAGTTCCAACATACTTGACCTCTTCCTTACAACTAATCCTTCTGCTTACACTGTTAATCTTTTCTCTCCGTTGGGCTCCTCCGATCACAACCTTATCACCTTAACCTGTCCTATCACTCCAGTACGGCCTGTGGACCCTCCAAAGAAACGTCGTCTGTGGCACTTTGGAGCTGTGGACTGGGAGGCCCTCAGGCAGTACTTTGATTTTCCCTGGAATGATTATTGCTTCCTTGGCCGGGAGCCATCTGAGTGTGCCTTGCGCATTACAGAGGTTATTCTTTCTGGCATGGAAGCATACATTCCTTTCTCATATCCTTTGACTAATGCACGAAAGCCTTGGTTTAATCACGCTTGTTCTAATGCTGTCCGCAACAAGGAGAGGGCCTATAAAAGATACCAGAGCCAACCCACCCCTAAATCACATCTTTTATACGTTTCTGCCCAAAATCATGCCAAGTCTGTTCTTCGCTCTGCTAAAAATAATTTCATCCGTACTAAGTGCTCTCAACTCTCTAGCTCGAATTCTTCCCGCTCCTTCTGGCACCTTGCCAAAAACCTTTCTAACAAGTTTACCTCATCATCCTTCCCTCCTCTTTTCTACTCTGATGGCTCTGTAGCTATTTCTTCTACTGATGAAGCAGATCTCTTCGCTCAGACTTTCTCCTCCAATTCCACCTTAGACGATTCTGGTGCTGTTCCTCCATCACTTCCCCCCTCTGACTTCTTCATGGCTGACATTAAAATTTCTTCAGCTGTTGTATTTTCTGCTGTCACAGGCCTCAGTACTAATAAGGCATATGGGCTTGATGGAGTCCCTCCTGTTGTTCTCAAGAACTGTGCTTCTGTGCTTACACCGTGCCTAGGCAAACTATTTCGCCTTTGTCTGTCACCTTGTACCTTTCCTTCTTGCTGGAAGTTTGCTCTCATTCAGCCAGTCCCAAAGAAGGGTGACCATTCCCAACCCTCTAACTATCGTCCAATTGCTTTAACATCCTGTATCTCAAAAGTTTTCGAGGCTGTTCTTAATATAAAAATTTTAAAGAATCTTTCCTATCACAACCTTCTTTCTGATCGTCAGTATGGGTTCCGTCAGGGACGCTCCACCGGCGATCTTCTCACCTACCTTTCAGACTCCTGGGCATCCTCCTTTCGGGACTTTGGCGAAAGCATTGCCATTGCACTTGACATCTCTAAGGCTTTCGATCGAGTCTGGCATAAATCTTTAATTTCCAAACTGCCCTCTTACGGTTTCTATCCTTCTATCTGTGCCTTCATCTCTAGCTTCCTTTCTGGTCGTTCTATAGCCGCTGTTGTAAACAGCCATCGTTCTTCTCCTAGATCTATTAACAGTGGTGTTCCTCAGGGCTCTGTCCTGTCACCAACTCTCTTCCTTTTATTCATCAATGACCTTCTAAGCTGTACATCTAACCCTGTCCACTCATACGCTGATGACTCCACCCTTCAACTTTCCATTCGATTCCCGCAGTGTCCATCTCAACAGTTACTTCAACAAACAAGGGATGAGGCTATGGCACACCTAATGTCTGACTTGGCTCATATCTCTAACTGGGGTAAAAATAATAATGTTGTTTTTAATACATCAAAGACTCAGTTTTTACACCTATCAACCCAACAAAATCTTCCACAGGTATACCCAGTAATGTTTGATAATATTCAGCTTAATCCTGCATCATCCTTGAACATGCTTGGGGTTTCATTTACTCGAGACTTGTTTTGGAAAGATCATATTATATCTCTTGTAAAATCTGCTTCCAAGAGATTGGGTGTGCTAAGCCGACTCCATTCCTTCTTTACCCCTGCACAATTTTTGACTCTATACAGGGGTTTCATCCGCCCCTGTGTAGAGTACAACTCTCATGTGTGGGGAGGTTCCCCACATACAGCTCTTCTCAATAGGGTGGAGTCAAAGGCTTTTTGCCTCATTAACTCTCCTCCTCTTACTGACTCCCTTCAACCTTTGTCTCTTCGCCGCACTGTTGCATCTTTATCTCTTTTCTATCGCTACTTCAATGGTCACTGCTCCTCTGAACTGTCTGCAGGCATTCCTCCACCCCTATGACGGGCGAGTAACATCCGTCTAGCAGCAAACTCTCATTCCTTTTCTGTCCAACTCTCTAATGCAAGAGTTAACCGTTACTCCCAGTCCTTCATTTATGCAACAGGTCAACTCTGGAACTGTCTCCCTCTGTCTGTATTTCCTACTTCATATGATCTCCAGTTTTTCAAACGCAGTGTGTCCAGGCATCTGGAAATGATCGGATCTTGAATATGGCTCTCTCTTATATTTTGTTTTTCTCTTGGAAGGAATAGTTTTGCAGGATCGTTGCCTTTGGTTCCTTCTTCCTCACATTAAAAAAAAAAAAACATATC
Source organism: Coenobita brevimanus (assembly GCF_032717465.1). Classification (NCBI taxonomy): domain Eukaryota; kingdom Metazoa; phylum Arthropoda; class Malacostraca; order Decapoda; family Coenobitidae; genus Coenobita; species Coenobita brevimanus. The sequence continues at coordinate 29,935,328 of NC_136993.1, forward strand.
CACTTTTGCAGTCGCAAAGGACAAAGAATTTGAGGCCAAAGTGGTGATGCTTGGATGCCATATACTGAATAAATGCCAGCCTGCCCCTGAATAACACCAGCGACTCGTCAATTACCACTTTCTGAAACGGACAAAAACTCCGGAAAATGACTCTTGAGCATTGTTAGGATGGGTCTAATTTTCCACAATCTGTAGTTCGGTGTGGGCCCGTCATTTCTGTTAAAATGGAGGATCCTTAGGATGCCCAGGTACCTGTCATGGGCCACATACCTGTACATACCAAAACAGGTGTGCCCACGAGTTCATCTACCGACCAACAGTCAGGGAGCACATGTCTTGTTACCGTACTTGTAGATTTAATATACCGTAATTGTCACCGAGGTCTTGTGGCAGAGTTGGTCTGTAGAGATTTTTACGAAAGGACAAAAATGTTCGTTGTACTTGTAGTCTATCGCCGCAGAAAGATAAAGATGAGTCTGGGGCTTGATTGTAGTTTATTTTCTTCAAAGGGAATACAGTATCTCAAGATTAATACTGAATTATGTTTCACATGAGTATTGAGGTGAGAGCGATTTATGCTTGCTATTTTTGTGTGCTCATTCCTGCCTTTCCCACCGTGCCTCTCTCTCTCTCTCTCTCTCTCTCTCTCTCTCTCTCTCTCTCTCTCTCTCTCTCCCCTAGATCACCTGCTGCTGCCTTCTCTCTCCTAATTCCTTCTCTGCTTTTCTGTCTCCCTCTCTCCCATTTTTCCTGTATACGATTGATTATGTCATGTGTAAGGTACGGATGTGTGGAACCTTCTTGAGCCTGGGGATTTTTTGGTCAAGGGTCACATTAGGCAGTGTTCTGAAATTCCTAACTGAGAATGCAAACGCCATTTCCTCCAACCATCTCGCCCAGGCATGACTTTCAACTAACCTCTAGATTACACATGTATTTGTACATTACTTGCTATTATGTATTGTACAGGTATTAATGATATTTTAGAGTCCTGACATCACATTCTAATCCATTAATACATGGTAATCATTATAATATTGCAGAGACATAATATTCATATCAATATTGTAGAGACATAATAATAATGGAGAAACATAATGCACAGTAGTAGTATACTGTATTTATAATGGAGTAAATACATTTCAGTACAACTGAATACAGAATGTTGTACAACATATTGAAGTTATATATTGGCACAAATGTATATATAAAACAGACATACATGTATATCAGTTAACATTATTCATGATTAGATTAATAATATACAATATGTCACTCCATAGTTTTCCTTCATTATATATATATATATATATATATATATATATATATATATATATATATATATATATATATATATATATATATATATATAACTGGATACATGTATATCAGTTAACATTATTCATGATTAGATTAATAATATATAATATGTTACCCCATAGTTTTCCTTCATTATATATATATATATATATATATATATATATATATATATATGTAATTTACATTACTTACATACTATATACATTTCACCCAGGGGATCTCACTTGAATGTTTACTTTTCTTCCCACCAGTACTGACTCCAGGTTTGCAATCCTTGCTTGCACCCTATGCATCGCCAATAGTATTATATCAAATACAATGGAGAAGATTACAAAGACAGTTGGAGCTGGGCTATACATATAACTTGGACTGAACATACATATACTCAGTTCTTCCCAGGGCTTCATTGTTTCATTGATTAATTGCATAGTTTCAAACTTAGTTGAAGTCTACTCAGTACTTTTGCTTGTGTTCAAATCCATCTCAAGTAGTGGTTGGATGTATTTATGTGTGTGATTGAGGATGGCATAGTGATTGTGGCTACGGTGGACAAAGATGGTGTAAATAATAGCACAATAGCCAGGTGCTATGTATAATCCTGATCCTGAAATATGAGATGGTGGTGTATCTGGGCAGATTATGAAAACTTACGTGTTGTGAGTGAAGTAAAAACTGTGAATGTCTGATGCGCTAATGATCTGTGAGTTTATCTGAAGCAAATGTGAAGTTGCAGTGGTGATAAATGTCATGATTTTTTATGACAGCCATTTCACAAGGGACTGTTCCAGTAGGCTGAAACGTGAAAATGTACGCAGGACAAAGGTGAACAGCATGTAAGGATGTACAACACTTTCGTTCCATCAGATTATCTGTTATGAATGATACTTGAAGTATTTACTGATTTTTTTTTTTTTATAAATAACAGAACAGAGAAAGGAAAAACAAATGAGTAAAAAAATAATAATCTATACACCAGATTACTGGTGTCCTCTGTTCATAAAATATCTGTAACAGTTAGACTTGAACAGTTGTGGGTTGAAATTTGGAGGGAAACAACTCTGGGGAAGTGAGTTCCAGAAAGATACAGTTCGGGGAATGAAAGAATTCTGATAGGCAGAAGCTCTGGAATATGGCTGAGTGACATTCCAGTCATGAGCGCTACCAGATGCCCGTGTAGCACGAGGGAAGGCATGGAGAGGTGTCACTATGGACACAACTTCATCTGAGCATTTGCCAAAAAAATATCTGTAAAATAATGCAAGGGAGGCAACATTCCTTCTTACTTGCAGGGGAGGTAGTTTATATGTAATGGCAGGGTTGTTAATGATTATAACAGCTTTGTTCTGAATTTTGTCTAGTTGTCTTAATGCAACCTCTCCACAACCATTCCACAAGGGTGAGGAATATTCAAGCTGAAAGCACACATGACTCTTATAAATTAAGCTAACTGCTCATCGGCGAAGAAGTTACAGACTCTGTACAATAATCCAAGTTTCTCTGAGGTGGTTTTAGCAAGTGATCTGACATGAGAGGTCCAGCTGAGGGCACTATTAAGTGAGACGCCAAGAATTTCAATACCTTTGGAGATGGGAATATTAGTAGCACTGAAGGTAATGTAAGAATCTGGCAATATCTGTCTCTTAGTAAACTATATATATTTAGTTTTACTAGCATTAAAAGAGACAAGGTTGTTTTGTCCCCATTCACTGATTGTAGATAGATCTTGATTTATGGAGATGGCTGTACTGAGCTGAGAGATGGAGATATTAGACTTCGTAAATGGATGTCTGAGTGTGAATGAAATATGTACTGGTGAGTCATCTGCATATGAGTGAATGTGATTGTGGGTGACAGATAAGAGATCATTAATATGAACCAGAAATAGTGTTTGCGCCAGAACTGATCCCTGTGGCACGCCGGAGTTTATTGAGTGGAAATTGGAATATACATCATCTACTTTTACTCTTATTTTCCTGTCACTAAGATATGAAGAAATGAAAGGAACAAAAGACGTTAGTCCATAGCAAGGGAGTTTGGACAGCAGGGAACGGTGACATACTCTGTCGAAAGCTTTAGAGATATCAAGAGCTACTGCATGAGTTTCTCCAAAAAGACCAATTGATTGATGAGTGGTATGAGTTCAGAGATTGAGTATGTTAATGGTGGATCTTTCGTGGCAAAAACCATATTGTCTATCACTAATTAAATGTTGGATTCAAGATGTTTAACAATGTGCTTATTAATTAAAGTATCAAATACCTTACCAAGAGATATGACAGCTATTGGTCTGTAATTGGAGGGGCCAGACGAACTGGTGTTTGAGTCCCTGTCATGAGTTGCCGCGATTAAGTATTTGAATAAACTCGTGACATAAACTTTGGTGGGAAACCGCGAATTCTAGTGGAATCCCAGTAATTATCACTCAGTCAACCGCCACGCATTCACCCGATCAGGAGTGTTTTTCAGGACATTTTTCACTATTTCATAAGTGGTCGTCTTTGTGCGCGGCATTAACACCTCCACCTGAGTGATTTGGTGTGGGAGTGTTTCGCTCATTCTAGCTGTTAGCAAGTGTGGCTCGACACTAGCCTCTCTCCCACAATTTGAACCAGTCAAGATTTGAGCGCTGTGGAAGCAGGTAGTGTGTGTGGCAGCGTCCTTCCTCAACAACGATGCCTATACCTCATACCAATTAATCTGGCCAGGCATGTATGACAACACTGTTCCTGCCGAGATTCTGATTAGCTGGAGGTGTTTCTTCGATTTCGTTGTTGTTAAAACTGATACTCTTTTTATTATCAGATGTGATACTGAGTTTGTCGACAATACAATCGTCAAAAAACATTAAAAAATCCGTTATATACTTATCAGCAATGAAATTTTCGTAGGAAGATAGAGATATGAGTCAACAAAGTATTATAACAGTCCAAGTCAAGGTCAGCATTCGAACAATTCCTTTAAATCTCCGACACTCCGTAATATAACAGAAAATTAAGGAAACCTGCTTAATCTAAGCATTGGTATAACACATTTAAATTTTAAGATCAGTCTGCACCCTTAAATCGTGCCACAACTCTGAATAATTAAAAATTCTAATGAACAGACGAGTTCTCCGGGGAAGGAGGTTTGAAAAAATCGCGAAAAATCAAAGTAGGCTAAAGGAAAACTATTTCATTATATATCCTCTATTATCACAGTACGGACTGATCATACAATTTAAATGTGTTATACCAACGCTTAGATTAAGCAGGTTTCCTTAATTTTCTGTTATATTAAGGAGTGTCGGAGATTCAAAGGAATTGTTCGAATGCTGACCTTGACTTGGACTGTTATAATACTTTGTTGACTCATATCTCTATCTTCCTACGAAAATTTCATTGCTGATAAGTATATAACGGATATCTTATTGTTTTTGACGACTGTATTGTCAACAAACTCAGTATCACATCTGATAATAAAAAGAGTATCAGTTTTAGCAACAATGATATAAAAAAAACACCTGCAGCCAATCAGAATCTCGGCAGGAACAGTGTTGCCATACATGCCTGGCCAGATTAATTGGCATGAGGTATAGTTCCCGCCGCTGCCGTTGAATTCCCACCTAGCGTGGTTGGCGAGAGACTCAGCGTGTGCAGCGTCCTTCCTCAGCAACGACGCCCAGTCATCCGCTTGGTCCACTTTTCTGACCAGTATTTCTTTTCGTTTTTCCTAGGTTTAAGAGTTTAGCTTTTGAGTGAGCGAGTGAGTGCGATCTTATTTGAATTAATCTTGAGACTCATGTAACATTTATTTATTTCATTGTAATCAATAAATTAACAGTTCTTTTTCTTGAGCATAATGTAATGTAAATTCGTTTTTTATTTCTCCATGAGCTTATTTCATTTATAGCTCCTAGTTTGCATAAATGCTTTGCTATCCATAACTGGTACTTAGGCCAGTCCTTTTGTATTAACCTTAAAATCCATTGTGCAACCTGGAGTTAATGCATCAGCAAGAACCTGTTATCATTAGTTATTGATTGTCAGGGGTGGAGTCACTTTCTCCAGAGGCTAACAGTACTAACAAACAGCAATTGTGAGGAATTAGTCTCTGCTGTGTACTGTTGAGAAAGTTTATAAATTCTCGTCCTTAGAGAATCGGCGAAGTAAGCCACATAAAGTAATCACTGATTTTCACAAGACAATTCATTGTCCTGTTCTCAAGTATTATTGAATAATATTCTTTAATACTGATATATACATAAAAAACCCCGTGACATCTGGTGACCTCATCAGGATATTAACTCCTAGCTCTAAAGTTATTCACGAGATAATACTCACTCGTTCATACTTAGGTATTTATTATTAAAGTCTATAGGCACTATCTTACTGGTGATTATTGATTCAATTCTATTATTTTACGTAATAGTTTTCACAGTCAGTTGTTTATTTAATTTTTTCTTTAACAGTTTAATTAGATAAAACTGGTCACCACTAATCTGTGCCTATATTCTTTATTCTTGACTATTGGCATCTTTCTTTGCAAAGTTGCAGTCAGTACTGATTCGCTAGTTTACTTAGATTGAGTCAGCATCATGTCCACCAGCATGTATGTACAGGAAGCTAAAGATATGGGGCTTATTGACCCAGAGAAAATAAAGGACTTTGTCCTCTCTCGGTTTAATTACGAGCAGGAACGCGAGAATCATGCTCGAGAAGAGCGTCAAATTCAGCATGAGGAACGCGAAAAGAAGCGCGAATACGAGCTATAACAGCGCGAACACGAGGGAAAACAACGCGAACTCGAGTTAGAACATAAGCAAGAACAGCGTGAGGAACGTGAGAGAGAACGAGAACAGGAAGTGCCGAGCGAGTAGCATGCAAAAAACATGAATTTGAAATGTTGAGGCTCAAACGAGATTCCTTGGCTTCAGAGACACATCTGGTGCAGCTGGCCCAAGCTCCACGAGTGCTATCCCTGCACATATTATGGCGACCCCACACATCAAGCTTCCCCCATACAAGGAAGGCGAGCGAATCGAGCCATACATAGCTCGTTTTGAAGACATGGCTCAACTGTACCAGCTGGATGATGCAGCTAAGTGGTTTCAGTTTCTTAGCCTGTTTGAGAGCCCTGCCCTCGATATTCTCCACAGAATTTGTGGAGACAATCTCACATATGAGATGATGAAGGCCGCACTCGTCAAAGCGTACGGTCTCACAGTTGACGACACCAAGAGTCAGTTCATGAGGGCATGTTTACAGGAAAAAGAGACTGCCGTTCAGTTTCTTGACCGGCTTACTGCTTACTTAGATGGGTGGATGGAGAAAGATGAAACTCCTTCCGCGCGTGAGGGGATAAATGACCTTATGCTGCGCACGCAGCTAGAAAAGTCATGGCCTACTGAACTTATGGCTCAGCTTAAGATCTGCTAGGTAAGAGATGCCAGCCAAATGGTGAAGAAGGCTGACACATTCTTTACTGCATACGGGTATCAAACTCGCAAGCAGCATACCTGGAACAGGAAACCTGATAAATCTGGGAAACCGTCTCAGACTGAACCCCAGCAACAAGGTCGTTCTCAGAATAATGGCCAAGGTCCAAAACCGCAGAGTGTGTGTGTGTGTGTGTGTGTGTGTGTGTGTGTGTGTGTGTGTTCTTACCTAATTGTTCTTACCTAATTGTATCTTTATAGGAATGAGTCAAGCTCGTGCTGTCCCGTGTCTTAAACCATATTTATCGTACATATCCTTAAATTTGTGAATTGTTTTGGCACACACTATTTCATTCGGTAGTGCATTCCATTGATCAATTGCTCTGTTTGGGAAACTGAATTTCCTTACGTCTTTATCACCTCTCTTCTTATACATTTTTTTGCAGTGTCCTCTTGCTGATGCTTCTCTATATGTTAAGTAATCATTTATGTCTATTTTCTCCTTCCCTGATATGCACTTATATAACATTATCGTGTCACCTCTTTTCCTCCTCTCCTGTAGTGTTGGTAGATTCAGTTTATTTAGTCTTTCTTCGTAGCTTAGGTCCCTTAAGCTTGGTATCCATCTTGTAGCGGCCCTTTGAACTTTTTCTATCTTATCTATGTGTTTTTTGAGATGAGGACTCCAGACTACTGATGCATACTCCAGGGTTGGTCTAATGAATGATGTTATCATCCTTCTTAGCATGTCTTCATTTATGTAAGTGAGTGCTATTCTCATATTTGCAAGCAGTGTATACATGTTCCGTACCTTCTCGCTGATGTGGTCAGCCGGAGATAGTTTGTTATTGATAATCACACCTAGGTCCTTCTCTCTTTCTGATGTGTGTAGGGTTTTATTTCCTAACTTATAATCCCAATCAGATCTTTTTCCACTTTTACCAAACTTTATTACATGACACTTGTCCACATTGAATTCCATTTGCCATGTATTACTCCAATCATGAAGTTTATTTAATTCTTCTTGTAGCCCTTAACAAGAGTCTGTGTTAGTAATTATCCTTTGTATTTTTGCATCATCTGCAAACATATTCAGATAGCACTCATTTCCAGTGTTACTATTCATATCATTTATATACACTGTTACGGAACAGAGAGAGATAATGAACACTTCAAGTGAGAATACTAAAATCACTACTGTCCCGCAAAGTTCCAGGTTCAAAACAAAAGAGTCACAAGTTAAAGTTTAATGCTCAAACTAACAAGTAATCATTCAGGACTCATAAGGATAATGTAATGGAAAAAAAACATGTTAAATATATGGTTAACTGCAATAGCCTCTATTAACACGAAATTAGCAAGAGTAAATTTATCTAAGTCAGCCCTGATAAAATGAGAAAACCGGATAATCCTCAGTTAATGCAAGATATATTATTACAGATACAAAATATTATTAACAATGGCTGACATCAAAAACTCCACATGAACCACAAAAGCCTTACCAGGCCTACGAACCAACACCCCATGCTACACAGTACAAGAACAAAATGCAACAACACTTATACTCAAATTACACAGCAGCTAGATGGTTGGAGACTTCCTGAGCACTCACAAAAATAATAACAAGTGTACAGGGGAGGACAGAGATGTGAACAAAATGAGGAGTAGATCTAAGTGGCAATTAATGCAGAGACTGAGCTCATTATATAGGGGCAGGCAGAGCTTGATACAACTTGTAAGAAGGACGCGCAAATGAAGCCATAGGGGACAAAGAGTTGACACTCCTGCTCTGAACAACAGAAAGAACGACTTACTCTACTATAAGGGAGGAGAAGGGGGGAGTGAGGTAGAACACGGAAGCTTGGTCACTATGGAAGCCACGAGGCGAATCGTAATCAAACATGCAGCATACTGTACGTTAGAATTATACAAAGGATGGTGAAATCATAGGCTATGTAACACCTCCCCACAGAAAAAAAAAAAAATTACAAAGGAAATTTCTTATTACTCTAAAACAATCTGTCTAAAAAGTCTAGATAAGCAATCTGCAATAACATTTTCTTTCCACTTGACATGTTGTATGTCTAATGAAAACCCCTGAAGAAGTAGACTCCATCTTGTCAATCTCTGATTTTTATCTTTAAACTTACTAAGGAATTTCAGTGGGTTATGATCGGTATAAATGACTATGGGGTCAAAACCAGAACATAAATAAAATGAAAAATGCTGTAAACCCAAAATCAAGGCCAAAAGCTCTTTCTCAATAGTTGAGTAGTTCTTTTGAGGTGGAGTGAACTTCTTACAGTAATAAGATACAGGGTGTTCAATATCCTGATCATCCCCTTGCAGCAAAACAGCCCTAGCTCCTGTATCACTTGCGTCAACAGCCATCTTAAAAGGCTTAGCAAAATTTGGGGTAGCGAGCACTGGCTGACTTAATAGGATATCTTTAAGTTTGCTGTAAGAGGATTCACAGTTATCGGTCCAGACAAATTTAACTCCCTTTTTCAGTAGGCCTGTAAGTGGTGCTACAAGAATTGAAAAGTTAAGAACAAATCTCCTGTAATAACCTACCATTCCCAAAAATCTTTGTAGCTCTTTCCTACTTTTAGGTCTGGGAAGATCACTTATAACCTGAACCTTAGCTACTGGTGGTGCAACGTGTCCATCACCAATTACGTACCCAAGGTACTGAACTTTAGCTTGACCAAACTCACACTTTGATAAATTAGCTACAAGATTAGCCGGAACCAAACTTTTTTTTTTTTTTTATATATACCTAGGCTGCTTCCCCCAAGGAAAGGGAGGTAGCCGAGACAGGACGACTCACTCTCCATTTACTCATCCATTCAAACACATTCATTCGCATCTTAGCCCCAAAGGGGAGAACGGACAGATCCTCACCGCACCACGCCGCACAAGGGTCAACTGGGCAATGCAATCAGTGACATCCGCAGCAGGGCCCGACAGCAGAACTGGTTTACCCCTGCCACATCATAACAGACCCATCCCCTTACCCACACCTGACCTGACTAGCTGATCAGACCAAATGCGGGAGAATATCCCCTCAGGGCTGCGTCATCACTTATTCATTCACAATTTCTCTCCATTTATTTCTGTCACGCACAGCCACTCTTCCTTGCTCAACAGACATCCCTCTCGCATCCAGCGCTCTCTTCACACTGTCCATCCATCCTATTCGTGGTCTTCCTCTCAGCCTTGCACCTCTCACATCAGATCTAGTTATCTTTTTCACCAATCGCTCATTATCCATTCTCTCCATATGCCCAAATCACTGCAACACCCTCTGCTCAACTCTACCAGCCATCTCCCGAACAACTCCAGTTCTCCTTCGCACTTCATCATTTCGCACCCGATCCATACGCGTCACTCCACACATACTCCTCAGACATCTCATCTCCATTACATTCAAACTTTTCCTCTCTGCTACACCCATATTCCAAACGCTCAAGAAATTTACTGACATGGCATAGGTGATCTTTCCAGTTGTCACTGAAGATTAATACATCATCAGTATAAACAACACACCCTGCCAAACCCTCTGTTACAACATTCATGAGCTTCTGAAAAGTGGCTGGTGCATTCTTCATACCATATGGCATTACAGAACATGCAAAAGTCTTTCCTAGTGTTACAAAACATGAAATCTCCCTAGCACGTTCAGTCATAGGTACTTGCCAGTATCCCTTTAACAAATCAAACTTACTTATGTACCTAGCCTTTCCGATCTTGTCTATGCAATCTTCCACGCGAGGGAGAGGGTAAGCGTCTGTTTTGGTTATCTGATTAAAACGTCTGTAGTCGATGCAAAGCTGCTGTGACCCACCTGGCTTAGGGACGAGAGTGACAGGAGAACTCCACTCGCTCTGACAGGGCTCAATCATCTTGTGGTCCAACAGGTAGCCAAGCTCCTTCTGGATGAGAGGAACTTTTACTGGGTTCGCATGGTAAGGAGGCAGTTTAATTGGCTTTGCGTCTCCAACATCGACATCATGCATCAACACAATGGTTCTTCCTGGAGTGGCACGGAACACTTGCGGGTACTCCTGCAGTAATGCCGAAAACTCCTGCCTTTCCTCGGGAGCTTGATGAGAAAGCTTAGTCTGGAGATCATTCATGATATCAGGATTCTTCCCCAAACTATCACTCAGGCTCATGCTGCATGGGAGAACTTCACTTGCAGACTCGGGTGGAACAGCTACAGTGCAGACTGGGTTATTTTCGTCCAGCCTGTGTTATAACTTTAGCATGTTGATGGGACAAAGTTGCTTGTTCTTTCTACGATCTGGTGTGGCGATGACATAGTTGACATCACTGAGTTTCTTCTCCACGAAATAAGGACCACTAAACTTGGCTTGAAGAGGTTGCCCATGCACCGGTAGCAGAATCGAAACCTGATCTCCTGGCTGAAAGTGGCGTAACCTGGACTTCTTATCATACCAAGTCTTCATCTTCTCCTGAGCAGCTCCTAAAATCTCTCTCGCCAGCTGTAAAGCAGTGGACAGCCGTTCTTTGAACTTCATCACATACTCCAGCAGGTTGACGTCATCTTCCTCCGACAGCCAGCATTCCTTGAGTAGCTTAAGGGGTCCTCTTACTTCATGGCTAAACAGTAGTTCAAATGGTGAGAAGCCCAGTGATTCATTTGGAGATTCTCTTGCGGCAAATACAACGAATGGAAGACCTTTATCCCAGTCTTTCTGATGTTCCAAACAGTATTTCCTGAGCATCGATTTGAGTGTTTGATGATATCTCTCCAACGCTCCTTGGGTCTGGGGATGGTAAGCTGAAGACGTGATCTGGGTGACGCCCAACTCTTTCAGAGACTGCTTGAAAACATTTGACATGAAATTACTTCCCCGGTCTGACTGTACCTCCTTGGGCAGACCAAACTTTGTGAAGAACCCTAGCATTTCCTTAACCACGTTCTTTGCTGAGATATTTCTAAGTGGAATGGCTTCAGGATAACGAGTAGCCATATCAATCAGGGTCAACACATAAGAAAATCCTGAGGAAGTGTTAGGAAGAGGGCTCACAATATCCACCAACACACGGGTGAATGGCGCCTCAAAAGGAGGAATGGGAACTAGAGGTGCAACCTTTTCGGTCTGATTACACTTCCCCACAACTTGACAGGTGTGACAAGACTTACAATACCAGGAAACATCTCTGAAGATACCTGGCCAGTAGAAGTGTTTCAAAATGCGTGCCACAGTCTTCCTCACTCCAAGGTGTCCTGCCAAACTGGAATCATGAGCCACTCTAATAATATCCTGCCTACAAACACGAGGGATGACAACTTGATGTACAACCTCCCATTCACAGTCGGCTGATGCTGTTGGGGGTCTCCACTTCCTCATAAGTACTCCTGACTTTATATAATAACAAGTAGAAGCACTAGCTGACTCTTCCTCACTGCAAGCAGAGTTAGCTAGACCTTTCAACTCAGGGTCAGCAACCTGCAACTCAACCAATTCTTGACGAGACAAATTATCAACACTACGGGGTACCGCCTCATCTGGTGAGCGGTCTAAATTAGCAAGAAAAGTGTCAGCTAGGATAACATCATCATCATCATTATCCTCTAAGTCACCAGTAACTTTAGACTTAGCCCTAGTGACAGCACATGCAGAGAACACATCAGGGATACCACAATCCTGGGTCGCAGTCACTGGTTCACTAGACAACTGAGGAGCTGGACACACTTGACTTACACCAATATCATTTCCAAGTAAGAAAGTTACACCTGACATTGGGAGTGTCTCAACCAACCCAACCATAATGGAACCATTAACAAAACCAGACTCTAAATTCACTCTGCACAGAGGGACAGAGAAGTAATTATTCCCTTCACCTTGTAAGATTACAGTTTCATCGGAGGAATTAACATTAGAGCCTAGAACACTGGTCAGCATAAGGGATTGGCAAGCACCTGTATCACGATATATTTTAACTGATTTCCTGTCATCACTGTCCAGAGGACTGACAAAACCATCAGACAGGAAATTAGCACATGAACTCTTGAGAGTGTCACCCACGTTACTGCTCAAAAGAGGAGCTTCATCATGAGAATTTAATTTACCCCTCAAAGCAGGTTCAGCTAACTCAGTAAAAGAATTCTGGAAACTCTCAAGGGTGGACACTAGACCAATTGACTGAATATTTAAAGACTCCTTTTTGTTCACATCATGCTGTCTCCTGAAACATTTCTCCGTAGTATGACCAAGCTTACTACAATAAGTACATTTACTTTTCTGACATCTAGAGGTGAAGCTGGTATTTACTTCCTGAGAAACATCATCTTTATTCTCTTTCCTGTTACCTGTACTCTGAGTAGAGGCAACGTACTTACTCTCAGCTTTCCTTTTTTCTTTAGAATATCTCTTGTGAGTGAGAACATATTCATCAGCTAAAACTGCAGCATCAGACAAATTATCTATTCTTTTCTCATCAAGATATAGGCTTACATCTTTATTAATACACCTTTTGAAGTCCTCCAGCAAAATCATCTGCTTAAATTTATCAAAATCAGAATTTACATTCTTAGAATTTAACCACTGCTCTAACAGATCTTCTTTGATTTTTGCATACTCAACATGGGATTGCTTATCTTGCTTATAAGTTGTCCTAAATTTTACTCTATAGGCTTCAGGAACAAGCTCATAGGCCTTAAGAATCAAGCTCTTAACTACATCATAATTATCTGATTGATCCTGAGGCAAAGATGCATAAGTTACTTGAGCTTTACCGGTGAGAACAGTTTGAAGGAGTACTGGCCAATACTTTTTTGGCCAATTAAAACCTGTAGCTACCCTCTCAAACAATTGAAAATACTTTGTTAAATCAGATTCATTAAAAGGAGGGACAAGTTTAACATTTTTAGCCACATCGAAATTATCAGAGCTAGATGATCCAGTTCCACCTTGTTTCATGCGGTACTCATGGTCTGCCTGAATCCTAGCAAGTTCAACTTGTGTCTGAAACTCAGCCTCCTTAGCACGAGCCTAAAACTCAGCCTCCTTAGCATTTGCCCGAAACTCAGCCTCCTTAGCATGAGCCTCCTGCAGGGCTAGCTGTAACTTAGCTATTTCAATCTGCGTTTGCTCATCTGGAGGAGTTACATTAAACAAGCTTTCATTAATCATGTCAACAATTTGATCTTTAGAATGATGAGAGTGAAAAGCAATTCCCAATTGTTGAGCAACAAGCTTAAGTTCATTCTTTGTTCTGTTTTCTACATCACACACTGTTTGCACATTTGACAAGAAATCTTTGGCTTCATCAAGCGTAGTAATAGTAGACATCATGAATAAATCACAGTCACAAAATATCAAGCAATATCCTTATGACAATATCCTGAATATCCTGATAAGAGGTCGCCAAATTTATGTTACGGAACAGAGAGAGATAATGAACACTTCAAGTGAGAATACTAAAATCACTACTGTTCTGCAAAGTTCCAGGTTCAAAATAAAAGAGTTAGGTAAAATTACAAGTTAAAGTTTAATGCTCAAACTAACAACTAAACATTCAGGACTAATAGGGATAATGTAATGGCAAAAAAAAGGTTAAATATATGGTTAACTGCAATAGCCTCTATTAACACGAAATTAGCAAGAGTAAATTTATCTAAGTCAGCCCTGATAAAATGAGAAAACCGGATAATGCTCAGTTAATGCAAGATATATTATTACAGATACAAAATATTATTAACAATGGCTGACATCAAAAACTTCACATGAACCACAAAAACCTTACAAGGTCTACGAACCAACACCCCATGCTACACAGTACAAGAACAAAATGCAACAACACTTATACTCAAATTACACAGCAGCTAGATGGTTGGAGACTTCCTGAGCACTCACAAAAATAATAACAACTGTACAGGGGAGGACAGAGATGTGAACAAAATGAGGAGTAGATCTAAGTGGCAATTAATGCAGAGACTGAGCTCTTTATATAAGGGCAGGCAGAGCTTGATACAACTTGTAAGAAGGACGCACAATTGAAGCCATAGGGGACAAAGAGTTGACACTCCTGCTCTGAACAACAGAAAGAACGACTTACTCTACTATAAGGGAGGAGAAGGGGGGAGTGAGGTAGAACACGGAAGCTTGGTCACTATGGAAGCCACGAGGCGAATCGTGATCAAACATGCAGCATACTGTACGTTAGAATTATACAAAGGATGGTGAAATCATAGGCTATGTAACAACACTAAAAACATGATTGGTGCCAGCACTGAACCCTGTGGTACAACACTAGTCACTCTTTCCATGATGAGTAGTTTCCTCTTAGTACTGTTCTCATTTCTCTTTTTATGAGAAAATCTTGCATCCAGCAAAACAGTTTGCCTCCAATTCCTCCTTGATGGTACAGGCTCAATAAAAGTCTTTGGTTTGGTACTGTGTCAAAAGCTTTCTTGAAATCTAAATAGATACTATCCACTAATCCTTCTCTTTCCTGTATTGTGTTTGTTACTCTGTCATAGTAGCTCAACAGATTAGTAACACATGATTTTCCTTTTCTGAAACCAAACTGTCTTTCTATTATCATACTGTGTTCCTCTAGATAATTTACCCAAACTTTTCTTATAAGCTTTTCTAATACCTTGCTTACAACACTGGTCAGTGATACTCGTCGGTAGTTGAGTGGATTTTGTTTATTTCCTTTTTTGAATAAGGGGACAATATTTGCTTTCTTCCAAATATCAGGGAGTTTACCATGACTCAGGGATTTCTTGAAAATTGAAAATAATGGTTTACTTAACTCCTTTGCACATTCTCGTAGTACCCAACATGAAATTTCATCAGGACCACTTGCTTTTCCTCCGTCTAATTTACTTAACTCCTCCTGTATTAATTTTTCTGATATTTGTATAGCTGGTAGTAAGTGTGGACATGCATGATCCACGTAGTCCCCTTCAAAATTTTTTTCTTTTGTAAAAACTAATTGGAAATTCTTATTTAGTGCTTCACAAATATCTTTCTCTTGCGTACGAGTATAAGTGATTCCCTCGTCCGTAATGGACTGTATTATATCTTTTACTTTGGTTTTGCTTCTGATGTAGCTGTAAAACACCTTTGGTTGATCAATACTTTTATTTATTATATCCTCCTCAAACTGTTTTTGGGCTTCCCTTCTTATTCTTGTATAATTGTTTCTTGCCTGTTTGTAATTATTATACACCATTTCACTAATGTGTCTTCTGTATCTATTCCACAACAAATCTCTTCTTTCTTTTGATTTTTTACATTCTGTATTGAACCATTTCTGTATTTTCTTATCTGCTTCTTTGTGCTGTGGGATGTACTTCTGGACTCCTATTTCATAAAATTCACAGAATTTTTCATATACAGCATTTAAATCTTGTCCTCTAAGCTCATTTTCCCAATCAACTTCTAAGAAATACTTCTTTAGGTCTTGATAATTTCCCTTTTATAGTTTAGGCTCTTTTTGTAACTTTCATTGCTGTTAACTATATCATATGCTATCCTGAAGTTGTAATTTGGTTCTGCATGATCGCTTTTGCCGAGTGTAGGGTGATATATTAAACGGTCAATATCATTTTCTTGCATAGTAAATATTAGATCTAGCACTGAATGTACATCGAATCCTCTTTTTCTGGTGGTTTCCCTCATATGTTGCGTTAGGAAAAACTCTTGCACGAGATCCAGGAGCTTTTGGTCCCAACAGCTTTCTTGGCTAATTATATCTAGAATATTCTAATGTATATTTGTATTAAAATCTCCAGTTAGTATAATTCTTTTCGACTTCTCTTCCATTTTATGTAGTAATGATCTTAAACTCTGAATTGTACTCTCTGCCATGTCCTCATATTCGTCTCTTTCCCATGTGTTTGATCTGGGTGGCATGTACAAATTGGCTACAATTACTTTCCCTTCAGATGTCTTGATCTCTACTGCAATCAGTTCTACTTGTGATGGTATATCTAGTTTTATTTCATTGACTTTTAGATTTTTCTTAGTTAATATTATAATTCCTCCTCCTTTTTTTAAATTTCTGTTTCTTCTCTATATATTGTATTCCTCTAAGTTTATTATGTCATTGGATATCCTTGGTGTTAATTATGTTTCAGTTAGGCATAGTATTTGTGGTTCATTTTCTCTGACATAATCATTCATCTCTAGTAATTTAGATACCATTCCATCCACATTTGAGTACATCAACTTTATCATCTTGTTTATATACTTGTCATGACATGGTTTTACTACCTTCCTCCTTTTTATTCCATCCTGTTTATGTACCACTTTCGTACCTGCAATCCTAATACTTTGTAAAAAAAAAATATTTTTCTCCTCTTCTGATCTTCCCTCATTTTATGTTTTTGCTTCCTCCCTCTTCTCTTTCAGTAATTCCAGTTCCTCTTGTGTTAGGCATCTTATTATCCATACATTTTTGAACTCCTCTTTTTCCATAAGATTCTTTGCATTTTTTAGTATGTCTTCCACAGTGTTTACACTCTGGAAAGTCACCTTTAGAGGTCTTGTCTTGCTTTTCTCGTATTTCCCTAACCTTTTGTGTTCCTCTATGTCTTTACTACAGATTTCCTCTGATACTTCTTTCAGTAAGCTCATTACATTTGCCATCTCCTTTTTGTCTCTTGTGATCTTGTTTTTTACCTCCTCCTGTTCTATACCAGTGATTACTATAGATTTGTTTATATCTACTGAATCTCTGACTAATTTTGGATTGTTTTGGATTATTCTTTTCACTTCCTGTTTAATGCTTTTTTCCTCCACTCTTGTTTCTAAGTCTTTCTTTACTTTCACCATTTCAGCATACGTGGTTTCAACATCATTTTTGTAGCTTTGCACAGCTTCATTCACCTGTGTTATCTTCTCCTCAATATCACTGCTTTGGTCTATCAGACTGCTTACTTGCCTAACTGTCTCTGTATCATTTTTGAACTTTTCCATAATACTCTCGTGATTGACTACTATACTTGCCATTTCACTCATTTTCTTCCTAAGTGTACTCAGCTCCACTGTTAGTTCACTGATGGTTGTGTCTTTCTTGTTGGCCTCCCTTCCTAGTTTTTCTATTTCTTCCTTTTGCAAGTGCATCTGCTTCTTTATTTCATCAATTTCATTTTTGAAAGCCATTTCTAGTTTGTGTACACGTTCAACCAGTCTGTTGTGCGCCTCCACTTCAACCAGTTCTTGGTAGAAATCATCATCTTGCTTTCTACCTTTATCCCTTTTCTTTTCCAAATTTGCTTTACTAAAGTATGTGTCCATTTTGCACAGAGTACATGTACTTACATACCCCGTGCAGCTGTAGTCTAAACAAACCTCAGCTGACTGAGCGCTTTCTTTCGCCTCTTGGTTCTCTTCTCTGTTTGTAAAAGGTTTGTTTAAACTTAATATATTTTTTTTCTTTTTATAATGGAAAATCATTTAGTCTAACCTGGTACAGAGCTTGACTCATATAAAGATACTAATTTAGGTAATGCCACTGGCCGTGCTGGTTCGGAGTGCCGAGGTTGCACATCTGCGATCTGTGACTCCCATTGTGTGTTTGTGTGTGTGTGTGTGTGTGTTCAGTTTATAAGCCCAGCTACCCAGCTATGTGAAGTGGAACGGTCACTAATAAAAATTACGAATATTGGTCTGGTGTTCTCTATTTGAACTTGGCACATAATGAGAAATACATTTATATATAAAAAATACAATTTGCTTTCCATACATCTGACCTAAGTGTGTGTGATAAATGTTGCCTGCACACGATATACGAAGGAGCTGTGACGGTATAACTGACTGCTGATCAGGCCTAAGGTGGGGGGAGGGGAGGGGTGAGAGGCGGGGAAGACTTAAGACAAAGAACGAGAGAGAAGGGGGAGAGAGGGAGAGAAGCAAAGAGAAAGTTATATAAATTTAAAAAGAAAGAGTGTGTGGGAAAAGTACATTCAGAGAGAGAGAGAGAGAGAGAGAGAGAGAGAGACAGCTGGGGGAAGTGAAAAGGTAAGCACTGGAACCCAGAATTATGCAGCAGATGACACTGGATTACAATGATTGTGAATATTTTCAATTTGAGAATGCAGTTCAATACGGTAATAATTTATTCTAAAAATATAGTCCAAATCTTGGCCGTTGAAAGCGAGTGCGACGACAGTTTAGTCATGTTTACAGGACATGAGAAAATTTGCGTCTCATCAGTAACTGGCAGCTGGAGGTGGAGGGTGGGAGAGTTGGAGGCAGAAGACAGGGTAGACTTGTTCGCGATTCCCCACTTCCCTCTGTCCAGGGTAGAGGGGGGAAGGAAGGGGTAACCCCTGAGCAGAAATTAGTATGCGTGACTGTACATTACTAGCTTTTATGTACTGCGTTAATGATATTTTAGAGTCCTGACATTCTTACTTGTGCCATCAACATGGTAAGGGCTAGCCACACATACAACTCCCCCATTTCCACAGCTTGCCAGTCCCACATGTGCGTCCTTTTGCTGGCAGCTATGTCCAGTCACCATACACACATTGCCTGGTGAAAATTTATTTCTTCCACCAGGTATTGCATTACTGCAGTGGTGAATATTGCCCTGAATATCCTGCTAATAATCCAGGGCCCATACCTGTAAAACACTAAGACTGTATCATAAGGCAAAAGTCTTTCATAAAATCACAAGAGTGAGTCATAACTCCTTATGTTCAACTTAACCTGAGTCATAGCTAAAGACACCTCTCGAGTTGGTATAGCGCTTAGGACGCAGCTTATGACTCAATCATAATGGTAAACATGGCTGTCGCACCACAACAGTGACAAATTCACCACCGTCAACCAGGACGTTCTCATGAGAGGAAGGATCAGTATAATGAGTTAAGTGATGCAGAACTGGTAAAGAGATACTGCTTGGACCTTGCAGGCATAAGTTTGGGGGCAGATTTGGTGTGGGAGATCCTAACAAGACCAATGGCAAGAAACAAGGCTCTCACGCCAGAAGTGAAAGTTAATTTAATGTTGCATTACCTTGCAACAGGAACAATGCAAATATCTAGTGGTGACGACCATTTGTGTGTTTCTCTGTCGTACTGTTAGAGTTTTCGATGCTGCTGCTGGCGGTGGTCTTATTTGTTTACAAATTGGTGTGGTGAGGTAACCTTTCCTCGTCCACAGTAAAATGAAGTGGTAAATAAATAATTCCTAAAACCTGACATTAATCGTTTTTTTTTTTTTTTAATAACAGAACAGAGGAAGGAAAAACAAATGAATAAAAAGAATAACCCATACACCAGATTACTGGTGTCCTCTGTTCATAAAATATCTGTAACAGTTAGACTTGAACAGCTGTAGGTTGAAGTTTGGAGGGAAACAACTCTTGGGAAGTGAGTTCTAGAGAAGTGTAGTTCGGGTAATGAAAGAATTCTGATAGGCAGAAGTTCTGCAATATGGCTGAGTGACATTTCAGTATTGAGCGCTACCAGATGCCTGTGTAGCACGAGGGCAGGCAAGGGAGGCAACATTCCTTCTTACTTGTAGGGGAGGTAGTTTATTAGTAATAGCAGGGTTATTAATAATTCTAACAGCTTTGGTCTCAATTTTGTCTAGTTGTTTCAGTGCAACTTCTCCACATCCATTCCACAAGGGTGACCAGTATTCAAGCTGAGAGTGCACATGACTTGTTATAAATTATAGCTAACTGCTCGTCAGTGAAGAAGTTACGGACTCTGTACAATAATCCAAGTTTCTTTGAGGAGGTTTTAGCAAGTGTTCTGACATGAGAGGTCCAGGTGAGGGCATTGTTAAGTGAGATACCAGGAATTTCAATACTTTTGGAGATGGGAATATTTGTAGCATTGACGGTAATATACAAATCTGGCAATATCTGTTTAATAGTAAATGTATATACTTAGTTTTACTAGCATTAGATGAGACAAGGTTGTTTTGTCCCCATTCACTGATTGTAGATAAGTCTTGATGGCTGTACTGAGTTGAGAGAGATATCAGACTTTCTAAATGGGTGTCAGAGAATGAATTAACTGTGAAGTGTTGAGTCATCTGCATATGAATGGATGAGACTGTGGGTGACAAATCATTAATATGATCCAGGAACAGGGTTGGCACCAGAACTGATCCCTGCGGCACAATGGTGTTAATTGAGTGGAAATCGGAATATACATCATCTACTTTTACTCTTATTTTTCTGTTGCTGAGATATGAGGAAATCCAAGGAACAAAAGACTTTAGTCCATAGCAAGGGAATTTGGACAACATGGAACGGTGCCATACTCAGTCGAAAGCTTTAGAAATATCAAGGGCTATTGCATGAGCTTTTCCATGTAGTTCGATTGATTGATGGATGATATGAGTCAGGAGATTGAGTATGTCAATGGTGGATCTTTCGTGGCAAAAACCATATTGTCTCTCACTAATTAAGTTGTTGGATTCAAGATGTTTAACTATGTGCTTATTAATTAAAGTTTCAAATACCTTACCAAGAGAAGATGTGACAGCTATTGGTCTCTAATCAGAGGGATCAGAGGAACTTCCTTTCTTTGGAATTGGGTGGGCATTGGCTTCTTTCCATGAATTAGGAAATGAAGAAGTACGTATGCATAGTCTGAATAATTTAGGAAGAACAGAGACTAGTTCTAGGAAACACATTTTCAAAACAATTGGTGGAATTCCATCTGGGCCTGGAGCTTTGTTGGTAGTAAGTTGTCTAGGATGGATTTTACGGATCTTGTCTATATTCGAAATGGAACAATTTCGGAAGAGTCAAGTTCTAGTACTGGGACGTTCTGGCTGGCTTCCTCTATGGTAGAATTTCTGACTTCTCACAGAAAACATTCAAGAAAAATATCGAATTTAAAATTTTTTGTTACCTCTTTTCTCTGCTGTTTTTTGTATTATTCTTCAGTTTTCAAAACTCACAAGTGCTACATATAGCTAACTGCTGTCTCAGCAGCTTATGATTTCGACCTAAAAAAGTCTCGACTTTGTTATGATTAACTGCTCCTTAAATCTCACATTTCTGACTTTCACCTAACTATGATGTAGGTTTTATAAGTACGAGCGCAGGGCATGGGGGGAAGCTCATCCTCCTGAACACCTGCTCCTTCCTTGTTGAACATTGGCACAGATGGCTCAAATCCTGCTCCATCCTTTCAGACAAAGGTATGCTCTCTACCCACATCTGGTAAAGCTGTCTGTCTGCCATGTGCAGAACAATTTTTCTGCGTGTGTGGATGCCTGCATACACCCCCACATGCACGCCCACATGGGTGAGGGGGAAGGAGAGGAAGACATGTGGGAGGTGGGGAAGTAAGCAGGTGATGACTCACCTGACACAGGCCTTCCTTCAGGAGACGCTTGGTGCTGAGTAACACCACGTGGGCCACGTGTGGAAAATTCCACTTCTGGAGGGCCCAGTTGGGGTGTTTCCACCCTTGAGGTGTTCAACTGAGGTGAAAGTGAACGTCTGAGACTGAGACGTCATTGAGCAGGCGGCAAGCGTGACGGTGAAACTGCTCATTGGCATTTATCCTGCAGATGACCGCCAACTCCACACACATCTGTCCAGTGTGCTGGGTCATCTACCCCCTCCTCAGTAAACTCGTCACTGTCGAAGGACCTGCCCTCCTGAAGGAGTCTGAGAGCCTTCTCTGGCATTTGGGGGAGGCGGTGGCTCAATTGGTAGAGAGTTGGCCTGCAGTCCTGACGGACCCGGGTTCAAATCCCGCTGAGGCAGGGAACAGTTTAAGGATTTGAATTTCATAAAATTAGACTTTACTGATCTACCAGAAGATCCGCCGACATGTCGTAAAAATACCCCTGCTAATACCAATACACCAGTCCTGTATGAGACAGCCCTAGCATGTATTCAGTATGGACGGTGGGTGTTAGCACCGAAGTGGTGACATGTAGAGGTGTGTGGTGCACAGGAGGACTACTGGGCCTTGAAAGCAGGCTGTGAAGCCTATGCCCAGAGTCGGTCACATAAAAAAAAAAATAAAAATCTGAGAGTGGTTAGGGGACAGAGGGCGAGAGAGGTCGTTCTCGACGTGATAGCTCCTCACCTCCTACGTGGATGTATTTTCACTAAATTTCCGTGAGGACACGGTGTCGTCCAAGGCACGGCCAGTGGCACTATCACTGAGCCCTTTCTCTGGTACTCAGGGCAGAACTTTCGTGGGGGTTGATGAGACTACCTGCCCTGTGCGCGGTGGCACGGAATCAGACGATGATGAAAAAGAAGACGTGGCTCCTAATGCTACCAGTGCCATGTACAGACTGAGCCGTGCATCTGTGGGGTACCTGGGGTCCTACCTACACTGTGGGTGTCATAGATAATGGTCGTGAGTTCGAAGGGTGGTGGGAAGGTGCTTGCAGTATATCCCCTCGCCTGGCAGTGCTTCGCATGCTCAATTGTGACGGCTTTGCACATCAGCTGGCACTTAGGAGTTATAGAAGAAAACGTCTGCTAAGCTGAAGGAATACGTCTTCAGTAAGTTGAGTATGTATAATGATTATTTGTTAATGCTTTTAATGTTGTCTAACAAAACCTCTTGGCTACTTCGTTATAGTGCGTTCACAATGATGGCGTCTATTTGAATTTAATTCTTGCCATCTCCAGATGGCTCAAAGCACAGAGTGGGTAAGGGATTGTACCGTCTTTTGTAGGTGCTTGAAGATGATGCCTCTTCTATGGGAGGAGGAACGTTCTTCTTTGTGGAGGCACCCAAATTCCTTAGTAAGTTTTAATGTTTAGTGGTTTTAGGGTTTTACTTTTACCCCTTTATCTTATTGTATTGTCGGATTTTGTTATTTATATTGTCGCCTTTTTCACAGTTGTCTGTCACACAAGACCCTGGTAGTTTTGCCGCCAGTTTTTGAGGTATTCACTTACTCATCCCCATGTGTTTTTATCATGTTTTGGAGAAATTTGTTGGGTTCCTCGTAGAAGGGCCAGTTATAGCTTTTTTACGGGCCTCTTTACACCAAAGTGGATCCACTAAAGTGAATAAATTTGCCTGAAGGTATAATGTAAATAAAGACTTCAGTGTATTAAACAGGTTAAGTTTGTTAATAATATCAGCTGATTTTACTGTAGTTTCTTCTCTAATTTTGGTAAAAGCCTAGTAATGAAGAGAACACAGTATGCTTACCTGTAAAACTTGTTGGGAAAAAGTGGGAGGAGGAAGGTGGGAGCCAGACCACGTGACGGAGTCCACCAGCCAACCTTCTGTGGCTGTGAGTCTTCCGAGCTGTAGGGCAACTCCACCAGTATTCTGCACCTTCATAAGTAAATACAAATAATTAATTCCTTGGCTGTGGTGAGGTTCCGAGAGCTGAACACTACTTAGTCTTCTTAGCTGGAGGGGGGAATGGATGGAACAGATAGTTATATGAGAGGGGTGTGTGAATTAGAGGGATGGTAGCTAAACGGCAAAGGAAAAGACGAAGTGGAGGTGACTTGTTTATGTTCATCCCTTGCGAGATTAAGGTGTCTGGTAATGGACATGCAAAAGCTGCAAAAATAAACATACTTTTTACAGTTTAGGATAAGAATTTTGATAGTTTTTTACGTTTAGGGTGTGTGTACATATCTTTCCTTCAATATTGTTAAATCCTCTGACACTTTCCAATTACAGGGTGAAATGAAAACTGTTTCCTTTACGCATATCGAATTTATCTTATTATCTTCCATCCAACTGAAGATGTCGATTTTTTTTTTTTTTTTTTTTATGTGTCCGACTATGAGCATAGGCTTCGCAGCCCGTTATCAAGGCCCCGTAGTCCTCTTGCATGTCATACAGCTCCACAGTCAGTATACCGAGTAGACAGATATCAGAAAAGGAATATAGGCAGTAATGAACATTTAATTCATATGATGCCCTGGCGTCTTGTGTACCTTGTTCCTCCTATAAGCAGACTATTTTCTTCATGTTAAGAAACCCTCCAATATGATGTGTATCTCCTAAGCTACCATCTGGCGGTAGTGTGAGTATACTACTGTAACACGTCACAGGATTTAAGAGGTTAAAATGCGATTACCCAGTGGCACTTTTCTTCATGTTAGGAAGCCCTCCAATCTAATGTGTATATCCTAAACTTCCGTCTGTATTTGGTGTGAATATGCTGCTATAATACGTCACGGGAGTCAAGAGGTTAACATCGGAATGCCCATTGATGTAGTCTATAACTTCGCAGAATAGCCTAGGAACTGCTTAGTATCACTCAAAGAATAACTCACTTTGCAAAGCTCCTTCTTGCACATTTTCCAAACCGTCTTAGCACCAGATACCCTGTTTAACTCTCTCATGTTAGCTCGCATAGTCCACATGTTTCACAAACATCACAGTTATTAATCACGCATATTCTAATCATATAAAAGTAAAGTAGTGGATCATCACTTGTCCTATGTATTTGTTTACTCTTGTCCCACAGAGAAATCGATTGGCTTATGTGGGTATACGGTTATGTGAGAGAATAGTTAAACACACAAAATTTGTCTTTTCCACTAGTAAAAAGTCGCTATTTCCCCTAGGTTCACAGTTAAGTGCATTAAATAAGTATAAGAAATACCTCACTGGTTCCTTGATGTCGTTCATTATTATCTTTTATCATGTTCATTCTTTTCGTTTCTTGACACAAGTTGTGATGTTTGGTGCATTCGTTTACCACGATCTGTCACCTGTGTCTTAAGACATGAGATGCATGGAAGCTACGTGTGCTTAATTTTTGTTGTTAGTTTGCTTCACCCTGTTTCCCCAAGACCGTCATGTCAGTTCGTCGTATATAATCTTTTCTACTCATACCACTTTTTACCACCTGCGTTGCGAAGTGAGCGGAGTATTAATATTTTCAGTGTTTAGGCTGAGTGGCTGGCTTTGTCTGTGTGTGGATAGACAAGATATGAACGGCTCGAGCTATGAACATGAAACATTCAAGGTATCAAAATACGCCCAAAATCTTATACGAGATCGAAAATGGGCACTCAGGGACAAGGTCAAGGTCATCAAAAAGAATGGCAAAGATTAACTACTTGACCATTGGTGACCTTCACCTTGACCCTGTTTGCCCATTTTCCAACTCGTCCAAGAGTTAGGCCATATTTTGATACTCTGAAAGCTTCATGTTGACAGCTTAAGCCGTTCATGTGATATATAATTTACTCACATACAAAGCCAGCCAGCCAACCTCACAACTGAAATGAAAACATTACTACCCTGCTCGCTTACCACCCACGTTGCGAAAGGAGTGGAGTGGTAATGTTTTCAGTTGTGAGGTTGGCTGGCTGGCATTAGTTGTGTGTGTTTTACATCCTGAATTTCCGACAAACAAAAAATGAAAGTGCAAAATTACGTGCTAAGGATGGGATGGAATCCCATCGTCAGATGGCTTCAAGTTTGCTACTCAAACACCAGTCTTCACATCGACGGTGTAGGAGAAAATTTAACATTCCCAACATTAGTCTATATCTTCATATCATTCCCGTCTTTAAAAGGCATACTCGTGCCACTCTAACCACCACCACCACGCTCATGCTGTATCACCCACACCTTTCCATCCAACTTACCCACTTTTCAACTCTGATCATTGGCCTGCGATTTACTGGCTAACATACATCACACATCTTCACATGATAGCCAATAAATATCTTGTATTTAATTCCTGTGCTTGTGACCCAAGATGGTAACACATGTAGAGCTCTTATCAAGTCATACATAATGCTTCCTGTTACAATATTCATTCATTTTTGAGTCTGCTGGAAATAATGATCAGCAATTTGAGAACCATGCATAAGTATTAACAACAAAATAGTATGTGTGACAAAAGACTTACTTCGGAGAGGGTTCATAGTTTATGATGATAAGCATGGAATTGGTCTTTGCCAGGGTGCTGCGCAAGTGTAGGAGGCGGTTGAGGGGAAGGCGGGTCAGGACAAGGAACCTCGTTGACCACACCAGGAGGCGACCCTTGAAAGACCACTCGGCAAAAGCGGCAAGGAAGGTTGGGTTGTCACTCACCACCACCACCGTCATGGATCTTGAACTTTTCCTTATCTGCAAAAGAACGACATATGTGCAAGTGTGTGTACAGATATATATTTACACAAACTGGGAGAGGGAGAGGGAGAGAGAGAGGGAGAGTGTCACGAGTCGGCTCGTGACATTAAATTTAGTGGGAAACCGCGAACTCTAGTGGAATCCCAGTGTTTATCGTTCAGTTTCATCGCTGCGTATTTACCCGGTCGGGAGTGTTTTCAGACCAATTTTTCACTGTCATAAATGATTGTCTTTCTGTGAGACATTAGCATTTCCGCTGAGCGATTTATTACGGGCATGTTTCGCTCATTCTAACCGTTAGTAATGCAGTTGGACGCTCGCCTCTTTCCCATGATTTGAGCTCAGTCAAGATTTGAATTCTGCGGAAGCAGGTAGTGTGTGTGGCAGTATCCTTCCTCAACGACACCTAGTTCCCACTGCCACCGTATTCCCACTTAGCTGTGATTGGCGAGAGACTTAGCGAGTGCAGTGTCCTTCCAGTAACGACGCCCAGTCATCCGCTTAGTCCATTCTTTGACCAGTATTTCTTTTCGTTTTTTCCTAGGTTTAAGAGTTAGCTTTTGAGTGAGTGAGTGCAATCTCCTTATTTTCAATTCATTTTGAAATGTAACGTAAATTTATTTCTTTGTAATCAATATATTTAACAGTTCTTTTTCTCGAGCTTAATGTAATGTAAACTCGTGTTTTATTTTCCATATTAAGCTTATTCTAGTTGCAGCTCCTAGCTTGCATAAACGCTTTGCTATTCATAACTGGTACTTAGGCCAGTCCTTTCATATTAAGCTTAAAATCCGTTGTGCCATCTAGGAGTTAATGCATCAGCAAGAATCTGTTATTATTAATAGCATTAGTTATTGATTGTCAGGGGTGAAGTCACTTTCTCCAGAGGCTAACAGTACTAACAACCAGCAATTGTGAGGAATTAGTCTCTGCTGTGTATTGTTGAGAATGTTTAGAAATTCTCGTTCTTAGAGAATCAGCGAAGCAAGCCAGCATAAAGTAATCATTGCTTGATTTTTAGCAAGAGAATTCATTGTCCTGAATTGCTCTCAGTATTATTGAATAATTATCCTTTAATATTGTATAATCTGAAAAACCCCGTGACAACTGGCGACCTCATTCCAGGATATTAACTCCTAGCTCTAAAGCTATTCACGAGATAATATTCACTCGTTCATATTTAGGTGTTTATCATTAAAGTCTATAGACACTACCTTACTGGTGATTATTAATTCATTTTTAATAATTTACATAATAGTTTTCACAGTCAGTTGTTTGTTTAATTTTCTTTCGTTACCAGTTTAATTAGATAAAACTGGTCACCACTAACCTGTGCCTATATTCTTTATGCTCGATTATTGACATCTTTCTCTGGAAAAATTGCAGTCAGTACTGAGTCGCTAGTTTACTTAGATTGAGTTAGCATCAGGTCCACCAGCGTCTATGTACAGGAAGCCAAAGATATGGGTCTTACGGACCCAACTGAAATTAAGGAGTTTGTCCTCTCTCGGTTTAATTACGAACAGCAGCGCGAGAATTATGCTCGTGAAGAGCGTCGAATTCAGCATGAGGAACGCGAAAAGGACCTTGAACACGAGTGAAAACAGCGCGAACTCAACTTAGAACACGAGCGAGAACAGTGTGAGGAACGAGAGAGAGAACGAGAACACGAACGTGCCGAGCGAGAAGCATGCGAAAAACATGAATTTGAAATGCTGAAGCTCAAGCGAGATTCCTTGGCTTCAGACACATCTGGTGCAGCTGGCCCAAGCTCTACGAGCGTTCTCCCTGCACATGTTCTGGCGACCCCACACATCAAGCTTCCCCCATACAAGGAAGGCGAGCGAATTGAGCCATACATAGCTCGTTTTGAAGACATGGCTCAACTGTACCAGCTGGATGATGCAGCTAAGCGGCTTCAGTTTCTTAGCCTGTTTGAGGGCCCGGCCCTCGATATTCTCCACAGAGTTCGTGGAGACAATCTCGCGTATGAGATGATGAAGGCCGCACTCGTCAAAGCGTACAGTCTCCCAGTTGACGACGCCAAGAGTCAGTTCATGAGGGCGCGTTTACAGGATAAAGAGCCTGCCGTTCAGTTTCTTGATCGGCTTACTGCTTACTTAGATAAGTGGATAGAGAAAGATGGAACTCCTTCCACGCGTGAGGGGATAATTGACCTTATGCTGCGCACGCAGCTAGAAAAGTCATGGCCTACTGAACTTATGGCTCAGCTTAAGATCTGCCAGGTAAGAGATGCCAGCCAAATGGTGAAGAAGGCTGACGCATTCTTTACTGCATATGGGTATCAAACTCACAAGCAGCATACTTGGAACAGGAAAGCTGATAAATCTGGAAAACTGTCTCAGACTGAACCCCAGCAACAAGGCCGTTCTCAGAATAATGGCCAAGGTCCAAAACCGCAGTGGAAGGACCAGGGGCAAAACACTCAGAAACCTAAGTGGAAGAGGTACAACAATTACCCTAACCAGCAGCAGTATCAGCCACGCAACTGACCGTCGGGACTGTCCTTTTCAGCACCAGCTCAAGTGAATAGGAGGCAGGAGCCGAATGCAGCCTTCATTCCTCAGCAGCAACACGGTGATCACGTCCCTACCAGTACGGGTACTTCCCCACAGTTCTCCCACAGCTACAGTGAACCCCCCTCCACAGATGGCCAATGCTCCATCTCCCCAGGCAGTGAGTACGACCCCTCAAGTATCAAATTCTCAGGACACCATGTTTGCCGCATCATTTATTCAGCAGCCTAATCAGTGGCTGGCTGCTTCCTCCACAGGCCCTCCCACAGGTGACAGTGCCTTCCTTGTTCAGCCAGGGTTTGTGGGAGCCATTCCTGTTAAGGTCCTGAGAGACAACAGTTCCTCAGGTTGCTCTGTCAGGCAGAGTCTAGTTCGGCCTGAGCACTACACAAGTCGACAGATCCAAGCTAACCTTATTGATGGATCAGAGAGATTGTTCCCTGAGGCATGTATCCAGGTGGCATCTCCATTTTACACTGGTACGACAGTCGCAAATGTCATGCCAGAACCTTTATTTGACCTGATCATAGGCAATATTCCTGGTGCCAAGTATAGTTGCACCGAAAATGATGCTACTCAGACTTCGGCTGCAGAAACACGAGCCATGCCCAAGGCTCCAGATTGTGTCACCCTAGTGACCATTGAATCGCCGCAAGATCTGATGTGTAGCCAAATTGTTGTTCAAGAACAACATTCTGACCCAACACTTGCTGCCGTGCGAAAGAAACAAAAGGGTAGAGTGATAAAGTATTCACAGGGAGGTCGAGCCAAGTTCCTTCGCAAACAAGGACGGCTCTACCGTGAGTCACGAACACCCGAGGGCGAGGTTCGACTGCAGTTTGTCGTTCCCGTCAAGTACCACCAAGCAGTGTTAGAATGGGGTCATTGTTCAGCCTCAGGAGGTCACATGGTCAAAAGGAAGACCCAGGGCCGTATCCGAGCTGACTTTTTCTGGCCAGGGATGGGACGAGAAATAGAGTTTTGTGCGTTCCTGCAATGTGTGTCCACGTACCACTAATCAGGGACATGTCCTTCCCGTGCCGTTTGAAACCACACCCGTAAACTCTGAGTCAGTTGAGAGACAGGGCAGTGGTGAACTAGGTGCAGACCTGATGTCTCGCCTACTAACTGCTTGCTAACGGGCAACTGTGGTATGCTGGGTCCCATAAGATAGGCATTCTCAGAGATTTGAGTA
Source organism: Coenobita brevimanus (assembly GCF_032717465.1). Lineage (NCBI taxonomy): Eukaryota > Metazoa > Arthropoda > Malacostraca > Decapoda > Coenobitidae > Coenobita > Coenobita brevimanus. The sequence goes on from NC_136993.1 coordinate 29,965,846, forward strand.
AACCAAGGACCAGCCTGGTTCCCAGTTAGTGTACCAGTAAGACCTGACGTCTCACCCGTAGGCCCTACAGGACACAGTATGTCCAGGACCTGCACATACATGTATACCATAAGTTAAGAGGGAAGTTTGAGAACCCTGCAGAGACAGTCCGAGGCTGTGTATGAATTAGCTTGTGGAACGTCACGAGCTGTGGGCCTCTCTGAGGATTCCCGGAGAATGCACATTATCCACATGAGCGTTCACACCCACGGTGGGTGTTAAAATGTGACCTGCCCGAGATTGCGTAGCGATTCTCAGCTTCCTGTTATTAGTCGTAAGTGTAGTGTTAGGATAACCAGTAAACTGCCCCTCCTAAGAGATTTGAGCAATTCAAGAACTGGCATGTTTCCTGGTTAATAATGTTAGGTTAACTAGTAAACTGCCCGTTCTAAGAGATTTGAGCAATTCAAGAACTGGCACATTTCCTAGTTAATAAGCGTTAACCAGTAAACTATAAGGGTTCTAAACAATTTGTGAATTCAAGAATTACGTTTCCTGGTTACTAATGACATAAGTACTGATTGCTAGGCAGAGAGAAATGACACATTTGATGCTCCATCTTGATTCCTTTCGCAGGTGCAGCTGGCGGGTGCAGCATTGCCGTGCAGATCAGCTGGTCGTCCCTGTCGCATGCTGCCGCCCCTTCTCTTCTGCCTCATCATCATTATTTACTATAAATTTGTATTACATGATTTTACATGTAGGTATAGTTACACCACAACTGTCACACGTACACCATATATTACATACATCACACTATATAACAAATAGTTGTTAATGTAAATGTAGCAAACTTTTTGCTCAGTTTGACCTGAGTACAGGATTTTTCACCATCGTCACAGAGTTTTTCCCTCAAGCTTGCTTCTATTAACGTAAATATGAGTTTTTTTTTCGCTCATTGGCGACTGTGACATTCTCCTGTAGCAGGATAGCACACACACATCGCAGTGTGAATCTTGTGTGATTGAGTAGGATTTATATGTATGTATACTGAATTTTTCACCTGGAAAAAAATTTCAACTTTTGATGAGGCGTAATGTCACGAGTTGGCTCGTGACATTAAATTTAGTGGGAAACTGCGAACTCTAGTGAAATCCCAGTGTTTATCGTTGAGTTTAATCGCTGCATATTTACCGGGTCAGGAGTGTTTTCAGACCAATTTTTCACTGTCATAAATGATCGTCTTTGTGTGAGACATTAGCACTTCCGCTGAGCGATTTATTACGGGCGTGTTTCGCTCATTCTAGCCGTTAGTAATGCGGTTGGACGCTCGCCTCTTTCCCACGATTTGAACTCAGTCAAGATTTGAGCACCGTGGAAGCAGGTAGTGTGTGTGGCAGTGTCCTTCCTCAACGACACCTAGTTCCCACCGCCACCATGTTCCCACTTAGCTGTGACTGGTGAAAGACTTAGTGAGTGCAGTGTCCTTCCAGTAATCTGCTTAGTCCACTCTTTGACCAGTATTTCTTTTCGTTTTTTCCTAGGTTTAAGAGTTAGCTTTTGAGTGAGCAAGTGAGTGCAATCTCCTTATTTTCAATTCATTTTGAAATGTAACGTAAATTTATTTCTTTGTAATCAATAAATTTAACAGTTCTTTTTCTCGAGCTTAATGTAATGTAAACTCGTGTTTTATTTTCCATATTAAGCTTATTCTAGTTGCAGCTCCTAGCTTGCATAAACACTTTGCTATTCATAACTGGTACTTAGGCCAGTCCTTTCATATTAAGCTTAAAATCCGTTGTGCCATCTAGAAGTTAATGCATCAACAAGAATCTGTTATTATTAATAGCATTAGTTATTGATTGTCAGGGGTGAAGTCACTTTCTCCAGAGGCTAACAATACTAACAACCAGCAATTGTGAGGAATTAGTCTCTGCTGTGTACTGTTGAGAAAGTTTATAAATTCTCGTTCTTAGAGAATCGGCGAAGCAAGCCACATAAAGTAATCACTGCTTGATTTTTAGCAAGACAATTCATTGTCCTGGATTACTCTCAGTATTACTGAATAATTATCCTTTAATATTGTATAACTGAAAAACCCCGTGACAGAGAGAGAGAGAGAGAGAGAGAGAGAGAGAGAGAGGGAAAATATATATATACATATATTTTGCAAGAATGTGTCTAAATATATGAATACTGACGTCAAAGTCCAATTATGCAGAAAAAATGTCAGATATATGATCTGGATACATTGCCGAACCACGATGCAACCTAAACAGTTGTGTAAAATGGCAAACATATGAAAGAATAACAAAAGGAAATATAAAAACAGAAAAATCACTAGGGCATTTGGAATGTGTGTGATGGTTTTGTAGTAATATAATCTGACAGGTGGTGAAGGGATGACTGGGGAGCTCTGGCATTCACAAAACTAGGTATGAGTGTCCATGGACTGAGTAAACTCTCTGAAGGAGGTACTTGTCTATGAATCAGAAAATGAGAAAAATATCAGCCAATAAGAACAGTTTTAAGCCTCAGATGATTAATAAGGGCCTTATAATTATATCTGCACTTGTTGAAAGTTTTGACTTGAAGTGATTGAATGAGGACAGGGCCTCTTACAGTATGTGACCGAGGACGTAAATAGAAATGGAATGGTCAAGCACTGATCTAAAGGGCCGCTTTTGTGTGCCTATTGGAATGCCGTTGGACTCTTGCTGAAAACTAAGTAAATGTACATAAATAGTTGTACTTTAAGCACAAACTTTCACAGTGGTGACCTAGCCAGAAGAACAGTTTGACATTATAATCTTACCTTATTTGTATTTATACAAAACATACATATATATTCATATATCAGAGATAAACTACCATTAGTTCCCAAACAGATACAATAAAAGACGCCATCACGACGGATGTGGCAATTCAGTTCTATGTCTTTTCTTAAGTTATTACCAGTTCGTTCACTAATTCGTTTATTAAGGCTTCAACACGCTTACACGTGTCAGCCATCGTCACCTAATGGCGGCTGTCCATGCTGCTCGATCTCTAGCAGTCATTCCCAATAAAAGTTGATAGCAGCAACTTAACCCACAGCCTGGCTAGTTTCCCGTAGGTACACTCATGATTAATAATCTCTGACCAGAGATGCGTGGCGGGCAGTGTTATGACCACACAAGAGTCGCGCATTTGAAAGCCTCTGCACTACTGGGCGGGGCAAAGAACTGTAACCAGATGATTTGAAGCGCTACTCTTCATATCTCTAGTACCATATTTGTATGGTTTCTCTTCCATAATATAGTAATCTGTGTTTATTGACAGGGGTCATTTCTTCAATTAGTCTGCAATTAGCTAATGTCCATGAAGTAAACATGTGCCACAATATGTGGGTATAGGCATCACATATAATAATCATTTATGAATTAACTGCATTAACTGGCACACGTTTTGACCACAGGGGGCATGTAGCTAAGACGTCACGTAGGAATTGTGCAACCATTCCCACTCGATGGTAACAGAGCCTGTTATCTCTAGAAAAAAAAAAAAACATTCAGTTCATGGTGGCAAGTAATGGTAAATAAGCATTCTTACTGTACTTAGAATTTGTCGTGTGGATGTTGGCTGCTGTGGTAGTCATTGATATTTCTCCACTATCGCCTATCAATGGCTCGGTTAAAGGCTTGCCTCAAGAAATAGGGAATAATAAAGAGATTAATAAAACACAGTATGAATGTCAAATACCATCAAGCACTCATTACAGAGTAAAAATAACAGCTATGACCAACTTTCATTTCTGTTTCTTAAAATGCATATATATTATTTGGAAAAGTAACATGTGAGGGGAAAGTGCTTCAGTGATGCTTGAAAATTGTTCATTGAAGCACTAAACCTTTCTGGAACGATGGTTGAGCGTGTTTGATTGTGTAGCTTACGCCTGGCCACGACTTTGGCTAACTCTCTGGTCAGAGATTAGTAATCATGAGTGTACATATCTTAGTTGACTCGGGGACACACTCTCAGAATTTTTCATCATCCACTGCTCTCCCAAGGAATCACACTGGCTGTGACAAAGGCAACTGTTTTGTTGATGCTGAAGTCTTAATGAGGTTTGCCAGACAGTGCTATAATGTACTAGTGATTTCGGGGGTGGGGAGTCTGGCTGGTTAGTCTAGGCAGTGGGGAGTGCAGTAGGGTCTTTTGTGGTGAAAAGGGGGTCGGCTGCTTTATTCCCCTCATGAGGCACCATGTTGTCAGTGCCAATGAAGTAATTTGGTCTGATGGGGCTCTGTTTGATGTTACCAGTAACTCTGTCTAACACCTTTTCAGGAAGTGTGTTAGTGCACTGAATGATGTCTTGTGGTGGTCATTCTCAGAGAGCTCAGTTAAACTTATCCAAGTAGTTAGCTTAGAAAGTGGTCTGGTCTTGACCAAAATGTTATTGAAAGAGTAAAAGCAGGGAAGCCTTTGGAAATGGCCGGTGGGTCTCTTTATTATACCTTATATTCTTTCTTGTTCAAATTTTGTTCCCCCCTCCTTCTAGCGTTGTGTACTCCCGTCTTACAGACGTCGGTATTGCTTTGCGCAAGTGAAGTCAGGTGACAAAGCAACATTAACAGAAAATTCTTTTTGTCAGGGTTTCGTTTTAACTGTCCTTCACTGTCATTTATGAAATCCCATATCTAATTCCAAATCTTCAATGTGGTTTGATTTCCCTACTGATGACGGAAGATTGATCCACCCTCCTCAGCAGTGAAATGTGAACGTTAACTTACAAAGCCAGCCTGGCCAACCACTTGGGAGAGCTGTGCGTGCGTCACGTTAGCGTCCTGACCACTCGCCGCCACTTTGAACACACCCATACCCCATGGCGCTGCCACCTCACTTACACCACTGAACTGTAAATCATTAGAACACAGCAATTTCTCATCCTCCAGCTCATATCATAATGGATTGCAAATTCGTATTGAAGCATTAAATTACAGTAGACCATTATCTAATGCACCTACAGTATAGGAAGAAAATTCGTACCGAGTAATTATCTACAATAAAGACATTGCAATGATCCCGTTCCTTTGCAGCTCCAAGTATCGCATTCAGAACTTCGATTACTAGTCCGTCCTCCTCGGTCACATCTGGATATGGTTAACAAGAATTACAGAAGTGGTACTGGAAGGCATAAGAATCTTGTGATTGGAAAAAAAACAATGAAAACAAAAACAATTACTTACATTAGGCTACTGCAAATAGTGCACATTCTGTAAACAGTGTTACACAAAGTAGCAGAAACATGAGGTCAGCGTCCCGTGCCAACCCAAAGCACAGTAAGTAGACAGTTTTGTGCTCTGTGTGGATTGTTAGTAATTATGATAATTAGAGACAAGGCCACACATACCTTATAGTTCAACCTGGTGGTACAGTTTTAATAATATAAACAGAACTCAATTACACAGAGTAAATATAACAGCATGAAGACTCTTCAGCCACCCCAAATAGCCAAGCCATTAGTGATATAGGGAGAAAATGCCCGAGGAAACCTGCATAGCAAAGGCAAAAAAAAAAAAAAAAAAAGGATTTTCCTGCTCTCTTAACATTCAGAGAACTTAATACAATGGGCATGCCTTAATTGTGTATTTATTTTCTGGTACTCCTTTTTTTTTCTTAGCAAATTAAATCAGAAATAATGTGATTCTTATAGCATTCCTTCATATACATTAGTCTGGTTGAAGGACAATATCTACATTAAAACAGTGGTGGAAAAGATATACCATGGCACCAGCATACAAAAGGATAATTAACCTGCCTTAAAACAGATTAACCTGCCTTTAAGTAGACTAATGTCAGTAGTATGGAACTGCTTATTAGTATCTAACTTAGTGTAACTTTAGGTCATTGCCTACAGAGGGATGTTCAGGAGATATTGAGGACTATATTACTTTGGTTCAAAACTGATAAATCCATTTATAATTTTGAAACATCAGTTTATATCTTATCCCACTTTATAAAGGAAAGATAATTTCAGTTCTCTTAGCCATTCTTCATATTTTTATTTTTTTTATGATGGAATTAACTAATCTGTCCTTGAGCAAATTCTGCATAGACCAATTGAGTTATTTAATTCCGAACTGTATTCTGCATGGACCAATTGAGTTATTTAATTGCGAACTATAAAACTTGCTTAGGTGGTAGGTGGTGGCGACCATCATCCACACATTTGATGTAGTACTGCCTACTTCTTCCTTCACCTTTATCATTCTTTTTCTGTGCCTGCCCTCCTCTCTTCCCATTTCTCCCATCTTTCCTGTCACTTCTAATTGCTTTTCTTTCCTTTACAAGTGCCTTTACACTGAGTGACAAGCCAAATGGTTTCCTGTAAGCCAAGAAACCATTTACAACGCTGGGTGGTAACCATATAACCAAATAATATGGGCTTCCTACGTGTCAGCAAGTGGATTGGTGAAGGGTTAGTGCCCCTTCCCGTAAAACAAATAACTCAAACTCAAGTGGCCACCCCTTACGTGATTATGGCGTCTGGCAATAGATATATAGATAGAAAACTTGTCTGATTAACGTACTATACAGAGGAAAAACGGTTTCTTTACCTATATATGAGCATTTGACATGAAGTGTGTGTGTGTGTGTGTGTGTGTGTGTGTGTGTGTGTGTGTGTGTGTAATTATAATTCACCGGGTCAGTCAGGATCACTTTATGGTCGTGATCGTCAGCTTTTTACCCTCCCGGAAGGGAGCTGAGAGCTCATATAGTCCGATCTAAGGGCAAGGCTGTGACCTTCACACACGCACACACCCGTCCCCTTGCTCAAAGGGGACAGTAACCACCCACTTCGTCAGTGAAACTTTTCGCAACCTGAGCGAGGCGCGAACTCCCGTCCACCAGTTGGCAAGCAGGAACGTGTGTGTGTGTGTGTGTGTGTGTGTGTGTGTGTGTGTGTGTGTGTGTGTATGTGTGTGTGTCCCAGTTTGTAACTCACTATAGGTAGGGAAGGCGCAGCTTGGCCCTAGAGAGATGATGACGATGATGTTTAAGGAACAGTGTTACAGAAAACAGTCTCAGAGCCAACTATGGTAGTAGTACAAATATATTTCTTTGGGATAACTTTGGTATTATGTACGTTTACTGTAAGCCTCTCGGTTTCACTGTCTCCTGTTGTGGGTGGGAATGCCTATTTATGTTGTGTTTTTATCACCATCGCATATTCAGAAATATTTTTAAGACTTCCAGTATGTAACATTTACAACTCAAGATGAAAATCGGTAGCTATTTGGAAGAGAAATCGGTTATTTTTTTAATTATTAATTTATTATTAATATGCCATAATTTTAGAAAAATGCATTTCCTGTTTACCATAATATGTAAATTTGGATAATGTATTGCTTAACCCTAAGCCTACATCACTTCCTGTATTCAAATATTATACAATAGACTCCTAAACCGAGTGGTTGTTTTTGCTTGACTTGCGTGTCTCACGGGCATATTCGCGCTCTGACTGACTCTCTAAAAATATTTACCAAAAATCAGTTATTAGTCCTAGAATCTTAAAATTACATATATATATATATATATTATTACGGAACAGAGAAAACTGTCCCGCAAAGTTCCAGGTTCAAAACAAAGAGTTAGGTAAAATTACAAGTTAAAGTTTAATGCTCAGACTAACAACAAAACATTCAGGACTCATAAGGATAATGTAATGGCAAAAACAGGTTAAATATATGGTTAACTGCAATAGCCTCTATTAACACGAAATTAGCAAGAGTAAATTTATCTAAGTCAGCCCTGATAAAATGAGAAACCACTGGGTAATGCTCAGTTAATGCAAGATAAATTATTACAGATACAAACTATTATTAACAATTGTCTGACATAAAACCTTACATTAATCACAAAAACCTCACTAGGCCTACAAATTAACACCTTATGCTATACAGTACAAGAACAAAATGTAATAACACTCATACTCAAATTACACAGCAGTTAGACGGCTGGAGACTTCCTGAGCACTCACAATAATAACAACTGTACAGGGGAGGACAGAGATGTGAACAAAATGAGGAATAGATCTAAGTGGCAATTAATGTAGAGACTGAGCTCCTTATATAGGGGCCGGCAGAGCTTGATACAACTTGTAAGAAGGACACGCAAATGAAGCCACAGGGGAGAAAGAGTTGACACTCCTCCTCTGAACAACAGAAAGAACGACTTACTCTACTATAAGGGAGGAGGGGGGGAGTGAGGTAGAACACGCTCGTGATCAAACATGCAGCATACTGTACTTTAGAATTACACAAAGGATGATGAAATCATAGGCTATGTAACAATATATATATATATATATATATATATATATATATATATATATATATATATATATATATATATATATATATTATCAATAACAGAACGGAGGAAGGAAAAACAAATGAGAAAAAAAAAATAATCCATACACCAGATTACTGGTGTCCTCTGTTCATAAGATATCTGTAACAGTTAGACTTGAACAGTTGTGGGTTGAAATTTGGAGGAAAACAACTCTGGGGAAGCTAGTTCCAGAGAGATGCAGTTCGGGGAATGAAAGAATTCTGATAGACAGAAGTTCTGCAATATGGCTGAGTGACATTCCAGTCATGAGCGCTACCAGATGCCCGTGTAGCACGAGGGAAGGCATGGAGAGGTGGCACCATGGACGCAACTTCGTCTGAGCATTTGCCAAAAAAATATCTGTAAAATAATGCAAGGGAGGCAACATTCCTTCTTACTTGCAGGGGAGGTAGTTTATATGTAATGGCAGGGTTTTTAATGATTCTAACAGATTTATTCTGAATTTTGTCTAGTTGTCTTAATGCAACCTCTCCACAACCATTCCACAAGGGTGAGCAATATTGAAGCTGAGAGCACACAAGACTTATAGCTAACTGCTCATCGACGAAGAAGTTACGGACTCTGTACAATAATACAAGTTTCTTTGAGGCGGTTTTAGCAAGTGATCTGACATGAGAGGTCCAGCTGAGGGCACTATTAAGTGAGACACCAAGAATTTCAATACTTTTGGAGATGGGAATATTAGAAGCATTGAAAGTAATGTACGAATCTGGCAATATCTGTCTATTAGTAAACTGTATATATTTAGTTTTGTTAGCATTAAAAGAGACAAGGGTTTTTTGTCCCCCTTCACTGATTGTAGATAGATCTTGATTTATGGAGATGGCTGTACTGAGTTGAGACCTACAAATATTAGACTTTGTAAATGGATGTCTGAGTGTGAATGAACTATGTAGTGGTGAGTCATCTGCATATGAGTGAATGGGACTGTAGGTGATAGATAAGAGATCATTAATATGAACCAGTAATAGGACTGGTGCCAGAACTGATCTCTGTGGCACACCAGCGTTAAGTGGAAATTGGAATATGCATCATCTACTTTTACTCTTATTTTCCTGTCACTAAGATCTGAAGAAATCAAAGAAACAAAAGACGTTAGTCCATAGCAAGGGAGTTTGGATAACAGGAAACGGTGCCATACTCTGTCGAAAGCTTTAGAGATATCAAGAGCTACTACATGAGTTTCTCCTAAAAGATCAATTGATTGATGGATGGTATGAGTTAAGAGATTGAGTACGTCAATGGTGAATCTTTCGTGGCGAAAACCGTATTGTCTATCACTAATTAAGTTGTTGGATTCAAGATGTTTAACAATTTGCTTATTAATTAAAGATTCGAATACCTTACCAAGAGAAGATGTGACAGTTATTGGTCTGTAATTGGAGGGGTCAGACGAACTTCCTTTCTTTGGAACTGGGTGGATATTGGCTTCTTTCCATGAATTTGGGAATAAAGAAGAGTATGTATGCATAGTCTGAATAATTTAGCTAGGACAGAGGCAAGTTCAGGGGAACACTTTTTCAAAACAATTGGCGGAATTCCATCTGGGCCTGGAGCTTTGTTGATAGGTAAATTGTCTAAGGATGGATTTTATGTATCTTGTCTGTATTTTAAGTGGGGCAATTTCGGGAGAATCATGTTCCAGTACTGGGACATTCTGGCTGGTATCGTCTATGGTAGAGTTTCTAGCAAAGGTACTGGCAAAGATATCTGCTTTCCCATGTGGGTCATTTGTAATGTTGCCATCTGATGATTTTAGTGGTGTAATGGAAGATGACTTGTTAAAGTTATTATTAAAAGAATTAAGAGTTGACCAGAATATTCTATTGCCATTAAGGTTGTTAAGTATTTTGATGCTTGCCATATGCATATGGCACATACCTTCAGCTTTCTCCTGGGATGTTTGTTGAGCCTTCGTCGAGTACCGTAGGACTTGTGGAGACCTCTGAAGTTGGGTAACGAAGTCTCCACTTTACACTTCCCGACAACCCGTAATATGATTACCACAGCCTGATATTATCACTAGAAACACTATTCTCTGATTCTCAAATAGTTTAGAATCCATACTCAAAAAAAAAAAAAAACTGTGAAAGCAATGAAAATTACGAGCGCGTATGACCTTCCCACTTGCGATCGTTTGCCGCTGGTGTTCTGTCATTTAGTATTCATAAAAACACTCACACTTTATATTTCTATTACTATATAACACTTATATATATCTACAGTCTTTATCCATAAGTTTCCTTCAGTAAGAGTAGTTTCTTGTCACTGTAGGCATTCAATTTCTCTCTCAGTAAAATACGTAGCATTCGCTTTCTCTTCATGTATACTAGCGTTGAGAGTGAATCTGTCACTTTCACTTTCACTTTCATAACTCATAGTATTCATACATGCTGGAGTGAAACTTTCAGTTTCATTACTCCTAGTATATATACTCGTATTTTTATATTACTACTCATTTACATTTCTATTTACATTCTCTATTTAATTTACATTATTTACATTTCTATTTTATTTACACTGTGTTATGCACTGTCACTTGCAGTAACTAAAAAAAGTAATTTCCACTGTTCACTTATATTTACATTCATTGCTTTCACTTGCTGTTTACACATTATTTACATTTCCACTTGCACTGTTTTACTCACCAGAAAGATCATAGTCACTGTCTATCATTTTCATTAACAAATTAGCCAGTTCACGTTCCACAGCAGTCACTTAGCCCTTTACTCCTTTCCACACGAGGTTTAGTAAGGGGTAGAGGTCACAGGGCCCTTTGCATGGGGCTAAAAAGCGACGGAATTGGACAGGCTCGAATCCGACTTGCTTTCACCTTGAAAGATGACAGTAAACTGAAACCAGTGTGGTGGCCTGCCTAGGGGGAGTGCAATGCTACCAATGTCAGCTTGACGACAGCTGCTAATATATACGCAATGAAATGATTGACAGGAAATCTAGGCAGTACATAATAAATTAGGTAGTTCCTGGTGAATGTAAATATCACTTAGGCGTCTCCCTTCCTTTCTTATATATATTTTTATTACGAAAATAGATTATACGGCATATTTCAAGGGGAAATAAACAGCGAAAATTAGCGAACGAGTGCACATGAGGTGTTGTCAGGTGATAATTAGTCAATTCCAGGTGTATGGCACTATCACTTACCTTATTTTTTTTTTGTATATATTATTTGGTATAAGAATAGGGCATAGGGCTTATTTCAATGGATGAAATCAGTGGAAAATTCCAGGGAAGATTTACAGCTTAGCACGGCCGGGCAGGCGAGAGGAGAGGGTAATGGAGGGGAAGTAGGGAGGGGAGTCAAGAACGGGGAGAAATGACTAAATTGTCAACAATGGATGGGAGTACAGATGAGATTAGGAGTGCTGACTAGTGTTGGACATTGGCAGTACTGATAGATGATACAAGCCACCACTTGAAAGCCCGGGCGAATTCAAAATAAAACAGAATCACAAAAGTGACAGCCCGCGGTATGATCCCTTGCTCCCAAGCATCACAAAAGTGACACTCCGCGGTTAAGGGGTTAAAGGCTGAGTCGTATGGAACCCCACTGCTGAAGGTCATCCAGGTGGAAGATAAAACATCAACCGCTTTTCAGTCTCCTCTCTGTTAGCCAGTTTGTTAACCAGTTATGTAATTTACCGGTAGTTTCCAAGCTCCTTCCTCAGCCCATTATTTTTTAATGCCCTGTCAAATAATTTGGAAACTTTAGTGTAAGTTGTTATGACCACGAGATTTTCAAGCAGATCAATGAGACATTATTTCCCCTTCTGAGGCTATATAGGTTAATCTTAATTAGTCTCAAGGATTCTAGGTGTAACATCCTTGTATCTCTCAATAATGGACTATGCGTTTTTCATACAACTAATGTGAAACTTCCAGGATTGTAATTTTAAGTTTAAAATTTCCTAATCTTTCTGAAAACAGATGAAATATGTACCAGTTTTCAGCCCTATGGTACCACCACTTGGTGAAGTGATTACTCAACTTCTGAACGGGATTTTTCATTACATGTCCACAACATCTAGTTACAGCTACAACATTAGTGTAAATTTGTTTGGCCTCAAAGTTTCGTTAAAAATATCTACATTATTTTTCCGTCTGTCATTTTTTAATTTCCACCTGTGTTCATTCTGTGGTTGCATCTCAGTGATACAATGACTAGCCATGACAGTTAATAATATTTTAAAAACTCACACGGACTATGAAAAATATATTTGCAAATATCTACCGGTTCATCAGAATCTATAATCAGAGGTCATATTTCACTCTTATGGTGTTTACAGACATCGTTTATGTTTATTTGTGACTGAACGTTCTGTTATTAAGCCTTAATAAGAAAACTTGAAACACTTTATGTGTTATAGGTCAGTACTGGCAAGAATATCGTTGGTCTCTACAGCCAGTATGTAACGATTGAAAAAAAAAATCTATATACCTACTTATTGAGAGTTGTTCTGAGATATACTACTTCAGTGTAATGATGGACAGCCCCCCGTTCCCCTGCAAAGACATAATATAACTTGCTGGTGGGATGAGGCTGTAGAAGCTGCAGTTAAGGAGAAAAGAAGGTTTTTTCGGGAATGGAAAAGGGATGGTAACAAAGAGGAATACTTGGCTGCCAAGAATAGGGCTAGAAAATAGGTTAAAAAAAAATAAAAAAGCAAAATCTCAGTCTCAGAGACATTCACTGGACTTTTACTGGGAAGGAAGTGTATGTTGTTTAAACTGGCAATTCAGATGAAGAGGGAAAACAGAGATATCATAGGTAAGCAGTGCGTGAAAATGATGGAGACGTAATGTTGAACAACGGGGTTAAAAAAGATGTCTAGAAAAATAATTATTTTTTTCAGTGAGGAGTTTCACTGGAATGGGGAAGGTTTGGAGTCAGCAGATTTAGTGTTTGGCCCTTGCCCCTTGATTGATTGATGCTGTTACTGTGAGCTGGTCAATAGCATGGATGCGAGTTGGAAGGCAGCTGGTGTGTCTTGGTTGATCACTGAAATGCTTAAGGTCTCATGAGGTATAGGATTGAGGTTACAGACTTAAGATATACGATTGTTTATTAGTAGTGTTGTCCCAGGTGTTTGGCTGAAGAGTGTGATTGTAAATGTGAAAATGGGGATGGCTGATGCCCAGGAAAGAGGAAATTATAGAGACATAAAACTTTTGGACCAGATGATGAAGGTAATGGAGAGAGTTCTAGAAAGTATGATTCGAGAAAGCGTGCATATTGATGGGATGCAGTTTGGATTTTTGCCATGAAAAGGGACCATTAAAGTCATATTCATTGTTCGACAGCTTCAGCTAAAATATATAGGACAGAAAAAGGATTTGTCCTTTGTTTTTTGTTGATTTCCAAAAGGCCTTTGACAGAGTCCGTAGGGAACTGGCTGAATGGACAATGAGAAAACTTGGGATCAATAAGTAGCTGGTTAGAGTGGTCATAGCTCGTTTGCAGGTGCTCGCACCAAGGTAGGAGTGAATGGAGATTTGAGTGATGAGTTTCTGTGAATGATGGTGTGCATCAGGGTTGAGTCTTGAGCCCATTGTTGTTTTTCATGGTGTCTGAAGCCCTTTCACGTGACTTCAGAAATGGAATCATGTGGGAGATGTATGCCGATGATTTGGTGTTGATTGCAGAAAATGAAAGGGAGACAGAGGAAAGATTTAGGAAGAGGAGAGATGGTATGGGGCAAATGAGCTTGAAAGTAAATGCTGATAAAACTAGAAAGCATTAAGAGAGTGCATACCACAGCCAATGCCATATCTATTAAGAGGAATCTGGAAGGGTGAAGATGGGGTCTGGATCCGGTTCTGCCAATTTTAACAAATTCATTATTTGTCCATGGCCCACCCTTCCACAAAATTTCATTGAAAATTCACTGAGACCTTTTGGAGATATCGCCTGGACAAACAGACAGACAGAGACAGTAAACACTGAAGAAAATATAACCTCCTCCAACTTCCTTGACGCAGGTGTCAACGCTCATGGTATTTAGGTGTGGTGTAAGTACTGTCAAAAAATTGGGTGTGTGTGGCTATGTTCAGTTTGCCACAAGGGTGTAGAAAGTAATTCCATCTTCTGCACTGTTTGTGATAAATGGGTGCATAAGATTTGTAGTGGTATTAGTGGCAGACTGCAAGATAATGCTGATTTCGTGTGTGTGGTCTGTCAGGGAGAGCATGTGAAGATTGTCAGACGTGAAGGGACTGATCATGCTGGTGAGACTATCATGTAAATGGAGGACATTTGTTATTTGGGAGACATATGTGCTGGAAGTAGGGCTGGAGCTAGCTCTGTGGCTAGAGTGAGGAGTGGGTGGAAGAACTTCAGAGAGCTGTTGCCTCTCCTGACAGTGAAAAGGCTCTACCTCCGTGCTAAGGGATCTTTGTCTGTGGCCTGTTTTAGGACTGTAACGGTCTGTGGTAGTGAGACCTTGACAATAAGGGAGAAGGATATTCCCAGGCTCTAATATACGGAAATGACAATTATTAGGTGGGTGAGCAGTAAGTCCTTCAGTGCAAGACCTGGGGGGGGGGGGCTAGGTTTGCGATGTAAGAATTAAGAGGAAGGATGGGACTGGAATGTAATGATGTTGTGATGAGGGGAGGTTGATTGAGATGGTTTGGGTATGTGAAGAAGATGGAGAAAGGCAACTGAATGGAGAAAGTAAGAAGTGTTAACGTTAGTGGAAGGGTTGTGAGAGTCAGACTGAAAAAGACGTGAGATGAAGTCATTGAATGTGACCTCAGGGATAAAGGACTGAACAGGGAGGCTGCCAGTGATTGTGCCGCATGGAAAGCAGCCATTAGGTGACCAACGCCAATGCATGCAAGCATGTTGGAGCCTTTATAAGCGAAACGAAACAAACTTACGGAATTAGGGTTGAACCTGGAAAACTATTTAAATAGTGTTTAACAGTTCCGAACCAACTAGGACCCTCTAGCTGATAAGGGATAAAATCGGTTAGAAACTTTGTATCTTCATGATATGACTATAAATATGTGGGTAACCTTTTTCAGTTAAAGTAGTTTCTGTACTTTCAAAACACGACCTTAATTCAACATTATCATGGAATATTTAGTGTTATGCCTGAGAATGTAGCCGAAAATGAATGACAGTTGTTTTTTACTGTCATGTTATATGCATTACCATGCATGACAATGAAGCCGAAAATGAAGAAGATTTTTACGAGTTCAGTTATATTGGAATGAATTAGAAAAAAAATCTCGTCTCATGTACTGGAATGTGTACTTATGCTAACCCGGATGCAGCTGAGCACCATCCACAGTCTTTAACGCCTCCATAACAAAAATAATCCAAAGAGCAACTGCTGCTGCCACGATCCTCTGCGTTTGCATACTGATTCTGGAAAAAACTAAATGAGCATTAGACACTAGAAAGTTTAATGTTTCCATACCGAGGACTTTTATTGTTATTATTGTTATTATTATTATTATTGAAAGGTATCTCCAGCTTCCTCTGCATAGCTCTCTAGAAACCCTTGAAAATGATATGGATTAGACTCCTCCTCCTTTAACTTTTTATTGATTAATATCAGACGTTAGCTAGTGCAGACTTAAAAGATGACCTCTACCTGAATGTTTTTTTTTTTTATTATTATTATGCTAAGAAGGAAGAACTAAAGGCCACGAGCCCGTAATAATTATTCCTTCCAAGAGAAATATAAAATACAAGAGAGAGCCAAAGTCAAGATCCAATCATTTCGAGATGCTTGGACACACTGCCTTTGAAAGACTGGAGATCATAGCTAGCATGAAATACAGACAGAGGGAGACAGTTCCAGAGCTGACCTTTTGCATAAATGAAGGATTGGGAGTAACGGTTAACTCTTGCATTAGAGCGTTGGACAGAAAAGGGATGAGAGTTTGCTGCTAGACGGGTGCTACGCGCCCATCATACTGGTGGAATGCAAGCAGACAGTTCGGAGGAGCAGTGACCATTGAAGTAGAGATAAAAAAGAGATAAAGACGCAACAGTGTGGCGAAGAGACAGAGGTTGAAGGGAGCTAGTAAGAGGACAAGAGTTAATGAGACGAAAAGCCTTTGACTCCACCCTATTGAGAAGAGCTGTATGCAGGAAGCCTCCCCATACATGAGAGTTGTACTCTACACAGGGGCGGATAAAACCCGTGTATAAAATCAACAACTGTGCATGGGTAAAGAAGGAACAGAGTCGGCTTAGCACACTTAATCACTTGGAAGCAGATTTTACAAGAGATGCAATATGATCTTTCCAAGATAAGTCCCGAGTGAATGAAACCCCAAGCATGTTCAAGGATGATGCAGGATTAAGCTGGATATTATTAAACATTAATGGGTACTCCTGTGGAAGCTTTCGTCTGGTTGATAGGTATAAGAACTGAGTCTTTGATGCATTAAAAACAACAGGATTATTATTACCCCCGTCAGAGATATGTGTCAAGTCAGACATTAGGGATGCCATAGCCTCATCCCTTGTTTTTTGAAGTAACTGCTGAGATGTATGTTGCAGAAACCGAAAGGAAAGATGAAGGGTATAGTCATCAGTGTACAAGTCAATAGGGTTAGATGTTCAGCTTAGAAAGTCATTGATGAATAAAAGGAAGAGAGTTGGTGATAGGACAGAGCCCTGAGGAACACCACTGTTGATAGATCTAGAAGAACAATGGCCGTCTACAACAGCGACTATAGAACGACCAGAAAGGAAGCTAGAGATGAAGGCACAGATAGAAGGATAGAAACCGTAAGAGGGCAGTTTGGAAATTAAAGATTTATGCCAGACTCGATTAAAAGCTTTTGAGATGTCAGGGGCAATGGCAAAGCTTTCGCCAAACTCCCGAAAGGAGAATGACCAGGAGTGTGAAAGGTAGGTGAGAAGATCGCCAATGGAGCATCCCTGACAGAACCCACAATACGATCAGAAAGAAGGTTATGATAGCAAAGATGCTTTAAAATTTTTCTATTAAGAATTGACCTGAAAACTTTTGAGACACAGGATGTTAAAGCAATCGGACGATAGTCAGAGGGTTGGGAATGGTCACCCTTCTTTGGGACTGGCTGAATGAAAGCAAACTTCCAGGAAGAAGGAAAGGTTCAATTTGGTAGACAAAGGCGAAAGAGTTTACATAGGCAGGGTGTAAGCACAGAAACACAGTTCTTGAGGACAACAGGAGGGACTCCATCAGGCCCATAAACCTTGTTAGAAATGAGGTCTATGAAGGCAGAAAATACATCACTGAAGAAATCTTAATTTCAGCCATGAGGAAGTCAGAGGGGGGAAGTGATGGAGGAACAGCACCGGAATCATTTACGGTTGAATTGGAGTAGAAAGGCTGAGCGATGGGAACTGCTTTATCAGTAGAAGAAATAGCTGCAGAGCCATCAGAGTAGAAAAGAGGAGGGAAGGATGATGGGGTAAAGTTGTTGGGAAGGTTTCAGGCAAGGTGCCAGAAGGAGTGGGAAGAATTCAAATTGGAGAGTTGAGAGCATTTACTACGAATGAAATTATTGTTAGGAGAGCAAAGAACAGACTTGGCACGATTCCTGGCAGAAACGTAAGAAAGATGTGATTCAGGGGTGGGTTGGCTCCAGTACCTTTTATAGGCCCTGTCCTTGTTGCGCACAGCATTAGAACAAGCGTGATTAAACCAATACTTTCTTGTATTAGTAAAAGGATATGAGAAATGAATGTATGCTTCCACGCCCAACAGAATAACCTCCGTAATGCACAAGGCACTCAGATGGCTCCCGGGTATGGAAGCAATAATCATTCCAGCGAAAATCAAAGAAGTACTGTCTGAGGGCCTCCCAATCCACAGCTCCAAAGTGCCACAGACGACGCTTTTTTGGAGGGTCCACAGGCTGTACTGGAGCAATAGAACAGGTTAACGTTATAAGGTTGCGATCGGAGGAGCCCAACTGAGAGGCAAGATTAACAGCTTAAGCTGAAGGATTAGCTGTAAGGAAGTGATTAAGTATGTTGGAGCTCTCTCCATGAAGGTCAGGGATACAGGTAGGGTGCTGTACAAGCTGCTCTAGGTCATTAAGGATAGAAAAGATGTAGGCCTGTTCACCAGGTGGATCAGTGAAAGGAGAGCCAAAGGTGGTGGTGAACATTGAAATCTCCTAGAATGGAGATTTCAGAGAAAGGAGAAATGGATAGAATGTGTTACATCGTAAAAGTAAGATTGTCGAAATATTTTTGATAGTTAGTAGAATTAGGGGATAAGTAAACAACACAAATATATTTAGTCGGAGAATGACAGAAAAGCCGAAACTAGAGTGAAGAGAATTCAGAAGAATCGAGTTCAGGAACTCGAGGGCAAGATAGGTCGTTGCGAATATATACACAACAGCCACCTTTGGCTTTGAAAGGAGTAGAGAGAAAGTAGAAGGATACAGAAAAGGGTTTGCTGTCATTTGCCTCAGACAGCTGAGTCTCAGTTAGGAAAAGAAGGTGAGGTTTAGAGGAGGAGAGATGGTGCTCAACAGAACACCTTGCTGGAGATGCTTATGAACGGAAATTTTTATTTATTAAATCATGCATTTACGCAGCTAAAGAAACATTATTTCCAGGTCACTCTGTTTGCGTTTTGCCAAGATCCAAAACACACACACACACACACACACACACACACACACACACACACACACACAATTCTATCCACGCCCAACTCAAACATCCACATATTACATGGTTTCAGTAACCCTTAGAGAAGGATTTTTTTTTTTTAATATTTCCTTCTGGCTAAAAACACGCGATTTTTATTTAAAATTTCATTGACCCTATTTTTATTTACATTTGCAGTGACCTATTGAAGTGAAGGAGTTCGTTTGTCGTCATTACCCTTGACAACAGGTGCTGAAGAGGGGAGCCTTCTCGAGGTGGCACTGATATTACTGGGTGATGGAGCAGCTCGGTTATACAAACGTCCCACGGCAACTTCCCTATCCCCTGAAGGAAAGATGGTAAGCTGTGGGACAAGCGTAATTTCCGCCTCCAGTCTTGTGAGTTAACATTCCAGAAGAATGTGAGTCTCCTCTTCCTATTAGTACTATTATTACTAGTACTACCACTACTACAGCAACAACAACAACAGCAACAACAACAACAACTACTACTACTACTAATAAGAGGGGACAGTCGCCTCCATCCCCGTGTAACTCTTGGTGACAGTGGCGCCCCAAGCGGCGTGCGTGGAAACAGAGCTGGAGAATGTAAACATAATGCAGGGCAGTCAGATATGTGCTGCTGTTAAATGCAGAAATTCTAGACAAAAAATGCCGGGATAATTTTTTTTTCGATTCCCAAAGGACAAGGAAAGGTGAGTGATATAATGTCAATCACATTATATCTAAACTAAGTTCAAGCTGATGAAATGATCAGAAATGTCAATCTGGTTGGTTATTCTCTCACTGTTGCTTTGGTATTTAATTCACTGTGTTTTATCTAGACACTGCAAGTGGTTACTGAGCGTTGTCAAGGGTATCGGGCCTTTTTTGTTGTTGTTGTTGTTGCTCATGCTATTTTATTTCTCAGTGTTTTGTCTATAGACTGCTATGGTTACTGAGTGTTGTTAACTTATACATCGAGATGGGTCCCAGAAGCAACTGATTTAATTGTGGAGGTAATGTCTTTCAAGTTTAAAAGGTGAAACACAAGTTCAAAGTTTCACAGGGTTATTTGTTGAAACTCTAAATTGAAGTTAGTTACACCATTACAGTAGACATTAATCAGTATTTACCAACACTGGAATAATTGTTATCGGCCTGGGTGAGGTTTGTCGTGCTTGCACCACTAGTTATGCTGTGCTAGAAATCCACAACCAATTTGCTTGAGTTTCGTGTATGACTGAACGGTGGTGCAATGACCATCATCATCCATTTTGAATCCAAGGCCTCCCCATCCTTCTCCTGTAGCACCAATTGAACGGGCAGTACTCCCAAGGTGGATGGCAAGATGATGACAGGGAGAGCTGGAGCTCCCGGTTCATCAGCTGTCGGGACTAGTTCCTGATCATCCCCCATTGCTGAACTTTTTCAGTGTTTCAGTAACACAGAGAGCAGGCCAGCATGCTCTCCAGTACAAGTTTCTCTAACTGTCAACACCAAACTTCATGCACAGGACACACTACACTTCCTTTTCAAAATTCATAAGAGAATAGGAAAATGGCGCAACCAAAAAATGCCTTGGAGTCCCTGGAGGGGGGGGGGAGACAATAAATGCCCCCACCATGCGCCCTTCTCCCAGTGACGACTGTTTGTGCTGCCTGGATCCTCTGTCTTACACACTTCTTCATTTCTGAAACATTCACAGCCTTTCCTCTAACTTTTTCTCTGTCGAACACCACCTCTCATCATCTAAACCTCACCTCTTCCTTACTGAGACTCAGCTGTCTG
Organism: Coenobita brevimanus; assembly: GCF_032717465.1. Lineage (NCBI taxonomy): Eukaryota > Metazoa > Arthropoda > Malacostraca > Decapoda > Coenobitidae > Coenobita > Coenobita brevimanus. The sequence goes on from NC_136993.1 coordinate 29,986,648, forward strand.
AGACAACTGACAGCAAACCCTTTTCTGTATCCTCCTACTTTCTCTATACTCATTTCAAAGCCAAAGGTTGATGTGTATGTGTATGCAACGACCTATCTTGGTCTCGTGTTCCTGAACTTGATTCTTCTGAATTCTCTACCCTCTGCCTTCGGCTCTCCTGTCATTCTCTGACTAAATATATCTGTGCTGTTTACTCATCGTCTAATTCTACTATCAAAAATTCTTCGACTATCTTACTTCTGCGGGAACACAGTCTATCCATTTCTTCTTTCTCTGAAATCTCCATTCTAGGAGATTTCGGTGTTCACCACCATCTTTGGCTCTCCTCTTCTTTCACTTATCCACCTGGTAAACAAGCCTACATCCTTAATGACTTAGAGCAGCTTCTACAGCACCCTACCTGTATCCCTGACCGCCTTGGAGAGAGCTCGAACATACTTGACCTCTTCCTTACAACTAATCCTTCTGATTACACTCTTAATATTTTCTCTTCATTGGGCTCCTCCGATCATAACTTTAATACCTTAACCAGTCAAATCGCTCCAGGGAAGCTGTGGACCCTCCAAAGAAACATCGCCTGGGGCACTTTGGAGCTGCAGGTTGGGAGGCCCTCAGGCAGTACATCTTTGATTTTCCCTGAAAAGATTATTGTGTCCATGCCCGGGAGCCATCTGAGTGTGCCTTGCACATTACGGAGGTTATTCTCTCGGGCATGGAAGCATACATTCCTTTCTCATATCCTTTGACTAATGCAAGAAAGCCTTGGTTTAATCACGCTTGTTCTAATGCTGTCCACAACAAGGAGAGGGCATATAAAAGGTACCAGAGCCAACCCAACCCTGAGTCACATCTATTTTGTGCTTCTGCCCGGAGTCATGCTCAGTCTGTTCTTTGCTCTGCTAAAAATAATGTCATCCGTACTAAATGCTCTAAACTCTCCAACTCGAATTCTTCCCTCTCCTTCTGGTACCTTGCCAAAAGCCTTTCTAACAACTTTACCTCATCATCTTTCCCTCCTCTTTTCTACTCTGATGGCTCTGTAGCTATTTATTCTACTGATAAAGCAGATCTCTTAGCTCAGACTTTCTCCCCCAATGACACCTTAGATGATTCCGGTGCTGCTCCTCCATCACTTCCCTTCTTTGACTTCCTCATGGTTGACATTAAGATTTCTTCAGATGATGTATTTTCTGCCATCACTGGTCTCATTAATAACAATGCATATGGGCCTGATGGAGTCCCTCCTGTTGTCCTCAAGAACTGTGCTTCTGTGCTTACACCCTGCCTATGTAAACTCTTTCGCCTTTGTCTATCAGCTAGTACCTTTCCTTCTTGCTGGAAATTTGCTCTCATTCAGTCAGTAGCAAACAAGGGTGGCCATTCCCAACCCTCTAACTATCGTCCAGTTGCTTTAACATCCTGTGTCTCAAAAGTTTTCATGTCTATTCTTAACAGAAACATTTTAAAGCATCTTACCTATCACAACCTTCTTTCTCATCATCAGTATGGGTTCCGTCAGGGACGCTCTACTGACGATCTTCTCACCTACCTTTCACACTCCTGGTCATCCTCCTTTCGGGAGTTTGGCGAAAGCTTTGCCATTGCCCTTGACATCTCAAAGGCTTTCGATTGAGTCCGGCATAAATCTTTAATTTCCAAACAGCCCTCTTATGGTTTCTATCCTTCTGTCTGTGCCTTCATCTCTAGCTTCTTTTCTGGTCGTTCTATAGCTGCTGTTGTAGACGGCCGTCATCCTTGTCCTAGATCTATCAACAGTGGTGTTCCTCAGGGCTCTGTCCTATCACCAATAATCTTCCTTTTATTCATCAATGATCTGAGCAGTGCATCTAATCCTATCCACTCATATGCTGATGATTCCACCCTTCACCTTTCCATTCGGTTTCCGCAACGCCCATCTCAGCAGTTACTTCAACAAACAAGGAATGAGCCTACAGTGCACCTAATGTCTTACTTTGCACATATATCTGACTGGGGTAAAAAAAATCCTGTTGTTTTTAATGCATCAAAGACTCAAGTCTTACACTTATCAACAAGACAAAATCTTCCAAAGGAGTACCCACTAATGTTTAATAATATCCAGCTTATTCCTGCATCATCCTTGAACATGCTAGGGATTTCATCCACATGGGACTTATCTTGGAAAGATCATATTGCCTGTCTTGTAAAATCTGCTTCCAAGTGATTAGGTGTGCTAAGCTCACTCTGTGCCTTCTTTACCCCTGCACAGTTGTTGACTTTATACACGGGTTTTATTCGCCCCTGTTTAGAGTACAACTCTCATGTGTGGGGAGGCTTCCCGCATACAGCTCGTCTCAGTAGGGTGGAGTCAAAGGCTATTCGTCTCATTAAATCTCCTACTCTTACTGGCTCCTTTCAACCTCTGTCTCCTCGCTGCACTGTTGCATCTTTATCTCTTTTCTATCGCTGCTTCAATAGTCACTGCTCCTCTGAACTGTCTGCTTGCCCTCCACCTCTACGACGGGAAAATAGCATCCGTTTGGCAACAAACTCTCATCCCTTTTTTGTCCAACTCCCTAATGCAAGAGTTAACCGTTACTCCCAGGCCTTCATTTATGTAACAGGTCAACTTTGGAACTGTCTCCCTCTGTCTGTATTTCCTGCTTCCTATGATCTCCAGTCTTTCAGACTCAGTGTGTCTAGGCATCTCAAAATGAATGGATATTGAATTCGGCTCTCTTTTGTATTATTATTATTATTATTTTTCCCCCTGGAAGGAGCGTTTTGTGGGCTGAGACTTTCGTTCCTTCTTCCTCGCATAAAAGAAATGGATTCCTTGACTGAGCTAAAATCTGCCAGTTTTTGCCTCGAAACTAATCTATTTCATCTCATCTCTTGTCTGGTCTTATTGTGCTACACTTGCGATCTCGTGGAGTCCAGTTTACTCTCTTGCTTCATCAGTTATCCTTGATGAACGTCATGGCTGGGATTATGCATTAATTGTTTGTTATGAATTTCTTACATACTGGTAACCCACTTTTCATCATGTCTCTTTGTTTACCAAGAGCTTTCCATCCAACTGTAATAAATCTTTTTATTTCATCTTCATGGTCTTTCATTAGGTTTAGTGGTTGCCCCGAAAACTGTACTCCTCAACTTCAAGAGTTTCTTCCCCTATTTTGATGACATTCTTTGATGTGCTGTAGTCTTACCCATTTCATCTTTAGCCCTATTTTGAGACTTTCTCTAATAAGATAATTTAATATTTCTTGCAACGTCTCTGCTGTTTCTAAAATTCGGACTTGTCATCTGCGAATCTTAAATGATTAAACTTTTCTTCATCTATGTATATTGCTATGTTCTCCCAGTCTAACTTCCTGAAAATGCTTTCTACTAGGCATACTGTGATACTGCTAATGTAGTTGTTCAGGTTGAGCAATATCTCATTTTGATATACAATACTTGCAGTGTATTATGTGTAGCAGTAACTTTTCAAGCCTGAATAAAGCTACTGTCAACTTTAGAATAAAAAAAAAAAACAGAATTGTGAGAATGCTGAGCAGTGCAGTGGGCTAAAAAATAAACTGTCAGTTTACAATGGAGAGTTTCAAATTCTTAACAGATTGGCGTGATATATCACATTTATTTACTCCTTACGTCTCAACCTTTTGGATGTCACTTGATGTAGTGCTAGGAGTTATAAATGAAGTTGTAAACCACAGTCAGAGGCCAGTGTGTCAGGTCGAGAGGTATGAGCTGTCAGTGACGAGCGCCACTCTCATTTGCTTTTATTTACTAATTTTTTTCTGCAAAATATTTAGTAAGATTTCCACTATGAGCCGTTTAAATATCCACTGCAGGACCGGCCTATCCCGACCGAAGTAGGGACGATACAGCCATTGAATCTCTACCGAGTGGCTTAGGCTGTCTGGTAGAGATTGTATGTAGGATGAGAAGTGCTTGTAAGTGTAACTCTAGTGTTGTAGTGGCTTTGGATGTGTGTGTAGTCTGTGAACCAAGTGTAACCAGCCTGCACAAGCCGACTGGGTGCAAACATACTTTACAATATGGGACACTGGTTCAACCACACCACCCCTGGTGTTCGCCAAAGCAGTATATGGCCGGGAGAACGCTTCCAAAGTTTATTATCCTGGCGGGGCGCGAACCCTCGCTCTCCAGTGTGCGAAAACGCACACTTTACCACATTACACAGAGGCTTCATATGATGATGATGATGTAGATTTGTCCACCTTTGCTTGGAGAGTGGACACGGGCAGAAGCCCATATATATATATATATATATATATATATATATATATATATATATATATATATATATATATATATATATATATATATATAATGGTGCAGAAGTTATTGTTACAACCCACATAAGTGTTATCATTCGCCTTAAACACTGGTGTGGTGTGAGCCAGCACAAACGACTGATATCACAATTTCCACGCCTGCTGTCGTGCGGCGCCACCATTCCCAGAGTTACAATTTTCCCACAGAGACTAGCGCGACTGTCCCCTCTTATCTTTCTCTATACTCTTTGCTACTACTACTACTACTTCTCTATACTCTTTGCTACTACTACTAGTACTACTACTACTGCTACTGCTACTGCTGCTGCTGCTGCAGTGGCTGCTGCTACTACTACTACCACAACTACTACTACTACTACTTCTACTATTCCTACTACTACTACTACTACTACTACTACTTCTACTATTCCTACTACTACTATCACTACTTTACTACTACTTACATACTCTCTTTAAACATCATGTGTTTTTTATATATATATTCTTGTCACCTATAAGTAATTATCTTCACCATAAAGAGGTCGTACTTGGAGTGAAGGGGGGAGAATGTCACTCTGCTTTTCATATTCTTACTGCGATGCCCCCTTCATGATACAGAAGTCTTGTAATTTTATTTTCCGTTCTTTCCATTTGATTTTATTCAGCTTAGTAGAGACCCGTCACACATGATGATTTAGATGTAGGCTCAAAATTCCGTCAGTTAATGAGGCTTCAGAGAACCACTTCCTCCATAACTTATTTTTGGATCCTTCTGTACCATACTTATGCACAATGTGGCGATATTAAAACGATTTAAGCAACAAGACATACCATAGTAACGTATAACAAACAAAATAAATCGTCTGGGAAATGGTTATATGGAGCTTCTAACGGCCAGAATGCTGGTCTCGTCACATCGGTAGTAATTTATAATTAGCAAAATAAACCGCATTGGGTGAGGTGTTAGGGAGCTTCGGGCCCTAGTCTTCCTGAATTCTCCCAACCCTATCTTGACCTTTGAACATACAGTATTTCCTTTCCACCGACGTAATAGCCACCATGGTCTCTTACTCGAGTTGAAATTAATAATACACTACTCACAGACTTTACACCAGATCCGAGACAAGTTTCATCCCACATATAATACTTCCAGTGTCATGCTGCTTTTAACACACTAATATCATGTACAGATGGCAACATATGAGATTGGGACAGCATCAGTGTGTAACAGAGGTCTGGCACTTGGTAATCTTGAGAACCATGACAATCACATGTTTGTTGGTGGCACTGGCATGTCAAATATTGGCTGAAATTACAAAATACCTGTGATGCATTACGTCGGAAATTTTGGCTAGGCCTCCACTTCACACAGAAAATGTTCACAGTTCTTATGCGGCAAGCTGTACCTCTTTCCTATTACAAACATTTCTATTAAATGCCTGGCAGATGAGCGGAACTCTCCATTATTGAAGTCCATTGGGTTCCTGCCTAGGGAAGTCAGTGGCCACTACAGGAGCAAAAGGTACAGAAATATTTGATAAATGTGGGGTTAAAAAGGGTTGCACTAAAGTTAAGCATAATGTGGGCTAAAGCTAAGCACCTTATGGACTTGGAGTTAAACATTTATCATGTGAAAATCCTCAGATAGGTAGTGAATGACTTTACTGGGTTGCGTTAGAGTGTACCACCTTGCATGTGGAAATCCAGCTATCGAATGCACCACATTATGTGTAAAAATACCTCGTTAGAGTACATCACCTTGTGTGTAAAAATCCTGCATTAGAGTACATCACCTTGTGTGTAAAAATCTTGCATTAGAGTACATCACCTTGTGAGTAAAAATCTTGTGGCTGAGTGCACCATCTTTACTGTCTTTTGTGTGAAGATCCCTAGGTACGACTGAATGATCGATTCGTCCAATGAATGCTTTGGCAAAAAAAAAATATAGAAGAAAAAAAAAAAAATCTGCGTTATCCTTATTATCGATCTAAGTGCAGCAAGAAGCAGTGATTGTAAACCGTTAACCAGAAATTATTGTCTTTTATTTGGTCGTTTTGCTGATCAGTTATTACCATCCACGATGAGAATCGAGCGAAGTGGTAATGTTCTCAGTTCTGAGGTTGGCTGGCTGGCTTTGTTTGTGTGTGGGTAAACAAGATATCTAATGAAAAGCTTGAGCTATCAACTGGAAACATTCAGGCTATCAAGCTATAGCCAAAATCTTGGGCAAGTTTGAAAATGGGCAACCGCTGTCAAGGTCACCAAAATGGCTTCCAAAGGTCAACTACTTAACCACTGATGACCATGACCTTGACCCTGCGTGCCCAGTATTGAACCAGTCCAACATTTTGGCCGTATCTTGATACCCTGAAAGTTCTATGTTGATGACTGAAGTCGTTCTTGAGATATCTTGTTTAGCCACACACCAAGCCAGCCAGCCAACCCCACAACTGAAGTGTAAACATTACCACTCCGCTCGCTTACCACCCGCGTTGCAAAGCGAGAGGAGTGACAGTGTTTTCGAAGAATGAAACCTGTTTTGTACACAGGAAAAATCATCCAACGTATTACCAATATGCCAGGAATCGAACCCGGGACTCTCAGGTGAGAGCCAGGTAGCATACCACTACACCACGACCAGGTAAAAGTTATCTTACGTTGTCACAATCTTGTAACCAATGTCTCTCCACTCCCAACTGAGGGCCTGAAGAGGATGAGATAACCCCCTGGCACTCGGTCAAGCAGATGCTTTTAATCTATCCCAAGCAATTACGGCAAGTTAGAATGAAGAAAGAAACCTGTTTTGTACACAGAAAAAATCATCCAACATATTATCTGGTCGTGGTGTAGTGGTATGCTGCCTGGCTCTCACCTGAAAGTCCCGGGTTCGATTCGCGGCATACTGGTAATGTGTTGGATGGATAGTGTTTTCAGTTGTGAAGTTGGCTGGCTGGCTTTGTTTGCGTGTGTTTTACATCCTGATTTTGCGTCGTCAGAAACAGAGGTGAAAACATATGTGCCGAGGAAAATCTTTCAGGCTACGCAGGTGGTGAGATCTCATCGTGAGATGGCTTCTAGTTTGAAAATCATATCGTATCACTGAATCTAAAATTATTTCTAACTGTTAGTTTCATCCTTGAAGTTTCTTTTTTCCTGCAATGTAGGCCTCACATTCTAGGTCAGATAAAAAATATTACTCGGGAACATGTTTATTTTCAGTTTACTACAAAACATTCAACATCAATAATTAATGCAGGGCGATAATTGTGTGTAATATAGAGTCATTTGTCATTAACTGAAGCTGTATATTAGTTGAGTTACTGGTGAAACATTATAAACTTTGTGTGTGTGTGTGTGTGTGTGTGTTGAAACTTGAAACCTAACTTATCCTTATATCTGTCACATGGTGTTTGTAATTGTAAGTGCAAATATTAGAAGCTTTTGCCATTGCACAGGAAATTAAAGCAAACGCATATCCCTCGATATTCATACCACAGAAAAAATACGGTGTTGCTGGAGACTGATAATGATACTGAGTAGAAGACGTGTTGTTAAACTTCCTGGCCAGTGACGACCGCAAGTCCCCTTCAGTCTGCCATTGCCTCACCCACCTCCGCACAGTGGTTGTGCTTGTACCCATCCTCTCCGAAATCATTCGGAATGACAGCCCGCTCAGCCACAGAAGTATAAACATCTCTCGTTCAGCAATCACGGTTTTTCTATGGGTGCCTCGGTGTTGCATCCTCGTCTGTGTAAACCAGAGCATGTGCACTCGAAATTATTATTGCATAGATGACTCGGACGTAAAAGTTATTTGTATATGTGTATTATATCAGGGTATCTCGTAGAAAGTGTAAGGTATCAAGCATAAGCCGGTTTTCATTGGTCATTTCTGAGTGAATTATAAAGGTAGTGTAACAGGTCATATGTGACTTGCTTCAAGATCAAACCTGCTCGAAGGAAGAGTGGTAGTCAAAAGTTTCTCATTCTAATGCAGGGCATGTGAGAAAAGCATCTTGGTGTCTGTAGTGAGAATCATACGTATGGAAACTGATGTATTGGAATGGCGGTGTGTGTGTGTGTGTGTGTGTGTGTGTGTGTGTGTGTGTGTGTGTGTGTGTGTGTGTGTGTGTGTGGTTATCAGTATGAAACAACAAATTGCGAACGTATACAAGAATATGAAAACAAAAACTACCATTACACACTTTTGTTGACATTTGCGGCTTCCGTTTCTAACCGTAGAGTCTATGTAGATGTTGAACAAAAGAAACACCCATCCAAGTCAGTTTGGTAGCTACTAATTTCGAGTTATAAATGCTATATCAGCATGAATCCCACATTGCTGGGATCTACAGTTACAGATTGCCTTACAGGCGAAAATGTTCCTCATAATTCTCCAGCTCACTCGTGAGGACAAGAACTGTAATTTCGTTAAAGATTAATTTTACTGTGTAAATGGCAAGGGAATCACCAGAGATACATCCCCTTCTACAACACGCAAACACTGGTATAAAAACTAAATCCTCTTTTTAATTCTTGGATCTAGCAGCGTAAGGTAAAGAGACCCTGCTGAAGAAAACGTTACTGTGGAGGAAACACCCACTGAAATTATTGCTAGGTTTGCCGGTAAGTTGGAAGGAAGGCCGGAGTTAGAGAATAGTTAGGTGGATAGGAAGTGAAATTCAGGAGAGAGTACAAGTGTCAGACATTAACTCCACTTGTGTTGACAGCATTTTGTGGGTAAGGACTATTCACACAAAGTTACATACTAGCGTGTGTGAAAAGGAAAGCACTCAAAAACCATTCCCTCAGACTATGATGCACAAAAGTTCCTTTATGAATTCATGTTCTTTTTCAATTCTAAGTTCGAACAGCCTAGGGCAAGGAGAACCTGCTCATTGGTCTCATGTGTCACGAGTTGGCGCGATCATATATTTAAATAAACTCGTGACATTGAACTTTGTGGGAAACCGCGAATTCTAGTGGAATCCCAGTATGTATCACTCAGTCAACCACCACGTATTCACCCGATCGGGAGTGTTTACAGAACAATTTTTCACTGTTTCAAAGTGATCGTCTTTGTGCGCGACATTAGCACCTCTGCTAAGTGATTTGTTATGGGCGTGTTTCGCTCACTTCTAGCTGTTATCAGTTGGCGGCTGGCCTCAGTCCTCGCCTCGCTTGTTTGAATTCAGTCAGGATTTGAGAGCCGTGGAAGTAGGTTCGGTTGGGCCGGAGCAGCTTGTGTGGCAGCGTCCTTCCTCAGCCGACCCCCAGTTCCCGCCGCCGCTGTTGTCCAGTCCTGAATTCCCACCTAGCGTGAATCGGAGAGAGGCTCAGCGTGTGCAGCGTCTTTCCTCAGCAACGACGCCCAGTCATCCGCTTAGCCCACTCTCTGACAAGTATTTCTTTTCATATTTTCCTAGGTTTAAGAGTTTAGCTTTTGAGTGAGCGAGTGAGTGTGTTCTTACTTTTGAATTCTGTTTCATTGTAATCAATAAATTTGCAGTTCTTTTTCTTGAGCTTAATGAAATGTAAACTCGTGTTTTATTTCACCACATTAAGCTTATTTCACTTATAGCTCCTAGTTTGCACAAACGCTTTGCATTATTCATAACTGGTACTTAGGTCAGTCCTTTTGTATTAAGCTTAAAGTCTGTTGTGCAACCAGGAGTTAATGCACCAGCAAGAACCTGTTTATCATTAATAGCATTAGTTATTGATTGTCAGGGGGTGGAGTCACTTTCTGCAGAGGCCAACAGTACTAATAAACAGCGCATGTGAGTAATTAGTCTCTGTTGTGTACTGTTGAGAAAGTTTATAAATTCTCGTCCTTAGAGAATCGGCGAAGTAAGTCAGTATAAAGTAATCATTGCTTGATTTTCACAAGTCAGTTCTTTGTCCTGTTCTCAAGTATTATTGAATATTATTCTTTAATATTGCATACTCTTCAAAACCCCGTGACATTTGGCGACCTCATTCCAGGATATTAACTCCTAGCTCTAAAGCTATTCACGAGGTAATACTCACTCACTCATACTTAGGTATTTATCATTAAAGTCTATAGGCACTATCTTACTGGTGATTATTGATTCATTTCTATTAATTTACGTAATAGTTTTCACAGTCAGTTGTTTGTTTAATTTTCTTTTATTTACCAGTTTAATTAGATAAAACTGGTCACCACTAACCTGTACCTATATTCTTTATTCTCGATTATTGGCATCTTTCTCTGAAAAATTGCAGTCAGTACGTAGTCCTTAGTTCATTTAGACTGAGTTAACATCATGACTACCAACGTCTATGTACAGGAAACCAAAGATATAGGGCTTACTGACCCCAGAGAAGTAAAGGATTATGTCTTCTCTCAGCTTAATCACGAGCAGCAACGCGAGAGTGATGCTCGTGAAGAGCGCAGAATCCAACGCGAACACGAGCGAGAACAACGCGAATACGAGCAAAAACAATGCAAACTCGAGTTAGAACAACGCGAGAGAGAACATCAACACGAGTTAGAACAACGTGAGAGAGAACGTGAATACGAGCGTGAACAACAAGAACATGAACATGCTGAGCGAGAAGCACGCGAAAAACATGAACTTGAAATGTTGAAGCTCAAGCGAGATTCCTTGCCTTCAGACACATCTGGTGCAGCTGGCCAAAGCTCCACGAGTGCTATCCCTGCACATACTATGGCGACCCCACACACGAAGCTTTCTCCATACAAGGAAGGCGAGCGAATCGAGCCATACATAGCTCGTTTTGAAGACATGGTTCAACTGTACCAGCTGGATGATGCAGCTAAGCAGCTTCAGTTTCTTAGCCTGTTTGAGGGCCCTGCCCTCGATATTCTCCACAGAATTTGTGGAGACAATCTCACGTATGAGATGATGAAGGCCGCACTCATCAAAGCGTATGGTCTCACAGTTGACGACGCCAAGAGTCAGTTCATAAGGGCGCGTTTACAGGAAAAAGAGACTGCCGTTCAGTTTCTTGACTGGCTTACTGCTTACTTAGATGAATAGATGGAGAAAGATGAAACTCCTTCCACGCATTATGGCCTACTGAACTTCTGGCTCAGCTTAAGATCTGCCAGGTAAGAGATGCCAGCCAAATGGTGAAGAAGGCTGATGCATTCTTCACTGCATACGGGTACCAAACTCGTAAGCAGCATACCTGGAACAGGAAAGCTGATAAATCTGGGAAACCGTCTCAGACTGAACCCCAGCAACAAGGCCGTTCTCAGAATAATGGCCAAGTTCCAAAACTGCAGAGGAAGGACCAGGGGCAAAACACCCAGAAACCTGAGTGGAAGAGGTACAACAGGTACCATAACCAGCACCGGTATCAGCCACGCAATCGACTGACGGGACAAACCTTTTCAGCACCAGCTCAAATGAATAGGAGACAGGAGACGAACGCAGCCTTCATTCCTCAGCAGCAGCATGGTGGTGGTGTCCCTACCAGTACGGATACTTCCCCACAGTTCACTAGTCCCACGGCAACAGTGAACCCCCCTCCACAGAAGGTCAATGCTCCATCTCCCCCGACAGTGAGTACGACCCCTCAGGTATCAAATTCTCAGGGCACCATGTTTGCCGGATCATTTATTCAGCGGCCTAATCAGTGGCTGGCTGCTTCCTCCACAGGCCCTCCCACAGGTGACAGTACCTTCCTTGTTCAGCCAGGGTTTGTGGGAGACATTCCTGTGAAAGTCCTGAGAGACAACGGTTCCTCAGGTTGCTCTGTCAGGCAGAGTCTAGTTCGGCCTGAGTAGTATACAGGTCGACAGATCCAAGCTAACCTTATTGAAGGATCAGTGAGATTGTTCCCTGAGGCACGTATCCAGGTAGCATCTACATTTTGCACTGGTACAACAGTTGCAGTTGTCATGCCAGAACCCTTATTTGACCTTATCATAGGCAATATTGCCGGTGTCAAGTATAGTTGCACTGAAGATGACACTACTCAGACTTCGGCTGCAGAAACACGAGCCATCGTTGAGGCTCCAAACTGTGTCACCCCGGTGACCATTAAAATGCTGCAAGATCTGATGTGTAGCCAAGTTGTTGTTCAAGAACAACATATTGATCCGCCACTTGCTGCCATGCGAAAGAAACAAAAGGGTAGAGTGATAAAGTATTCACAGGGAGGTCAAGCCAAGTTCCTTGATAAACAAGGATGGCTGTACCGCGAGTCACGAACACCCAGGGCGAGGTTCGACTGCAGTTTATCGTTCCTGCTAAGTATCGCCTAGCAGTGTTAGAATGGGGCCATTGTTCAGCTTCAGGAGGTTACATGGGCAAAAGGAAAACCCAGGGCCGTATCCGTGCTGACTTTTTCTGGCCAGGGATGGGATGAGAGATAGATAGTTTTGTGCATTCCTGCAATGTGTGTTCATGTACCACTAATCAGGGACATGTCCTTCCTGTGCTGTTTGAAACCACACCCGTGATCTCTGAGTCAGTTGAGAGACAGGGCAGTGGTGAAGTGGGTGCAGACCTGACGTCTCGCCCGTTGGCCCCAAAGGACACAGTATGTCCAGGGCCTGTACATGCAAATGTACTATAAGTTAAGGGGGAAGTTCGAGAACCTCGTAGAGACAGTCCGAGGCTGTGTATGAATTACCTTGTGGAATGTCTCGAGCTGTGGGCCTCTCAGAGGATTCCTGGAGAATGCACATTATCCACATGAGTGTTCACACCCACGGAGGGTGTTAAAATGTGACCTGCCCGAGATTGCATAGGGATTCTCAGCTTCCTGTCATTAATCGTAAGTGTGGAGTTAGTTTAACCTGTAAACTGGATCCCTAGCGAATTGCAGCATTTGATGTCCTGCAGAAACGCCCAGTCTTTTTGCTCTTGACCACGTTCCCTGGTTAATTTAGCGAATTGTAGCATTTGATGTCCTGCACAAACGCCCAGTCTTTTCGCTAATTAGGTATAGGGTTTAACCAGTAAACTGGGTCAGCGTCTGATGTCCTGCAGAGACGCCTTGACTATGTTTCCTGGTTAATATTGTACTTTTTGTAACATAAGTACTAATTGCTAGGCAGAGAGAGAGAAATGACACTTTTGATGCTCCATCTTGATTGCTTTTGCAGGTGCAGCTGGCGGGTGCAGTATTGCTGTGCAGAACAGCTGATCGTCCCTGATGCATGCTGCCGCCTCTTCTCTTCTGCCTCGTCCTCATCATTGCCTATTGACTTACATTATGTAATTTTACATGTAGGTACATTTACACCACAACTGTCACACCTTCACCGTGTATTACATACATCACACTTCATAACAATTAGTTGTTAATGTAAATGTAGCTAACTTTTCGCTCAGTTTGACCTGAGTACAAGATTTTTCATCATCGTCACGGAGTTTTTTCCTCAAGCTTGCTTCTATTAACGTAAATACGATTTTTTTTTTGTTCACTGGAGACTGTGACTTTCTTCTGTAGCAATCTATAGCACACACACACCACAGTGTGAATCTTGTGTGACTGAGTTAGGATTTATATGTATGTAAATTGATTTTTTTTTTTCCTGAGAAAAAAAATTCATTTTGATGGGGCGTAATGTCATGAGTTGGCACGATCGTATATTTAAATAAACTCGTGACATTGAACTGTGGTGGAAAACTGCGAATTCTAGTGGAATCCCAGTATGTATCACTCAGTCAACCGCCACGTATTCATCCGATCAGGAGGGTTTATAGAACAATTTTTCGCTGTTTCATAAGTAATCCTCTTTGTGCGTGACATTAGCACCTCCACTGAGTGATTTGTTATGGGCGTGTTTTGCTCACTTCTAGCCGTTACCAGTTGGCGGCTGGCCTCTGTCCTCGCCTCGCTTGTTTGAATTCAGTCAGGATTTGAGCGCCGTGGAAGTAGGTTCGATTGAGCCAGAGCAGCATGTGTGGCAACGTCCTTCCTCAGCCGATGCCCAGTTCCCGCCGCCGCTGTTGTCCAGTTCTTGAATTCCCACCTAGCGTGAATCGGCGAGAGGCTCAGTGTGTGCAGCGTCCTTCCTCAGCAACAACACCCAGTCATCCGCTTAGCCCACTCTTTGACCAGTATTTCTTTTCATATTTTCCTAGGTTTAAGAGTTTAGCTTTTGAGTGAGCAAGTGAGTGTGTTCTTACTTTTGAATTCATTTTGAAACATGTAACGTAAATTTGTTTCATTGTAATCAATAAATTAACAGTTCTTTTTCTTGAGCTTAATGTAATGTAAACTCATGTTTTATTTCACCACATTAAGCTTATTTCACTTATAGCTCCTAGTTTGCATAAACGCTTTGCATTATTCATAACTGGTACTGAGGCCAGTCCTTTTGTATTAAGCTTAAATTCCGTTGTGCAACCAGGAGTTAATGCATCAACAAGAACTTGTTTATCATTAATAGCATTAGTTATTGATTGTCAGGGGTGGAGTCACTTCCTCCAGAGGCCAACAGTACTAATAAACAGCGCATGTGAGTAGTCTCTGTTGTGTACTGTTGAGAAAGTTTATAAATTCTCGTCCTTTCAGAATCGGCGAAGTAAGTCAAAATAAAGTAATCATTGCTCGATTTTCACAAGTCAGTTCTTTGTCCTGTTCTCAAGTATTATTGAATATTATTCTCTAATATTGTATACTCTTAAAAACCCCGTGACATCGTGGTCAACCACGAAATTGTACTGGGGACCATTGTCTTGCGGACGAGGGCCTATCATATGATTCAGGAAGCATTTTAGCATCTTGAACTAAGCTATGAATAATTCGAATATCGCCATACACTCCATAAATAACGTGCCAAAAGCAATTAACCAACCATAACTAATAACAATTCACTGAGGAAGAGGTATTTGGAATCTTCCTTAACCGTCGAGTATAAGAACCCAGGTCTGCTCGCGATTACACCACTGTTGCTGTTTCTGAGAAGGATAGCCCCAGAAGCCAAGAATGGAGGAAGAAATGAGGAGGCCATGTGAAGAACTAGATATAGTGCCTCTATATATGCCTGTGCAGTATTTTGTGTGTCAGGGCCAAACACAACTAGATAAGCAAGACTGACAAGGAAAGCACCAAAACCTTCCCTCATTTTAAGACCTGAAGTCAGCGCTTTACATCCAGATCCCTAATTCAGTTACAAATACAACAGACCATTATATACCCAGTCGTGTCTAAAGGTCTCCTGGTTCTATGGGAATCGAACCTGGGACCTCTTTCCTGCGATTAAGGCTCTGATATCACAACCACCACTCACCACAGTGTTCATGATAGTTCGGTATTATGGTGATGATTCAGGCGAAGAAATCTCTCTCATATTTCTTCCTTAATGCCACCAGTAAAAGTAGTTCTCCTCGTAAGTGGACCATCATGTGCTGATTGAATATATTACTCCAAAGCAGTCCTAGAATTAGTTCCAAATGTGTTTTTGTGAGGCACTATATATATTTATATATTTTATTATTGCATAAATTATATTGACTTTTTTTTTATGTGTCCGACTCTGGGCAATGGCTTCAGGGCCTATTTCTCGGGGAGACTTGACCTATCCCAAGGCCCAGTAGTCCTCCTACACTTTCATATGTTACCACTTCGGCGTTAACACCCACCATCCAAATACATGCTAGGGCTGTCTCATACAGGACTGGTGTACTGGTATTAGGGGGGTACTTTTACGACATGTCGGCGGGTCTTCTTGTAGATCGGGAAAGTCTGCTTTTATGAAATTCAAATCAAACTGTTCCTTGCCCCAGCTGGGATTCGAGCCTGGGTCCATCATGAATGCAGGCCGCCTCTCTACCGATTCAGCCTCCGACTACCCTCCCCCCCCCTTGTTATGCAAAATTGGCCTAAAACTGCCCTTTCTCCATCCTGACTGCTGCAACGTAGTAAAAGATGAACACAAAAAAGAAGCCTTGTACTTTGAAAGGAACGTCGAGCTTTAACATTATCTTTTTTGGTTTCTGGGTGTCCTGAATTTAAGTGCAAAGGTAGGAAAATCTGGATTAGAGTGAAAAGAGTATATTGACAGTCCTCCAGGCTACTGTCAGTGTGTTTCGATTTAGAACCAACTGTTTGTCCTGAGATATAAATTTCTCTGTTCTGATATTTGCATTAATACGCAGCTGTTAATATATGAAAAACTAATAACAAGACCAAATAACATTAAACTGCGATTCAGATGTGCTTATGCAGAATAAAATACCTTGACCACAAACGTAATTCATTACTTAAATATTCTACATACAATCACTCATTTCCTGTGGCACCCTCGGGGATGCATAGGGCCTCGATGAACTCACACCACCACATCCTATCTTGTGCTAACTCCTCAAGATCTCCCCAACACTCATCTCCAGCTTCCCGTCTCATTGTCCTCACCCACGTCTCTTTTGGCCTTCCTCTACCTCTCCTACCAAGTGCCACCCACCCTCGTACTATTCCCTGTCTCCTATGCACGTCTCCTAGCCACTTTCATCGTGAGAACCTAACATATTCATCGACCGGCTGCACTCCCGTTATTTCTCTAATTCTACTATTTGGTATCCTTTCCCACCACTTAACTCCTAATATTCTTCTAAGTGCTTTATTTTCAAACACCAAGAATTTATTTTCCATAGTCACTGTGCTGTACCAAGACTCGTGTCCATAAATTAAGATACTCCTAACCATTACCTTATAAAGTTTGATTTTTGTATGCACAGAAAAATTGTTATTATTCCAAATATTTTTAAGCATTCCCATTGCCTGATTAGCCTTCTTTAACCATTCCTCGAATTCAAAGTTCAAAGAACCATCCTTGGCTAAATAAGTACCTAAATATTTAAACCTATCAACTTGCTTTACAACCATACCTCCAATTACACATTCCTGCGCATTTTCCATCTTCATATTGATTATTTCAGTTTTTCCACAATTAATAACTAAACCCACCTTGCGACCGTCACTTACCAAACAGTCCAACACTCTCTGCATCTCTTCTGGCCCATCACAAATCAAAACTATATCATCTGCCTAATCTAAATCCAAAAGTTTCCTGTTCTCTCCCCAAAGTATACCTGCACCGGTTTCTGTTCCAACGCGTTTCATAATGTAATCAATGACCAATATAAATAGTAAAGGCGATAGAACACCACCTTGAATTACTCCGGACTTGACTTCAAACGAATCACTCAGACAACCATCAACCATCACTTTACAAAATGTGTCCTCATGCATGTTCATAATGACCCTCACAAACTCCTCTGGTATTCCATAATGTCTCATGATCTTCCCCATAGTCTCTCTCGAAACACTATCAAAAGCCTTTTCAAAATTAACAAAAAGACTTAACGGTACTCTCATTTCATTAACTTGCCACATCAAATGCCTAACTATAAAGATCTGATCATTGCAACCACGTCCCTTTCTAAAACCAGCCTGTTCATCCCTCAGAATACCCTCAACCACCGGCTCCAACCTATTTAACAACACTCTACTGAAAACTTTCAAAGCTATCGGTGACAAAGAGATTCCCCTCCAATTACCACATTCACTCAGGTCTCCCTTCTTCGGAACTTTAACAATTACACCATTCTTCCAAACTGATGGTAGTAACCCCGTCACCCATATCTCATTGAATAGCTTGGTCAAGATCATTATTAATCTATCCCCCTGCACTTTAAACATTTCTGGAAATAAACCATCCTCCCCTGGTGCCTTATTATTCTTTAACTGTTTTACTGCTTTCTCCACTTCTGCAAGCCTCAACTCTCCTGTTTCTATATTTAAATCTTCCTGAGCAGACGGTATATCCTCTTCTGGTGGTACTGGTCTATTAAGAACTGTCTCAAAATGCTCTTTCCATCTATTTTTAATATCTCCATCTTTGGTCAATAAATTTCCTTCCCTGTCTCTAACTGGTATTTCCTTGCGTTTACCTGCATTACCACTCAGTTCTCTAATCGATTCATATGCTATTCTTTGACTCTGTCCATCATTTTTGTTTATTAAGATTTCAGTCTCTGCAGCCTTTTCATCCACACATCTTCTTTTATCTCTCCTAGCTAACCTTCTTACTTCTGAATTCAAACTCCAGTACGCAGCTCTTGCTAATTCAATCTCCCGTTCATCAACGCATTGCATCTCACTCCTCAATTTAGCCTCACCTCTCTTTTTTATCATATCACACGTTTCCTCTGATATCCATTTCTTTCTCCTGAATCTATGTCTCCTTCCAATCGTACATTCAGCAGTCTCATGCAAAACTTTGTTCACATCCTCCCACATCTCATCTACACTTCTCTCCCCCTCTTCCAACGTTTCCAACACCAAAAACCTATTTCTGCATTCTAATCTGAATTCCTCCTTTTCTTCTCCTTCCCTTCTAAGCTTAACAATATCGTATCTACCAACACCAGATTTTTCCTTCTTCTGATTTTTAAGTTTAAACCTTATTTTTGCAATGCTGAGTTGATGGTCACTACCAATATCCGCTCCCCGTTTAACATGAACATCTAGCAGAGAACTTCTATGCCTCCTACTGATAGCGATGTGATCAATCTGATTTTTATATTTTCCACACGGCGACACCCAAGTTGTCTTGTGTATATTGCAATGCTGAAAGAGTGTGCCCCCGATGACTAAGTCATTTGCTAGACAGAAGCTTCCAAACCTCACTCCGTTTTCACTCATCCTACTACCAACTCCCATCTTACCCATACATGCCTCAAATCCCTCATTTGAACAGCCCATTACTGCATTAAAGTCTCCAACGCAGATCAAAACATCATGTCTAGGTACCCTTCCTACTCCTTCTTGCAACTTTTCATAAAATGTGTCTTTCCTTTCATCGAGTGCATCATTAGTAGGTGCATAACACACAGACTGATGTTGCCATGATTTGATTTAAACCGTGCGTATAACAATCGCTAATCTATAGGATCCCACTCACATAAAGCCTTATTTGCCTTACAACCCAGCAACAATCCTACTCCCTGATAATGCATTCCGTTCTGTCGGCCAGATATCAATAAACGTATACCATCCTCCAAATCTACATACACTTGAAATCGTATCTGTATTACTTAAAAGCTTTATCATACTAAATCCACACCAGCACCACACTAACACCGTCAGCCACACCACCACCACACTAATACCGTCAGCCACACCACCACCACACTAACACCGTCAGCCACACCACCACCACCCTAACACCGTCAGCCACACCACCACTACACTAACACCGTCAGCCACACCACCACCACAATAACACCGTCAACCACACCACCACCACACTAACACCGTCAGCCACTCCACCACCACACTAACACCGTCAGCCACACCACCACCACAATAACGCCGTCACCCACACCAGCACGGCACCACACTCTCAAGACTTACCAGCAGAGAGGCGATGGTCAGGCAGAGGCGGGTGAGGCAGTCGGCCGTGCAGGGTCAGGCGGCCAGTGAGGGGGACAGGCCAGAGGCTCATTATTTATCTGTGTCAGCACACCCACACTCCCCTACCACACAGCCAACACGCAGCCGTCAACAATGGATCACTGTATATTGCAAAATTTTTCCTTTTCCTAAAAATCATGCCTTTAATAAAAATGTTTTTTACATCGTAATCATATTGATATATTATGGATCAGTAATGTACAAGAGGATAATCGGGTGTAAGGTACGGAACAAATCGCTGAATATAATTCATTACGAACCAACAATGTCAAGAAACCATTATTCTCGTCGGGCACGGGAGCTTCCTAACACTTCTTCCTAAGCAATTTATTTTGCCTATCACACTTTAAAGGCCTATTCTGCGTTACATTAATCGTTCTAATATCGCCATATGTCACTGATGGAAGGCGTGTGGTTTTAGAAAGTGACATAAACTCCACAGACAAGACTTTTGGGGTGTAATAAGTACCATAAATTGCTTAGTAGGAGGCGCTACGATGCCTCTTGACTTACTACACGACCCTTAATTAAACACCAACACAAATACTCTTTCCTTATTAATTCAAACAAGCCTTGTACAAAATTGGCCTCTATAAAATGAAGTCAGTTAGTAATATTACCTTTATGTCTAATGATTGACTTAACTTTTGTATGACCTGAAGGTATATTGAATAGAGATGGAAAACAGCGGGATCAAGCCTTGTATTCGGTTTTGCAATGTTTGCTGAATATACAAAAACTTAAATTTTTTGTTAAACTACTCTATAAACACACTGATGCTTGATGAGAGGCTTATATTTGAAGTCACTGTTTATGTTTGAAGTAGTCAACTTGCTGAGCCTATTTGCCTTGATATTTGTGTTCCGTAACTTGACGACTAATGTGAAATCCTCTCTGGTAGTCTGAGTACAGAGTATTCCAAATGTTCGTGTGTGTGTGTGTGTGTGTGTGTGTGTGTGTGTGTGTGTGTGTGTGTGTGTGTGTGTGTGTGTGTGTGTGAGCAATCTGAATCTATTAGTCATAAAAATAACAGTATGTACAATGAATCAACGCAAGAAAACATACAGAATCCCTAAAAACATACAAAAGTAGTTCCAGTACAACTTTATTTTTCTCCAGAGCAAAGCAAGTAAAGGTACCAGAGTGCTTGGGTTTTCAGCCTGCGATTACCTTTCACAGTTTATTCTTTCCCTCTCCAGACGTTTTCATGCAGCTTAGCAAAGGCTTCATTTGCTGGAGAATAAAATGCTTTGAGTTTATTAGGAAATACAGTGACATGCTGATATTATTCATTGTATCCTTTGTCTATGTGGAGAGAATGAAAAACGAGAGACCGACTAGAAGGGTGTATGCCAGTGAGGTGGTTTAGGAGAGGAGAAAGGGGAGATCAGGGATGAGATGGGGGACTGGAGTGTAGAGATATATGGGAGAGGGGGTTATGAACGAGAGCGAGGTCAGCGCGATAGTTGAGGACAAGGAAACTTGGAGGTGATTTGTTTGTGGTCACCCTTTACGGGTTTGAGGCGTCTGGTAATAGGTAGATAAGTAGATAAACAGACACATGGATAGATAGATCCTTGCTCTGGTGAGTCTGCTTTGTAAAGTTTAAGACAGTTCTCGCATGGAAGGGATTGTAAAGAATCTCAAGTGTCCTTCTCTTTCTTAAGGAATCTTTCATTAAATGTTTGTTATTTTTAGATTATTTTATTGAGCTTAGAATATACAACATTTCCAGTACTAAAGACGTTACAAACAACATCCATTAGCTGTTTAACCATTTCGATCCGGTGACATTACATTCTATTTTATTCCTGCTATCACAGGACGATTAAATCAGCTGCCGGAAGTCGTCTGTCTATATATATATATTTTTTTTATGTGAGGAAGAAGGAACCAAAGGCAATGAGCCCGCAAAACTGTTCCTTCCAAGAGAAAAACAAAATACAGGAGAGAGCCAAATTCAAGATCCATTCATTTCGAGATGCCTGGAGACACTGCGTTGGAAAGACTGGAGATCATGGGAAGCAGGAAATACAGACATAGGGAGACAGTTCCAGAGTTGACCTGTTGCATAAATGAAGGACTGGGAGTAACGGTTAACTCTTGCATTAGAGTTGGACTGAAAAGGGGTGAGTGTTTGCTGCTAGACGGGTGCTACGCGCCCGTCGTAGAGGTGGAGGAATGCATGCAGACAGTTCAGAGGAGCAGTGACCATTGAAGTAGTGATAGAAAAGAGATAAAGATGCAACATTGTGGCAAAAGAGACGGATGTTGAAGGGAGTCAGTAAGAGGGGGAGAGTTAATGAGACAAAAAGCCTTTGACTCCACCCTATTGAGAAGAGCTGTATGTGGGGAGCCTCCCCACACATGAGAGTTGTACTCCACACTGGGGCGGATAAAACCCCAGTATAGAGTCAACAATTGTGCAGGGGCATAGAAGGAACGGAGTCGGCTTAGCATACCCAATTGCTTGGAAGCAGATTTTACAAGAGACGAAATATGATCTTTCCAAGACATGTCCCGAGCAAATGAAACCTCAAGCATGTTCAACGATGATGCAGGATGAAGTTGAGTATTATTAAACATAAGTGGGTATACCTGTGGAAGAATTTGTCGGGTTGATAGGTGCAAAAACTGAGTCTTTGATGCATTAAAAACAGCCAGATTATTTTTACCCCAGTCAGAGATACGAGCCAAGTCAGACATTAGGTGTGCCATAGCCTAATCCCTTGCCTGTTGAAGTAACTGCTGAGATGGACGTTGTGGGAATCGAATGGAAAGATGAAGGGTGGAGTCATCAGCGTATGAGTGGATATGGTTAGATGTACAGCTTAAAAGGTCATTGACGAATAAAAGTAAGAGAGTTGGTGATAGGACAGAGCCCTGAGGAACACCACTGTTAATAGATCTAGGAGAAGAACGATAGCCGTCTACAACAGCTATTATAGAGCGACCAGAAAGGAAGCTAGAGATGAGGGCACAGATAGAAGGATAGAAACCGTAAGAGGGCAGTTTGGAGATTAAAGATTTATGCCAGACTCGATCGAAAGCCTTTGAGATGTCAAGTGCAATGGCAACGCTTTCGTCAATGTCCCGAAAGGAGGATGACCAGGAGTCTGAAAGGTAGGTGAGAAGATCGCCTATGGAGCGTCACTGACAGAACCCATACTGACAATCAGAAAGAAGGTTGTGATAGGAACGATGCTTCAAAATTTTTCTATTAAGAAAAGACTCAAAAACTTTCGAGATACAGGATGTTAAAGCAAATGGATGATAGTTAGAGGGTTGGGAATGGTCACCGTTCTTTGGGACTGGTTGAATGAGAGCAAACTTCCAGCAAAAAGGAAAGGTACATGTTGACAGACAAAGGCGAAAGAGTTTGCCTAGGCAGGGTGTAAGCACAGAAGCACATTTCCTGGGAACAACAGGAGGGACTCCATCAGGCCCATATGCCTTATTGGTACTGAGGCCAGCAATGGAAGAAAATACATCAGCTGAAGAAATTTTAATGTTAGCCATGAGGAAGTCAGAGGGGGGAAGTGATGGAGGAACAGCACCGGAATTGTCTAAGGTGGAATTGGAGGATAAAGTCTGAGCGAAGAGATCTGCTTTATCAGTAGAAGAAATAGCTACAGAGCCATCAGAGTAGAAAAGAGGAGGGAAGGATGATGAGGTAAAGTTGTTAGAAAGGTTTTTGGCAAGGTGCCAGAAGGAGCGGGAAGAGTTTGTGTTAGAGAGTTGAGAGCATTTTGTACGGATGAAATTATTTTTAGCAGAGCGAAGAACAGACTTAGCTCGATTCCGGGCAGAAATGTAGAAAAGATGTGATTCAGGGGTGGGTTGGCTCTGGTACCTTTTATAGGCCCTTCCCTTATTGCGGACAGCATTAGAACAAGCGTGATTAAACCAAGGCTTTCGTGCATTAATCAAAGGATATGAGAAAGGAATGTATGCTCCCATGCCCGAGAGAATAACCTTCGTAATGCGCAAGGCACACCCAGATGGTTTCCGTCATGGAAGCAATAATCATTCCAGGGAAAATCAAAGAAGTACTGCCTAAGGGCCTCCCAATCTGCAGCTCCAAAGTGCCAGAGACGACGTTTTTTTGGAGGGTCCGCAGGCCGTACCGGAGTGATAGGACGGGTTAAGGTGATAAGGTTGTGATCGGAGGAGCCCAATGGAGAGAAAAGAATAACAGTGTAAGCAGAAGGATTAGTTGTAAGGAAGAGATCAAGTATGTTGGAGCTCTCTCCAAGGCAGTCAGGGATACGGGTAGGGTGCTGTACAAGCTGCTCTAGGTCATTAAGGATAGAAAAGGTGTAGGCTTGTTCACCAGGTGGATCAGTGAAAGGAGAGGAGAACCAAAGGTGTTGGTGAACATTGAAATCTCCAAGAATGGAGATTTCAGAGAAAGGAGAAATGGATAGAATGTGTTCCATTGTAGAAGTAAGATGTTCAAAGAATTTTTGATAGTCAGTAGAATTAGGAGATAAGTAAACAGCACAGCTATATTTAGTCAGAGAATGACAGGAAAGCCGAAGCCAGAGTGTAGAGAATTCAGAAGACTCGAGTTGAGGAACACGAGAGCAAGATAAGTTGTTGCGTATATATACACAACAGCCACCTTTGGCTTTGAAATGAGTATAGAAAAAAGTAGGAGGATACAGAAAAGGGTTTGCTGTCAGTTGCCTCAGACAGCTGAGTCTCAGTTAGGAAAAGAAGGTGAGGTTTAGAGAAGGAGAGGTGGTGATCAACAGAGCGAAAGTTAGAGGAAAGGCCACGAATGTTGCAGATGTGAAGAAGAAGAGAGTCAGACAGTGGTTCCAGGCACCTTGAGCCGTCACCACTAGAGTGGCTGAAGGTGGGGGCATTTATGGTCCCTCCCCCTGGGAACTTCGAGGCTATGTTATTCGTTGCCATTTTTTGAAAATTTTGAAAAGGAAGTGTGGTGTGTACTGTGTATGTAGTTTGGTGTTGATAGTTGGAGAAACTTGTATTGGAGAGCATGCTGGTCTACTCTCTGTGTTACTGAAACACTGCTTCCTCCAAGGAAAGGGAGGTAGCCAAGACACGACGACACTCTCATAATTTACTCATCCATTCAAACACATTCATTCACATCTTAGCCCCAAAGGGGAGAAAGAACAGATCCTCGCTGCACCACACTGCACCAGGGTCAACAGCACAGACGTGCCGAAGATAAAGTGGTAAATGAAGGTCATATGTAACCCACTTCATTTCGGAAAGCTTGTTGTAATGTGACTAAATCACTTTCAGCAAGGCTGAAATATCTGTCTATCTATTGCCAGATGCCTTAATCCCATAAGCAGTGGCCACAAACAAATCACCTCCATGTCGCCAAGTGTCCCGCCATTTCACTGCCCTGCTCCCAGCTCTCACCCCTGTCTCTCTCTTTCTCTCACTCATATACCTCTCCACTCCATCAATCCTTCTCATCCTTGGCCTCCTCCTCCCCCTCCCCCACCCACCTATTTTGTCTCTCCCATTTCTAGACGGTTTCCTTCAGATTAGAAGAGTTTCAGAATGTATCCAATCCAACTCGAGATCATCCTTCTCTCAATATTTTTTTTTTTTTTTTGAAGAGCAAAAAAGAAATAAAAATGACCTTGAGTTGAGGAAATTTAAGTTTTGTGTTCTTTTTTTCTTATAAACTCGATCTCGCAACTTTTGAAATTCAGGCTCCAAAATATCTAGTACACAACCTGGTCAGTAACTTGCAATGTGAAACCCCAAATGCCGGTGGATAACTGATTCGACTCTGCCACTCCAACAGCCTCACATCCTTCATCACAGACCCATTACCGGAGGTGTGAGTAGATGAGCTCGAAGCAGAACACGTGAAAACTAATTGCCAGGCCAGCCACGTAAACCACCAGTGTTCCCTGCAATGTGAGAGAATATACTTTTAGGAAACTGCAACATATTTCGTACATGTATTACAGGTTCACTTAATATATATGAATAGAGAGAGAGAGAGAGAGAGAGAGAGAGAGAGAGAGAGAGAGAGAGAGAGAGATTGATTAAATAGGAAAACTAGTGCCAGGCAGCAAAGGTCATATGGCACTAAAGAAGAAATCATTGATATCGGTCAGGTAAAGCAATCATATGGAGGAAAGCATACAGATACGTGACAAAAAGGATATGAGAGCGGTAACCGAAACGTGGGTGGATTCACCTAGAAGATCAGCAAGTGAATGTGGATGGCGTAAGTTATCAAGGAAAGGGAAAGCACGGTGACGTTGAGCAGAGTATCGAGGGCAGTCCAGTAGGAGATGCTCTACAGTAAGTAGAACCTGACAGTAGGAGCAAAGAGGAGGTACTCCACCAGCCATCAAATAGCCCTGTGTAAGACAGGCATGGCCTAAACGCAAACGTGCTAACGTTGTCTCCCACCGTCTGTTAGGATAGGAGGAAAATGACCAAGGCGAAACAGTGGGCTTAATGGAACGCAGCTTATTATTAGTAAAATCTGACCACTCCAATTGCCATCGACGCTTAAGCGACAAAGAGAGAGATGGAAAAAAGTCACCTAATGGGAGACAGCTGGAGGATAATGTGTTAGACGCTGCTGACCTGGCCAAAAAATCCACCTGCTCATGTCCTGCAATACCAACATGGCACGGAACCCAACAAAAGGTGACTACTTTCTTCCTGGTAGCAATCCTGTACAACCACTCCTGAATTTTAAGAACAAGTTGGTTGGCTGCGGGAATGGTCTGGAGGCTAAAAAGGGCACTAAGGGAGTCCGTGAATATAACAAAAGATGAGATCTGTGAAGACACAACACTCACAGCTGACTGCATACATTGACCAAGACGAGAAGGGTCAGCATCAGCAATGTAAATTGCTAAATCATCTACATATAGGGAAGCATGGACTCTAGGAGGAAGAGAAGACACAATACCATTTATTGCAACAAGGAACAAAGTCGTACTCAGAACACACCCCTTTGGAAAGCCCTCCACCTGTGGAAAGGTGGCCGGTAAACTGCCAGAAACACGCACCCGAAAGGTTCGAGCTTTCAAAAAATTGTCGAGAAAAACACCCATATTACCAACTACTCCAAAATGGACTAAAGTACAGAGAATGTGATGCTTCCATGAAGTGTCGTATGCTTTCTCAAGATCAAAAAAGACACCGAGAACTGATTGCTTACAACGAAAAGCCTGACGGATATAAGACTCTAGCTTCACTAAGGGATCTAAAGTACTACGCCCCTTATGAAACCCATATTGAAAATTGGAAAGGAGATTCTTAGATTCTAAATACCACATCAAACGAGCATTGACCATCCATTCCAGTAACTTATCAAAGCAGCTGACAAGAGCAATAGGTCACTCTTGTGGAGAGTGACCGGTCCTACCAGGTTTTAAAAAGGGAAGCAAATATGTCGTGCGCCAGGCGTTAGGGAACTCACCATCTGTCCAGATCGTATTATAAAGTGACAGGAGAAAGGATAATGCTGGTCGGGGTATGTGTTTTATCATTTGGTAATGAATACCATCGGGGCCCTCACAAGTGTTGCCACAAGACTGGATCCCAGACAGAAGCTCGGACATAGAAAATGGGACATTATATGACTCCGCAGATGATAGAGTAAAACACACTGGGGTACGTTCAACCTCGTGTTTATAGTGATGGAACTCCTGAGAGAGATGGACTCCTTTGCTGATCTCACTGCAATGGTCTCCCAGTATATTTGCAACCCTAGAAGGATCAGCAACAGACTCACCATCGACGTGAAGTACTGGAGCTGGTGGGGGAGAGTATTTGCCTGAAATTTTGTGAATATGATTCCACAGGACAGTAACTGGCGTGGAAGACGTGACATTGGACACGTAAGATGACCAACTTGCCTTTCTGGCAGCCTTTATTGTCCTACGCAAAATGGCACCAGCCCGTTTAAATGCAAGGAAGGCAGATTGGCGGCCTGGAGTATGCATTCTTCGTCGGTAAGTTCTCCATCAAGCCCTTTTGATCCGAAGGGCTCTAGTACAATCAGGGGACCACCATGGAATGCATTTGGACGCAAAGGGGCGTGTAGTCTGGGGAATGGATTCCAATGAGGCGGCCAGCACCAAGTCAGTAAAATAGGCAACTATATCATTCACGCTTGGGTCGGAAGAGGGGACTAAAAGTGAGTGGAAAAATGAAGAGAACTCATCCCATTTCGCATGGTCACAATGCCAGCGCGGGGGACGAAGAACAGGTGAATAGGATGAACTAGTGAGTAAAATGGGAAAGTGATCGCTAACCAGACAGGTATCCAGTACAGACCAGGTAAAATCTAAAGACAGAGATGGTGAGCAAATAGAAATATGAAGACAAGAAAATGTATGAGTGCGAGGATCATGATGTGTAAATGAGCCAGAAATAAGAATGTGGAGATCGTGATTAGACAGAAAAAAATCAAGTAGGCGGCCTCTAGTAGAAATGGCATTATCACCCCATGAGGGATGCCTGCAATTGATGTCGCCCAGTAGCAATATAGGCGGAGGCACAAGTGATAAAAGACGTGAAAGCTCGGGGAAATCTATGGGGAAGGAAGGTGACAAATAGAGTGAAATAATAGTAATCCAGCGATGGAAGAAGACCCTCACTATAGTGCACTTAAGTGACGAAGAAACTGAAGAAGGTTCATGGGGGACTGTACTGTGAATGAGGATCGATGATTCAGAAATCGAAGAAGGCGTACTAATGAAAACATAACCTGGGGTTTGAGCAGGAGGGATGGAAAGATGGGTTTCTTGGAGACTCACAACCAATAGGCAATACTTGGCAAGGAGGCATCTAAGTTCAAAGCGATTCATATTAAAACTTTGAATATTCCACTGAAGTAGGGAAGCCATAATACTAACAGATAAAATAAAATAAAATCCAATAAAACAAATATAAAAGCACTAAAAAATAAAGGTAAAACCAACGACATCAGAAACTAATTGTGGAACACAATAACCAGGGAGGGGCAATCACAGTTCGCGACAGGATAGTATGGGGGAAGGAATAGAAGTGGGGGAAGGTAAAATGACTGGAGGAGCGTCATTGGGAACAACAGAAAGGGAGGGAGTTATCGACGGATTAGGGGAGGGAGGAACAGGAGTACCGGTAGGTGGTAGGGGATCTGTCACTGGATGTACCTCCACGCATGTCTGCATGACCCTTGAAGAACACCCCGAAACAACTGGTGTTGAGGGGAGACACAAATTTTGAGTAGAACTTCTGACAGATGATATCCCCATACTAGACTTGGTGGGTCAAGAAACACACACAGGCGGCGAACACTGCCGTTTCAGACTGTTTAGAGAGGGAGGTGTTGTTGTCCAGGAAAAACCAGGCCGCAAGCGAAGGGCAAAGGACGAGGATGAGGTAGGGTGAAAATGTGGGATTCGAGTAGTACCAGAACGGTGGTTAGAAGGCTGTTTACTGGAGTATGAAGCAGGGGAAGGGGGGACATGACAGGGAAGGCGGAGAGATTGTTTCGTTGGAACAAACAAGGATCAACTGAACATGGCAGGCTGAGCGTGAACTCCGTTGGTGGCCATAGGCAATTGGCCATCTATAGACAAAGTCGTTGAGGCAGAAGGTGGACAATTCTGGGCATCGGGCGAAGGGGTCGAGGGGACAGTTGTGGCGACAGAGGAAGTCAATGCTGCTACATGTGAAGCTGTACTAGGAGCAGGGGTCGAGGAGCAGGTAGGGGTCCTGACCGACCAACGAATACGGCCTGCATACGTGGAACAATCATCAAATCCCATACTTTAGATAATCTGGCGGGCCTCCCTAAGTGACATTGGATCACTGGCAAGAGTACGAGAAACCTCGCACTCAAATAGGTATGTGGGACAAGAACGTACGTAGGCGGGATGGCCACCTCCACAATTGGGACAACGACATGCAACAGCAGGGCAGTTTGCTTCGGCATGATCAGGCTGAGCACACCTGGGGCAAACAGCCACGGAGCAACACCACTTACTGGGATGGCCATAGCGCCAACATGATCGGCACTGTCGAGGAGAATCAATATACTCTCTCACTGATAACTTAATGCCACCAATAATCACATAGTCAGGGAGAGATCGTGAATCAAACGTGACCTTAGCTATATTAACTGGACGTGTACGGTTTCCTCTCGGTGGAATGGTGTAACATAGGACAGACTGAACATCATGCCCCAACTCCTGAAGGGCAGCTTGGATATGTGACGAACAGTCAGAAAATTCCCTGTCACCTAATCGTACATATGGGGGGACAGCAACAGTACCAACAACAGAATTTAGGCGTAAATCCCTGGAAGCCGGAATGGGAGCGCCAGAGTTATCTAATAAGGTAGTCATGGCATTAGCCTGGGCTTTATTCTGAACAGTAACTATACGAGACCCATCACGTAGGGAACGAAATGTCATATCCTTCCCAACATGACAGAGTAAAAGTAGATGGCACTCCAAATCATCTGAGGCTAGAGGAGCATGAGGGGGAATGGTGAAATATTTGGACCAGTTCTGGGGGTCAAATAAAGAAGATGAAAATAAATGACTGGTTTTAGATAAAATGGAAGGACGAATGCATGAGGAAAAAACAGTAGCAGTGGACTTTGGGTGGTGGAGATTTGAAACAGAAGAGCTCGGTGTCGAGGCAGAGAAGGGTTCGTAAGGTTGTAGAGTGGCAATGTTGGAAGGGTTGGATACAGGGGGAGCAACTGAGACAGTGACGGCGGGTGTAGTATGGTAGTCGGTAGGTATAGTTGATGTAGTTGGTAAGTGTTCATTAAGAGAAGTGTCCATAAGCGGTTCAGAGGTCGTCAACGAATTAAGCATGGGAGGTAGTGGTAAGGGGGCCCCTCCCGAAGCCCCTGCAGGGGCCCCTCCCGAAGCCCCTGCATTCTCTGCTTCGAATGCCAAAATGAGGTCTGACTAAGAAAGGCAGGTAGAGACGTCCGCACCTCGCCATGGCTCAGTGTGGACTGAGAGAGAGAGAGAGAGAGAGAGAGAGAGAGAGAGAGAGAGAGAGAGAGAGAGAGAGAGAGAGAAAGAGAGAGAGAGACGTGGATGGATGGATACGTGGATGGAGAGATGAATGGAACTACAGATAGATAGATGGATGAATGAATGAGTGGAAAGTATGTTTCACGAAAGCACAGTGAGGAAGTTACCCATATATTGGAGAGGCTTATTGAGGATCTGACGGCCATGGTTGTGGGTGGGTTGAGGCAGGTGGTCATGTTGGGGGTGTAGCTGTTGGTCCAGTGGTCGTACATACCTGCTTCTCTCACTGTTATGATCCTGGAAACACGTGATTATGAATATGTTACCATAAACTTTTCATCTTAACTTGGCCCAGATTTTCGTCCTTTTGTAGCTTTGTTCACATAACTACTTCATGACCAGCACAATTCTAATGATAAGCAACAATTACAATTCCGGATTCAGAATGCAGAGATGGCAATTTTAGGCCAAGTTAAGGTAAAAACAGAATAGCTAACTGATAACCTATTCATCCAAATAAACTTTTTAAATATTAATCTTGATAAAGCCGAATGATGTTAATCACCTCAGGAGTAACTTACCAGATCAAGCAGATACAACTGATGTATGACAGCTGACCTGCGGCTGACGGCGTTGATGAGTGGGCTGTCCTTGGGCCCCGCCATGGCACCCATCGCGGTTAGGAACTCCTCACGTGCTAGATAGAAGTCACACTTTCCTGTTGACACCAAGAAAATAGTTAAATATTGGCAAAATTAGTGCCATGAATATGCTATATGACCTTCCCAGTATATCTGCCAGCGATCTTAGGATATTGGAAGAAAAAATATCGTACAATAGTAGATGATAAATAATGTAATCATGGTCAACAAACACTAGCCGAACTGATGTTGAAAGTGCCAAACATTTTCTCGGAATAATGCTGACTACAGTTCTTTTCTTATGGGGTCCATTTTCTTAATCGTAAATATCAAAGGATCACAAGTATATTTCCAGGTCAAGGTCAACCTAAAAACTGTCTGGCGTCTCCAAAAATATAATTAAAAATAAGAAAATGCAATGGTTTTCTTCAACAGCAATTGGGTTAAGTAAGATGACCTTTTTTGTCCTTTGCTGAGCCATTTTTTGAAGCTTAGGTGGGTCCCTAGACCATCACCTGTCATAGATATGTCATTGTAAGGGCAAATTCATGATGCACACACACACACACACAGGCTCTCTCTCTCTCTCTCTAACTCACCTGTCACTGAAAAGTCCCGTGCCATCATCATCTTGGTCATGTCCTCCACGTGTATTAGGGTGTGGTCCCCCCTCCTCACTTTGACATCCAGGTTCTTCATCACCTCAGAGGTGTCGAAGGTTTGAAATCTGCCTTCCTTCTGCAGATTATTTATGTCGCGGAAAACGCCACTCTCAGCCGTCTGAAAGTGGCACAATGACTGTCTTAAAGGTTGTACTTTTAAGGCCCACCTATACTAGGCTATAACTGCACATATTTTAACGTAATGTGCTCGATCATGTATTTCTTGGAAAGCACCAATCTTAACCGTCTGGAAGTAACGGAATGAAAGTCTTAAAGTGTTATTTATATAGGTTCTCTACAGTTACCCCAGAACCAAACATACTGTGACATAAATTCCCCAACAGTGTTAGTTTATATTAGAATTGGAACAATAACCCGTATACTCCGTTCGGGTTGTTGCCATATGGCTTCTCATTGTCTCCTTCAGTAAGTCTGATGCAAAATATGTTTAATTTTCTCTGTCTTGGCCTGCATGATCAGACAATTTACCTCGGAATATGTCCGCGTCTTGCCACAATCGCAGTAGGTCCGTTGACTGAGTGAGCCAAGAAAAACATCGATGCCAATGACGTTATATGCTACTCCGTTACCCTTCATGGGGTAACTACTAACCTGAATAGTGTCAGCCTGACTAGATCCCTTCTCCACTAAAAATGTAATAGGGTTATTGACCACGTCCCTGAGAGACTGTATAGGCATTGGGATGTATCTGACGGCCAGGAGGGACACCAGGTTGCCTGTATAGCTACGTGTCAGCACCACAGTTGTCAGCATCCACACACCCAACAGTACACGCTCCCATACCCACCATGTCCTGACAGGGCTGACATCTGAAATAAGCACTTGAATTTATTCCAGATTAAGGTATAACTGAGTTATTTTGATAGTTCTCTTATGTGGTACTGTATTGTGTTTCATTACTGTCTTTGTAACCATACATATGAGGATTATTTTTGCCGTATATATGCATTAAAATACTTTTTTGGTCCTCATGTACCCTCCGTACATACCAACATTCCTTAGAGTGCTGGGGTTTGTCATGAATGGTAAATAAAGAACCTAATAAAAATTGGCAATATTTGTATGGATATTCATTGTGATGTATTCAACCGTTAACCATCGGCATCAGACAAACCAACGTGATATGTCATTATTATTTAAGCAAATGATATATCATATTCGGAAGTGCTATCGGAAATGTTTTCTTTTGGATACTTTACTACAAATTTTATCACAAGTTTTGTTCCACTACACTGCTGAGTAATAACCATTAATCAAGGCTGGCTTACAACTCATTAAGGAACTTTACAGCACAACGAGAAATTTCTTTGTAATTAAGATCTTAGGACTCCAAACAGTGTGAATAACAGTTCCCAATATTTCCTACGAACCCATACCTAGAGTGTTTTCATGAGGGATGGCTCTTTCAGTAATTTAATTTGGTTATAGAATTTTTTTTTTAATAATTAACAACTGCATACATATATGTGATAAATATTATAGGTATTCATGATACCTACTATTATCCCTGAAACCACGTGATATAAAAACAAAACAAAATGCTGGGAATGAGATGTTATAATTAAGACACGGAAGTAGAAAACCCTGATGCAACAGTGCAAGTAATGAGATATTGTTGTTATAACTTTGTTGGAAGGGACCAACCGAATGCATTTAGATGCCTTGATCAACAGTCCAATATATCTGTACGACCACATATGGTTGTAGGATGGCAATTCTACCCTAAAACTGACAACTTCCACCATAACATATAGGAGAAGCTGGAGGTCTTACCTTGTTGTAACAGCACTCGAACGCAGCTGGATGCCTTCACCATTCGCCCTGTGCAATGACAAGGCAGAGTTTGTAGACAGGAGGGAAATATTGTTATTACTGCAAGGACCCCCAACAAAACCGTAAGAAGCGCTGACCAAACACGAGGACCCAGGGGCTGTAGGAAACTCCAGGGGTTCACCTCAGGCTTGCCACGACCCACGATCATCCTGTTGGATATGATGTCGACGGGGAAGGTTAAGTCCACTACCTTGGCTCTCGCGGCAGTGATGGTAAAGATGCCAAGGCTGATCTCCACTTCCTGAAATAAAGAGTTAACTAGTATCTGAAGTGCAATCCTGTCAGGTACCTTCAAATCAAACATATCTTCTTATCAACATTTTATAAAATCAGTCTCTGATGACTTTTTGTCCGTTTTCTGTCTGGTCGTTTTATCTTTCTATCTATCCACCTTTCAGTCTGTGTTTGCATCTCTAATACCAGGTTAGTCAACATGATCTTCAACGATTTTATTAAATGGCAAAATATTAGGGAAATAAAGTGATTTAATCCACATCCGATACACAATCATGCAAGGCCGTAAATGGACCTACTTCCCGCACTGACATTCCTATCATGCCGGTCCATGACCCGTCAGGCTGTTCCACTCCCCACGCTCTGTCGGCTGGAGTCACATAGTCGTATCTGCAAAGTCAGTGACAGGGAATGATTCCAGCATCACATCCACATTAATATCATATATGCAGTATATATATATAACAATGATGAGTGTCGAAGCGCACGCGCGTGCATGTATGTGTGTGTGTGTGTGTGTGTGTGTGTGTGTGTGTGTGAGTCACCCACACGCTAATGTTAGACAGTAAGGACACTGATTAGCAATTCATGGTTTTGAGTTTGACACAGTATTCTTACACAATAGCCTCTTAGGCAATAGGTAGAGATGCTCACCATTCACACACATGATAAGACCATAGGAGAAGTGAACACCAAGAGGGTCAATGAATATGGTAAATGTGTGCCCAGATACCCGGGCTCGACACATGTGCTTGGAGTATGTACAAAACATTGACATGATTAAGTCTGCATGCATGTTAGAAGCACCATTGTCATGAACACGTTCATAACACCGTTTGGAAGCACGTTGGTAACTCTGACGTGGACGTTTTCTGCATTGGGCATGAATGTACAGTCATGAGAAAAATTATCGTTACCCCCAGCTATGTTCGTTGAGAAACGAACGTTGTCCGGGCTATGTGGCGGGCCCTTGCTGTACGCCCCTCCCCTATCTAGTGTTGCTATATCACAATCCCATTACAAGAGTTGGAATAATGAACAAGAATGAGTCATGTGGTGGGGAAATATATAGGACGTGTTTGCGTTACCCTGAGCGCCCCGACGGGGATTAATAATGAAACTTGCCACGTTTATTATTTTCCTACTATTCAACACTTATTATCATTGAATACAACAAATAAATTATTTTGAAGTGCATTAAATCTATAGGCATCGACTTTTTTTTTATGATAAAGTAGTAGGTGTCCATGAGTTCATATGTTTGTTTTAGATGGGTGGTTAAACGCTTCAGTTGGATGCCTCAGTTAGTGGCATACATGCGTCGACGTCTAGAGGCTGTTTTGGAATCAGGGGGTGGGTATACAGAATATTAAAGCAATGAGACTGGGCACGTATTATTGTTTTCCTTCTACTCAAAATTTATTTTATGGGGAAAGCAATATATACCATTATTACACTGAAAATTACTAACGTGGCTTGCATCGGCTGAATTACTACCATACGTCTGGCATGAATGCACATACTCATTGCCTGTCTGCATATGCGTTGCCGACTCTGCACCACTCTGTTTTAATGAATTCGGTGCCGGGTAATAAAACATATTGTCTCAATGCACAGAGGCCAGACGATCTAATTAGCTTTTGTTACCCCTAGCACAAATTATAATATCTGTGTCTCACATAACCGACATTGACGGGTTTGCGGTATAAACTTTCCAGCCCGTCATTCCATAACACTTCGTCGTTGTGTCATAGTGCATAGCTCTGAAGAATAACGATAGTTTTTATGACTGTACTGTACCTGACTAGATAGTTCACTAAATACCACAGATGATGAGTGGAGATTGCCTCAACATTATGAAGTCGGTCAGGTACCACGTGTTGTAATTAATAGAACTTTACAGGCACATTGTGTTTTCTGAGATCTGACAGACTCAGAATACAAACACGAGATTAAGAAATTAGACACATACAACGACATCAGTGATACGCTGTTGGTGGATCGTGCTGATGTCATGAAGAAGATCGATATTTTGATCAGACAGTTCCAGTGAAAGACAGAGTAAAAATACAGATAATCATGGCTGGATTTATGGACGTATATAGGGGCTTATCGTGTGCTTCAATAGCCAGAGCTTCCTGCTGAACAAACATAAACCACGCACTGCATTGGATGCTGAAATTCCATTAAAAAAACATAATGAACAAACTACTCTCACATACTTGCGCAACACAAATCCAGTATCGTCAGGTAATATATCACTGATTACACTGCTGTATGTCTGCTCACTTCTACCACTTCATGATGGGCATACTTAATACTCGCCCAGACGTTTTTTTTTTTTTTTTAAATGCCCACAAATCACCACTGAGACAGCTGCAGCAAGCAACAGAATTTCTCCTGCTGATATTGTGGAAGCACTGCTACAGACGTGGATCTGTGTGGGCTGCATGTCAGCTTCGAACATGCTGAAGCTGTTGCCACGAAATTTGTCATGAGAAATTGCTAAGGACATGTTTGCAGCATATTCGGCATCAAGATTCAAAAATGTTGATCAATGTTTGTTTCAGCATTTCGAGTAATTTAGATGGAGCGTGTGTCCAAGCACGGAAACGATGTAAGGACGCTGAGAAAAACGAAGAAACTGATAAAGGATCAAATTGGATGAAGGAAGTATGTGAGAAGAAACACTTGCCAAAGGTGTGGCATCACATTTTTAATTTGGTTGTCATGGGAAGGCTTATTTCACAGGCATATCTGAAACTCGTTTACAAATAAACATTCAAAAATATATGTGTATTTTTTAATTCATAGGTTTCAAAATGTCAATATTGGTGTTCTTCATTTCATTGCCAAAGCTATGTGGCAGTTCTACTTTTGTGGTTTCTGTTTAATAGTTTCTGAATACTATTTCACCTCAACTCTTTCGTGGGAATTACGGACAGAATGATAATGATCATGATGATGATGTTTTTTTTCACTTGATTCCATGTCAACATTTAAATAAAAGAAAACACACGTGAACATAAAATGTAAGACACATTAAATTTGTTTGTTGAAACTGAAGGTTTCTGAAACAGTTCAACCTGCTGATATGTGGGTGTTTTCATGTGCATCCATCTATAATACTTAAGTATTTCTATAGGAAAGGAACAATGGATTACTGCCATTTTTTTAACACACACACACACACACACGCACACACACACACACACACACACACACACACACACACACACACACACACACACATGGCAAATGGAATTCAATGTGGACAAGTGTCATGTAATCAAGTTTGGTAAAAGTGGAAAAAGACTTGATTGGGATTATAAGTTAGGAAATAAAACCCTACACACATCAGAAAGAGAGAAAGACCTAGGTGTGATTATCAATAACAGACTATCTCCGGCTGACCACATCAGTGAGAAGGTACGGAACATGTATGTACTGCTTGCAAATATGAGAATAGCATTCACATACATAAATGAAGACATGCTAAGAAGGATAATAACATCATTCATCAGACCAACTCTGGAGTATGCATCAGTAGTCTGGAGTCCTCATCTCAAGAAACACATAGACAAGATTGAAAAAGTTCAAAGGGCCGCTACAAGATGGATACCAAGCTTAAAGGATCTAAGCTACGAAGAAAGACTAAATAAACTGAATCTACCAACACTACAGGAGAGAAGGAAAAGAGGTGACATGATAATGCTATATAAATGCATATCAGGGAAGGAGAAAACAGACATAAATGATTACTTAACATATGGGGAAGCATCAGCAAGAGGACACTGCAAAAAACTGCATAAAAGAGGTGATAAAGACGTAAGGAAATTCAATTTCCCAAACAGAGCAATTGATCAGTGGAATGCACTACCGAATGAAATAGTATGTGCCAAAACAATTCACAAATTTAAGGATATATATGATAAATATGATTTAAGACACGGGACAGTACGAGCTTGACTCATTCCTGTAAAGATACAATTAGGTAGGAACAATTAGGTAAGAACACGCACACACTGTGCAGACATGTTTTGGCCACGGACGTTTGAGCCATGGGGCACCATCCAACGACGTTTTGGGCATAGGTTGGTTTGGTTTGGTTAGATAATGTTCACAACACTTCACACTTCAAAACATCCTAGGTCGGTGGCCTATGGCCCAAGCATCCGTGGCCGAAACATCCTACATTCCTCGTACACAGTCTTACACTCACGCTGATACTCACG
Source organism: Coenobita brevimanus (assembly GCF_032717465.1). NCBI lineage: Eukaryota > Metazoa > Arthropoda > Malacostraca > Decapoda > Coenobitidae > Coenobita > Coenobita brevimanus. The sequence continues at coordinate 30,024,989 of NC_136993.1, forward strand.
CTCATACTCACACTCAAGCACACAGCCCAGTCACAGTCACCGTCACACTCACAGTCGCTTACACACACTTGATTGCATGTCAGATCTCCTACGTAAAGTTCATAGCCTCTGACACAGTTTCGAGCAGTGTGACTCCAGGGCTCAAGATGATGACCCGCCTCCCCCCAGGCGCGTCAGGGTCGTGGACCACCTTTGTTTTGAACACCGAATTTGGAACAAGAGCCACCAGCAGACGCGGGCCCATTGCCAATCTGAAGGGGAAAACTTAGTTTTATGGCTCTGCTGTGCAAGGGACATTAAGGAAAAGGATCAATATTTCTCATGTCCAACCAAATGTTTCAAGTCCTTATCTACCTTTAAAATCTTGTCACCAGTTTGATATATATGCTTCAGATATATGGCTATCGGTTACAAGAGTTATTATGGAAGTCTATGTTTAATATCCTTACATTCCCCTTAGAACCCCTGACCAGTTTCTCACATATAATCTAAACTAATGGCCTCCAGCGGCACAAATATTTTCCTCATAATTGGACTTACATTATTATACACAAGAGTTCTCTCCTATTCCATCTTTTCCACCACTTTGCCTTCAAGCCTGTCAAATGCAGTACTAAGACATCTCAAAGGTCTTAAAGAAGAAAAAGTCTCCTAAGCTGAAAGAATACGTCTTTAGTGACAAGAATGTGTATAATGGTTATTCCTTAATGATTTTAAATTTATCTGAATAAAGCTGGGAACTTCGTTAGAGCACGTTCACACTGATGACGTCCATTTGTATTTTATGACTGTCATCTCCAGGAGGCTCAAAGCACGATAGTGGGTGAGGGATTGTACCGTCTTTCGTAGGTGCTTGGAGATTATGCCTGTGCTATGACAGATGGAACGTTCTTCTTTGTGGAGGCACCCAAAATCCTTAGTAAGATTTAATGTTTAATGGTTTTAGTGTCTTACTTTTACCCTTTATCTTATTGTATTATCGAGTTTTGTTCTTTATATTGTCGCCTTTTTCACAGTTATCCGCTACACAAGACCCTGGTGGTATTGCCACCAGTTTTTATTCTAAGTTATTCACTTACTCATTCCGATGCATTTTTATCTTGTTTAGGAGAAATTTGCTGAGTTCCTCGTAGAAGAGACAGTTATAGCTTTCTTACTGGCCTCTTTACACCAAAGTGCAACCCCTAAGGTGAATAAATTTGCCTGAAGGTATAAAAAATAAAGACATCAGTTTATTGAAAAGGTAAATTTGTTACTGAAATCAGCTGCCGCTAGTTTCTTCTCTAATTTAGGTAAAAGCCTAATAATGAAGAGAACGCAGTCAGTACGCTTACCTGTAAAACTTGTCGGGAAAAAGTGGGAGGAGGAAGGTGGGAGCCAGACCACGTGAGGGAGTCCACCAGGCAACCGTCTGTGGCTGTGAGTCTCCCGAGCTGTAGGGCAACTCCACAAACACGCTGCACCTTCGAAAGTAAATACAAATACTTAATTCTTTGGCTGCAGTGAGGTTCCGAAAGCTGAACAGAACTTTGTCTTCTTAGCTGAAGGGGGGGAAGGGAGGGAATAGATAGTTATAAGAGTGGGGTGTTTAAATTAAAGGGATGGGAGCTACAGGACAAAGTAAAAGACGAAGTGTAGGTGATTTGTTTCTGTTCATCCCTTCCAAGATTGAGGTGTCTGGCCATACAGAAGCAAAAGCTGCGAAAATTAATATATATTTTTATGCTTTTCCATAGGAATCTTGATATTTTATTTCATTTTTTTTTTTTTTTACGTGTTGGGTGTGTATATTTTCTCCCTTGGGATATCCTCTGACACTTTGCAGTTAAAGGGTGAACTGAAGACTTTATCCTTTATACATATCGAATCTATCTTATTACTTTCTTCCATCCCTTTGAAGATGTCCACTTTGTATACCGAGTAAACAGATATCAGAAAAGGAACATAGACAGTAATGAACAGTTCATGTATACGATGATGTGGCATCTCTTGTATTCTGCTCTACCAATAATCAGACCATTTTCTTCATGTTGGGAAGTCCTCCAGTATGATATGTATCTCCTAAGCTACCGTTTGGCGGTAATGTGAGTGTACTACTATTATACGTCGTGGGATTTAAGAGGTTAATTACGGAAAGCCCAGTGGCAGTTTTCTTTATGTTAATAAGCCCTCCAATCTGATGTGTATCTCCTAAGCTACCGTGTAACGGTAATGTAAGTATACTACTATAGTACGTCAAGGGATTTAAGAGGACAATAAAGGGATGTTCAGTGGCAATATTCTTCATGTTAGGAAGCCCTCCAATCTGATGTGTATCCCCCTAAACTACCGTCTGAATGTGGTGTGAATTTCTACTATAATACGTAGTGGGATTCAAGAGGTTAACATCGAAATGCCCAGTGATGTAGTTCATAACTTCTCAGCCTAGCCTAAGAACATCTTAGTATCACTCAAAGAATAATTCACTTTGCAAAGCTCCTTCTTATACCTTTTCCATACCGTCTTAGCACCGGAGACTCCATTTAACTTTCCTCGTAGCTCTCACAGTCCACATGTTTCACAAGCATCACAGTTATTAATCATGTGTATTCTGATTATTTAAACGTAATGTAGTGGATCTTCCCTTGTCCTATGTATTTGCCTACTCTTGTCCCACAGAGAGATCCATTGGCTTGTATGGCTATACAGTTATGTGACAGAATAGTTAAACACACACAATTTGTCCTTTCCCCTATTAAAAAGTCGCTCTCTTCTCTAGGTTAACAGTTAAGTGAATTTAAGAAATATAAGAAATAACTCACTGAACGCTTGATGTCGTTCATTATTGTCTTTAATCAAGTTCGGTCTTTTCATTTCTTGACGCATGTTGTGATGTTTGATGCACTTGTTTACACGATTTGTCACTTGTGTCTTAAGACATGAGATACATGGGCACTATGTGTGCTTAATTTTTGTTGTTTGTGTGCTCCACCCTGTTTCACCAACACCGTCATCCCAGCTCGTCGTGCATAATCTTCTGCACTCATGCCACTTTTTACCACCCGTGTTGCGAAGTGAGCAGAGTGGTAATGTTTTCAGTTGTGAGGTTGACTGACTGCCATTGTGTTAGGAAAAACAAGATATCTCATGAACAACTTCAGCTATGAACATGAAACATTCAGGGTATCAAGATATGGCCAAAATCTTAGACGATATCGAAAATGGGCACTCGGGGTCAAGGTCAGAGTCACCCAAAAAGGATGCCAAATGTCAAATAGTTGACGTTTGGCGACCTTCACCTTGACCCAGAGTGCCCATTTTTCAACTCGTCCAAGATTTTGGCCATATCTTAATTCCCTGAAAGTTTCATGTTGACAGCTCAAGCCGTTCATAAGGTATCTTTTTTATCCACACAGAAAGCCAGGCAGCCAACCTCACAAATGAAATGAGTACATTACCACTCCGCTCACTTTCCACCCGCATTGCGAAGGGAGCAGAGTGGTAATGTTTTGAGTTGTGAGGTTGGCTGGCTTCCTTTGATTGTGTGTTTTCCATCTTGAATTTGAGTCAAATCAGAAATGCAGGTGCAAACTTATGTCCCGAGGAAAAACTTTCTGGCTGCTCGGATGCTGAGATCCCATCTTCAGATGGCTTCAAGTTTCCTATTCAAACACCACTCTTAACATCGATGATGTAAAAGATAACTTAAATTTAACATTCCCAACATTAGTCTCTATCTTCACATCATTCCCGCCTGGGAATACTCGTGCCGCTCTAACCACCACCACCACATTCATACTATATCACCCACACCTTTCCATCCAACTCACTCTTTTTTCAACCCTAATCATTAACCTGCACTTTACTGGCTAACTACAGCGCACAACTTCACATAATAGCCAATAAATAACTTGTATTTAATTGTCCTTCTGACCCGAGGTGGTAACACGGGTAGAACGCTTATCAAGTCATGTATAAAGATTTCTTCTACAATATTCTTTCATTTCTGAGCCTTCTGCAATTAATGATCAGCAATTTGAGAACCATGCTTAAGTATTACACGCAAAATAGTATGTATGACAAAAGACTTACTTCGGAGAGGGTTCATGGTTTATGATGATAAGCATGGAGTTGGTCTTTGCCAGGGTGCTGCGCAAATGTAGGAGGCGGTTGAGAGGAAGGCGGGTGAGGACAAGGAACCTAGTCGACCACACCTGGAGGCGACCCTTGAAAGACCACTCGGCGAAGGCGGCAAGGAAGGCTGGGTCGTCACTCACCACCACCACCGTTACGGATCTTGACGTTTTCCTTATCTGTGAAAGGATGACATATTCATATGCAAGTGTGTGTACAGATATATATTTACTCACACTCGCAGAGAGAGAGAGAGAGAGAGAGAGAGAGAGAGAGAGAGAACATTATTTTTTTTTTTTACAATAGTGAGTCTATCATAGGGGCATTTGTCTTCTTAGTATAATAGGAAAAGTGTATGGTAGGATACTTATAGACAGAGTTAGAGAAAGAACAGAGAAATTAGTTGGAGAAGAACAGGGAGGCTTTAGGAAGGGAAGAGGTTGTGTAGATCAGATATTCATTCTTAGATCTTTAGTGGAAAAGTTTCTAGAGAAGGGAAAGAAGTTGTATGCGGCTTTCATGGATTTGGAGAAAGCATATGACAGGGTGGATAGACAAGGATTGTGGAAAGTGTTAAGAATATATGGAGTAGATGGGAAGTTGTTGAATGCTGTGAAGAGTATGTATAATGGTGCTAAGGCTGCAGTGCGTGTGGATGGTGAACTAAGTGAATTTTTCTCTTTGAAAGTTGGGTTGAAACAGGGATGTGTCATGTCTCCATGGTTGTTCAATCTGTACATGGATGGGGTAATAAAAGAGGTACAAGGTAGGGTAGTGGATGTTGGAGTGGCCCTGGTGAGAGAGGATAGTGTTTGGAAACTCCCTGTACTGTTGTTTGCAGATGATACTGTGTTGTTGAGTGAAGATGAAGGGGAGCTGCAAGGCTTGGTGGATGAGTTTGAGAGAGTGTGTAAGAAACGGAACCTAAAGGTGAATGTAGGGAAGAGTAAAGTGATGGTCTTTGAGAGAGGTGAAGTCAGTGAATGTATAGCGAGGTTGGATGGTGAGGAATTGGAAAATGTGAGTACGTTTAAGTATTTGGGTAGTGTGATGAGTAAGGATGGAGGTTTGGAGGGTGAAGTGCTTGAAAGGGTACAGCAGGGAAGAAAGGTTGCTGGTTCCTTGAAAGCAGTGATAAGAAACAGGGAAGTGAGCATGGAAGTAAAAAAGTTACTACATGACAGTATTGTGATACCAACTCTAACGTACGGAAGTGAAGCTTGGACGTTGTTGGAAGGACACAAGTCAAGAGTGAGAGCAGTGGAAATGAGTTATTTAAGAGGAGCTTGTGGAGTCACGTGGAGAGACAGGCTGACGAATGAGGATATAAAGGAGCGTTGTGGTGTTGATGTGGATGTGATAGGAAGCGTTGTGAGGAACACACTGAGGTGGTTTGGCCATGTGGAGAGGATGGAGGGTGAAAGACTGACGAAGAGAGTGTATGTGAGTGAGGTGGAGGGTGGAAGAGGGAGGGGGAGACCGAGGATGAGATGGAGGGATGGGGTGGAGAGGTATATGAGAGAGGGGGGTGTGAGTTGGGAGCAGGGTAGTGAAATGGCGGGGGACAGGGCGACTTGGAGGCGATTTGTTTGTGGCCACCCCAAACGGGATTGAGGCGTCTGGCAATAGATAGATAGATAGATAGAGTCTATTAATGTATGAATACTGACGTCAAAGTCCAGTTATGCAGAAAAATGTCAATAATCAGTAATATGGATACATTCCCGAATCACGATCCAGCCCAAACAGTTGTGTAAAATGGGAAACATCTGAAAGAATAACACAAGAAAATATAAAAACAGAATAATTTCAAGGACCTTTGGAATGTATGATGTGATGGTGTTGCAGTAATATAATCTGACAGGGGGTGAAGGGATGGCTGGGCAGCTGTGGCCTACACAAAACCAGGTACGAGTATCCATGGACAGAGTAAACTCTCGGAAGGAGAAGGTTGTATATGAATAAGGAACTGAGAAGAAATACCATCTATTAATGACAGTTTTAAGCCTCAGATGATATATAAGGCCCTTATAATTATATCTACACTTGTTGATGACATTTTTAACTTGAAGTGACTGAATGAGAACAGGGCCTCTTACAGTATGTGATCGAAGACGTTAACAGAACTGGGATGGTTAGGCATTGATGTAAAGGACAGCTTTTATGTGCCTAAAGAAATGCCATTGGACTCTTCCTCAAAAAATAAAGAAAAGAAAAATGTAAATAAATAGTTGTAATTTAAGCACAAACTTGCACAGTGGTGACCTAGCTGGAAGAACAGTATGACATTATAATCTAGCCTTAATTGTATTTTTTAGTGCAAATACAGTATATACATTCATATATTAGAGCTACACTACAATTAGTTGCCAGACAGATACAATATACGATGCCATTATGACGGATGTGGTAAGTTAGTTTTATGTCTGTTTTTAAGCTATTCCCAGTTCATTCTCTCGTTCGTTTATTAAGGCTCGAACACGCTTGCATGCGTCGGCCCTGGCCACCTAGAAAAAGGCTTTCCATGATACTCGATCTCTAGCAATCATTCCCAATAAATGTTAATAGCAGAAAGTTAACCCACGGCCTGGCTAGTTTACCCGTAAGTACATATCTGAGTTGACTCGGGGATACACCTTTTGAATTATTCGTCATAATCCACTGCTATCCCAGGGAGGCACTGTGGCTGTGACAAAGGCAACTGTTATCTGGATACAGGAGTCCTGATGAGGTTTGCCAGAGAGTGCTATAATATACTAGTGATTTCGGGGGTGAGTTGTCTCGCTGGTCAGTCGTGGCGGTAGGGAGTGCAGTAGGGTCTTTCACGGTGCTTTATCCCCCTCATGAGGCGCCATGTTGTCAGTGCCATTGAAGTCAGTGGGTGTGAAGGGACGTTGTTTGATGTTACAAGTAACTCTAACACCTCTTTCAGGAAGTGTGTTACTGTACTGAATGATATCTTGTGGTCATTCTCAGAGAGCTTAGTTAATTTATCCATGCGGTTTAACTCAGAAAGTCATCTAGTCTCGGCCAAAATGCTATTGAAAGAGTAGAAGCAGGGAAGCCTCTGAGAATGGCCCATAGGTCTGTTAACTGTGCCTCCTGTTTCTTCTTAGGTTACTCTTGCCCCCCCCCCTTCCCTCCTTCCACTGTCGTGGACTCCCGTCTCACAGACATCGGTATTGCGTTGCACAAGTGAACCCTGGTGAAAAAGTAATATTAACAGAAAGTTCTGTGTGTCAATGTGTCACTGTTTCGATTTTTTTCCTACACTATCATTTGTGAAGTCCCATTTCTAATTCCACATCTGTAGTGAGATTTGATTACCTTCCTGATGACGGAAGAGTAACCTATCCTCCACAGCATTAAACTCTGAACAATAACTTACAAAGTCCGCCTGGCCAACCACTCGGGAGAGCTGTGCGTCCGTCACGTTCGCGTCCTGCCCACTTGCCGCCACTTTGAACACACCTACACCCCATGGTGCTGCCACCTTACTTACTCCACTGAACTGTAAATTATCAGAACACAGCAATTTCTCATCCTCCGGCTTATATCATAATGGATTGCAAATTCATATTCAAGCATTAAGGTACAGTAGACCATTATCGAATGCACGTACAGTATAGAATGAAAATTCTTACCGAGTAATCCTCTGTAATAAACACAGTGGAATAATCCCGTTCTTTTGCAGCTCCAAGTATCGCATTGAGAACTTCGATTACTAGTCCTTGTTTCTCAGTCGCATCTGGATATGGTTAACAAGAATTACAGACATGGTACTGGAAGGCATAAGAATGTAGTGATAGAAAGAAGCAATGAATATAAAAGCAATTATTTACATTAGTCTACTGCAAATAGTGCACATTCTGTAAAATGTGTTACACAAAAAAACCACGAACATCAGTTCAGTGTTCCTAGCCAACCGAAAGCACAATAATTTTAAACGTTTTTGGTAGTTGGTGATTGGGGTGTTCCTGCAGAGACGGAGGAGAATGGCAGTGCTTTAGTTGACATCTTTGTCGGGAAGGGGTTGGTGATAACCAATACCCTCTTCGGGCACAAAATGGTTTTTAGGTATACTCGTACGTGGCGAGTGATGAGAAGGGTGGGTTGTGAAGTAAATGAACGAAAGGCAATGATTGATTATGAGTGTATGGATGATAGGATGAGAAGGTCTGTAATGGATGCAAGAGCATATAGAGAATAGGGGAGTTTACCTTCTGACCACCACTTAGTGGTGGTGAGAATTAAGGTCCAAATGAAATGGAGAAATGGAAGGGAAGGACAGGAGGAGGTAGTTCATACAAGGAGGGTGGAAAGGTTACTAGAGGATCGAAAAAGGCAGAATATAAGAGAGAAGTTGAGGAGCGATTGGGTAAATATGGATTGGAGCAGATGGAGGACGTGGAAGGTGTGTGCAAGATTTTCAAAGAAGAAACCTGTGCATGTGCGGTGGTGTGTGGGGTGAAGAGAAGACGAAAGGTGGTGCAGAGAACAGCATGGTGGAATGAAGAGGTGAGACAGGCTGTGGGACAAAAGAAGGAAGCATATAGTGAGTGGATGAGAAACAGAGGCGTGGAAGAAGTTGAGACACGGAAGAGAGAGTTATACAGAGGAAGAGAGAGGTAACAAGATTAGTAAGAGAAAGAAGAGAATGGATGAGAAATTTGAAAGGAATTTGCGTGTAAACTGGAGGGAATGTAAGAAAATGTTCTGGAAAGTGGTAAAGAGAGTTAAGCAGGGTGTCTAAGAAGTCAGTCGGTGAGCGAAAGAAAAAAATGGTAGATTACTAGTGGAGAAGGGAGAAAAAGTGGGCAGATGGAAAGAACAGTTTAAGGAACTGCTGAACATAGATAATAAAAGTAATGCGAGAACAAGTGGCTGGGGAATGGCTGGGAGACGGACTGATGTGAGAGAAGCCAAAGAAATCAGTAGGATGGAAGCTGTGACAGCCATGAAGAAAGTCAAAATGTGGAAAGCCCCAGGAATTAATGGAGTGTGTGGTGAAATGCTGAGGCATGGGGAAGAGATAGTAGTAGAATGAATGTGGAAGATATGCAGATTGGACAGGGAGGAAAGTAGAGTCCCTGAGGTTTGGAGGTCAGGTATAATTATTTCTCTGAACAAAGGAAAAGGGCAAAAAGAAGTGCTTGGTAATTATAGGGGCATTTTTTTTCTTAGTGTAACAGGAAAAGTACTGTTTATGGCAGGATACTTACTGACAGAGTTAGGGAAATAACAGAGGAATTAGTTGAAGAAGAGGGAGCTTTTAGGAAGGGAATAGGTTGTGTAGATCAGATATTCGTTGTTAGATATTTAGCAGGAAAGTTTCTAGAGAAAGGAAAGGAGTTGTATGTGGCCATCATGGACTTGGAGAAAGCATATGGCAGTGTGGGTAAACAAGGATTGCGGAAAGTATTAAGAATACATGGAGTAGATGGGAAGTTGTTGAATGTCATGAAGAGTATATATGAGGATGCTAAAGCTGCAGTGAGTGTGGATGGTGAACTTAGTGAATTTATCTATTTGAAGGTTCGATTGAGACAGGGATATGTCATGTATCCATGTCTGTTCAATCGATGTATGAAAGGGGTTATAATAGAAATATGGGGTAGGGCAGTGGATGTTGGAGTGGCCCTAATTAGAGAGGACAGTGTTTGGAAACTCCCTGTACTGCTGTTTGTAGATAATACTGTTATGTTAAGTGAAGACGAAGGGGAGCTGCATGGCTTGGAAGATGAGTTTGGGTGAATATGAAAGAAATGGAATCTAAAGTTGCATGTAGGGAAAAGTAAAGTTATGGTCCTCCAGAGAAATGAAGTCAGCGAATGTACAGTGAGGTTGGATGAGGAGGAAATGGAAAAATGTGAGCGTGTTTAAGTACTTGGGTAGTGTGATGAGTAAGGATGGAAGTTTAGAGGGTGAAGTGCTTGAAAGGGTACAACAAGGAAGAAAGGATGTTGGTTCCTTGAAACCAGTGATATGAAAAGAGGAAGTGAACACAGAAGTGAAAAAGTTAATACATGGCAGTATTGTGATATCAACTTTACAGTATGGAAGTGAAGCCTGGACCATGATGAAGGGACAAAAGTCAAGAGTGAGAGCAGTGGAAATGAGTTGCTTGAGACGAGGGTTTGCAGTCACATGGAGAGACAACTCACAAATGAGGAAATGAAGGAGTGTTGTGTGTTTAGATGTGGATGTGATATGGAGTGTGACGAGACACACACAGAGGTGGTTTGGCCATGTGAAGAGGATGGAGAGTGTAAGACCAACGAAGAGAGTGTATGTGAGTGGGGTGGAGGTGGGTAGAGAGAAGGGGAGGCCAAGGATGAGATGGAAGGATGGAGTGGACAGCTATATGAGATGTGAGCTGGGAGCAGGGCAGTGAAATGGCGGGGGACAGGGCGACATTGATTGTTTGTGGCCACCCCTTACGGGATTAAAACTTCTGGCAATAGGTAGTAAGATTTTGTCCTCTGGATGGATAATAAGGTACATAGGCCACACACACCTTAAAGTTCAATGAAGTGGTCCAACATTAATCATATGAACAGCATCAACACTCTTCGTTCACCATAAATAGCGTAGGCATTAGTGATACAAGAAGAAAATGCCCGAGGAAACTTGCATTGCTAAAGTAAAGCAAAAATTAAAAATATATTCCTGCTCTCTTAATATTCAGAGAACGTTATGCAATGAACATACCTTAACTGTGTATTTATTTTCTGGTGCATCTTTTTTTTTCTTTAGTAAATTAAGCAGAAATAATGTGGTTCGTACTGTATAGCATTCCTTCGTTATATTATTCTGGTAAATTTTATTAAAGGACAATATCCACATTAAGATAGTGATGAAGAAGATATACAATGGCACCAGCATACAAACTGTTAATTAACCTGCCTTTAAACATATTAACTTGCCTTTAAATAGACTAATACCAGCAGTGTAGATGTGTATATTATTATCTATATTTATTTTAGGTCCTTACCTACAGTGGTATGCTCATGAGATATTGGGGATGATATAGATATGTCATCATTGTTAAATCCTTTTGCAGTTTTCAAACACATCAGGTTATCTCTTACCCAACTTTCTAAAAGAAAGATAATTACAGTTCCTTTAGCCATTCTTCATAGTTTTAAGTTTTTAATGAAGAATTTAACTGAGTGATCTGTCCTTGACCAAATTCTGAATCGACCAATACAGTTATTAATTGTGAATTCTAAAACTTGTCTGATTAACCTTCTGTGTAAGGGAAAAATGGTTTCTTTACCGATATATGTACATTTTATGTTTTCTGAGACATGAACCTCATAGTATTTGACATAAATTGTGTGTGTGTGCGTGTGTGTGTGTGTGTGTGTGTGTGTGTGTGTGTGTGTGTGTGTGTGTGTGTGTGTGTCCAAGTCTACAACTCACTCTTGGTGGGCAAGGCGCAGCTTGGCCCCAGAGAGATGATGATGACGATGCTGTCTAAGGAAAAGTGTTATGGAAAACTATGATATTAGGACAGTCATGTTTCTTAGGGACAACTGTGGTATTATGTGTGTTTACTGTGAGCCTCTGGGTTTCACTGTCTCCTGTTGTGGGTGGGAATGAACATTTATGCTGTGTTTGTATCACAATCGCATATTCAGAAATATTTTGAAGATTTTCACCATGTAACATTTAACACTTAGGTTAACCCGCCCGTCCCGACCACTTTTTCACCACTGGTACCCCCCAATCCCGACCATTTTTGGACCCAAATTTTTTTTGCTAAAACTTTCGCTTTTGGTCAGAAACAATGGTCAATCACCAAGAAATTGTTCACCGGGGTCCATAAGTGGCCTAAACAGGTATACCTTCGTTACACCTGGTACCGTGTTCTGTGTAGGTGGTCTGAGGCTCTCACGTTTTCTATGGTATTATAAGTCTGAGAAACCAATGAAAGTAAGTAGATATGTATTTATTACAAACATAAAAATATGTGATACATGAGTAAATTGGATTTTATACAAAAATAAAGCTGAAATAAGCATTGTACCATCGTGCGAACCGAGCAAAATCGGCCAGACTGGTCACGATGAATCGCTAACATTCCTGAATCATGATACATATCATTTTGTCTACTTACATAATACATCTCCAATAACATTATACCATTTTACATTTTATTGAACTGTTTTTATGTATTCACAGGCCTTTCGATAACATTTAGCGTAATGTTAGCGCTTATTTACGTAGTGAGTGAACTCACTGTGACTGTTGTTTCAACTCGTATTGTGTTTTTTCAACTTACATAATACTTTCCTAATAACATTAAACACTTTTCCACTTTTGAGAACTGTTTTGAGATAGTTTCAGGCCTTACGTAAATATTTAGCGTAATAATAGCGCATAATAACACAGACGGTGAAGTTGCTATGACTACTATTTCAACTTACAACCTATTTTTGTACTTATATAATAATTCTCCACTAACATTGCACATGTTTCCACTTGATATAATTGATATCACATAATTGGAGACCTTACTATTCTACTGAGCGTCACATTATCGCATATTTACACAGTGAGTGTTATCGCGATATCATTTGTTTCATCCTACACTAGTATTCAACTTATAAATTACTTTCCTACTAACATTACACCCTTTTCCACTTTATATTATTCCTATCACATACTTACTGACCAGAATGTTCTACTGAGCGTAATATTTTCGCAGATTTACACAGTGGGTGTACTCGTGACATCAATTGTTACAACTTACACTATTTTTCAACTTATACGTTACTTTCATGCTAACATTACACCCGTTTCCACTTTATATTCTTGCTATCACATATTTACTGACCAGAGTGTTATACTGAGTGTCATATTTTCGCAGATTTACACAGTGGGTGTAGTTTTGATATCACTTCTTTCAACTTACACTATTTCTCAACTTATACATTACTTTCCTGAAAACATTACACCCGTTTCAACTTTATATAAGACTTAGCACATACTGACTGGCCTTACCATTATACTGAGCGTCATATCGCCATCCCACACAGTTTCAGTAGTGTAGGAAGTTATGGTACTCTCTGAAACATGGCTGAAGGCACAACGCAACATTGCACTCTACACACTCGTACCTTGTGTCTTTTCTCTGAGTGGCTGGTCTGACTGTCGAGTGCTTGCATACATGGCAGCGGCGCTGGGGTTTACAACGGTTTGGGTCGGAAAGGATTGTGCTAGGATAGTGGCGTCCTGCAAGACGTAGGGGAGTCTGGGCAGCCATGGGGGTGCGGGTGCGGTGTGTAGGTCTGTCCTGGGCATGCATGGCGATTATTTCACATGCCAGCTCCCTCACAAAGCCCTCATTGGTTTCTGATACTCCTGTTGTCATGGCGTGCAGGTAGTGTGCGTTCAGGACCGTGATGTAGAGCAAGTGGAAAAAGAGCTTTTTGTACCACTTCATCGTGGTCCTGGCACAGTCAACACTGGAAATCATTGAGTCTGACTGATCCACTTGCCTCATGATCAGATTATAGTCCAGTACAGACTCGGGTTTCCAGACGTTGCGCCTCCTCTCACTACGGTGATCAACGGAGTCTGTGCAGTGCATCAGGGGGCTGTGTACAGTTGATAGGAGGCAAACTTCCCTGTTGTGGTTCCACAGGGTGGCAAGGATGTTATTTGCCTGGAAGAAAACCACCTCGTTCTTGTCAAGTTTCCTCCCTATCTTGACCATATGGCGACGGTTTCTCTTGACTGTACCACAGACTCCGGTGTCGTGTTGGTGGAGGAACCTAGCGAGAAGAGGGCTAGTGTACCAGTTGTCCAGGTACAACACATGACCACGATGAAGGTACTCCTCTATCATTGTCTTCACCATGGCCCCTGAGAGTCCTATACTACGATCTTCTGTTATATCTGTCTGTGTGCCCATGTACAAGACTATGTCTTGCACATAACTAGTCTTACAGTCACACATAACAAAGATCTTGAACCTGAAACGGTGTCTCTTGCTGGGTATGTACTGGCGAAAGGAAATATTGCCTCTCCACAACACAAGACTCTCGTCTATGACGAGGTCTCTGTAAGGATAAAATGAGGAGCGGAACATTTCCCTTAAATGATCAAATACCAGCCTAATTCTCCTCATTTTATCATTGTTATTTGCATTAGCTGGATCTTCTGCATCAAAAAAGTGGAGGCGGCCAAGAATCTGCTGAAATCTATTACGACTCATCACCTTTCCAAAGAAAGGTGTGAGGATCATTGGGTCAGTTGTCCAGTATGCAGGAATTTGGTTTTTTCTTACAACACCCATCAAGAGAACTAGGGCAAAAAATAAGAACATCTCAGAAATTGTCACAGGATAATCATATTGCTGGGAATGCCTGCTCGTTGTTCCCAAACGTTCACTTTCACGGCGCTGTGTTCGTGAAAATATGTTTGTCTGTTCCACTATGCGCCCCACAAACGCCTCCCCAAAGAACAAGTGGAAAAAATCCACCCTAGTGGAACCCGCATGCACACCTGGAGCCGTGCAACCAGACCGCCACTCCTCAGTGAAAGGGTGAATGATGGGAGTAAAATTACTCCCATCTTCCCAGTTCCACGAGACACCACTGTCTCCAGGTACGTCCCCATCGTCGCCTTCGTCAGGGTGGGGAAGTGAGGGTGGTGGGGGAGGTTGGGGAGGTGGAGAGCGGCACCTTTCATCACTCGCACTTCTCTTCCCTCTCCCTTTTCCTTTACTCTTTCCCTTCCCTTTCCTTCCTTTCCCCACATCCTGGGGCTGTGGGGAGGAAGTTTGGGAATATTGTGGGGTGAAAGACGTGCTGGGGAGTGGCTCCACCTCCTCTCCCCTAGGCCTACGTGCACCACGTGCTCGTGCTGCCTCCCTCACACCACTTTCCCTTTCACCCTGCGCTCCCACCACACCACTTTCCCTTTCACCCCGCACTCCCACCACACCACTTTCGACTTCCCCAGACAAAACACTTGGACCATACCTTATTTGTCTTCTCGCCCCACCTTCTGATCCTCGGGGTGAGATTTTCTCCTTCCCTAACCACGAGGCGATATCACGTCCTAAGCCACCGTCATCGTCATCGTCCTCATCCTCGTCCTCATCAGAATCAGGATGGAGAGAGGTCCGTGCAGGTGGTTGGGGTGCAGGCTGGCCTTCCCTTGCCTTACGATATGTCACATACTGCTTTTTCCGGGGCGAAGGGACCTCCTCATCACTGCTTGTTATTTCTTCCTCTGGCTGGACGTAATCTCGATCCACCACATCATCAAGTGGAGAATCACTAACTCCAGTGAAGGCCTCCAGGGCGGATGCTATTTCGTCGTCTGAGAGACCTTTACGTGCCATGTCTGACCTGGGTCACTGCTAACAGGAGTGACCGAGACAAGGGCGAGCGCAGGTCACGCAGGGTCTGGGATGCTGCCCGCCTGGCGGCAGGTAGGGGAGGCTTGAGTAGGTGGGTGAATCGAAAATCTCTCTCGAATTTTGAAAATTGTGGAAATTATGAACCTTGCAATTGCAGGACGTTAAAGTACTTCGACGGGATTGGCAGTGACAAAACGTGAGGACGTGGAAGAACGTCAACGGGATGCTGCGGGTTAAAAACTGACTGCTATTTGGTAGACCAACCACTTATTTTTTTTATTATTATTTTTTCGTAAATATGCCGCCATATTAAAAGACTGCATATCCGGTTTACCGAAATATGCAAATTTGGATACTGTATTTCTTAACCCTAAGCCTATATAACTTCTTCCTTTCAAGTAATATACAATTGAATTAAAGGCCAAGCCCTATGGAACCCCACTTCTGAAGGTCATTCAGGGGGAATATAAACATCAACCGCTTTTCAGTCTCCTCTCTGTTAGCCAGTTTGTTAACCAGATGTATATGTAGTTTACCGGTAGTTTCCAAGCTCATTCCTCAGCCTGTTATTTTTTTAATACCTTATCAAATAACCTGGAAACTTAAGTATAAGTCGTTATGAACAAGAGATATTCAGGCAGATCACTCAGACATTATTTCCCCTTCTGAGGCTATGTTGGTTACCCTTAATTACTCTAAGGGACGCTAGGTGTATCATCCTTGTATCTCTCAATAATGGACTATGCATTTTGCATATAACTAACGTGAAACCACCTGGTTTGCCCCTTATGTTTAAACTTTCCTGCCCTTTCTGTAAACCGACGAAACATTTACCAGTTTTCAGTCCTGTGGCACCACCACTTGGTGATGTGATTGCTCAACTTCTGAACGAGATGTTTAACCATGTGTCCACAGCAAATAGTTACAACTACAACAATGGTGTAAATTTGATTGGCCATGAAGTTTGATTAATATAACATCTGCTGTATTTCCCCGTCTGTCATGATTTAGTTTCCACCCGTGTTCATTCTGTGGTTCTATCTCAGTGTTATAATGACGAGTAATGGCTGTTAATGATATAAAAAATGACTCACACAGACAATGAATAATATATTCACTAATATCTACCGGTTCCTCAGTATCTTTAATTTTAGGCCATATTTCACTCTTTTGGTTTTCACAGACGTACATTATTTTTATATTTTTTTATGCAAAAAAACAATACAACAGAGCGCCAGATTCAAGATCCGTTCATTTCGAGATGCCTGGACACACAGCATTTGAAAGACTGGAGATCGTAGGAAGTAGGAAATACAGTCAGAGGGAGACAGTTCCAGAGTTGACCTGTTGCATAAACGAAGGACTGGGAGTAACGGTTAACTCTTGCATTAGAATGGTGGACAGAAAAGTGATTAGAGTTAGGCCCCAGTCACACTGCAAGTACGACTTATTGCAAAACACCCGTGACCTGGAAGTCGTGGGTGGTTTTGGTGAGGTTTACGACCGGTCTTCATATGTCTCGGTCTAGCCGCAGGCCACCATGGCGACCAAAAAATCATCGCGAGTTTTTTCGTGCTGCATGAAAAACCTCCCCGCAACCATCGATGTCGTGGCATGGAAGCCGCCTGGTGAGCGGCTGGACTGCGTCTGACCGGCTTACGGACTGTGACTGGTCAGCGACACCTGATTTTTAAGCAGTGGTTGCCATCTGGATGGAGGCTGGTCGCCACTCGCTCTTTGCAGTGGCTGTCCGCACTCCGTCAAGGCGACGACATAAACAGGTGTGATTTTTTCCTCTATGCAAGGAAGAAGGAAACAGGGGGTATGAAGTCCAGAAATCGTTCCTTCCAAGAAAAACAAAAAACAATATAAAAGAGAGCCAAATTCAAGACACATTCATTTTGAGATGCCTGGACACACTGCATTTGAGAGACTGGAGACCGTAGGAAGTAGGAAATACAGACAGAGGGAGACAGTTCCAGGGCTGACCTTTTGCACAAATGAAAGACTGGGAGTAATGGTTAACTCTTGCATTAGAGAGTTAGACAGATAATGGATGAGGGTTTGTTGCTAGACGGGTGCTACCCACCTGTCATAGAGGCGAAGGGATGCAAGCAGATAGTTCAGAGGAAGAATGACGACTGAAGTAGCAATAGAAGAGAGATAGAGATGCAACAGTGCGGCAAAGAGACAGAGGTTGAAAGGAGCCAGTAAAAGGAGAGTTAATGAGATTAAAATCCTTTGATTCTACCCTATTGAGAAGAGCTGTATGTGGGGAGGCTCTCCCACATACAGCTCTTCTCAATACACAGGGGCGAATAAAACCCGTGTATAAAGTCAACAACTGTGCAGGGATAAAGAAGGTATGGAGTCAGCTTAGCACACCTATTCTCTTGTAACCAGATTTTACAAGAGCTATAATACTGTATGATTTTTCCAAGATAAGTCCCGAGGATGTTCAAGGATGATGCAGGATTGAGTTGGATATCATTAAACATTAGTGGGTACTCCTGTGGAAGATTTTGTCAGGTTGGTAGGTGTAAGAACTTGTCAGGACTCCATATTATAAATACAAATCATAACAGATAGCATGACAGATAGATACAGGAATTTACATTATCATAATACAACTCATAATAGGTAGCATAATAGATAGGAACACCACTCAAAGCTAGGTGTGGGAAAAGGAAATGAGCTTGCAAGATCTTAGTGAAGGAATGCTAGAAGTGCACCGGAAACGCTACAGACATACAGGTTCATACACACAAACATACAGGCTACTAGAAACTCCAAACATAGCATTACAGATGACACTAGCCCTCGTAGAGAAGGATGGAAGAGTTAGAGAGTCAGATAGGGTCTAGCCATAGAACCGAGAGATTGTGGAAAAAGGAAGAGAGAAGAGGGGTCCGACGAGACTTAGCTAGTAAATTACGTTCCTGTGGAATACATACACTGCTCAACTTAAACTCTTCCTTCAAGATAATGAACTACGGTCATCATCCTGTATCCATCTTTAACTTCTCCTGTCTTCGACTACGGGATAACTAAAATCAAGTCTCAAGATTTGCATATTATATGGTCAAGATACCAAATATCATAGTTGGTGGCAGTTACGCATGACCCAACGCCTTCAAACCATCACTTCTACAATCAGTTAAACACAATCGAGTATACAATAAGAAAGACGAGTTGAGTGAGGAATAACAAAACAAGCAAACGAAAAGCAAGTACACAGCAATAACCACCTGACCCCCATCGCTTTCTCCAACTGCCCCCCTACCTCCATCCAAGCTGACGCAGGAGTGCAAGAAGGTCAAGACGATGGCAGCAAATACCAAGCCCATATTCACAACTCATCTTACTCACCTTTCTTCACTCAGGTTACTCACCGTTACTCATTTACTCACCACATCTACCAGAGGATGGGAAGTCGACATCACTATGCGTGGTTGCTGAGACAACGACGCGTCAGTCAACGTGTGTCTGACACCACACACCTCACCCACTGCTCATTACTCACCCTTATTCATACATTCCTACTCATACTCATTTATTTCCAACAGCTACTGGGTGGGAATTCGATGTGTATGGTGAGTTTCGACCATGACCAAACTTGTTGTGCACTACAATCAACACTGAGATCACTAAGCCCTGAAAATTCCTGGAGTAATATCATCTATCAACACAGCCCTAGAATTACCGAGAGTGAGATCCTCTATCAACACTGCACTTACCTTCCGAGGTTGACATCTGCTATTGACACGCCTCTCCGAGTGACATCATCTGTATCAAGTGGGTGTGATTATACTTTACTTATTTCTTCCCAGTGCTTTAATTTAGGTACAGTCACCTCCTTTACTTATTTTTATATACTCAATACCTTTCATCCATTACAACTCATTTACTCATCTATTCAGTTAAGACACAAATAAAAGAAGTGTTTCATAACACCATACCCTAGCAACATGAGTTCATTTTAGCTGAGTGATATGACCGGGATATTTTCGTCTCCACTCGTGTTAGTAACAGATGATACATAGTTAGCGGCCACTACAGATCCACAATTAGGAGAACAACAGGACAACACACCCACCCTACACAATTCAACACAAACTAAAGACAAAGAGACAAATACATCATTTCTAGATGACAATGATAATTATTGGGAAACTCCCTCTGATCAAGCAAGTGAGGACTTTGTCTCTGACTTGCATATCTATGAAAATTTACTGAACAGAGTTCATCACTCAGGTAAAAGTCATTCCACTATTCCCTCACACAATGATAAACAAATCCAAGTTAACCTAACAAGCCAACCAGTCAGAATGAATAATGCAAGCAATACCACAGATCAAACATCCACACCTCATGCGCACATTGATCATGAGGATAAAAACATCCCAAAATTCTCAGGCACAGAAAAAGATTGCATTGATATAATGTCTTTGATCAACCAGTGTGAACAACTCTTCGTAAAGAGGCTCGTAACGGATGAACAGAAGAAAATAGCAGTATTTTCCTCCTGGATTAATCAGGAGAGATCCCCGGCAGGTAATCTGCTTAGATCAGATAAACTTCTTAAGGCTAACACATATGATGAGTTTAAAACAGAATTCCTGAAAAAAAATTTATAGAGGCATAAACTTTTTGTCAGGCATAATCCCGGAATTACATAAGATTGTGGATCTTGTAAGGGAGCACACTACAAATCATGTGCTGAAATAACAGCAGAAGTCTTTACCATTAAAAGAGCATTATTAGCTACTTTAGAAAACGCAAAATGCATGACAGGAGATGGAAAGATGTCACCAAAGCTTGTCATAGACATCATTGGTTATGTAGCTGCCTTTTGTAAATTACCTGATAGGATCTTCAAAATCGCTAAGACGATTCCTTACACCCCAGGAATGTGCTTGCTAGACTTTATGAACGAGGTAGAGATGAACTGTAGCAAAGCAGGGGTGACCGAAACACAATCACATTCTACTAGAATGAGAGTGCCAGACACAGTATCAGCTGTGAAAACAGCTACAACTACCCAAAACAAAGAACAAAATTGATCACAACCCGAAAACAGACAAAACAAACACCCACACGCTTCGAGGCAGCGTTCTCAAACACCAGGTCACAGGCAGTCACACAAGTATGCACACAGTCCGAGCAGAAGCCGCGCCACATACCCCACTAAATATGGGAGGTCATCTCGAAGATCACATTCAGGAGATAGGTCTGCTCTATGTTGTACTGTGCTAACTCAGGACACACAAAGAATGACTGCTTTATCAAAGCAGAAGATAAACAAAAGGCACAAGAGTCTGATCCATACTGTAGGCATCATCGGTCCCAAGGTCATTGGACCAGCAGTTGTAAGACAGTAGAGAAAATAGCTTCTATATTCATATAGGAGGAAGGCCAAGTCACGACAAAAAACGATCAATCATAAACAAAAGTATGTCTAAAGTTCACATAGGAGGCATGTTGGGAAGTGAGTGTATCTTGATTCCAGCTATATGTGAAGGTCAAACCGTTTTATTGTTCTTAGACACAGGCTCTCCAGTGAATTAACACAAGAAGAATTATATAGAATTTTTAGAAATAAGAAGAAAGTAACTTTTCTGGAAGAATCTGATTTAGAGTTATAAACAGTAGATGGCAAATTACAGTAAAAGTCATCATGCGATTAAACATCAGTTTCACAGAGACTGCAAGACCGATTATTGCATTTTTTAAAAATTATTAAAAACTTAGCAATAAAAGCTGATATGTTACTGGGCTTACGATCTATGAGAAGAGAGAAAATAGCTTTCCTCCCACAAATGAATGAAATAGACTTTGATATTGAATTCACAGAAGAATTACCGGTACCATCAAATTTCTCACCTATTAGTAAAACAGAGCCAAAAAGAATTGGAAATATTAAAAGCCTAAACAAACATACACAAACAAATGAGTGTATAGATCCACTCACACCGCCACCCCCAGCCTCCAGGACTAGAGACCAAGGTAACAGTACTGACTCATCAGTTTTTCCCGCCCATCTCACCAGTGATTAAGCTATTCCTCTTAACTCATACATGAAAGTTACCATAAAGAGTAAATTGAAGGATAGCACTGTTCTTGTCTTGGAAGAGATATGTAAAGTGAAAGGATTGTCAGTAGAAAACGCATTAAGTCAGATGAATAACGATGGGCAAACTCAGATCCTCCTAATTAATCACACGAATGTGGAATTGCAGTTGAAAAAGGGGACTTGTATAGTTAATATTAAACAATGTCACTCCCCCGTGATGGAAATAACTTTAGCTGGAGTGATAAATAAGATAAAATCTGCGGATAGAGAAAGCATAAAAAAGAAATTAATTAACTCAGGAGAAATTGAGGAAGAAGCTGATTTGTTAAGCCTGTTGCTAAACATATGCAAATGGTAGCATTACCTTGAGAACAGTTAGGGTGTACTAACCTGATCAGTCACAAAATTAACGTGCACCCAGACACACAACCTGTTTTTGTACCTGCCTATACTGTAGAGTCCCACAATCACACCGTACACTTGCAAACAAGTATGTCGATGAAATGCTAAAAATTGACATTATTGAGCCATCAGTCTCCCCATGGAATGCCCCATTATTATTCGTGCCCAAACGAAATGGAGAAATGTGTGCGGTAGTAGATTACCGTAAACTCAACAATCACACAATCCCAGACCGGTTTCCTATGCCACTGCTAAGTGACGTCCTACAAAATATTGGGGCAGAAAATAATGTATTTTCCACAACAGATTTGCTTAATGGATATTACCAAATACCATTACATGAGGACTCACGTAAATACACTGCCTTTTCCACAAATATAGGTCATTATCAGTACAAAAGAATGCCGATGGGATTGATGACAGCACCAGGCACTTTTCAACGTTTGATGAATTACGTATTGTCCAGAATTATAGGACAAGGAATATTCGTCTGTCTTGATGACATAATTATCGCAACTAACGACATAAAGGAAAATCTCCTGATATTAGACAACTCCTACAAAAGCTTGGTGATGCTGGTTTCAAAATTAAGCTGTCTCAATCTTACAGAAACTTCGTAGCTTCTTGTAGTGAAGTTTTGTAGATCAGTTATACATATATTAGACTCGTGGACGAGTGGTTGTTATACGTGAGTATTTTTGTAAGTAGGTAATCTTCGTTCCCTTTTGTCATGTACTGACAGGAGAGGTAAAGATTAGTATAGGACTATTTATATTTGTCTAGGTAATATTAACAAAATCTGTCACACACGAGTGAAGTATAGAGTCCCGCTAGCTACCTCCCTGTCCCACTCTATCTCTCTCTGCCACACTCTCGCCCCTGTTGCTAGCCTCCTTCTCCCTACTACCTGTCGGTTGTGTGGCTTGCCCCTTTATGAGCTCTGATTGCAACATTCGCGTTTAGCAGGGGTCGTGTCACGTGTGCTATACTGTCGTGGAAACATCTAGAACATTGTATGTCTGTGTGTATGTACAGCTTCCGGTGCGGGACCAGCATTCCTTCACATTAAGAGTTGCAAGCTAATTTCCTTTTGCCTGATTCTTGCTGATACACTACCTATCTCACACCCTGGTTTGGTGCTTCTATCTATCTATCTATCTATTTATCTGTCTATTTATCTATGAGTTGTATTATTATAATATGGAGTCCTGACATCGCTTGGTCACGCGAGCTGACGATCCTCTGACAGCAATCATCATTGATATATCCTAATCTGTTAATATATAACATTGATTATAATAATGTACATATATATTATTCATGTTAATATTACAATAATTCAGCAATATTTCATTTCAAACAAGTTTTATACATAATTGAACAAATGCAATATAGTTAAATTATTTATTGTATGACATATTGTAAGATGTGTATGTATACCATACATGCTCATATAATTGTGCAATGGTAATACTGCTAGGTCATTACATTACATATGGAGTTATCCCTTTAGTAATGCCTAATTTTTCACCTAACTTGTGTGATGATTCTGGTAATACAGAATTGTAGTAACATTGTATGAATTGTTACATAATTGTATTGTAACTGTTACATATCGTTTGTAGTTACATAATTGTAGCAAGTGTAACATAATGCAATCGTTTATCATTACATAATTGTAATAATTGCAGTCCTGACATTGCTAATCCAGTCATGTTGTGGTCGATGATAGTGATGATGTGCCATGCTACTGGCTCATGGAGAACAACAATTTGCTTTTTGTTTCACTTGTAGAAGGAGTTTATTTGGTATTTTGGCATTTGTAGTAGCACTTACACCTGTTTTCATTTATTTGTTATGCGATCTTACTGTTTTTCTTTTTTGTATGCATTGATTTTCTATAGTTTGTTTTCCTTCGTTTGTCTACGTTTTTTCGGTGTTGTCCGAGGTTGCATAATTGCTGCCTAATTCCCTTGGGACCCTTTTTAAAGGTTTTTATATTGCACAGATATTACTGAAAATGGTATTATATAGCCCCATATTTTATTTTATATAAAAAACATATATATACACTATATACGGTATTAACTATATACACTGACTTGTTGTGTCGCTTGTACCTGTCGTGGTCAATATATGTGTCAGCACTGTGTGGAAATCTTTGTCTTCACGATTGTGTGGAAGATGTTGTTCATTTTTGCTAACGTCATTTGTGTTCCCCATTTTTTTTTTTTTTTTTTTTTGGTTTTCCTTGTAACTTAATTTGTCTGTTTCCACTAGGTAGCTTTAATTAATAAATGTTTAGTTCAGTTCTTTTAATCGCTCACTGATCAGCTGTGATAGTATATTTTCTTTATTACTTTGTGGATGTAATAATGTATAGCTGTATGTATGAAACACATATTTTATGTAGGTATAAATGGTAACACTCATTGGTGGTAAATAAATGCTATAATAAATGAATGAATATATACAGTGTAGAATATTTATTGTTGGTGATTATTTAGTGATTGAATTATGCAGATAATTGAAGTATGTGTACGTAAGTTGTAACTATACAGCACGTTTTATATGTTTGTGCAAAATGTGTTGTCTATCACTGTGTCTATTACTGTGTATTGTATAAATGAAGTAACTATGTAACTCACTAATATTTACCGTGGTGGGAATGGTGTGAGTGGTGGTTGGTGGTGGTGTCACACACAAGCTGAGTGACGTGGTCATCTCAGCAAACATGCATGATGACGTCGACTTCCCACACTGGTAGCTGTGGTGAGTAAATGAGTAGTGACGAGTAACTTGAGTGAAGATGAGTGAGTAAGATGAGTTGTGAATATGGGCTTGGTATTTGCCTATTCGTCTTGACCTCTGTGAACCTGCATCAGCGGTGAAGGTAGGTGGAGGTAGGGGGCAGATGGAGAGAAGGGTGGTGATCTGGTGGATGTTACTGTGTTCTTGCTTTTCGTTTGCTTGTTTTGTTTTTCTTTCTCAATTTATTCTCGGTCCTTTTCTCTTGTGATTTAATCATTGTGGGATGAAGAATGTCGTTACTTGTAGGTGCGTGTAGAAAATTATAGAGACGACTAGTAGACTCGCTACTTGTAGTTGATCGTAGATGATTGTAGTTCGTTTGTTCGTCATAGCAATTGGAAGATTGTTTGTATCAATATTTTGTTAAACTGCTGGCAAGGTGTCGTGTGACCTCTTCACCTCTACATCAGCGTGATGATCGGGGAGGCGGAGGGGGGGATGGAGAAAATATTGTCAGGAACTGGTTCTGAGTTGTTGGTTGTAAGAGGTATTGTGTGTTTTCTATCTTGATAATCTAGACTCAACTGTACACTCGTAGACTCTCAGGCTCGTAGGCTTGTAGACTCGTAGGCTCGTAGGCTCAAAGGCTTGTAGACTCGTAGGCTTGTAGGCTCGTATTTTGTAGGGATTCACTGTAGAACTGAAGCTAATCTTGGTTAGAGTGTCGTCTACTTTTGTAGAAATTCACCGTAGATTCTTAGACGAGGTTCGTACGTTTGCTATCACCATATCTTGTAGAAATGATGTTTCGTAGACGTAGAGTCAATCGTTGCTGAGCTGCCACCATTTATTGTTTGAACTTTGTAGCCAACATTTATATATATGTAACTCTTAAGTCTTGTAATAGGTGAGTCTTGAGTTTTGGTTAAATTTATTTTGGTAATTGAAGAGCAGGAGGAGTTAAGATGAATACAGGGAGTTGATCTTGATTTATTATCTTCAAAGAAAGTCTAAGTTGGGCAGCATATGTATTACAAGGGACTTAATATACTAACTAAATCTAGTTGGACCCCTCTTCTTATTTAATCTCTCCATTACCTGCCGGTTGTGTGGCTTGCCCTGTTCTGAGCTGAGATTGCTACATTCTTGTTTAGCAGGGGTCGTGTCACGTGTGCTATACTGTCGTGGAAACATCTAGAACATTGTATGTCTGTGTGTATGTACAGCTTCCGGTGCAGGACCAGCATTCCTTCACATTAACAGTTGCAAGCTAATTTCCTTTTCCCTGATTCTCGCTGATACACTACCTATCTCACACCATGGCTTGGTGCTTCTATCTATCTATCTATCTATGTGTCTATTTATCTATGAGTTGTATTATTATAATATGGAGTTCTGACATCAATACAATTTTTGCTTTAAGGAAATAAAATTCTTAGGCCACAAACTGAATGCAAAAGGCATACACACATCCGATAATAAAATACTAGCAGTGAAAGACTTCCCTGAACGAACTACTATAGACGAAGTTAGACAATTTTTAGGTCTGGCAGGATAGTATAGGGCCTTAATACATCAGTTCTCTCATATAGCTTTTCCTCTGTTCAACCAACTCAAAAAAAGATGCTATATTCCAATGGGAAGAAGAACAAAAACAAGCATTTAATGAATTAAAGGATAAACTCACAAATGCACCATGCTTAGCCTATCCTGATTTCACAAAACCATTTATAATCTGCACAGACGAATCTGTTAAAGGATTAGGGGCTGTCTTAATGCAAGAAGATAAGAGAGGAAAGAATCAGCCAACTGCATTTGCCAGCAGACAAATAAAAGGTGCAGGAAAAAAAGAATCACTACAGACTTAGAGACACTTTCGGTAGTCTTTGCATTACAAAAGTTCCGAGATTTGATATATGTTAACGAAATTCACTTATTCACTGACCATAAACCCCTAAACTCCTCTCTGGGAGGAGAGCAAGATGGAAATGTACAGTCGAAAACAACAATGTACACATTCATTACATATAAGGGAAAATGAATCTAGTAGCTGATGATCTATCTAGGAACCCGAATACATTTCCTGTCGCGGCAGATCTCAAAGGAAACTCGCAAACCATGATGAAATCACGAAAGCACAGAAACTTGATCCAATGTGGTCTAAAGTTATGTACAAGTTAGAAAGTGGAGATGACATATAATTACCCAAGCTACATGTACCACTCAATTCACAATAATCAGTAACGCCTTAGACAGGATCAATCCAGGACAACTGAATTGCCGAAGGAATATTAAACAATTAGTGGTCCCTAATGACATGATACCCCAAGTATTACGAACGATGCACGATATCCCACATTCAGGACATCCAGGAAAAGACAGGACATTTAAACAAGCCCAGCTGTTACATTACTGGCCAGTAATTCACTTTTGCCAGTGAATCAACGATTGTACGAAAGTGCCATACACCCTTACATGCTGTTCACCTTTGTCCTGCATACATCTTCACGTTTCAGCCTACTGGAACAGTCCCTTGTGAAATGGCTATCATAAGAAATCACGACATTCATCACTGCAACTTCACTTTTGTTCCCGATAAGCTTATACACCATCAGTGCATCAGACACTCACAGTTTTCTTACTTCACTCATAATACACCAGTTTAAATAATCTGTCCAGATGTACCACCATCTCATACTTCAGGATCAGGATTATACATAGCACCAGAATACTGTGCGGTACTTACACCATCTATGTCCACCTTATCCACCATCAATCTCTACGCCATCCTTAATCGATCATACACAAAGTATTTCCACCTCTGATTAATATGGACTTAAACATGAGCACAAGTATTAAGTTGACCTCACCTAAGTTTGAAACTATGTAACTAATACATGAAACAATGAAGCCCTGGGAAGATTTGAGTTTGAGTATGTTAACTCTTATTATGAGTATAGCCCAGCCCTATAGTCTTTATAAACTTCTCTATTGTATTTGTAGTAGTGCTGTTCGCAATGCACTAAATGCATGCAAGAAATGTAAACTTGGAGTCAGTATTTACTGCAGGAAGAGTAAACATTCAAGTGATACCCCCTGAACGAAGTGTAAATATGTTGTAAATATTATTATTATTTTTTTTAAGGGACAACAATTGAATTAATATTATCATTATATCCATATAGAAAACAAATTTATTAGTAACTTAATCCTATAATCTTAACCTTGATTTTTTTTTTGCATATATATGCCTGTTATTGTTATACAATATTCCATACTCAGTTTAACTATAGTGCATTTGCTTCATTATGTATACAATATGTTTACAATGTAACATGTTTATAGAATATTATTACATCATTACAATATTATCATGAATATTATGTGTATTCAGTATTACAGTATAATCAATATTATGTATTTATACATTAGAGCATGTCAGTGATGAATGCTGTCAGAGGATTGCCAGCTGGCATGACCAAGTGATGTCCGGACTCCATATTATAATTACAATTCATAATAGATAGCATGATAGATAGATACAGGAATTTACATTATCATGATACAACCCATATTAGATAGCAAAATAGATAGGAAAACCAGTCAAAGACCCCTAGGGGTAGGGTTTTTTTTTCAAGAATACTCCCCCAGTATCCCTGCTTATCGTACAAGGCGACTAAAAGGGTTGGCGGAGGGTTAGTACCCCTCCCCGGAAAACAATTAACTAAAAAGACGAACAAGAAGCCTCGGACAAGGACTGACCAAAAGATGACGACCAAGGACCGGACAAAGGACATGGTAATTGCAACATGGAATGTAAGAGATGCGAATGATGAGGTGAATGAATGAGAGATTGTCCAGGTGTTTGAGGGTGCGAAAGTTGATGTATGTGGAGTAACTGAAAGTAAATGGAAGGTGAGAGTGTGAGAGAATGGGAGTATGGATGGGGTATATGTGCAGGAGTAGGTGAGAATGAGAGGGCAAAAGAAGGAATGTGTATAGCTGTGAGTAAAAGATGGAAGAAGAACATAAGAGAGTATGGATCAGTTGGGTCATGGATTGTGTGGCTAAGATGGAAAGTTGGAATACAAATGTGGGCGATTGTGTGTGTGAATGCTCCAACGCAAGGTCGTGCAAGCAGAGTGAGAGAAGAGTTCTGGACAAATGTGGAAGTGTGCATGGAAAAGTTTGGAAGGAATGAGGGAGTGTTTTTGATCGGTGATATGAATGGTAAAGTAGGGAATGTGAAGGTGGATGGAACAGTTGCTGAGTGGGGTGTACCTGCTGAGATAGATGAGAATGGCAGTGCGTCAGTGGACATTTGTGCTGGGAGGGGGTTGGTGATAGCCAATACCCTCTTTAGGCATAAAATGATCCATAGGTTTACATGGTGAGTGATGAGTAGGGTGGGTGGTGAACTGAATGAAAGGAAGGCAATGATTGATCATGTGTATGTGGATGAAAGGATGTGAAGATGTGTAATGGATGCAAGAGCTTATAGAGGTTGGGGGAGTGGACTTTCTGACCACTAGTTGGTGGTGGCCAGAATCAAGATCCAAGTATGATGGAGAAATAGAAGAAGGGAAGAACGGGAAGAAGGCATATTTGCAAGGAAAATGGAAGCGTTACATGAGGATGAGAAAAAGGCAGAATATAAGAGAGAAATGGAGGAACGATTGGGCAATATGAACTGGAGCAGATGGGGGACGTGGAAGGTGTGTGCAGGATATTCACAGAAGAAATATGTGCAGCATGTGATGTGGTGTGTGGGATGAAGAAAAGACAGAGAGGGGTGCAAGGAACAGCACAGTGGAATGAAGACGTGAGACAGGCTGTGGCACAAAAGAAGAAACCATACAATGAATGGATGAGAAATAGGGGCATGGAAGAAGTTCACAGGCGAAAGAGAGAGTAATATGTAGAAAGAAAGAGGTGAAAAGCTTAGTAAGAGCGAGTAAGAAGAGAGTGGATGAGGATTTTGGAAGGAATTTGAGTGTAAAGTGGAGGGAATGTAAGAAAATGTTCTGGAAAGAGGTGAAGAAAGTAAGACAGGGTGGAAGTGAAGTTAGCAGGGGAGTCAAAGATAAAAATGGTAGATCACTGGTAGAGAAGGGAGAAAAAGTGAGCAGATGGAGAGAACACTTTAAGGAATTGTTGAACATAGAGGATGGAAGTAATCCGAGCATAAGTGGCTGGGAAATGGCTGGGAGAAGGAGGGAGGTGAGAAGACAGGAAGAAATCAGTAGGATAGAAGTTGTAGAAGCAATGAAGAAAGTTAAACTGGGAAAAGCCCCAGGAATTGATGGAGTGTGTGGTGAATTTTTTTTTTTCTTTTTATGTGTCCGACTCCGGGCATAGGCTTCACAGCCTGCTATCAAGGCCCAGCAGTCCTCCTACATACCATACACCTCTACATGTCACCACCTCGGCGCTAACACCCATCGTCCATATTGAAAACATGCTAGGGCTGTCTCATACAGGACTGGTGTACTGGTATTAGCGGGGGTATTTTCACATGTCGGCGGGTCTTCTGGTAGATCAATAAAGCCTGATTTAATGAAATTCAAATCCTTAAACTGTTCCCTGCCCCAGCCGGGATTTGAACCTGGGTCCGTTAGGACCGCACGCCACCTCTCTACCGATTGAGAGATAGTAGTAGAATGGATGTGGAGGATGTGCAGATTAGCCTGGGAGGAAGGTAGAGTCCGGAGGATTGGAAGTCAGGTATAATTATTCCCTTGCACAAATGAAAACGGGAAAAAGAAGTGTGTGGTAATCATAGGGGCATTTGTCTTGTTGGTATAATAGGAAAAGTGTATGGTAGGATACTTATTGACAGAGTTAGAGAAAGAACAGAGGAATTAGTTGGAGAAGAACAGGGAGGCTTTAGGAAGGGAAAAGGTTGTGTAGATCAGATATTCATTCTTAGGTCTTTAGTGGAAAAGTTTCTAGAGAAGGGAAAGAAGTTGTATGCGGATTTCATGGATTTGGAGAAAGCATATGACAGGGTGGATAGACAAGGATTGTGGAGAGTATTAAGAATATATGGAGTAGATGGGAAGTTGTTGAATGCTGTGAAGAGTATGTATGATGGTGGTACGGCTGCAGTGCTTGTGGATGGTGAACTGAGTGTTTTTCTCTTTGAAGGTTGGGTTGAAACAGAGATGTGTCATGTCTCCACAGTTGTCCAATCTGTACAAGGATGGGGTAATAAAAGATGTACAAGGTAGGGTAGTGGATGTTGGACTGGCCCTGTGAGAGAGGGTAGTGTTTGGAATCTCCCTGTACTGTTGTTTGCAGATGATACTTTGCTGTTGAGTGAAGACGAAGGGGAGGTGCAGGGCTTGGTGGATGAGTTTGGGAGAGTGTGTAAGAAACGGAATCTAAATGTGAATGTAGGGAAGAGTAAAGTGATGGTCTTTGAGAGAGGTGAAGTCAGTGAATGTACAGTGAGGTTGGATTGTAAGGAATTGGAAAATGTGAGTACGCTTAAGTACCTGGGTAGTGTGATGAGAAAGGATGGAGGTTTGGAGGGTAAAGTGCTTGAAAGTGTACAGCAGGGAAGAAAGGTTGCTGGTTCCTTGAAAGCAGTGATAAGAAACAGGGAAGTGAGCATGAAAGTGAAAAAGTTACTACATTACAGTATTGTGACTCCAACTCTAATGTATGGAAGTGAAGCTTGGACGTTGTTGGAAGGACACAAATCAAGAGTGAGAGCATTGGAAATAAGATATGTAAGAGGAGCCTGTGGAGTCACATCGAGAGACAGGCTGACAAATGAGGATATAAAGGAGCGTTGTAATGTGGATGTGGATGTGATAGGAAGCGTTAGGAGGAATACACTGAGGTGGTTTGGCCATGTGGAGATGATGGAGGGTGAAAGACTGACGAAGAGAGTGTATGTGAGTGATGTGGAGGGGGGAGAGGGTGGGGGAGCCCAAGGTTGAGGTGGAGGGATGGGGTGGAGAGGTATATGAGAGAGAGGGGTATGAGTTGGGAGCAGGGCAGTGAAATGGCGAGGGACAGGGCGATGTGGAGGAGATTTGTTTATGGCCACCCTGAAAGGGATTAAGGAGCCTGGCAATAGATAGATAGACCAGTCAAAGCTAGGTGTGGGAAAAGGAAATGAGCATGCAAGATCTTAGTGAAAGAATGCTAGAAGTTCACCGGAAATGCTACATACAGACAAAACAGGCTACTCGAAACTCCAAACACAGCCATTACACGTGACACTGCCCTCGTAGAGAAGAATGGAAGAGTTAGAGTCAGAAAGGGGCTAGCTATAGAACAGAGAGGTTGTGGAGAGAGGAAGAGAGAAGAGGGGTCCGAAGAGACTTAGCTAGTAAATTACGTTCCTGTGGAATACATACACTGCTCAACTTAAACTCTTCCTTGAAGATAATCAACTATGATCATCATCCTGTATCAATCTTTAACTTCTTCTGTCGTCGATTACACGATAACTAAAACCATATCTCAAGATTTACATATTATATGATCAAGATACCACAAACTGAGTTTTTGATGCATTGAAAAAAAAAAAAGATTATTTTTACCCCAGCCAGAGATACGAGCGAAGTCAGACATTATGTGTGGCATAGCCTCATGTCTTGTTTGTTGAAGTAATTGCTGAGATGGACTTTGTGGGAACCGAATGGAAAGGTGAAGGGTGGAATCATCAGCATACGAGTGGATATGGTTAGATGTACAGCTTAGAAGGTCATTGATGAATAAAAAAAAGAGTGTTGGTGATAGGACAGAGCCCTGAAGAACACCACTGGTGATAGATCTAGAAGAACGGTGGCCGTCTACAACAGCGGCTATAGAACGACCAGAAAGGAAGCTAGAGATGAAGAAGGCACAGATAGAAGAATAGAAACCATAAAAGGTCAGTTTGGAAATTAAAGATTTATGCCAGACTCGACTGAAAGCCATTGAGATGTCAAGTGCAATGGCAAAGCTTTCGCCAAAGTCCCGAAAGGAGGATGACCAGGAGTCTGAATTGTAGGTGAGAAGATCGCCAGTGGAGCCTCCCTGACGGAACCCATACTGATGATCAGAAAGAAGGTTGTGATAGGATAGATGCTTTAAAATTTTCATGTTAAGAATAGACTCAAAAACTTTTCAGACACAGGATGTTAAAGCAACTGGAAAATAGTTAGGGGGTTGGGAATGGTCACCCTTCTTTGGGACTGGCTGAATAAGAGCAAACTTCCAGCAAGAAGGAAAGGTACTAGTTGACAGACAGAGGCGAAAGAGTTTATATAGGCAGGGTGTAAGCACAGAAGCACAGTTCTTGAGGACAATAGGAGGGACTCCATCAGGTCCATATGCCTTGTTAGTATTGAGGCCAGCGATGGCAAAAAATACATCAGCCGAAGAAATTTTAATGTCAGGCATGAGAAAGTCAGAGGGGAATGCAATGGGGGAACACCACTGGAATCATCTAAGGTTGAATTGGAGGAGAAAATCTGAGCAAAGAGATCTGCTTCATCAGTAGAAGGAATAGCTACAGGACCATCAGATTAGAAAAGAGGAGGTAAGGATGATGTGGTAAAGTAGCTAGAAAGAATTTTGGCAGGATGCCAGAAGGAGCAGGAAGAATTCGAGTTGGAGAGCTGAGAGCATTATTACAGATGAAATTATTTTTAGCAGAGCAAAGAACAGACAGAGCACAATTCCGGACAGAAACATAAAATAGATGTGATTCAGGAGTGGGATGGATCTGGTATCTTTTATAGGTCCTCTCCTTGTTGTGGGGAGCATTAGAACAATCGTAATTTAGCGTTACTCAAAGGATATGAGAAAGGAATTTATGCTTCCATGCCCGAGAGAATAACCTCCAGAATGTGAAAGTCACACTCAGATGGCTCCCGACCATGGAAGCAATAGTCATTCCGAGGAAAATCAAAGAAGTACTGGCTGAGGACCTCCCAATCTTCAGCTCCAAAGTGCCACAGTCGTAATTTTTCTCGAAGGTCCACAGGCTGTACCAGAGCAATAGGACAGGTCAAAGTAATAAGGTTGTGATTATAGGAGCCCAAAGGAGAGGAAAGATTAACAGTGTAAGCAGAAGGATTAGTTGTAATGAAGAGGCCAAGTATGTTAGAGCTCTCTCAAAGGCAGTCAGGGATACAGGTAGGGTCATGTACAAGCTATTCTAGGTCATTAAGGATACAAAAGATGTAGGCTTGTTCACCAGGTGGGTCAGTGCAAGGAAAGGCAAGGAGAGGCAAGCCAAAGCTGCTGGTGAACATGGAAATATCGTATAATGGAGATTTCAGAGAAAAGAGAAATGGATAGAATGTGTTCTATTGTAGAAGTAAGATAGTCGAAGAATTTTTCATAGTCAGTAGTGTTAGGGGATAAGTAAACAGTGCAGATATATTTATTCAAAGAATAACAGGAAAACCGAAACCAGAGAGTAGAGAATTCAGAAGAATCAAGTTCAGGAACATGAGAGAAAGATAAGTTGTTGCGTACATATACACAACAGCCACTTTTGGCTTTGAAATGAGTATAAAGTAGGAGGAAACAGAAAAGGGTTTACTGTCCGTTGTTTCAGACAGCTGACACTCTGTCAGGAAGAGAAGGTGAGGTTTAGAGGAAGAGAAGTGGTGCTCGACAGAGAGAAAGTGAGAGGAAAGGCCGGGA
The DNA here is from genome assembly GCF_032717465.1 of Coenobita brevimanus. Classification (NCBI taxonomy): domain Eukaryota; kingdom Metazoa; phylum Arthropoda; class Malacostraca; order Decapoda; family Coenobitidae; genus Coenobita; species Coenobita brevimanus. The sequence continues at coordinate 30,059,359 of NC_136993.1, forward strand.
AGGTTTTAGAAATGAAGAAGCAAGTCAGAGAGTGGTTCCAGGCATCTCGCTGAGTCGTCACCAGGATAGGGGCAGATGAGGGCAATTATGGTCCCCCCCTCTTAGTGATGTGTCGTTCGTGAACGATTCGGCTCATAGAACCGGCTCTTTTAAGTGAACGATGGGAGCCGGCTCCCGTTTGGAAGCCGTTTACCTTTTTCATTCTTTTCTTGGTTGCCAGATTTAGCTAATATTTAATTTTGGTTTTTATATGATAATGAAGGTTTTATTCGTTATTTACACGACAAATGGAAGATGTACATTTTTAAGTTCTCCTCTTGCATTACAAGAGCACAATCCTCCAAGTGACCTTTGAGTTGAAATATACTGTATAAGGGTAATTTCACTTGACCACCTGTAAATGGTGAATATGCTTAATCTTGTTAGCACTGAGAATGTTTCAAGATGTTTTAGAGAAAAATATATTTGTGGGAGTCACATTTTGGTGACTGCATCCATTGTTTTTTTAATATAAGGTGCAATATTGATAAATTTTGGCAAACTTTATAAAAGCCAATGTGGTACTAAATGAGGAGCCGTTTGCAAGCCGAAAGAGCCGGCCCTCTTGACTGAACTGAGCAAACGATCCAGCTCCCTTGAAAGAGCCGAAATTCCCATCACAACCCCCCCAGGGACTCCGGGGCCTGAACATTGTGTGCCAATTATTTTTATTAATTTTGAACCTGAAATGTAGTGTGTACTGTGCATGTAGATTGGTGCTGACAGATGGAGAAACTTGTATTGGAGGGCATGCTGGCCTACTCTCTGTGTTACTGAAACGCTAACGAAGTTCAGCAAAGCGAGGTTTGTGACTTAACGTTCTGTTACTAAGCCTTAATAAGAAAACTTCGAAGACTATATGTGTTGTAGGTCAGCACTGGCAAGAATATCATTGTTCTGTGCAGCCAGTATGTAACGATGGGAAAAACTATACCCATTTATTGAGAGTTATTCTTAGAAATGCTTCTTCAGTGTGTGCATGGACAAAGCCTCCCCCCCCCCCAAGACAGTGTTACTTGGTGGTGGGATGAGGGTGTAGAAGCTGCAGTTAAGGTGAAAAGAAGGTTTTTCTGGGAATGGAAATGGGTTGGTAACAAATAGGAATACATGGCTGCGAAGCATATGGCTAGAAAATATATTTAACAAAGCAAAATCTGAGATTCAGATACTTTTACTGAGATTGCCTAATTAGTGTGGGAAGGAAGACTACGATATTCAAGGTGGCATATCAGATGAAGAGGGAAACCAGGGATATCATAGGTAAGCAGTGCGTGAAATAATGATGAAGGAAAGGTAATGGTGGACAATGGAGATAATAAAGATCCCTGGAGAAAGAATTATAACTGGTTGTTCAGTGAGGAATTTGACTGGAATACGGAAAGTCTTGAGTCACCAGATCCAGTAATTGGCCCTTGGCCATTGTTTGATTGATGATGTTCCTGTGAGCGGGGCAATAAGAAGGATGAAGGTGAGGAGGGCGGCTGGTGTGTTTGAAGGCGGCTGGTGTGTTTGTGTTGACTACTGAAATGCTTAAGGCCTCATGAGCTAAAGGAGTGATGTTAGTTACAGACATGATAAATAAATACGATTTTATAGTAGTGGTGTTGTCTTAGATGATTGGCTGAAGATTATGATTGTAAATGTGTACAAGCGGAAGGGTGATGCTCGGAAAGAGGAAGTTATAGAGGTATAAAACGTTTGAACCAGAAAATCAAGGTAATGGAAAGAGTTCTAGAAAATATGATTAGAGAAAGACTGAATACTGATGGGATGCAGTTTGAATTTTTGCCATGAAACGGAACACTAAAGTAATATTCATTGTTTGACAGCTTCAGTAAAAATATTTAGGAAAGAAAAAGGATCTGTCCTTTGTTTTTGCTGATGTCCAAAAGGCCTTTGACAGAGTCCATAGGGAGGTGATGAATGGATAATGAGAAATCTTGGGATCAATGAGAAGCTGGTTAGTGTCAATAGCTTGTATGCGGGTGCTCGCACACAGGAAAGAGTTAATGGAGATTAAAGTGAAGAGTTTCCGTGAATGTTGGTGTGCATGTAGGGACAGTCTTGAACCCATTTTTGTTTATCATGGTGCTTGAAGCACTTTCATGTGACTTCAGAAATGGACTCCCGTGGGAGATGTTGTATGCCGATGATTTGGCGTTGACTGCAGTAAATAAAAAGGAGACGGGAGAAAATATTTAGGAAGTGGAGAGAATGCATGTGGTACATGGGCTTGAAAGTAAATGCAGATAAACTAAAAAGGATTAAAACAGCGCATACCTCAGCCAATGTCATTGCTATTAAAAAGATTCCAGATCCGTGAGGATGGAATCCGGATCCGGTTGCGCCCCCAAATTTAAAAATTCTTTATTTGTCCATGGTCCACCCTTCCACAAAATTTCATTGAAATTCATTGTCAACTTTTGAAGATATCGTTTGGACAAACAGACAGACAATCAGAAAACACAGGAGAATACATAACCACCTCCAACTTCCCCGACGCAGGTAACAAATGTGATGGTATTTAGGTTACGTGGCAGTACTGTCAAATAAGTTGGGGGGTGACTATGTGCGGTTTTTCCTGAAGGGTTTGGGAAGTATTTCCATCTTGTGCACTGTTTGTGATGAGTGGGTGCATACGAGGTGTAGTTTTATTAGTGGCAGACAGCGAAATAATGCTGATTTCATGTGTGTGGTTTGTCAGGGAGAGCATGTGGAGATTGTCAGGCGTGAAGGGATTGATCATGCTTGGGAGTCATGTACAGTATATGGTAGACTTTTATTATATGGGAGACGTATGTGCTGGAGGTAGGGCTGGAGTGAGGAGTGATTGCAAGAAATTCAGGGAGCTGTTTACTCTCTTGACAGTGAGAAGGCTCTTAATCCGTGCTAAGGGATCTGTGTTTGTGGCATGTGTTAGGAGTGTAATGGTCTATTGTAGTGAGGCCTGGTCCGAAATGGGAAAGGATATTCCGAAACTACAACGTACGGAAATGACAATGATTAGGTGGATGTACAGTACGTCCTTGAATGTGAGATCTAGAGGAGGGGGGGGGGCTAAGTTTACGATGGAAGAGTTAAAAGGAAAGTTGTGACTGGAGTATACTGATGTTCTGATGAAGTGCGGTAGATTGATATGGTCTGGGCATGTGGAGCTGATGAGGGAAGACAGTTGAGTGTAGAAAGTGAGAAGTGTTACCGTTAATGGGTAGGGTTGTAAGAGTTAGACTGAAAAAGATCTGGAATGAAGTCACTGAGTGTGTCCTCAGGGATAAAGAACTGAATAAGGAGGCTGCTAGAGATTGCGCAGCATGGAAAGCCGTCTCTAGGTGACTAAGGCCGACGCATGCAAGCATGTTGGAGCCTTGATAAGGGAAACGAAACAAAAGGAACTTATTGACTTATGGTTCAACATGAAAAACTTCTGAAATAGTGTTTAACAGTTCCGAACCAACCTAGGCCATCTACTTGATAAGGTATAGAATAAGGCAGAAACTTTTGTATCTTCAGCATTTGACAATATAAATATGTGGGTAACGTTTTTCAGTTGAAGTATTTATGGTACTTTTAAAACACGTCCTTAATGTAACATTGTCATGCAATATTAAGTGCTGTGCCTGAGAATGTTGCCGAAAATACAATAGTTTTTGATTGTCATGTTATATGCATTACCGTGCATGGCAATTTATCCGAAAGTGATGGAGATTTTTACCAGTGTAGTGATATTGGAATTAATTAGGAAAAATCTCTGTCTCATCTACTGGAATGAGTACTGATGCTAACCTGGATACAGCTGATCACCAGCCACAGTCTTTAACGCCGCCATAACAAAAATAAACCAAAGAGCAACTGCTGCTTCCACGATCCTCTGCATTTGGATACTGGTTTCTGCAAAATTTAAAATGAACATGATACACTAAAAGGGTTAATGTTTTCACTACGAGGACTTTTATTATTATTACTGGTAGTAGTAGAAGGATGGTGGAGTGACTATTGTTGACTGGTTAGTAAGATTGTTGAATGTGTGCTTTGAGAAAGGTATGGTGCCAATTGACTGGGCAAGTGCTTGTGTGGTCCCGTTGTATAAAGGCAAGGGTGATAAGTATGAATGTACTAGCTTTAGGGGTATAAGTCTGTTGAGTGTTGTAGGTAAGGTGTATGGTAGAGTGTTAATTATGAGAGTTAGAGAGGGTACAGAGGGAGTGATTGGTTATGAGCAGTGTGGCTTTAGGAGAGGGAGGGGATGCGTTGATCAGGTGTTTGCTGTGAGACAAGTGTGTGAAAAGTATTTAGCGAAAGGCAAGGAGGTGTGTTGGGCATTTATGGATTTAGAGAAAGCGTATGATAGAATTGATAGGGAGGCTTTGTGGAGTGTTTTAAGATTGTATGGACTTGATGGTAGGTTACTAAAAGGGGTGAAAAGTTTTTATGTAAATAGTTGAGCGTATGTAAGAGTGGGAAATGCTGTGAGTGATTGGTTTCCCGTGAGAGTGGGGCTGGAACAGGGATGTGTGATGTCGCCTTGGTTGTTTAATATTTACATGGATAGTGTTGTAAGGGAGGTGAATGCAAGAGTTTTAGGTGGAGGTCTGAGTCTGGTGAATGTTAATGGTGGAGAGAGAAATCTGAAGCAGCTGCTGTTTGCAGATGATACTGCACTGGTGACTGATTCAGAGGAGAGATTGAGACAGTTGGTAGAGGAGTTTGGAAGGGTGTGTGAAAGGAGGAAATTGAAAGTAAATGAGAATAAAAGTAAAGTGATGAAGTGTATGAGGTTGATAGATGGTAGGGGGATGAATATAGTTTTCAATGGTGAGTTGCTTGAGGAGGTAGATTGTTTTAAATATCTAGGGTCACATGTTGCTGTGGATGGAAGAATAGATGCAGAAGTGAAGTTTAGAATAAATGAAGTAGGAAAGGTGCTGGAAGGAAGGAAAGAAGTGTTTAAATGTCGTTCGTTTAGAATGGATGTAAAGAGAAGGCTATATGAGGGTGTTGTGGTACCGACTGCGTTATATGGGGCTGAAACATGGAATATGAGCGTAGCAGAGAGAAAAAGTTTGAATATAATGGAGATGAGGTGTCTGAGGAGTATGTGTGGAGTGACGCGTATGGATCGGGTGCGTAATGATGAAGTGCGAAGGAGAACTGGAGTTGTTCGGGAGATGGCTGGTAGAGTTGAGCAGAGGGTGTTGCGATGGTTTGGGCATATGGAGAGAATGGATAATGAGCGATTGGTGAAAAAGATAACTAGATCTGATGTGAGAGGTGTAAGGGTGTAAGGCTGAGAGGAAGACCACGAATAGGATGGATGGACAGTGTGAAGAGAGCGCTGGATGCAAGAGAGATGTCTGTTGAGCAAGGAAGAGTGGCTGTGCGTGACAGAAATAAATGGAGAGAAATTGTGAATGAATAAGTGATGATGCAGCTCTGAGGGGATATTCTCCCGCATTTGGTCTGATCAGCTAATCAGGTCAGGTGCGGGTAAGGGGATGGGTCTGTAATGATGTGGCAGGGGTAAACCAGTTCTACTGTCGGGCCCTGCTGCGGATGTCACTGATTGCATTGCACAGTTGACCCTTGTGCGGTGTGGTGCAGTGAGGATCTGTCCGTTCTCCCCTTTGGGGCTAAGATGTGAATGAATGTGTTTGAATGGATGACTAAATGGGGAGTGTGTCGTCCTGTCTCGGCTACCTCCCTTTCCTTGGGGGAAGCAGCCTAGGTATATAGATAGATAGATATAGTAGTAGTAGTAGTAGTAGTAGGAGTAGGAGTATTTACCCATGTTAGGTACCTCCAGCTACCTCTGTATAGCTCTGTAGAAACCCTTCAAAATGATACGGGTTAGATTCTTCCTTCAGTATTTTTTTAACAATAAGTATCAGAAAACAGCTAGAGCCAACTGAAAAGATGGCCTCTGCCTGAATGAACTGCTGCAAACACTTATGAACGGAAATATTCGCTTAATCATCCATCCATTTACAGCGCTTCAAAAATCATATGAACGTTGAAAACTTATGATTATCTACTTTGCATTCTATATACGTATTAAACATTATGTTGGAAGAAAATATAAACTGAGATTCGGCGAAACCTTTCTCTTCATAGAAAATTAAGCAAGAGAAAGCCAGTTTTAAAATCGTTCAGAGCAAGAGTCCTAGAAATACTGAGCTGATGAGTTACCTGTTCATAGGGAGTGGGAACGGCAGATTGAAGACAATTGCAGATTTCAATATATATATATATATATATCCTCTGTGGTACAGTGGTAGAGTGTGCGTTTCGTACACGGGTGGACCAGGGTTCGCGCCCCGCCAGGATAATAAACTTTGGGAGTGTTCATCCGGCCATGTACTGCATTGGCGGACACAAGGGGTGCTGTGGTTGAACCAGTAAAAGCATGTTTGCACCCAGTCGGCTTGCGAGGGTCGATTATATATATATATATATATATATATATATATATATATATATATATATATATATATATATATATATATATATATATATATGTATATGTGAGAGACATCTTCGGACTCATTCACATCATTTGGCAGATCATAGTATGTGTACGTTTCCCAGATCCGAAACACACACACACACACACACACACACACACACACACTATCCTTTCTACACCCTTTCTCAAACATCCACATATTACATGCTTTCAGTAACCCCCAACCAAAGGATTTTTTTTTTTTTTCAGTCGTCACTCTGATTAAATACACATGATTTTTACATAAACTTTAATAGACCCAATTTTTATTTACATTTCCAGAAACCTATTGAAGTGAAGGAATTGGGTTGTCTTCGCTACCCATGTCAACTGGTGCTGAAGAGGGGTCCCTTCACGTGGTGGCATTGATATAATTGGGTGATGGAACTCCTCGGCTATACAAACCTCCAATAGCAACTTCCTTATCCTCCGAAAGGAAGATGGTAAGCTAAGGGAGGAGATTAATTTTGGCCTACGATCTACCGCCTTCTTTTTCGGATAAATCTAGGCGTATTCCTCCTCCCCCTCCCCCTCCTACGACTACTACTACTACTACTACTACTACTACTACTGCAATTCTGCTAGTACTACTACTACTACTATACTTTTTTTTTTCAACGTCACCTCCATCCATTAGGGAATTATATTGTGAAGATCAAAACCAACCACCCTAATACAGTTCACCATTTGGAGTTGTAAAGTTAAGGTTAACACTAACCCTCATATTACAATCCACAGTGTAGAGACTCAAACAGTGTGCTCATCTCTGGACCAAAATAAGGTCGGTTTTGCACAGGTCATCTATGATTCGTGGCCTTGACCCGTGACGTCACTTGGATGGCTGTCTCGTTCACAGGAGCAGGACAACAGTGTGTTTTTACCAACCATTTGTGACGCATAGCCTGCTTTATTTTATACATTTCATCAAGTTATAATTCTTTTCACGATGTGCAGTGTGTTTGGGTGTTCAGGGAAGACATCTGATGGCAAGTTTCTGAGACGCTTTCGCATGCCAAATGATAAAATCAACAGGCAAAAGTGGATACATTTGTGTGGACGGAAGGACAAGCTTTCTCCCACTGGCCGTGTCTGTGAAAAGCATTTCAGCTCACAACCGTATGCAAGGGATCTGCAAAGCGAGTTGCTGTGGAAACCACCACCAATCAGAAGACTGCTAAAGTCAGGAGCAGTCCCTGATCAAAATCTGCCTAATAAACAACAAGGTATGAATGAATCTGCCTAATAAACAAGTGAGTGAATAGTTTTATGGTGAAAAATAACTGACTACAGTAAGATCAATAAATATTAGGGGATTTATGTTCAAGTATGAGCATCAAATGTTCACGTAAGATGCTTAAAGGATTTTCTTGTCCCTATGCAATGCATTATCACGGAGAACCCAAGGGGTGTGTGTAACAGGCTAAATAAATCAATGTGGACCCAGCCATGTCTAACGTACCTCTAGGGCATTATCAGTGCACCATAACTATATTTTCATTTAACATACAATTATTCATACAATTTCCATGATGAAATTGTGATAGATTCATTGTAATATGAGTGAAGAGGTTAGGTATAACGAAACAATTGGTGAATGCAACAAAATATTAATGCTACCGACCTATATATGTGACAATAATTCTTGTAATAATTTTACATTAATTCAAACCCTTGAAAATACCGACGGAAAAAGCAGAAGTGTTAGGAAATTACAGAGAGAGAGAGAGAGAGAGAGAGAGAGAGAGAGAGAGAGAGAGGTATTCCCCTGACACTTGAGCTTGGCAAATACCCGCAGGTTAAATAGGTGCGGCATCTCTCTCTCTCTCTCTCTCTCTCTCTCTCTCTCTCTCTCTCTCTCTCTCTCTCTCTCACATGCATGCTAACATAGCTTTACACACACACACACACACACGCAAACATATATAGATAGATAGATAGATAGATAGATATAGATATATATGGATATATATAGATATAGATATAGATATAGATATATAAATATATATATATATATATATATATATATATATATATATATACACACACACACACACACGCGCACATATATATTTATACACACACACACACACGCACACATATATATTTATACACACACACACACACGCACACACAGAATCAGTTTCCAAGTGACGTAGACACAAAGAAAAGTGGGAGGAGCCATATTCTGGGGGCGGAGTAAGCTGCAAATGAGCACACTGTTTGAGTCTCTTCACTGTGTTACAATCCGTTGGCCCCAAGCACGCCATTGGCATTTTATATTTATTAACATTACAGTGTAATAAAGTCATTAACCCCTTAACCCTGGGGCGTCACTTTCGTGATGCTTGGGAGCAAGGGATCATACCGCGGGGCGACACTTTTGTGATTCTGTGTTATTTTGAATTTGCCCAGGCTTTGAAGTGGTGGCTTGTATCATCTATCAGTACTGCCAATATCCAGCATTAGTCAGCACTCCTAATCTCATCTGTACTCCAATCCATTATTGACAATTTAGCCGTTTCTCCCCGTTCTTGACTCCCATCCCTACCTCTCCTCCATTACCCTATCCTCTCACCTGCCCGGCCGTGCTACGCTAAGTGAATCTTCCCTGGAATATTTCACTGATTTCATCCATTGAAATAAGCCCTATGCCCTATTCTTATACCAAATAATACATACAAGAAAGAAATAAGGTAAGTGAGAGTGCCATACACCTAGAATGGCTAATTATCACAACACCTCATGTGCACTCGTTTGCTAATTTTTGCTGTTTATTTCCCCTTGAAATATGCCGTATAATCTATTTTTGCAATAAATATACATATAAGGAGGGAAGGGAGAAGCCTAAGTGATATTTACATTCACCTGGAACTAACTAATTTATTATGTATTGTCTTGGTTTCCTGCCAATCATTTCATTGCTACATATTAGCAGGTCTCATAGGGCTGAAGTTGGTAGTATTGCACTCACCCTAGCCAGGCGGCAGGAGGCCACAACTGTCAGTTCACTGTCGTTTTTGAAAGTGGGAGTATGTCTGATTTGCTCCATCTAACTTCTGCTGCTTTATAGCCCCATGCAAAGGGCCCTGTGACCTTTACCCCCTACTAAACCTCGTGTGGAAAGAGGTAAAGGGCTGACAATTGATAGAGAGTGACTATGACCTTTTTATTGAGTAAAACAGTGCAAGTGGAATTGTAAATAAAGTGTAAATAATCTGTAAACAGCAAGAAAGCAATGAATGTAAATATAAGTGAACAGTGGAAAATAGTTTGATAAGTTACTTCAAGTGACAGTGCATAACACAGTATAAATAAAATATAAATGAAAATAATGTAAATAAAGTAGAGAACGTAAATAGAAATGTAAATGAGTGAAGAATACGAGTATATATACTAAGAGTAATGAAAGTGAAAGTTTCACTCTAGCATGTATGAATACTATGAGTTATGAGAGTGAAGGTGAAAGTGACATTCACTCTCAATGCTAGTATACAGGACGAGAAAAAGTGAATGCTATGTATTTTACTGAAAGAAATTGAATCCCTGCAGTGACAATAAACTCCTATTACTGAAGGAAACTTATGGATAAAGTCTGTAGATATATATAAGTGTTATATAGTAACAGAAATATAAACTGTGTTTTATGAATAATAGACAACACTAGCGGCAAACGATCAGAAGTGGGATGGTCATACGCCCTCGTAATTTTCATTGCTTTCACAGTGTTTTTTTTGGGGAGTATGGATTCCAAACTATTTGAGAATCATAGATTAGTGTTTCTAGTGATAATATCAGGCTGTGGTAATCATATTACGAGTTGTCGGGAAGTGTAAAGTGGAGACTTCGTTACCCAACTTCAGAGGTCTCCACAAGTCCTACGGTACTCGACGAAGGCTCAACAAACACCCAAGGAGAAAGCTGAAGGTATGTGCCATAAGTAAATATGATTTTAGTATTCTAGGGCTAATAACTGATTTTTGGCAAATATTTTTAGAGAGTCTGTCGGAGCGCGAATATGCCCGCGGGAGCCGCAAGTCAAAGCAAAACAAGCCCGCGGTTTAAAGGTTAATCTATTGGAGTCGCTAGTGTATGTGACTCTCGACCACAGTAGCTTCGTAATCCATACCCGCCAGAGAGACATGCCTGAGGGCTGATGACCCTTGTGTCCCTGAGATATAGGAATGCAGACCTCACGAGAGAGAATGACATTCAACATCTCATCCAGGCCACAACAAAACTCCGTGGTTGATGTTTCTTCTCAGAAAGACCCTTTGCCAGTCTCGAGCAGAATTTCACCTCCTCTGGACCCATCCCACTTGATGTGAACACAAAGGGAGTGAATCGACCGTGGTCCACATGTTGGATCCTTTCTTGATAGCTTCTGTTTTTTCTTGTTCATTCCTTTTGTGTACAGCTTCAAGAGAGAGTTCACGATGACATGCTGCCATGTGATCAGATATTCTAACGTCGAAGAACGCCTTCTGCCCACGTGTCCAGAAACCTCGACCACTGACATCCACTCTTGCATCATTTGATGTGTTTGCTATATTGTGGGTGAAGTGCTCGCCTTCAATGAGTAGCAGAGCTGGCTTAATCGTAACATCATGGCATATTTCCTGTAGCATTATGGCAGTGAGGTTGTGGTTTGTGATTCTTTGTCTTGCTTCTTGCTCCTTGCTTATCTGTGTCTTTATGTCTTTCTGCTTTTGGTGGTCGATTTCGCTTGTCTCAACTTGGGCACAGATCTTCTGTGCGAAGGATTCGGTGAGCCTGAGTGAATTTCTATGTTCGTAGTTTGCCACACCTGCTGGATTTATGATGCCAAGGCCTCCAATCCTGCGTGGTAGTGCTAGAAGGTCCCTCTCTTCTGGTGTGGGGATGTGGCCATTGGCCAGAGATGGGAGGAATGAATCCCTGATAGCATGCTCACGTGGTTGTAGCAGCAACTCGATGTCTGGTATAGTCCTCATTACGAAGGTCCACTTGTGCTTTACACCATATGTTAATGGGCTGTATGCTGCATGAGGTTCTGTTTTTCATGGCTGGATAGTACTACTACTAATTTACTATTACTACTACTACTACTACTATACTGCTACAACTACCACTACTACTACTACTACTATACTACTTCTACTACTACTACTGCTATTACTATATATACTGCCACTACTACTACTACTACTATACTACTACTACTACTACTACTGCTATTACTATATATACTGCCACTACTACTACTACTGTTACTACTACTACTTCAACATACTCTCTTCCTGCACCATATCTTGTATTAATTCATGTTTTCTTCAAGCGATTATCTTCACCATACAGAAGAAATATTTGGAATGAAGGGGAGGATGACACTCTGCTCTTCATATTCTGAATATGATGCCTCCTTCATGATACAGAAGTCTTGCAATTTTATTTTCCGTTCTTTCCACACGATTTTATTCAGCTTAGAAGAGACCCCTCGAACTGCTTGATATAGATTTAGGCCCATATTTTCGTCAGTTAGGGAGGCTCTGTAGCACCTCTTCCTCCGTGATTTATTTTTGGATCAGGCTGGTTAATATCCTTTTATACCATATCTATGCAAAGTAGGGCGGTATTAAAATGCTTTAAGCAACAAGAAATGCGATAATAACGTATAATAAGCAAAGCAAATCGTTTGAGAAAAAGTGAAATGAAGCTTCATTAACAAGCCAGAGTTCGGGCCTCATCACATGGGTAAGTTGAATGGCACTCAGCAGAGTGGAAACCTCTGTCAAGGCCCAACATGCAGTTCCTCTTAATTCAGTCAAGTCTAATCCAGTATGGGAAAAAGACTACCCCCCTATAAAGTCATATTTAAATCCACTACATCCGAAAGTTTATATGAATCCGTGCCAAACTGTACACAATCGTAGGTACCAAAATCCTAAATATGCCAGACTGTTATCATGAAGATCAATGCAATATTCACTGAAAATTTTACGAAAATGTCGAAAACCGCCCTATCTCACAATCTTAACCCCTACACCGCGGGCATGTTTACCAATGTTTTGCGTGTCCCGCTGGGTTATTCGGGCTCCAACAGACTCTCAAAAAATATTTGCCAAAAATCAGTTATTAGTCCTAGAATATTAAAATTAAATATGCTTATGGCACATACCTTCAGCTTTCTCCTGGAATGTTTGTTGAGCCTTCGTCAGTTACCGTAGGACTTGTGGAGACCTCTGAATTTGGGTAACGAAGTCTCCACTTTACACTTCCCGACAACCCGTAATATGATTACCACAGCCAGATATAAACACAATAAACATTACTCTATGATTATCAAGTAGTTTCGGATCCATACTCCAAAAAAAAAACACTGTGAAAGCAATGGAAATTACGAGCGCGTCTGATCGTCGCACTTGCGCTAGTTCGCTCTTGGTACTCTGTCATTTATTATTCATAAAATCCCTCACACTTTATATTTCTATTACTATATCACACTTATATATATCTGGAGTCTTTCTCCATAAGTTTCCTTCAGTCGTATTAGTTTACTGTCACTGAAGTCATTCAATTTTTCATTCAGTAAAATACATAGAGAGCCACGGATTCACTTTCACTGTTATAACATAAATTATTTGTACTCATATTCTTATATTACTAATTACTTACATTACTATTTACATTTTCTATTCTATTTTCAATATTTACCCTCCTATTTTACTCACACTATGTTATTCACTGTCACTTTCAGTAAAATAAAACTATAATACGCTGTTCAATCATATGTACTGAACATCCATTGCTTTCACTTGCTATTTACACATTATTTACACATTATTTCCAAATTATTCTGCTTTCACACTTGCACTGTTAGAACTGCTTCTGGCTGTGGTAATCAAAGAAGCAGGTAACACAGAGGGGAACCTGGCACTCAGCGCACTGCCAAGAGGTGCGTTTGTGCTCAGGTGTGTGGCGGGTGGTATGTCCACACACCTGACACCTGCGAATCACAGCCTTCCTTTTCCCTGTGGCAAGCATAAGCTCAAGTCTGTGTCGATCCATATACGCCCTCTGCTCAAGTCGGTCGGGAAGTGTTACTGGATGGCGCCTTGGAGTTGCTGCTGTCACCCTACCATATCTTTCCAGCAGCTGCTGGACACAAGTCCTGGCGAACAACCTCAGGGAGAAGGACTTGGGTGGCTTAACCTTCATCTTGTACAGGATGAAGGCGTTCAGCATCGTCATATCTATGAGATGCAGAAAAACTTTCCTGTACCACCTAGTATTCTTCCTGAGGCAGCCGATCTCACCAATCATCATGTCGGACTTGTTCACCAGCCACATGTTGATATTGTAGTCCAACACAGCATCAGGTTTCATCACAGGTTCGCCTGTCCTATGGTCGACCTTCCCACTGTCTGTCATCTCCCCCTTATGTACGGTGGTGAGCATGTGCACGACCCTCTTGTCATGCCACCGTATTGCCAGCATCTTCTCAGACTTGCGTAGGTGCACTTCTCTTCGCTGCGAGGTTCCTGCCTCTGTGAATTTGGGGAAGTGGGCACGATTACTTTTGATAGTGACGCAGGAGCCAATGCCGTGCTCAGAAAGGTATTTGGCAAGTTCCGGTGCTGTATAGTAGTTGTCTGTATTCAGCACATGATTCCCACCAAAATACTTTTCTAGGAGCACTTTCACTACACAGCCTGAGAAGCCAAGGGGGTGTGTTTTATCCAGATCGACAGTGCTGGCTGAATAAGTGACGAAGTCAAGGATGTACCCCGTCTTACAGTCGCACAGTACAAAAAACTTAATTCCAAAGCGATGGCATTAGCTTGGAATGTTCTGAACAAACCGATGATGTCCTCTGAACAAAACCAAGGATTCGTCAATGACAACCTTCTGAAAGGGGTGGAAGAAAGACATAAACTTATCCTTCATTCTGCTCAGAATCTCCCGGATCTTCCAGAATGGGTCGGTTTGGGAAGGTACATCGTTGTCGGCAAAGTGCAGGTTTCCCATGATGTTCCGGAAGCGATCTCTGGCCATGTACTTATTGAAGGTGGGTGAGGGTAGTAAGGGGTCCATGGACCAGTATTCTTCCAACTCATGCTTCTTGGAGTGTGGCATGAGAAGCATGAGGGCAAAGAACACATACAGCTCCTGCACTCCCAGCATGGACCACTGTTGCATCTTGGCTGCACCTGTACCACTTGCAGCACATTGTGATTCATACCTGTTGGTCTCATCACATACGTGCTGCCTGACTTCATCATCTAGGAATGCCAAAAGGTAGTCCACACACTCAGCTTTTTCGTCAATAGTGAAGGCAGGCTGAACTCCTGAGGAGCTCTCATCAAATACTAAATTTTCAGGCACAAAATCTGACCCTTCCGTCCACGCGAAGGCGTCCAGGATTCCCTGTCATGGCGGTGTAGGACGGGTGGTGGTGGTGGTGGTGAAGGTTGGCTGTGAGGCAGATTTATCTCGTTCAAGGTCACTCGCACTGACCCTGGGTTGCCGTACAGCACTAGCAGCCCTTACCCTACTAACTACACTACTTTTCACTGTCCTTGATTTACCTCTTCCTCTACGGCCTGCCTTCACTGTTGATGCTGGTGGTGACTCCAACGACGAAGACTCCGGAGATAACTCAGCCGACGATGATGAAGAAATGAGTGAAGTGGGGCTTGGGGAACGGGGAGGTGAATGCACTCGGGACTCATGGCGGGCTGGGTCATGCGGGGGCATTGTTCTGGGGCTAACACGCCGCCTTTTCACTCCCTTCCCAAATTCCTTGCCTTGCTGCACTACAGGCTCCTTTACCTTGGAGCTAGAGACTACTTCCGACACTGAAGCACTCGTTGTAGCAGTTTCTGGCATGATAACCTCACCCGGCTCATCACACGATTCACCCGAATCGTCAAAATCACTGTCCATCATCACCATGGACAATTCTGCAAGTTCACGTGCCACTGCAGAGTCACTAAGGCCTTTCCTGCTTCCCTCACTACTTTTCTTAGGGGTAGAGGTCACGGGGCCCTTTGCAATGGGCGCAGAAGCGGCAAGAATGGCGGGGCACGAGTGCGACATGGTTTCACTACAGCGGAGGACAAGGAACTAAATGCCGCGGCTTATCTGAGAAGGGAAGGGTTGACAATGACACTGAGGCTGACTGCTGCTAACTTACATGCTAATTTTTTATAGGTAGAAAATCTCGGCAATACATAAAGAAATAGGTAGTTCCAGGTGAATGTAAATGTCACTTAGGCTTCTCCCTTCCTTTCTGATATATATTTTTATTACAGAGATCGATTACAAGGCATAATTCAAAAGGGAAATTACCATGGTAATGTAGTGAATGAATGCATGTGAGGTGTTGTCAGGTGATAATTAGCCAATTCCTGGTGTATAACACTATCACTTACCTGATTTTTTTTTGGAATATATTATTTTGTATAAGTATAGGGCATAGGGCTTATTTCAATGGATGAAATTTGTGGAAAAATCCGGGGGAAATTTGCATAGCGCAGCGCGGCGTGGGAGGTGAGAGGACAGGATAATGGAGGGTAGGTAGGGAGGGGAGTCACGAAGGGGGTAAAATCACTAAAATGTCAACAATGGATGGGAGTAACGATGAGATTTGGAGTGCTGACTAGTGTTAGACATTGGCAGTACTGATAGATGATACAAGCCACCACTTGAGAGCCCGGGATAATTCAAAATAACACAGAATCACAAAAGTGACGCCCCGTGGTATGATCCATTGTGGCCGAGCGTCACGAAAGTGACGCCCCGCGGTTAAGCGGTTAAAGAAAGTGAAAGAAAAAAATCCTTGATCCACACTTTTATACGGATCTGCACCAAAGCTTACACCAAAATTTAATGAAGTCTATTCTGGGTCAAGGCCCATTCTTCTACCAAGTTTCGTGGAATTCCGTCCAATAGTTTTTATGTGATCTTGCTCACAAACTAACCAACAAACCAGCGGACAGGAGTGAAAACAAAACCTCCTTGGTGGAGGATATAACGTATAATATGAAAAATGAGTCGCATAGTGGGATGCTTTAGGGAGCTTCCTTAACCGACGGGGATACAAACCCTAGTCTTCCTTTACTCCCCCAACCCCATCTTGACATCTGAACATATTTCCTTTCCACTTATGTAATAGCCACCACGGTCTCTTACTCTAGTTGAAATTAATAATACACTACTCACAGACTTTACACCAGATCCAAGACAGTTTACATCTCACACATAATCCTCCCAGTGTCATGCTGTTTCTTTTGTCCAGATAACGAATGGATATGTTGCAACGTTTTGTCATGCTCAGTCCCGATAATGTACCCATAGTTTTGCTATTGTGAAGTTCGTCATTTGCACATTTTTCAAATTTCGAGTGTGATTATTTTATACATATATGTCGAACACCTTCTGGCAGCAGGGACACTCCCCGACCCCACATGACCCCTAAACATCATTGTCTCAGTCACTCACTGTTAGCAGTGACCCACACAGACATGGCACGCTGAGGTCTCTCTGACGACGAAATTCAACCCTGACGCCTTCACAGGTGACAGTGATTCCCCAATCGATGACGATGTGGAGGACAAGGACTTTGTGCTGCATGATGATGAAACAAGCAGCGGTGTTTAGGAGGTACAATCACTAGGGAAGTAGCGGTATGAATCGCACTGTAAGGGAAGGTAAGGCCAGCACCTCCACCACGTGCACGCAAGAGGAAAAGGACTCTTCGCCTCTCCAACCACCCCCACCACCCTCTCCTCCACATCACAACAAAGGCAATGAAGACAAGGCTGGAGACATTGGTGTGTCGTGGGACTGGGAAGATGGGAGTGACTTCACGCCTATCATTCACCCATTCACGCAAGAGTGGCAGTCTGGCTGCATGGATCCTGGACTCCATGCAGGCTCCATGAGGGTGGATTTCTTCCACCTGTAATTTAGTGAGGAGTTTGTGGAGCGGATTGTGGAGGAAACAAACACCTTCATTAGCAGCCAGTGCCATGAAAGCGAGCATGAAGGAATGACAAGCATGCACTCCCAATGATATGACTACTCAGTTACCACAGGTGAGATGTTCATCTTTTTTGCCCTGGTTCTCTTGATGGGTGTTATACAGAAAAGACAAATTCCAGGATACTGATCTATGGACCCAATGACCAGCCCACATTTCTTTGGGAAGGTAATGGGTCGTAATAGATTCCAACAAATTCTGAGCCGCCTCCACTTTTACAATGTTGACAACCTTGCTAATGCTAATAATGCAGATAGAATGAGGAGATTAAAGATGGTTTTTAATAACCTTTGGGAAAAGTTCTGCTCATCCTTCTATCCTTACAGAGACCTTGTCACAGATGGGTCTCGTGTTGTGAAGAGGGAATATTTCCTTTTGGCAGTACATACCCAGCAGGTGACACCGTTTTGGGTTCAAGATCTTCATAATGTGTGACTGTAAAACTGGTTATGTGCAAGACATAGTCTTGTAACCTGACGCACGGACATAATAGATGATCGAATTATTGGACTCTCTGGGGCCGTGGTGAAGGCAATGATAGAGGAGTACCTTCATTGTGGTCATATCTTGTACCTGGACAACTGGTTCACTATCTCCCTTCTCTCTCGGTACCTCCATTTTCATGACACCAGAGTCTGTGGTACAGTCAAGAAAAACCATCACCATATGGTCAAGGTTGGGAGGAAACTTGACAAGAATGAGGTGGTTTTCTTCAAGGTAAACAACATCCTCGCCACTGTATGGAACCACAACAGGGAAGTTTTCCTCCTGTCGATGGTACACCACCCCCTGATGCATCTCATCGACTCTGTGGATTACCGCAGCATGAGGAGGCTCCACGTTTGGAAACTGGAGTCGGTACTGGATTACAGTGTCAACATGATGCAAGTAAACTAGACTGACTCTATGATTTCCAATGTGGAATGTGCCAGGACCACGATGAAGTGGTACAAAAAGCTGTTCTTCAACTTGCTTGACATCACGGTCCTGAACTTCCACTATCTCCATGCCTTGACCAGAGGAACCTCTGAGACCTTCAAAGGATTTGTGGGGGAGCTATCTAGGTAAATCAACTCGAATTATGCAGAGGACAGGCCCAGCCATCGCCCCCGACCATTCCACTGCCGGCCAGACTCCCCTTCACCTCTCAGGATGCCACTTCCCTGCCAGCTTCCCTCCTCAACCGAAACTTTCTAAACCCCAGCGCCACTGTCACATATGCAGCCAATCGAAAGTGAGAGCAACCACTCAGAGAAAGACACAAGGTACTAGTGTGTAGAATGCAATGTACTGTAGGACTGTGCATTAAGCCATGTTTCAGGGAATACCACACCTTAGTATATTACTGATACTCTGTGTGCTTGCGATATTATGATGCTCACTATAATACACTCACTATAATAGTAAGGCCTGTAAATATGCGATCATATGATGCTCACTATAATATTAAGGCCTGTAAATAAGTGTTAACAGTTATACAAGACGGAAACATGTATAGTGTTAGTGGAAAAGTATAATGTTAGTGGAAAAATAGAATGTAAGTTGAAACAACAGTCATAATGAGTCATATGTGCAAGAATTTCGCAATTTTCTTGTGATCGGTGAATGGAGCAACACTTATGTCACCTATACTTTTGTGTGAAACCAATATATTTTTGTACAACATGTAAATATGTATCAAATTAATAAACATTTATGTTATCTGAGTGATTTCCACTACTTACTCCTACTATAGAAAATGACTGCAGCTGCATGCCTCAAGAGAACATGGTACCAGGTGAATGGAGGGTCACCTGTTTAGACCACTTCTAAGCTTAGGTGAGCACTTTTTCTCTGAATTGCCATCGTTTCTCACAAGAGGCAGACGTTTGAGCCAAAACAAAACAAAAAATGCAAAATTGGTCGGGATTGGGGGGAGTCAGTGGTAAAAAATCGGTCAGGATGTGGCGAGCTAACATAACACATTAATATCATGTACTGATGGCAACATATGATCTTGGAACAACATCAATGTGCAATTGAGGTCTTGCATTTGGTACACTTGACAATTTTGTCATAATCACTTGTTTTTTGGTGGCATTGACATGTCAAATGTTAAATGGAAATTACCATATAACTGTGATGCATGAACATAGGAAATTATAGTTAGGCCTCTGCTTTACACAAACTATCCAAGGTTCTTATGTGGCCAGCTGTAACTCATTCCTATTACAGTCATTTCTATTAAGAGACTGGCAGATGACTTAAACTATCCTATATTGAGGTCCACTGGGTTCCTGGCTAGAGATGTCAGGGGCCACTACAGGAGCAATTGGTACAGAAGTTTTAAATAATTTTGGGATGTAAAAGGGATTCGCTAAAGCTAAGCACTATATGGGCTAAACTTCAGTACATTATGGACTTAGAGTAAAACATCTGTCATGTGAAAATCCTCAGAGATAGTGAATGACTTTACTGGGTTTCGTTAAGTACACAACCATGCACATGAAAATCCAGCACTAGAGTGCACCACATTGCACGTGAAATCCAGCGTTAAAGTGCATCATCTTGTGTGTAAAAATCCTGCGTTACAGTACATCACCTAATGTTTAAAAATCATGAATTCGAGTACATCCCTTGTGTGTAAAAATCATGCATTATAGTGCACCACCTTCACTCCCTTGCATGTGAAAATCCGTAGGTACGACTGAATAATCAGGTCATCTTAGGAATCCTTTCACACCAAAAATATCAGAAAAACAAAATTACAACTTTGCAGTATCCTTCTCCTTGATCTAAGTGTTCTTAAAAAAAAGATGATGTATATTCCGATTTCCATTCAATCAGCACTGGCATGCCATAAGGTTCTGTTCTGGCACCAACCCTACTCCTGGTTTAAATTAAAGATCTTTTATCTGTCACCCACAATCCTATCCATTCATATGCAGATGACTCAACACTTCACAGCTCATTCCCATTCAAACATCCATTTACAAACTTTAATATCTCTAACTCCCAACTCAGTACAGCCACCTCTAAAAATCAAGACTTATATAAGATCAATGAATGTGGACGAAATACCCGTGACTCATTTTATGCTAGCAAAACCAAATATATACAGTTTACCAATAGACAGATATTGCCAGATTCGTATGTTACTTTCAGTGCTACTAATATTCCCATCTCCAAAAGTATTGAAATTCTAAGTGTTTCACTTAACAATGCCCTCAGCTGGACCTCTCATGTCAGATTGCTTGTTAAAACCGCCTGAAATAACTTGGAGTATTGTACAGAGTCCGTAACTTCATCACTGACGAGCAGTTAGCTCTAATTTATAAGAGTCATGTGTGCTCTCAGCTTGAATACTGCTCACCCTTGTGGAATGGATGTGGAGAGGTTGCACTACAACAAGTAGACAAAATTAAGAAAAAAGCTGTTGGAATTATTAATAACTTTGCTATTATAAACAAACTACCTCCCTTCCAGGTAAGAAGGAATGTTGCCCCCCATGCATTCTTTAGATATATCTACGGCAAATGCTGAGACGAAGTTGAGTCCATTCTGCCACCTCTCCATGCCTTCCCTTGTGCTACACGGGCTGGAATGTCACACAGCCATATCGCAAAAATTCTGCCTTTAACCCGTACCATCCCAGGCAATTTGGCAAATTTATACCCACCCAGGGATGGATCCAGGGGGGGGGGATGGGGGGATGCATCCCCCCCCACCGGCCATGCATCATTGAATAAAGAGGCAATTTCAACATTGAAATATCAGTATGTCGCATCAAGTCTTTGATTGAATCAGTGAATCAACCCCCCAACCGAAAATTCCTGGATCCACCCCTGTACCCACCCAATCCCAGAGCAAAAACGGAAAGAAAATTTGTTGCATATTACAATCCAAAAGGACATATAAATCAAGGAAAAAAAAAAAAAAAGGACTCCTTATAGAAGAAATAAGAGGATGGCCGTCCTTTGTGTTTTTAGCCCAGTTTCCCAAGCCGTGAGCAATGATTACCCACTCAGCTGGGCGGGTTGAAAGAGAACGGGGGGGGGGGGAGAAAGGGGGATTCCCCTTTCTCAGTGTCCTGCATTGGCTCATATTCCTCCCCAGAATAGTCATCCAGGTCTTTCTCTTCTGAAGAATCACTAAATGAAGGGACAGAAGAGTCCATGTGACAATTTCAACAGCGTCCTCCAGCCCAATGAGGCGGAAAAATGGCGTGATTATCGCAGCACCCCAACGCCCTGACGGACAATGGCATACTGATGTTACCCATCCAAGCAGCAGTGTTGCCACACTTTTAGATGGAAATTATCGTACTGGATCTTCAAAAATATCATTTTTTCGTTGGAATTATCCTACACTATTAAATTCATTTACGTAGTGTTTAATAATCTGATGTATTTTAAAATTGTTGTCTATAGCTTCGTGTATGTACTGAAAATTTAACCATTAGGCTACAATTGTTTTCATCAGTACTGTAATTTTGAAGGGTACTGATGTTTGGTGTTTATTTATCACTTTAAGTCTCATGATAATAATATTATAATAATATAATCATATCCTTCATCACAAAAGTAATGTTACAAGAAATACCCTTTGTGCCAGTCTAGAAAATCAATCTGACTAGCAGCAGAATCCGGTCCATAGAACTTTAATAGATAACTATTAGAAATGTGCTTCCTCTTGCAGATGATAACTCAGCAAGACCATAAAAGAAGTATTTTCAGTGATCATCATTACATTAGCCCTGAAGATCACTCATCTGTCAAATTGTGGAACAACTGTGCATGATTAGCTATGGGTGCCACGGTATTTGCTGCCATGCTAGCTTTCAACCCAAAATTATCGTACAAATCGTACGAAAATAGAAAATGGTATCGTACATCGTACCAGAGACAATATTATCGTACACATACGATAATTTTCGTACGTGTGGCACACTGCCACGCAGAACCAAACTCAGTACTACAACTGCCTGGACACAATGTTGCCAATACATTAAACTACTCCTTAGCAAAAAATAAGCTAGATTAAAGCAGTTTGAGACGTGCTACAGCGCTCGATTTTTGCTGTCGGCACCATCACGTCGCTGGGATTAATCGAGACGTTTTGTACTGTCGGCATCATCCCGACGGCGGGATTGTACGGGTTAAGAAATTTTTTCATTCTCAAAATTGCATCTGTCTGGAACTCGCTTCCCTGTACTTGCTTCCCCCCAAATTTCAACCTACAATTATTCGAGTCCAACTGTTACAGATTTTTTATGAATGGAGGATGCCAGTAATCTGGTGTATTGATTTTTTTATTTATTTGTTTTTCCTTCCTCTGCTCTGTTATTTAAAAAGAAAAAGTCAGCCATTCTAAAAGATTAGCCAGAAAATATTGCCTTTTATTTGGTCGTTTAGCTGATCAGTTGTTACCACCCGCTTTGCGAAGCGAGCATAGTGGTAATGTTTTCAGATATGAGGTTGGCTGGCTGGCATTGTTTGTGTGTGAGTAAACAAGATTTCTCATGAACGGCTTGAACTATAAACATGAAACATTCAAGGTATCAAGATACGGGCAAAGTCTTGGACAGGTTCGAAAATGGGCACTCGGGGTTAAGGTCAATGTCATCAAAATGGCTGTCAAAGGTCAACTAGCAGACCTTTGGTAACCTTGACCTTGACCCTGAGTGCCCATTCTCGAACTCGTCCAAGATTATGGTTATATCTTGATACCCTAAAGGTTTTATGTTGATAGCTCAGGCCGTTCATGAGACATCTTGTTTACCCACACACAAATCCAGTCAGCCAACCTCACAACTGAAAACATTACCACTCCACTTGCTTACCATCCGCGATGTGAAGCGAGCGGAGTGGTAACGTTTTCAGCTGTGAGGCTGGCTGGCTTGATTTGTTTCTGTGTGTTTTACAGCCTGAATATGCGTCAGATCAGAAACGGAGGTGGAAAATTATCTGCCAAGAAAAAAAAAAAAATGTCAAGCTACGCCGGTGATGAGATCACATTATGCAATGGCTTCTAGTCTGAAAATCAAATAGTACCACTGAATCTGAAATTACTTGTAACTCTTAGATTCCTAATTTATGTTTCTTTTCTCCCGCAAGGTAAGCCACACTTTCTAGGTCAGAGAAAAAATATTACTCTGGAACGTGTTTATTTTCATTTCAGTAGTAAACTTTCAAGATTAATAATTAATGCAGGGTGATTATTCTGTGTGATATACAGTCATTTGACACTGTAGCCGAATATTAATTTAGTTACTGGTGAAACATTACAAACGTGTGTGTGTGGGGTGGGGGTGGGGTGTGGTGGGGTTGTGTGTGTTGAAACTTGAAACCTAACTTCTCCTTATATCTGTCTCATGGTGTTTGTAATTGTAAGCACAAACATTAAAAGCATTTGCCATTGCATAAGAACATAAAGCAAAGGCATATCCTTCGATATTCATATTAAAGAAATAATACGGTGTTGCTGGAGACTGATAATGATAATGAGTGGAAGACGTGTTGTTTGACTTCTTTGCCAGTGAAGATCGCAAGTCCATTTCCGACTGCCAGTGCCTCACCCACCTCCGCACAGTGGTGGCGCTTTTTCTCAATCTCCTCGCGATCATTGGGAACGACAGCCCGCTCAGCCACAGCAGTATAAACATCTCTCGTTCAGCAACCACGGTTTTTCTATGGGTGCGGCGGTGTTGCATCCCCGTCTGTGTAAACGAAACCACGTGCACTCGGAATCGTTATTGAATAAATGACTCGGACATAAAACGTATTTGCAGTCCTGTAATATATTGGGGTATCCCGTGGAAAGTGTACGCTATCAGTCATAAGACGGTTTTCATCAGTCATTTCTGACTGAACTATAATCGTATTGTGACAGGTCATATGAGATTTGCTTCAGGACCAAATCTGCTGGAAGGGAGGGTGGTAGCCAAAAGCTTCTCATTCCAAAGCTGCCCAAGTGAGAAAGGAGACTTGGTGTCTGTAGTGAGACTCATACATATGGAAATTGATGTATTTTAATGGTGCTTTGTGTGTGTGTGTGTGTGTGTGTGTGTGTGTGTGTGTGTGTGTGTGTGTGTGTGTGTGTGTGCGTCTGTGTGTGTGTGTGTGTGTGTGTGTGTGTGTGTTCAGTATAACAGTGTACGAACGTATCCAAGCATATGAAAACACAAACTACCTCTACACCCCTTTAATGACAGTCGCGTCTTACATTTCTAACCTTAGAGTTGATGTAGACGTAGAGCGAAAGAAACACGCATCCACCTCGATGTTGCAGCTACTAATTTTGAGTGATAAAGGCAATATCTGCATGAATCCGACCTTGCTATTAGGGATATACAGTTACGGACTGCCTTATGTGCAAAAATCTTCCTCATAATTCTCCAGTTCACTCATTAGGACAACAAGAACTGTAATTTCGAAGAAGATTCTTCAACACGCAAACACTGGTTTATAAATCAGTTCCCCCTTTTAGTTGTAGGTTATAACAGGTTAAAGTAAAGACACCCTGCCGATCAAAATGTTACTGTGGAGGAAACACTCACCAAAATTATTGCTAGGCCGCTCTGTCGGAAGGAAGGCCGGGGTTAGAGGAAGAGTTACTTAGGTAGGAAGTGAATTTCAGGAGAGAGGAGGAGTGTCAGACCTTAACTCCAGATGTGTTGACAGCATTTTGTGGGTAAGGAGCATTCACACACAGTTACATACTAGCGTGTGCGAAAAGGAAATCATTCAAAAACAATTCCCTCAGACTATGGTACACAAACATTCCTTTACAAATCCATGCCTCTTTTTCAGGTGTAAGTGCGAACAGCCAAGGGTAAGGACAGCCTGCCCACTGGTCTCTCGTGGCCAACCGCGAGTTCGTGTTTTAGACCAAGGCCCATATTCCCCGTAAGACTGAGAAAGCACCTTAGCATATTTAAATAAAGTGATGAATATTTCGAATATCGCCATACTCTGTCTACACAAAGTACCAAAGGCTGTTAACCAGCCATAACCAAAACTAAATGACTGAGGAAAAGGTATTTGGGAGCTTCCTTATCCGTCGACAGTAGGAACCCAGGTTGGCTTCCGATTAAACAAACGTTGCTGTTTCTAAGAAGGATAGCCCCAGAAGCCAAGAATGAAGGAAGGAATGAGGAGGCCAGGGGAAGAACTAGCTTTATTACCTTCATATACTGTATATGTCTGTGCACTGTGCAGTATTTTGTGCCTCAGTCACTAACACAACCACATAAGCAAGGCTGACAAGGAAAGCACCAAAACTTTCAACACATTAAAACACGCAACCGGCGCTTTACATCCTGGTCCCTAATTCAGCTACGTATTCAACAGGCTAGAATAAAGGCGAGCCTGTCTAAGGTCTCGTGGTCCTCCGAGAATCGAACCTGTAACTTGTTTCCGGCGATTGAGTATGGTTCTGATATCACAACCGCCACTCACCACAGTGTCCATGATAATTCTGAAAGATAGTGATGATTCAGAAGAAATCTCTCCCATAATTCTTCTATAATGCCACCAGTAAGAGTAGCTCTTCTCATAAGTGGACCATCATCTGCTGATTGAATTTATTACTCAAAAGCAGCCGTAGAATAAGTTCCAAATGTTTTTACACTTTTTGTGAGGCACTACAAATATTTCTATATTGATTACAAATATATATATTGACTATACCCTTCTTATTCAAATTTAACTAAAATTGCCCTCTCTCCATCCTGACTGCTGAGACGTAGTAAGAGATGAACACAAGAAATCGACATGAGTCACAAAGAAGTATTTTGAAAAGAACGCCGAGCCGTAATATTGTCCTTTTCGACTTCTGGGTTTCGAGAACTAAACTGCAAAGGTACGAAAATATGGGCAAGAGATAAAAGAGTATATTCACAGTCCTCTAAGGAATTGTCAACGGGCTTTGATTTAGAAACTACTGTTTGTTCTGAGGAATAAATTTCTCTGTTCTGATAATTGTATTAATACGCAGCTGTTAGTATATGAAAAATTAATAACAAGAATAAATAACACTAAACTGCGATTCAGATGAGCTTATGCTAAATAATATATCTTGACCACAAACGTAATGCAACACTTAAATATTCAACAGATACTCCAAGCCATATCTCTATTACATAAATGCTTTTTCATACGAAATCCACATGAGCACCACACTATCACAGTTAGCCACACCAGCACCACACTAACACCGTTAGCCACGCCAGCACCACAATAACTCTGTCAGCCACACCAGCATCACACTAACACCGTCAGCCAGACAAGCACCACATTAACACCGTCAGCCACACCAGCACCACATTAACACAGTCAGCCACACCAGCACCACACTAACACAGTCAGCCACACCAGCACCACACTAACACAGTCAGCCACACCAGCACCACACTAACACAGTCAGCCACACCAGCACCACACTAACACAGTCAGCCACACCAGCACCACACTAACACAGTCAGCCACACCAGCACCACACTAACATCCTCAGCCACACCAGCACCACACTAACACAGTCAGCCACACCAGCACCACTCTAACATCCTCAGCCACACCACCACCACACTAACACCATCAGCCACACCAGCACGGCACCACACTCATAAGACTTACCAGCAGAGAGGCGATGGTCAGGCAGCAGTGGGTGAGGCAGTCGGCCGCGCAGGGTTAGGCGGCCAGTGAGGGGGACAGGCCAGAGGCTCATTATTTATCTGTGTCAGCACACCCACACTCCCCTACCACACAGCCAACACGCAGCCGTCAACAATGCATCACTGTATATTGCAATTTTTTCCCTTTTCCTAAAAATCATACCATTAAAAAAAAAAAAAAAACTTCTGTGCTTCTTACATGGTTTTTATATTGATATACTATGCATCAGTGACGCACAAGAGGATGATGGGGTGTAAGGTGCGGAACAAATCGCTGACCATAACTTATTACGAAACCAACAATGTCATCTAGGCCAGTAATCTCGTCGGTTAAAAGGGAGCTTCCTAACACCACTTCCTAAGTAATTTATTTTTCCTGTTACACGTTAAAGCCCTATTCTTTGTTACATAAATCCTTCTAAAATCGCCATACTTTGCATAAAATGCGTAGTCTGAGTACAGAGTATTCCAAATGTTCGTGTGTGTGTGTGTGTGTGTGTGTGTGTGTATGTGTGTGTGTGTGTGTGTGTGTGTGTGTGTGTGTGTGTGTGTGTGTGTGTGTGTGAGCGTGTGTGTTAGCGTGTGTGTGTGTGTGTGTGTGTGTGTGTGTGTGTGTGTGTGTGTGTGTGTGTGTGTGTGTGTGAGCATTCTGAACCTATTAGTCAGAAAAATAACGGTATGTACAATGAATCAACGCAAGAAAACATACAAAATCCCTAAAAACATACAAAAGTAGTTCCAGTACAACTTTATTTTTCTCCAGAGCAAAGCAAGTAAAGGTACCAGAGTGCTTGGGTTTTCAGCCTGCGATTACCTTTCACAGTTTATTCTTTCCCTCTCCAGACGTTTTCATGCAGCTTAGCAAAGGCTTTATTTGCTGGAGAATAAAATGCTTTGAGTTTATTAGGAAATACAGTGACATGCCGATACTTTTCATTGTATCCTTTGTCATTGTGGAGAGAATGGAGAATGAGAGACTGGCTAGAAGTCTGTATGCGAGTGAATTGGTTTGGGAGAGGAGGAGGGGGAGATCAGGGATGAGACGGGGAAATGGAGTGTAGAGATATA
Source organism: Coenobita brevimanus (assembly GCF_032717465.1). Classification (NCBI taxonomy): domain Eukaryota; kingdom Metazoa; phylum Arthropoda; class Malacostraca; order Decapoda; family Coenobitidae; genus Coenobita; species Coenobita brevimanus. The sequence continues at coordinate 30,087,637 of NC_136993.1, forward strand.
TTTGAGAGGGGGCTAAGAGATGGAGGAAGAGCAGCCGGATGGCAGATGACAGGGAGACTTGGAGGTGGTTTGTTTGCGGTCACCCCTTGTGGGATTGAGGCATCTGGCAAGAGATAGATAGACAGACATATAGATAGATAGATCTCTGCTCTGTCGAGTCTTCTTTGTAAACTTTAAGACTGTTCTCGTATGGAAGTTATTATAAAGAATCTCAAGTTTTCTTTTCTTCAATAAGGAATCCTTTATTAAATGCTTGTTATCTTTATATGATTTTATTTAGCTTAGAATATACAGATTTCGTGTTCTAAAGACGTTACAAGCAACATCCATTAATTTTTTAACCCTTTCAGTCCGGTAACATTTTATTCTATTTTTTCTACTATCACTAGACGATTTAATTCAGTTTCGGGGAGATGAACCGAAGATAAAATGGTAAATGAATATCATATGTAACCCGCATCATTTCGACGAGCTTGTTGTGAGGCGAATAAATCGTGGGCAGCATGGATGACATATCGATCTATCTATCTATTGCCAGACGCCTTAATCTCGTAAGGAGTGGCCACAAGCAAATCGCCTCCATGTCGCCAAGTTCCACGCCATTTCATTGCCCTGGTCCCAACTTACGCCCCCTTCTCCCATATACCTCTCAGCTCCATCCATTCATCCATCCATCTCATCCTTGGCCTCCTCCTCCCTCTCCCTCCCTCCACCTATTTTGTCTTTGCCATTTCTAGACGGTTTCCTTCAGCTTAGAAGAGTTTCAGAATGTGTCCAGTCCAAATCGAGATCATCCTTGTCTCTCAATAGAAGTTTCTTTAATAGCAAAAATGAAATAAAAATGAGACGAGTTGAAAAAATTTAAGTTTATTTTTTTCTCTCTTACAAACTCGATCTGGCAACATTAGTAATTTAGTCCGCAAAATATTATAGTATACAACCTGGTCAGTAACTTGCAATGTGAAACCCCAAACGCCGGTGGATAACTGATTCGACTCTGCCACTCCAACAGCCTCACATCCTTCATCACGGACACATTACCGGAGGTGTGAGTAGATGAGCTCGAAGCAGAACACGTGAAAACTAATTGCCAAGCCAGCCACGTAAACCACCAGTGTTCCCTGCAATGTGAAAGAATATACTTTTAGGAAACTGCAACATATTTAATATATGTATTACAGGTTCACTTAATATATATGAATAGATAGATGGATAGAGAGAGAGAGAGAGAGAGAGAGAGAGAGAGAGAGATGAATATGTGGATGGATGGAAAAGTGGAGGGATAGATGGATGGACGACAGATAGATAGATGGATGAATGAATGAGTGGAAAGTATGTTTCAAGAAAGCACAGAGAGGAGTTACCCATATATTGGAGAGGCTGAGTGAGGATCTGACGGCCATGGTTGTGGGTGGGTTGAGGCAGGTGGTCATGTTGGGGGTGTAGCTGTTGATCCAGTGGTCGTACATACCTGCTTCTCTCACTGTTATGATCCTGGAAACACGTGATTATGAATATGTTACCATAAACTTTTCACCTTAACTTGGCCCAGATTTTCGTCCTTTTGTTGTTTTGTTCACATAACTACTCCATCATGACCAGCACAATTCTAGTAAAAAGCAACAATTAAAATTCCGCATAGATGGCAATTTTAGGCCAAGTTAAGCAAAAACAAAATAGCTAACTGATAACCTATTCATCCAAATAAACTTATTAAATATTAATCTTGATAAAGCCGAATGATCTTAATCACCTCAGGAGTAACTTACCAGATCAAGCAGATACAACTGATCTATGACAGCTGACCTGCGGCTGACAGCGTTGATGAGTGGGCTGTCCTTGGGCCCCGCCATGGCACCCATCGCGGTTAGGAACTCCTCACGTGCTAGATAGAAGTCACACTTTCCTGTTGACACCAAGAAAATAGTTAAATATTGGCAACATTAGTGCCGTGAATACGCTATATGACTTTTCCGATATATCTTTCAGTGATCTTACGATATAGGAGGAAAAAAATATCGTACAATGGTAGATGATAATAAATGTAATCATGATCAACAGAACAAAGGCCGGACTGACGTTGAAACTACCAATCATTTTCTCGGAATAATGCTGACTACAGTTCTTATCTTATGGGGTCCATTTTCATAATCGTAAACCACAAAGGATCACAAGTATATTTCCAGGTCAAGGTCAATCTAAAAATTGTCTGGCATGTCCCAAAATATAATAAAAAAAAAGAAAAGAAAATGCAATGGTTTTCTTCTACGGTAATTGGGTTAAGTAAGATGACCTTTTTTGTCCTTTGTTCTTCATACTGTTAAGCCATGTTTTTGGAGCTTAGGTAGGTCCCTAGTTCATCACCTGTCATAGGTTTATCATTGTAAGGGCACACACACACACACACACACACACACACACACACACACACACTCTCTCTCTCTCTCTCTAACCCACCTGTCACTGAAAAGTCCTGTGCCATCATCATCTTGGTCACGTCGTCCACGTGTATTAGGGTGTGGTCCCCCCTCCTCACTTTGACATCCAGGTTCTTCGTCACCTCAGAGGCGTCGAAGGTTTGAAATCTACCTTCCTTCTGCAGATTATTTATGTCTCGGAAAACGCCACTCTCAGCCGTCTGAAAGTGGCGAAATTTTCGTGGAAAGCACCAATCTTAACCGTCTGGAAGTAACGGAATGAAAGTCTTAAAGTGTTATTTATATAGCTTCTCTACAGTTACCCCAGAACCAGACATACTGTGACATAAATTCCCCAGCAGTGTTAGTTTATATTAGAAGTTTTTTTTTTTTTTTTTCATGCGAGGAAGAAGGAACAAACGCTGAGCCCAGATAACAGTTCCTTCCGAGAAAAACAAAAACAATACAAAAGTGAGCCAAATTCAAGATCCGTTCATTTCGAGATGCCTGGACTCACTGCGTTTGAAAGACTGGAGATCATAGGAAGCAGGAAATACAGACAGAGGGAGACAGTTCCAGAGTTGAGCCGTTGCATAAATGAAGGACTGGGAGTAGCGGTTAACTCTTGCATTAGAGAGTTGGACAGAAAAGGGATGGGAGTTTGTTGCTAGACCGGTGCTCTGCACTCGTCGTAGAGGTGGAGGGATGCAAGCAGACGGTTCAGAAGAGCAGTGACCATTGAAGAAGCGATAGAAAAGAGATAAAGAGACAACAGTGCGGTGAAGAGACAGAGGTTGAAGGGAGTCATAAGAAGAGGAGAGTTGATGAGACAAAAAGCCTTTGACTCCACCCTAATGAGAAGAGCTGTATGTGGGGAACCTCCCCACGCATGGGAGTTGTACTCTATACACGGGCTAATAAACCAGTGTATTGAGTCAACAACGTGCAGGGGTAAAGAAGGCATGGAGTCGGCTTAGCACAGCTAATCTCTTGGAAGCAAATTTCACAAGAGATGCAATATAATCTTTCCAAGATAAGTCCCGAGTGAATGAAACCCCAAGCAAGCTCAAGGATGATGCAGGACTGAGCTGGATATTATTAAACATTAGTAGGTTCTCCTACCCCCCTGGGGGTAGGGGGTTTTCAAGAATACTCCCCCAGTATCCCTGCTTGTCATAAAAGGCGACTAAAAGGGTTGGCGGAGGGTTAGTGCCCCTCCCCGGAAAACAACTAACTAAAAAAAACAAACAAGAAGCCTCGGACAAGGACTGACCAAACGATGACGACCCAGGACCGGACAAAGGACTTGGTAATGAGTACATGGAATGTAAGAGGAGCGAATGATGAGGTGAAAGAGAGAGAGATTGTCCAGGTGCTTGAGGATGCGAAAGTGGATGTATGTGGAATAACTGAAACAAAATGGTGAGGAGAAAGTGTGAGAGAATGGGAGTATGGATGGGGTATATGTTCAGGAGTAGATGAGAATGAGAGGGCAAAGGAAGGAGTGTGTATAGTTGTGAGTAAAAGATGGAAGAAGAGCATAAGAAAGTATGGATCAGTTGGGTCAAGGATTGTGTGGGTAAAGTTGAAAGTTGGAATACAAATGTGGGCGATTGTGTGTGTGTGTATGCGCCAACGCAAGATCGTGCTAGAAGAGTGAGAGAAGAGTTCTGGACAAATGTGGAAGTGGGCATGGAAAAGTTTGGAAGGAATGAGAGAGTGTTTTTGATTGGTGATATGAATGGTAAAGTTGGTAATGTGAAGGTGGATGGAATAGTTGGTGAGTGGGGTGTGCCTGTTGAGATAGATGAGAATGGGAGTGCGTTAGTGGACATTTGTGCTGGGAGGGTATTGATGATAGCCAATACCCTCTTCAGGCATAAAATGATCCACAGGTATACATGGCGAGTGATGAGAAGGGTGGGTGGTGAACTGAATGAAAGGAAGGCAATGATTGATTATGTGTGTGTGGATGAAAGGATGCGAAGATGTGTAAAGGATGCAAGAGTGTATAGAGGTTGGGGGAGTGGACTTTCTGACCACTACTTGGTGGTGGCCAGAATTAGGATGCAAGTAAGATGGAGGAATAGAAGAAGGGAAAGACGAGAGGAAGGAGTAGTTGCAAGGAGAGTGGAAAGGTTACAAGAGGATGAGAAAAAGGCAGAGTATAAGAGAGATGTGGAGGAACGATTGGGCAAATATGAATTGGAGCAGATGGGAGACGTGGAACGTATGTGTAAGATATTTACAGAAGAAATATGTGCAGCATGTGATGTGGTGTGTGGAAAGAAGAGAAGATGGAGGGGCTGCAAGGAACAGCGTGGTGAACTGAAGAGGTGAAACAGGCTGTGGCACAAAAGAAGAAAGCATACAATGAATGGATGAGAAATAGGGGCGTGGAAGAAGTTGACAGGCGGAAGAGAGAGTTATATGTGGAAAGGAAGAGAGAGGTGAAAAGATTAGTAAGAAAGAGTAAGAAGAGAGTGGATGAGGAATTTGGAAGGAATTTGAGTGTAAAGTGGAGGGACTGTAAGAAAATGTTCTGGAGAGAAGTGAAAAGAGTAAGACAGGGTGGAAGTGAAGTTAGCAGGGGAGTGAAAGATAAAAATGGTAGATTACTAGTGGAGAATGGAGAAAAAGTGAGCAGATGGAGAGAACACTTTAAGGAATTGTTGAACGTAGAGGATGGAAGTAATGCGAGTATAAGTGGCTGGGGAATGGCTGGGAGAAGGAGGGAGGTGAGAAGACAGGAAGAAATCAGTAGGATAGAAGTTGTGGAAGCAATGAAGAAAGTTAAATCGGGGAAAGCCCCAGGAATTGATGGAGTGTGTGGTGAACTGCTGAAGCATGGGGGAGAGATAGTAGTAGAATGGATGTGGAAGATGTGTAGATTGGCCTGGGAGGAAGGTAGAGTCCCGGAGGATTGGAAGTCAGGTATAATTATTCCCTTGTACAAAGGGAAGGGGGAAAAAGAAGTGTGTGGTAATCATAGGGGCATTTGTCTTCTTAGTATACTAGGAAAAGTGTATGGTAGGATACTTATAGACCGATTTAGAGAAAGAACAGAGAAATTAGTTGGAGGAGAACAGGGAGGCTTTAGGAAGGGAAGAGGTTGTGTAGATCAGATATTCATTCTTAGATCTTTAGTGGAAAAGTTTCTAGAGAAGGGAAAAAAGTTGTATGCGGCTTTCATGGATTTGGAGAAAGCATATGACAGGGTGGATAGACAAGGATTGTGGAAAGTGTTAAGAATATATGGAGTAGATGGGAAGTTGTTGAATGCTGTGAAGAGTATGTACGATGGTGCGATGGCTGCAGTGCGTGTGGATGGTGAACTAAGTGAATTTTTCTCTTTGAAAGTTGGTTTGAAACAGGGATGTGTCATGTCTCCATGGTTGTTCAATCTGTACATGGATGGGGTAATAAAAGAGGTACAAGGTAAGGTAGTGGATGTTGGAGTGGCCCTGGTGAGAGAGGATAGTGTTTGGAAACTCCCTGTACTGTTGTTTGCAGATGATACTGTGTTGTTGAGTGAAGATGAAGGGGAGCTGCAAGGATTGGTGGATGAGTTTGAGAGAGTGTGTAAGAAACGGAACCTAAAGGTGAATGTAGGGAAGAGTAAAGTGATGGTCTTTGAGAGAGGTGAAGTCAGTGAATGTACAGGGAGGTTGGATGGTGAGGAATTGGAAAATGTGAGTACGTTTAAGTATTTGGGTAGTGTGATGAGTAAGGATGGAGGTTTGGAGGGTGAAGTGCTTGAAAGGGTACAGCAGGGAAGAAAGGTTGCTGGTTCCTTGAAAGCAGTGATAAGAAACAGGGAAGTGAGCATGGAAGTGAAAAAGTTACTACATGACAGTATTGTGATACCAACTCTAACGTACGGAAGTGAAGCTTGGACATTGTTGGAAGGACACAAGTCAAGAGTGAGAGCAGTGGAAATGAGTTATTTAAGTGGAGCCTGTGGAGTCACGTGGAGAGACAGGCTGACGAATGAGGATATAAAGAAGCGTTGTGGTGTGGATGTGGATGTGATAGGAAGCGTTATGAGGAACACACTGAGGTGGGTTGTCCATGTGGAGAGGATGGAGGGTGAAAGACTGACGAATAGATTGTATGTGAGTGAGGTGGAGGGGGGAAGAGGGAGGGGGAGGCCGAAGATGAGATGGAGGGATGGGGTGGAGAGGTATATGAGAGAGGGGGGTGTGAGTTGGGAGCAGGGCAGTGAAATGGCGGGGGACAGGGCGACTTGGAGGCGATTTGTTTGTGGCCACCCCAAACGGGATTGAGGCGTCTGGCAATAGATAGATAGATAGATAGGTTTTCCTGTGGAACAATAACCTGTATAATCTGTTCACGTTCTTGGCATATGACTTCTCATTGTCTCCTTCAGTAAGTCTGATACAGGATATGTTAACTTTCTCTATCTTGGCCTCCATGATCAGACAATTTACCTCGGAATATGTCTGCGTCTTGCCACAATCTCAGTAGGTCCGTTGACTGAATGAGCCAAGAAATACATCAGTGCCAATGACGTTATATGCTACTCTGTTACCCTTCATGGGGTAACTACTAACCTGAATAGTGTCAGCCTGACTAGATCCCTTCTGCACTAGAAATGTAATAGGATTATCGATCACGTCCCTGAGAGACTGTATAGGCATTGGGATGTATCTGACGGCCAGGAGGGACACCAGGTTGCCTGTATAGCTACGTGTCAGCACCACAGTTGTCAGCATCCACACACCCAACACCACACGCTCCCATACCCACCATGTCCTGACAGGGCTGACATCTGAAATAAGCACATGAATTTATTCCAAATTAAGGTGTAACTGAGTTATTACTTCACTCTGATAGTTCTTTCATGTGGTATTGTATTTCCCTACTGATTTCTTAATCACACATATTAGGATTACTTTTGTCGCATATATGCATTAAAATATTCTATTTTTTTGCTCTCAAGTACCCTTCGTACATAACAACATTCCTTGGATTTTTTTTTTTTTTTATAACAGAACAGAGTAAGGAAAAACAAATGAATAAAAAAGATAATCCATACACCAGATTACTGCCGTCCTCTGTTCATAAAATATCTGTAACAGTTAGACCTGAACATCTCTAGGTTGAAGTTTGGATGGAAACAACTCTTGGGAAGCGAGTTCAAAAGAGATGCAGTATGGGGAATGAAAGAATTCTGATAGACAGAAGTTCTGCAATATGGATGAGTGACATTCCAGTCATGTACGCTACCTGATGCCTGTGTAGCACGAGGGAAGGCATGGACAGGTGGCATCATGGATGCAACTTCGTTTGAGCATTTGCCATGAAATATCTGTAAAATAATGCAAGGGAGACAACATTTCTTCCTACTTGTAGGGGAGGTAGTTAATTTGTAATGGCAGGGTTGTTAATAATTCTAACAGCTTTGTTCTGAATTTTGTCTAGTTGTTTTAGTGCAACCTCTCCACATCCATTCCACAAGAGTGAGCACTATTCAAGCTGAGAGCGCACATGACTCTTATAAATTAAAGCTAACTGCTCGTCGGTGAAGAAGTTACGGACTCTGTACATTAATCCAAGTTTCTTTGAGGCGGTTTTAGCAAGTGATCTAACATGGGAGGTCCAGCTGAGGGCATTGTTAAGTGAGACGCCAAGAATTTCAATACTTTTGGAGATGGGGATATTAGTAGTAATGAAGGCAATAAACGAATATGGCAATATCTGTCTATTAGTAAAATGTATATATTTTCCCCCTGAGGGTATGGGGGTTTCAAGAATACTCCCCCAGTATCCCTGCTTGTCGTACGAGGCGACTAAAAGGGTTGGTGGTGGGTTAGTGCCCCACTCCGTAAAAAGAACTAACTAAACAAGTGAATAAAGCGCCTCGGACCAGGATGGACCATACGTTGACAATTAAGGAACGGACAAAGGACATTCTGAGGGTGGGAACATGGAATGTGAGAGGAGTGGATGATGAAGTGAAAGAGAGAGTGAGTGTTCAGGTGTTTGAGGATGCAAAAGTGGATATATGTGGATTGACTGAAACTAAATGAAAAGGTGAAAGGGTGAGAGAATGGGAATATGGTTTAGGTATATGTGAGGGAGTTAATGAGAATGAGTGGGCAAGAAAGGGAGTATGTCTGATGATAAGCAAGAAGTGAAAGGAGAATATAAGAGAGTATGGAACAGTGGGTGCAAGGATTGTATGAGTGAGGATGAAAGTAGGTATACAAGCGTGGGCCGAGTGGCAAGAGTGAAAGATGAGTTTTGGGCGAGAGTAGAAGCATGTATGGACAAATCTGAGAGGAGCGAGAGAGTGCTTTTGATTGGAGACATGAATGGCAAAGTTGAGAATGTACGTGTGGATGGAGTGGTTGGTCAGTGGGGTATGCCAGCTGAAGTAGATGGGAATGGTAGTACTTTGGTGGACAGCTGTACTGGTAAGGGGTTGACAATAGCCAACACCTACTTTCGGCATAAGATGATCCACCGGTATACATGGAGAGTAATGGGGAGGATGGATGGTGAACTTGTTGAATGAAAGACATTGATAGACTACATGTGTGTGGATGAGCGAATGAGAAGACAAGTGTTGGATGCAAGAGTGTGGAGAGGGTGGGGGAATGGAGTCTCGGACCATCACTTAGTGATGGCCAAGATAAAGCTGCAAAGAAAATGGTTAAGGAGACGAAGGGGAAGACAGGAGGAAACAGCTCCTCTGAGAAGTGTGGAGAATTTGCAAGATAGTGAGAAAATGGCAGAGTATTAGAGTATAGTGGAAGAAAGATTGGGAATGTATGAGCTAGAGCAGATGGAAGGGGTGGAAGACCTATGTAAGGTATTCACGGAAGAGATAGGTGCAGCGTGTGAAGTGGTTTGTGGAGTGAAGAGGAGATGCAAGGGTGTGGAAGGGACAGCATGGTGGAATGATGAGGTGAAACGAGCTGTGGAACAAAAGAAGAAGGCATATAGTGAATGGTTAGCAAGTAGAGGTAGGGGAGAAGATGAGCGGGAGAAGAGAGAGGTATATGTGAGCAGGAGAAGAGAGAGGTATATGTGAGCAGGAGAAGGGAGGTGAAGAGACTAGTGAAGGACAGTAAGAAGAAAGTGGATGAAGAGTTTAGGAGGAATCTGAGTGTGAAATGAAGGGAGAGTAAGAAATTGTTTTGGAAGGAGGTAAGAAAGTAAGGCAATGTGAAAAATCGGTCAGGATGTGGCGAGCTAACGTAACACATTAATATCATGTACTGATGGCAACATATGAGCTTGGAACAACATCAATGTGCAATTGAGGTCTTGCATTTGGTACACTTGACAATTTTGTCATAATCACTTGTTTTTTGGTGGCATTGACATGTCAAATGTTAAATGGAAATTACCATATAACTGTGATGCATGAACATAGGAAATTATAGTTAGGCCTCTGCTTTACACAAACTATCCAAGGTTCTTATGTGGCCAGCTGTAACTCATTCCTATTACAGTCATTTCTATTAAGAGACTGGCAGATGACTTAAATTATCCTATATTGAGGTCCACTGGGTTCCTGGCTAGAGATGTCAGGGGCCACTACAGGAGCAATTGGTACAGAAGTTTTAAATAATTTTGGGATGTAAAAGGGATTCGCTAAAGCTAAGCACTATATGGGCTAAACTTCAGTACATTATGGACTTAGAGTAAAACATCAGTCATGTGAAAATCCTCAGAGATAGTGAATGACTTTACTGGGTTTCGTTAGAGTACACAACCATGCACATGAAAATCCAGCACTAGAGTGCACCACATTGCACGTGAAATCCAGCGTTAAAGTGCATCATCTTGTGTGTAAAAATCCTGCGTTACAGTACATCACCTAATGTTTAAAAATCATGAATTCGAGTACATCCCTTGTGTGTAAAAATCATGCATTATAGTGCACCACCTTCACTCCCTTGCATATGAAAATCCGTAGGTACGACTGAATAATCAGGTCATCTTAGGAATCCTTTCACACCAAAAATATCAGAAAAACAAAATTACAACTTTGCAGTATCCTTCTCCTTGATCTAAGTATTCTTAAAAAAAAGATGATGTATATTCCGATTTCCATTCAATCAGCACCGGCATGCCACAAGGTTCTGTTCTGGCACCAACCCTATTCCTGGTTTAAATTAAAGATCTTTTATCTGTCACCCTCAATCCCATCCATTCATATGCAGATGACTCAACACTTCACAGTCCATTCCCATTCAAACATCCATTTACAAACTTTAATATCTCTAACTCCCAACTCAGTACAGCCACCTCTAAAAATCAAGACTTATATAAGATCAATGAATGTGGACGAAATACCCGTGACTCATTTTATGCTAGCAAAACCAAATATATACAGTTTACCAATAGACAGATATTGCCAGATTCGTATGTTACTTTCAGTGCTACTAATATTCCCATCTCCAAAAGTATTGAAATTCTAAGTGTTTCACTTAACAATGCCCTCAGCTGGACCTCTCATGTCAGATTGCTTGTTAAAACCGCCTGAAAGAACTTGGAGTATTGTACAGAGTCCGTAACTTCATCACTGACGAGCAGTTAGCTCTAATTTATAAGAGTCATGTGTGCTCTCACCCTGAATACTGCTCACCCTTGTGGAATGGATGTGGAGAGGTTGCAGTAAAACAAGTAGACAAAATTAAGAAAAAAGCTGTTGGAATTATTAATAACTTTGCTATTATAAACAACCTACCTCCCTTCCAGGTAAGAAGGAATGTTGCCCCCCATGCATTCTTTACAGATATATCTACGGCAAATGCTGAGACGAAGTTGAGTCCATTCTGCCACCTCTCCATGCCTTCCCTTGTGCTACACGGGCTGGAATGTCACACAGCCATATCGCAAAAATTCTGCCTTTAACCCGTACCATCCCAGGCAATTTGGCAAATTTATACCCACCCAGGGATGGATCCAGGGGGGGGGGATGGGGGGATGCATCCCCCCCCACCGGCCATGCATCATTGAATAAAGAGGCAATTTCAACATTGAAATATCAGTATGTCGCATTAAGTCTTTGATTGAATCAGTGAATCAACCCCCCCACCGAAAATTCCTGGATCCACCCCTGTACCCACCCAATCCCAGAGCAAAAACGGAAAGAAAATTTGTTGCATATTACAATCCAAAAGGACATATAAATCAAGGAAAAAAAAAAAAAAAAAGGACTCCTTATAGAAGAAATAAGAGGATGGCCGTCCTTTGTGTTTTTAGCCCAGTTTCCCAAGCCGTGAGCAATGATTACCCACTCAGCTGGGCGGGTTGAAAGAGAACGGGGGGGGGGGAGAAAGGGGGATTCCCCTTTCTCAGTGTCCTGCATTGGCTCATATTCCTCCCCAGAATAGTCATCCAGGTCTTTCTCTTCTGAAGAATCACTAAATGAAGGGACAGAAGAGTCCATGTGACAATTTCAACAGCGTCCTCCAGCCCAATGAGGCGGAAAAATGGCGTGATTATCGCAGCACCCCAACGCCCTGACGGACAATGGCATACTGATGTTACCCATCCAAGCAGCAGTGTTGCCACACTTTTAGATGGAAATTATCGTACTGGATCTTCAAAAATATCATTTTTTCGTTGGAATTATCCTACACTATTAAATTCATTTACGTAGTGTTTAATAATCTGATGTATTTTAAAATTGTTGTCTATAGCTTCGCGTATGTACTGAAAATTTAACCATTAGGCTACAATTGTTTTCATCAGTACTGTAATTTTGAAGGGTACTGATGTTTGGTGTTTATTTATCACTTTAAGTCTCATGATAATAATATTATAATAATATAATCATATCCTTCATCACAAAAGTAATGTTACAAGAAATACCCTTTGTGCCAGTCTAGAAAATCAATCTGACTAGCAGCAGAATCTGGTCCATAGAACTTTAATAGATAACTATTAGAAATGTGCTTCCTCTTGCAGATGATAACTCAGCAAGACCATAAAAGAAGTATTTTCAGTGATCATCATTACATTAGCCCTGAAGATCACTCATCTGTCAAATTGTGAAACAACTGTGCATGATTAGCTATGGGTGCCACAGTATTTGCTGCCATGCTAGCTTTCAACCCAAAATTATCGTACAAATCGTACGAAATAGAAAATGGTATCGTACATCGTACCAGAGACAATATTATCGTACACATACGATAATTTTAGTACGTGTGGCACACTGCCACGCAGAACCAAACTCAGTACTACAACTGCCTGGACACAATGTTGCCAATACATTAAACTACTCCTTAGCAAAAAATAAGCTAGATTAAAGCAGTTTGAGACGTGCTACAGTGCTCGATTTTTGCTGTCGGCACCATCACGTCGCTGGGATTAATCGAGACGTTTTGTACTTCGGCATCATCCCGACGGCGGGATTGTACGGGTTAAGAAATTTTTTCATTCTCAAAATTGCATCTGCTTCCCCCCAAATTTCAACCTACAATTATTCGAGTCCAACTGTTACAGATTTTTTATGAATGGAGGATGCCAGTAATCTGGTGTATTGATTTTTTTATTTATTTGTTTTTCCTTCCTCTGCTCTGTTATTTAAAAAAAAAAAAAGTCAGCCATTCTAAAAGATTAGCCAGAAAATATTGCCTTTTATTTGGTCGTTTAGCTGATCAGTTGTTACCACCCGCTTTGCGAAGCGAACATAGTGGTAATGTTTTCAGATATGAGGTTGGCTGGCTGGCATTGTTTGTGTGTGAGTAAACAAGATTTCTCATGAACGGCTTGAACTATAAACATGAAACATTCAAGGTATCAAGATACGGGCAAAGTCTTGGACAGGTTCGAAAATGGGCACTCGGGGTTAAGGTCAATGTCATCAAAATGGCTGTCAAAGGTCAACTAGCAGACCTTTGGTAACCTTGACCTTGACCCTGAGTGCCCATTCTCGAACTCGTCCAAGATTATGGTTATATCTTGATACCCTAAAGGTTTTATGTTGATAGCTCAGGCCGTTCATGAGACATCTTGTTTACCCACACACAAATCCAGTCAGCCAACCTCACAACTGAAAACATTACCACTCCACTTGCTTACCATCTGCGATGTGAAGCGAGCGGAGTGGTAACGTTTTCAGCTGTGAGGCTGGCTGGGTAGATTTGTTTGTGTATGTTTTACAGCCTGAATATGCGTCAGATCAGAAACGGAGGTGGAAAATTATCTGCCAAGAAAAAAAAAAAAAATGTCAAGCTACGCCGGTGATGAGATCACATTATGCAATGGCTTCTAGTCTGAAAATCAAATAGTACCACTGAATCTGAAATTACTTGTAACTGGTAATAATATTACCGCAAGGTAAGCCACACTTTCTAGGTCAGAGAAAAAATATTACTCTGGAACGTGTTTATTTTCATTTCAGTAGTAAACTTTCAAGATTAATAATTAATGCAGGGTGATTATTCTGTGTGATATACAGTCATTTGACACTGTAGCCGAATATTAATTTAGTTACTGGTGAAACATTACAAACGTGTGTGTGTGGGGTGGGGGTGGGGTGTGGTGGGGGTGGGGGGTGGGTGTGTGGGTGTGTGTGTCTGTGTGGGTGTGGGTGTGGGTGTGTGTTGAAACTTGAAACCTAACTTCTCCTTATATCTGTCTCATGGTGTTTGTAATCGTAAGCACAAACATTAAAAGCATTTGCCATTGCATAAGAACATAAAGCAAAGGCATATCCTTCGATATTCATATTAAAGAAATAATACGGTGTTGCTGGAGACTGATAATGATAATGAGTGGAAGACGTGTTGTTTGACTTCTTTGCCAGTGAAGATCGCAAGTCCATTTCCGACTGCCAGTGCCTCACCCACCTCCGCACAGTGGTGGCGCTTTTTCTCAATCTCCTCGCGATCATTGGGAACGACAGCCCGCTCAGCCACAGCAGTATAAACATCTCTCGTTCAGCAACCACGGTTTTTCTATGGGTGCGGCGGTGTTGCATCCCCGTCTGTGTAAACGAAACCACGTGCACTCGAAATCGTTATTGAATAAATGACTCGGACATAAAACGTATTTGCAGTCCTGTAATATATTGGGGTATCCCGTGGAAAGTGTACGCTATCAGTCATAAGACGGTTTTCATCGGTCATTTCTGACTGAACTATAATCGTATTGTGACAGGTCATATGAGATTTGCTTCAGGACCAAATCTGCTGGAAGGGAGGGTGGTAGCCAAAAGCTTCTCATTCCAAAGCTGCCCAAGTGAGAAAGGAGACTTGGTGTCTGTAGTGAGACTCATACATATGGAAATTGATGTATTTTAATGGTGCTTTGTGTGTGTGTGTGTGTGTGTGTGTGTGTGTGTGTGTGTGTGTGTGTGTGTGTGTGTGTGTGTGTGTGTGTGTGTGTGTGTGTGTGTGTGTTCAGTATAACAGTGTACGAACGTATCCAAGCATATGAAAACACAAACTACCTCTACACCCCTTTAATGACAGTCGCGTCTTACATTTCTAACCTTAGAGTTGATGTAGACGTAGAGCGAAAGAAACACGCATCCACCTCGATGTTGCAGCTACTAATTTTGAGTGATAAAGGCAATATCTGCATGAATCCGACCTTGCTATTAGGGATATACAGTTACGGACTGCCTTATGTGCAAAAATCTTCCTCATAATTCTCCAGTTCACTCATTAGGACAACAAGAACTGTAATTTCGAAGAAGATTCTTCAACACGCAACCACTGGTTTATAAATCAGTTCCCCCTTTTAGTTGTAGGTTCTAACAGGTTAAAGTAAAGACACCCTGCCGATCAAAATGTTACTGTGGAGGAAACAATCACCAAAAATATTGCTAGGCCGCTCTGTCGGAAGGAAGGCCGGGGTTAGAGGAAGAGTTACTTAGGTAGGAAGTGAATTTCAGGATAGAGGACGAGTGTCAGACCTTAACTCCAGATGTGTTGACAGCATTTTGTGGGTAAGGAGCATTCACACACAGTTACATACTAGCGTGTGCGAAAAGGAAATCATTCAAAAACAATTCCCTCAGACTATGGTACACAAACATTCCTTTACAAATCCATGCCTCTTTTTCAGGTGTAAGTGCGAACAGCCAAGGGTAAGGACAGCCTGCCCACTGGTCTCTCGTGGCCAACCGCGAGTTCGTGTTTTAGACCAAGGCCCATATTCCCCGTAAGACTGAGAAAGCACCTTAGCATATTTAAATAAAGTGATGAATATTTCGAATATCGCCATACTCTGTCTACACAAAGTACCAAAGGCTGTTAACCAGCCATAACCAAAACTAAATGACTGAGGAAAAGGTATTTGGGAGCTTCCTTATCCGTCGACAGTAGGAACCCAGGTTGGCTTCCGATTAAACAAACGTTGCTGTTTCTAAGAAGGATAGCCCCAGAAGCCAAGAATGAAGGAAGGAATGAGGAGGCCAGGGGAAGAACTAGCTTTATTACCTTCATATACTGTATATGTCTGTGCACTGTGCAGTATTTTGTGCCTCAGTCACTAACACAACCACATAAGCAAGGCTGACAAGGAAAGCACCAAAACTTTCAACACATTAAGACACGCAACCGGCGCTTTACATCCTGGTCCCTAATTCAGCTACGTATTCAACAGGCTAGAATAAAGGCGAGCCTGTCTAAGGTCTCGTGGTTCTCCGAGAATCGAACCTGTAACTTGAGTATGATTCTGATATCACAACCGCCACTCACCACAGTGTCCATGATAATTCTGAAAGATAGTGATGATTCAGAAGAAATCTCTCCCATAATTCTTCTGTAATGCCACCAGTAAGAGTAGCTCTTCTCATAAGTGGACCATCATCTGCTGATTGAATTTATTACTCAAAAGCAGCCGTAGAATAAGTTCCAAATGTTTTTACACTTTTTGTGAGGCACTACATATATTTCTATATTGATTACAAATATATATATTGACTATACCCTTCTTATTCAGATTTAACTAAAATTGCCCTCTCTCCATCCTGACTGCTGAGACGTAGTAAGAGATGAACACAAGAAATCGACATGAGTCACAAAGAAGTATTTTGAAAAGAACGCCGAGCCGTAATATTGTCCTTTTCGACTTCTGGGTTTCGAGAACTAAACTGCAAAGGTACGAAAATATGGGCAAGAGAAAAAAGAGTATATTCACAGTCCTCTAAGGAATTGTCAACGGGCTTTGATTTAGAAACTACTGTTTGTTCTGAGGAATAAATTTCTCTGTTCTGATAATTGTATTAATACGCAGCTGTTAGTATATGAAAAATTAATAACAAGAATAAATAACACTAAACTGCGATTCAGATGAGCTTATGCTAAATAATATATCTTGACCACAAACGTAATGCAACACTTAAATATTCAACAGATACTCCAAGCCATATCTCTATTACATAAATGCTTTTTCATACGAAATCCACATGAGCACCACACTATCACAGTTAGCCACACCAGCACCACACTAACACCGTTAGCCACGCCAGCACCACAATAACTCTGTCAGCCACACCAGCATCACACTAACACCGTCAGCCAGACAAGCACCACATTAACACCGTCAGCCACACCAGCACCACATTAACACAGTCAGCCACACCAGCACCACACTAACACAGTCAGCCACACCAGCACCACACTAACACAGTCAGCCACACCAGCACCACACTAACACAGTCAGCCACACCAGCACCACACTAACACAGTCAGCCACACCAGCACCACACTAACATCCTCAGCCACACCAGCACCACACTAACACAGTCAGCCACACCAGCACCACTCTAACATCCTCAGCCACACCACCACCACACTAACACCATCAGCCACACCAGCACGGCACCACACTCATAAGACTTACCAGCAGAGAGGCGATGGTCAGGCAGCAGTGGGTGAGGCAGTCGGCCGCGCAGGGTTAGGCGGCCAGTGAGGGGGACAGGCCAGAGGCTCATTATTTATCTGTGTCAGCACACCCACACTCCCCTACCACACAGCCAACACGCAGCCGTCAACAATGCATCACTGTATATTGCAATTTTTTCCCTTTTCCTAAAAATCATACCATTAAAAAAAAAAAAAAAAAAAAACTTCTGTGCTTCTTACATGGTTTTTATATTGATATACTATGCATCAGTGACGCACAAGAGGATGATGGGGTGTAAGGTGCGGAACAAATCGCTGACCATAACTTATTACGAAACCAACAATGTCATCTAGGCCAGTAATCTCGTCGGTTAAAAGGGAGCTTCCTAACACCACTTCCTAAGTAATTTATTTTTCCTGTTACACGTTAAAGCCCTATTCTTTGTTACATAAATCCTTCTAAAATCGCCATACTTTGCATAAAATGCGTAGTCTGAGTACAGAGTATTCCAAATGTTCGTGTGTGTGTGTGTGTGTGTGTGTGTGTGTGTGTGTGTGTGTGTGTGTGTGTGTGTGTGTGTGTGTGTGTGTGTGTGTGTGTGTGTGTGTGAGCGTGTGTGTTAGCGTGTGTGTGTGTGTGTGTGTGTGTGTGTGTGTGTGTGTGTGTGTGTGTGTGTGTGTGAGCATTCTGAACCTATTAGTCAGAAAAATAACGGTATGTACAATGAATCAACGCAAGAAAACATACAAAATCCCTAAAAACATACAAAAGTAGTTCCAGTACAACTTTATTTTTCTCCAGAGCAAAGCAAGTAAAGGTACCAGAGTGCTTGGGTTTTCAGCCTGCGATTACCTTTCACAGTTTATTCTTTCCCTCTCCAGACGTTTTCATGCAGCTTAGCAAAGGCTTTATTTGCTGGAGAATAAAATGCTTTGAGTTTATTAGGAAATACAGTGACATGCCGATACTTTTCATTGTATCCTTTGTCATTGTGGAGAGAATGGAGAATGAGAGACTGGCTAGAAGTCTGTATGCGAGTGAATTGGTTTGGGAGAGGAGGAGGGGGAGATCAGGGATGAGACGGGGAAATGGAGTGTAGAGATATATTTGAGAGGGGGCTAAGAGATGGAGGAAGAGCAGCCGGATGGCAGATGACAGGGAGACTTGGAGGTGGTTTGTTTGCGGTCACCCCTTGTGGGATTGAGGCATCTGGCAAGAGATAGATAGACAGACATATAGATAGATAGATCTCTGCTCTGTCGAGTCTTCTTTGTAAACTTTAAGACTGTTCTCGTATGGAAGTTATTATAAAGAATCTCAAGTTTTCTTTTCTTCAATAAGGAATCCTTTATTAAATGCTTGTTATCTTTATATGATTTTATTTAGCTTAGAATATACAGATTTCGTGTTCTAAAGACGTTACAAGCAACATCCATTAATTTTTTTAACCCTTTCAGTCCGGTAACATTTTATTCTATTTTTCCTACTATCACTAGACGATTTAATTCAGTTTCGGGGAGATGAACCCAAGATAAAATGGTAAATGAATATCATATGTAACCCGCATCATTTCGACGAGCTTGTTGTGAGGCGAATAAATCGTGGGCAGCATGGATGACATATCGATCTATCTATCTATTGCCAGACGCCTTAATCTCGTAAGGAGTGGCCACAAGCAAATCGCCTCCATGTCGCCAAGTTCCACGCCATTTCATTGCCCTGGTCCCAACTTACGCCCCCTTCTCCCATATACCTCTCAGCTCCATCCATTCATCCATCCATCTCATCCTTGGCCTCCTCCTCCCTCTCCCTCCCTCCACCTATTTTGTCTTTGCCATTTCTAGACGGTTTCCTTCAGCTTAGAAGAGTTTCAGAATGTGTCCAGTCCAAATCGAGATCATCCTTGTCTCTCAATAGAAGTTTCTTTAATAGCAAAAATGAAATAAAAATGAGACGAGTTGAAAAAATTTAAGTTTATTTTTTTCTCTCTTACAAACTCGATCTGGCAACATTAGTAATTTAGTCCGCAAAATATTATAGTATACAACCTGGTCAGTAACTTGCAATGTGAAACCCCAAACGCCGGTGGATAACTGATTCGACTCTGCCACTCCAACAGCCTCACATCCTTCATCACGGACACATTACCGGAGGTGTGAGTAGATGAGCTCGAAGCAGAACACGTGAAAACTAATTGCCAAGCCAGCCACGTAAACCACTAGTGTTCCCTGCAATGTGAGAGAATATACTTTTAGGAAACTGCAACATATTTAATACATGTATTACAGGTTCACTTAATATATATGAATAGATAGATGGATAGATAGATAGATAGATAGATAGAGAGAGAGAGAGAGAGAGAGAGAGAGAGAGAGAGAGAGAGAGAGAGAGAGAGAGAGATGAATATGTGGATGGATGGAAAAGTGGAGGGATAGATGGATGGACGACAGATAGATAGATGGATGAATGAATGAGTGGAAAGTATGTTTCAAGAAAGCACAGAGAGGAGTTACCCATATATTGGAGAGGCTGAGTGAGGATCTGACGGCCATGGTTGTGGGTGGGTTGAGGCAGGTGGTCATGTTGGGGGTGTAGCTGTTGATCCAGTGGTCGTACATACCTGCTTCTCTCACTGTTATGATCCTGGAAACACGTGATTATGAATATGTTACCATAAACTTTTCACCTTAACTTGGCCCAGATTTTCGTCCTTTTGTTGTTTTGTTCACATAACTACTCCATCATGACCAGCACAATTCTAGTAATAAGCAACAATTACAATTCAGCATAGATGGCAATTTTAGGCCAAGTTAAGGTAAAAACAGAATAGCTAACTGATAACCTATTCATCCAAATAAACTTATTAAATATTAATCTTGATAAAGCCGAATGATCTTAATCACCTCAGGAGTAACTTACCAGATCAAGCAGATACAACTGATTTATGACAGCTGACCTGCGGCTGACAGCGTTGATGAATGGGCTGTCCTTGGGCCCCGCCATGGCACCCATCGCGGTTAGGAACTCCTCACGTGCTAGATAGAAGTCACACTTTCCTGTTGACACCAAGAAAATAGTTAAATATAGGCAACATTAGTGCCGTGAATACGCTATATGACTTTTCCGATATATCTTTCAGCGATCTTACGATATAGGAAGAAAAAAATATCGTACAATGGTAGATGATAATAAATGTAATCATGATCAACAGAACAAAGGCCGGACTGACGTTGAAACTACCAATCATTTTCTCGGAATAATGCTGACTACAGTTCTTATCTTATGGGGTCCATTTTCATAATCGTAAACCACAAAGGATCACAAGTATATTTCCAGGTCAAGGTCAATCTAAAAATTGTCTGGCATGTCCCAAAATATAATAAAAAAAAAGAAAAGAAAATGCAATGGTTTTCTTCTACGGTAATTGGGTTAAGTAAGATGACCTTTTTTGTCCTTTGTTCTTCATACTGCTGAGCCATGTTTTTGGAGCTTAGGTAGGTCCCTAGTTCATCACCTGTCATAGGTTTATCATTGTAAGGGCACACACACACACACACACACACACACACACACACACACACACACACACACACACACACACACACACACACAATCTCTCTCTCTCTCTAACCCACCTGTCACTGAAAAGTCCTGTGCCATCATCATCTTGGTCACGTCGTCCACGTGTATTAGGGTGTGGTCCCCCCTCCTCACTTTGACATCCAGGTTCTTCGTCACCTCAGAGGCGTCGAAGGTTTGAAATCTACCTTCCTTCTGCAGATTATTTATGTCTCGGAAAACGCCACTCTCAGCCGTCTGAAAGTGGCGAAATTTTCGTGGAAAGCACCAATCTTAACCGTCTGGAAGTAACGGAATGAAAGTCTTAAAGTGTTATTTATATAGCTTCTCTACAGTTACCCCAGAACCAGACATACTGTGACATAAATTCCCCAGCAGTGTTAGTTTATATTAGAAGTTTTTTTTTTTTTTTTTTCATGCGAGGAAGAAGGAACAAACGCTGAGCCCAGATAACAGTTCCTTCCGAGAAAAACAAAAACAATACAAAAGTGAGCCAAATTCAAGATCCGTTCATTTCGAGATGCCTGGACTCACTGCGTTTGAAAGACTGGAGATCATAGGAAGCAGGAAATACAGACAGAGGGAGACAGTTCCAGAGTTGAGCCGTTGCATAAATGAAGGACTGGGAGTAGCGGTTAACTCTTGCATTAGAGAGTTGGACAGAAAAGGGATGGGAGTTTGTTGCTAGACCGGTGCTCTGCACTCGTCGTAGAGGTGGAGGGATGCAAGCAGACGGTTCAGAAGAGCAGTGACCATTGAAGAAGCGATAGAAAAGAGATAAAGAGACAACAGTGCGGTGAAGAGACAGAGGTTGAAGGGAGTCATAAGAAGAGGAGAGTTGATGAGACAAAAAGCCTTTGACTCCACCCTAATGAGAAGAGCTGTATGTGGGGAACCTCCCCACGCATGGGAGTTGTACTCTATACACGGGCTAATAAACCAGTGTATTGAGTCAACAACGTGCAGGGGTAAAGAAGGCATGGAGTCGGCTTAGCACAGCTAATCTCTTGGAAGCAAATTTCACAAGAGATGCAATATAATCTTTCCAAGATAAGTCCCGAGTGAATGAAACCCCAAGCAAGCTCAAGGATGATGCAGGACTGAGCTGGATATTATTAAACATTAGTAGGTTTTCCTACCCCCCTGGGGGTAGGGGGTTTTCAAGAATACTCCCCCAGTATCCCTGCTTGTCGTAAAAGGCGACTAAAAGGGTTGGCGGAGGGTTAGTGCCCCTCCCCGGAAAACAACTAACTAAAAAAAACAAACAAGAAGCCTCGGACAAGGACTGACCAAACGATGACGACCCAGGACCGGACAAAGGACTTGGTAATGAGTACATGGAATGTAAGAGGAGCGAATGATGAGGTGAAAGAGAGAGAGATTGTCCAGGTGCTTGAGGATGCGAAAGTGGATGTATGTGGAATAACTGAAACAAAATGGTGAGGAGAAAGTGTGAGAGAATGGGAGTATGGATGGGGTATATGTTCAGGAGTAGATGAGAATGAGAGGGCAAAGGAAGGAGTGTGTATAGTTGTGAGTAAAAGATGGAAGAAGAGCATAAGAAAGTATGGATCAGTTGGGTCAAGGATTGTGTGGGTAAAGTTGAAAGTTGGAATACAAATGTGGGCGATTGTGTGTGTGTGTATGCGCCAACGCAAGATCGTGCTAGAAGAGTGAGAGAAGAGTTCTGGACAAATGTGGAAGTGTGCATGGAAAAGTTTGGAAGGAATGAGAGAGTGTTTTTGATTGGTGATATGAATGGTAAAGTTGGTAATGTGAAGGTGGATGGAATAGTTGGTGAGTGGGGTGTGCCTGCTGAGATAGATGAGAATGGGAGTGCGTTAGTGGACATTTGTGCTGGGAGGGGGTTGGTGATAGCCAATACCCTCTTCAGGCATAAAATGATCCACAGGTATACATGGCGAGTGATGAGAAGGGTGGGTGGTGAACTGAATGAAAGGAAGGCAATGATTGATTATGTGTGTGTGGATGAAAGGATGCGAAGATGTGTAAAGGATGCAAGAGTGTATAGAGGTTGGGGGAGTGGACTTTCTGACCACTACTTGGTGGTGGCCAGAATTAGGATGCAAGTAAGATGGAGGAATAGAAGAAGGGAAAGACGAGAGGAAGGAGTAGTTGCAAGGAGAGTGGAAAGGTTACAAGAGGATGAGAAAAAGGCAGAGTATAAGAGAGATGTGGAGGAACGATTGGGCAAATATGAATTGGAGCAGATGGGAGACGTGGAACGTATGTGTAAGATATTTACAGAAGAAATATGTGCAGCATGTGATGTGGTGTGTGGAAAGAAGAGAAGATGGAGGGGGGGTGCAAGGAACAGCGTGGTGAACTGAAGAGGTGAAACAGGCTGTGGCACAAAAGAAGAAAGCATACAATGAATGGATGAGAAATAGGGGCGTGGAAGAAGTTGACAGGCGGAAGAGAGAGTTATATGTGGAAAGGAAGAGAGAGGTGAAAAGATTAGTAAGAAAGAGTAAGAAGAGAGTGGATGAGGAATTTGGAAGGAATTTGAGTGTAAAGTGGAGGGACTGTAAGAAAATGTTCTGGAGAGAAGTGAAAAGAGTAAGACAGGGTGGAAGTGAAGTTAGCAGGGGAGTGAAAGATAAAAATGGTAGATTACTAGTGGAGAATGGAGAAAAAGTGAGCAGATGGAGAGAACACTTTAAGGAATTGTTGAACGTAGAGGATGGAAGTAATGCGAGTATAAGTGGCTGGGGAATGGCTGGGAGAAGGAGGGAGGTGAGAAGACAGGAAGAAATCAGTAGGATAGAAGTTGTGGAAGCAATGAAGAAAGTTAAATCGGGGAAAGCCCCAGGAATTGATGGAGTGTGTGGTGAACTGCTGAAGCATGGGGGAGAGATAGTAGTAGAATGGATGTGGAAGATGTGTAGATTGGCCTGGGAGGAAGGTAGAGTCCCGGAGGATTGGAAGTCAGGTATAATTATTCCCTTGTACAAAGGGAAGGGGGAAAAAGAAGTGTGTGGTAATCATAGGGGCATTTGTCTTCTTAGTATACTAGGAAAAGTGTATGGTAGGATACTTATAGACCGAGTTAGAGAAAGAACAGAGAAATTAGTTGGAGAAGAACAGGGAGGCTTTAGGAAGGGAAGAGGTTGTGTAGATCAGATATTCATTCTTAGATCTTTAGTGGAAAAGTTTCTAGAGAAGGGAAAAAAGTTGTATGCGGCTTTCATGGATTTGGAGAAAGCATATGACAGGGTGGATAGACAAGGATTGTGGAAAGTGTTAAGAATATATGGAGTAGATGGGAAGTTGTTGAATGCTGTGAAGAGTATGTACGATGGTGCGATGGCTGCAGTGCGTGTGGATGGTGAACTAAGTGAATTTTTCTCTTTGAAAGTTGGTTTGAAACAGGGATGTGTCATGTCTCCATGGTTGTTCAATCTGTACATGGATGGGGTAATAAAAGAGGTACAAGGTAAGGTAGTGGATGTTGGAGTGGCCCTGGTGAGAGAGGATAGTGTTTGGAAACTCCCTGTACTGTTGTTTGCAGATGATACTGTGTTGTTGAGTGAAGACGAAGGGGAGCTGCAAGGATTGGTGGATGAGTTTGAGAGAGTGTGTAAGAAACGGAACCTAAAGGTGAATGTAGGGAAGAGTAAAGTGATGGTCTTTGAGAGAGGTGAAGTCAGTGAATGTACAGCGAGGTTGGATGGTGAGGAATTGGAAAATGTGAGTACGTTTAAGTATTTGGGTAGTGTGATGAGTAAGGATGGAGGTTTGGAGGGTGAAGTGCTTGAAAGGGTACAGCAGGGAAGAAAGGTTGCTGGTTCCTTGAAAGCAGTGATAAGAAACAGGGAAGTGAGCATGGAAGTGAAAAAGTTACTACATGACAGTATTGTGATACCAACTCTAACGTACGGAAGTGAAGCTTGGACATTGTTGGAAGGACACAAGTCAAGAGTGAGAGCAGTGGAAATGAGTTATTTAAGTGGAGCCTGTGGAGTCACGTGGAGAGACAGGCTGACGAATGAGGATATAAAGAAGCGTTGTGGTGTGGATGTGGATGTGATAGGAAGCGTTATGAGGAACACACTGAGGTGGTTTGTCCATGTGGAGAGGATGGAGGGTGAAAGACTGACGAATAGATTGTATGTGAGTGAGGTGGAGGGGGGAAGAGGGAGGGGGAGGCCGAAGATGAGATGGAGGGATGGGGTGGAGAGGTATATGAGAGAGGGGGGTGTGAGTTGGGAGCAGGGCAGTGAAATGGAGGGGGACAGGGCGACTTGGAGGCGATTTGTTTGTGGCCACCCCAAACGGGATTGAGGCGTCTGGCAATAGATAGATAGATAGATAGGTTTTCCTGTGGAACAATAACCTGTATAATCTGTTCACGTTCTTGGCATATGACTTCTCATTGTCTCCTTCAGTAAGTCTGATACAGGATATGTTAAATTTCTCTATCTTGGCCTCCATGATCAGACAATTTACCTCGGAATATGTCTGCGTCTTGCCACAATCGCAGTAGGTCCGTTGACTGAATGAGCCAAGAAATACATCAATGCCATTGACGTTATATGATACTCTGTTACCCTTCATGGGGTAACTACTAACCTGAATAGTGTCAGCCTGACTAGATCCCTTCTGCACTAGAAATGTAATAGGTTTATCGATCACGTCCCTGAGAGACTGTATAGGCATTGGGATGTATCTGACAGCCAGGAGGGACACCAGGTTGCCCGTATAGCTACGTGTCAGCACCACAGTTGTCAGCATCCACACACCCAACACCACACGCTCCCATACCCACCATGTCCTGACAGGGCTGACATCTGAAATAAGCACATGAATTTATTCCAAATTAAGGTGTAACTGAGTTATTACTTCACTCTGATAGTTCTTTCATGTGGTATTGTATTTCGCTACTGATTTCTTAATCACACATATTAGGATTACTTTTGTCGCATATATGCATTAAAATATTCTATTTTTTTGCTCTCATGTATCCTTCGTACATAACAACATTCCTTGGATTTTTTTTTTTTTTATAACAGAACAGAGTAAGGAAAAACAAATGAATAAAAAAAATAATCCATACACCAGATTACTGCCGTCCTCTGTTCATAAGATATCTGTAACAGTTAGACCTGAACATCTCTAGGTTGAAGTTTGGATGGAAACAACTCTTGGGAAGCGAGTTCAAAAGAGATGCAGTATGGGGAATGAAAGAATTCTGATAGACAGAAGTTCTGCAATATGGATGAGTGACATTCCAGTCATGAGCGCTACCTGATGCCTGTGTAGCACGAGGGAAGGCATGGACAGGTGGCATCATGGATGCAACTTCGTTTGAGCATTTGCCATGAAATATCTGTAAAATAATGCAAGGGAGACAACATTTCTTCCTACTTGTAGGGGAGGTAGTTAATTTGTAATGGCAGGGTTGTTAATAATTCTAACAGCTTTGTTCTGAATTTTGTCTAGTTGTTTTAGTGCAACCTCTCCACATCCATTCCACAAGAGTGAGCACTATTCAAGCTGAGAGCGCACATGACTCTTATAAATTAAAGCTAACTGCTCGTCGGTGAAGAAGTTACGGACTCTGTACATTAATCCAAGTTTCTTTGAGGCGGTTTTAGCAAGTGATCTAACATGGGAGGTCCAGCTGAGGGCATTGTTAAGTGAGACGCCAAGAATTTCAATACTTTTGGAGATGGGGATATTAGTAGTAATGAAGGCAATAAACGAATATGGCAATATCTGTCTATTAGTAAAATGTATATATTTTCCCCCTGAGGGTATGGGGGTTTCAAGAATACTCCCCCAGTATCCCTGCTTGTCGTATGAGGCGACTAAAAGGGTTGGTGGTGGGTTAGTGCCCCACCCCGTAAAAAGAACTAACTAAACAAGTGAATAAAGCGCCTCGGACCAGGATGGACCATACGTTGACAATTAAGGAACGGACAAAGGACATTCTGAGGGTGGGGACATGGAATGTGAGAGGAGTGGATGATGAAGTGAAAGAGAGAGTGAGTGTTCAGGTGTTTGAGGATGCAAAAGTGGATATATGTGGATTGACTGAAACTAAATGAAAAGGTGAAAGGGTGAGAGAATGGGAATATGGTTTAGTTATATGTGAGGGAGTTAATGAGAATGAGTGGGCAAGAAAGGGAGTATGTCTGATGATAAGCAAGAAGTGAAAGGAGAATATAAGAGAGTATGGAACAGTGGGTGCAAGGATTGTATGAGTGAGGATGAAAGTAGGTATACAAGCGTGGGCCGAGTGGCAAGAGTGAAAGATGAGTTTTGGGCGAGAGTAGAAGCATGTATGGACAAATCTGAGAGGAGCGAGAGAGTGCTTTTGATTGGAGACATGAATGGCAAAGTTGAGAATGTACGAGTGGATGGAGTGGTTGGTCAGTGGGGTATGCCAGCTGAAGTAGATGGGAATGGTAGTACTTTGGTGGACAGCTGTACTGGTAAGGGGTTGACAATAGCCAACACCTACTTTCGGCATAAGATGATCCACCGGTATACATGGATAGTAATGAGGAGGATGGATGATGAACTTGTTGAATGAAAGACATTGATAGACTACATGTGTGTGGATGAGCGAATGAGAAGACAAGTGTTGGATGCAAGAGTGTGGAGAGGGTGGGGGAATGGAGACTCGGACCATCACTTAGTGATGGCCAAGATAAAGCTGCAAAGAAAATGGTTAAGGAGACGAAGGGGAAGACAGGAGGAAACAGCTCCTCTGAGAAGTGTGGAGAATTTGCAAGATAGTGAGAAAATGGCAGAGTATTAGAGTATAGTGGAAGAAAGATTGGGAATGTATGAGCTAGAGCAGATGGAAGGGGTGGAAGACCTATGTAAGATATTCACGGAAGAGATAGGTGCAGCGTGTGAAGTGGTTTGTGGAGTGAAGAGGAGATGCAAGGGTGTGCAAGGGACAGCATGATGGAATGATGAGGTGAAACGAGCTGTGGAACAAAAGAAGAAGGCATATAGTGAATGGTTAGCAAGTAGAGGTAGGGGAGAAGATGAGCGAGAGAAGAGAGAGGTATATGTGAGCAGGAGAAGGGAGGTGAAGAGACTAGTGAAGGACAGTAAGAAGAAAGTGGATGAAGAGTTTAGGAGGAATCTGAGTGTGAAATGAAGGGAGAGTAAGAAATTGTTTTGGAAGGAGGTAAGAAAGTAAGGCAATGTGAAAGGGGATATAGTAGGGAAGTGAAAGATAGGAATAATAGATTGCTGGTGGAGAAGAGAGAGAAATTGAGGAGATGGAAGGAGCACTTTGAGGATTTGTTGAATGTAGAGAGTGAGAGCAATGCGAGTACAAGTGGTTGGGGAATGGCTGGGAGAAGAAGAGATGAGAGGAGGGAGGAAGAGATCAGTAGGGCGGAAGTAGTGGAAGCGATGAAGAAGATTAAGTTGGTAAAGGCCCCAGGATGGAGTGTGTGGTGAAATGCTGAGGTATGGGGATGAGATTGTTGTGTAGTGGATATGGAAGTTGTGTAGATTGGCTTGGGAAGAGGGAAGGGTTCCAGAGGACTGGAAATCAGGTATAATTGTTCCTTTATACAAAGGAAAAGGAGATAGAGAAGTATGTGGTAACCATAGGGGTAGTTGCCTTCTTAGTGTGACTGGTAAAATATATGGTAGAATACTCATTGATAGGGTTAGGCATATGACAGAGGAGGGGGGAAGAGGGAGGGGTAGACCGAGGATGAGGTGGAGGGATGAAGTTGAGAGGTATATGAGGGAGGGGTGTGTGAGTTGGGGGGAGGGTAGTCAAATGGTGGGTGACAGAGCGACTTGGAGGCGTTTTGTCTGTGGCCACCCTTTGCGGGATTAGGGAGTCGGGCTATAGATAGATAGATAGATATATTTAGCTTTACTAGCATTAAATGAGACAAAGTTGTTTTGTCCCCATTCATTGATCGTAGATAGGCCTAGATTTATGGAGATGGCTGTACTGAGTTGAGAGGCAGAGATATTAGACTTTGTAAATGAGTGTCTGAGTGTGAATGAACTATGTAGTGTTGATGAAGTGCTGGGTTTGTCATGAATGGTAAATATAGAACCTAATAAAAAATGGCAATATTTGTATGTATATTCATTGTGATGTTTTCAACCGCTAACCATCGGCATCAGACAAACCAACGTGATATGTTATTATTATTTAAGCAAATGATCAGGGGCGTCATTTTCTCTTTCCCTGAGATGCATTTATATAGCATAATCATGTTTCCTCGTTTCCTTCTCTTCTGTAGTGTTGGTAGATTAAGTTTTTCTAGTTTTTCTTCTTAGCTTAGATCCCATAAGCCTGGTACCCATCTTGTAGCTGCCCTTTGTACTTTTTCAATCTTATCTATGTGTTTTTTTAGATCAGGATTCCAGACTACGATGCATACACCAGGGTTGGTCTTATGAATGATGTCCATATCTTTCTCAGCATATCTTCATTTATATACATGAATGCTATTCTCATACTAGCAAGCAGTGTTTACATGTTACGGACCTTCTCATTGATGTGGTCAGCTGGAGAGAGTCTGTTATTGATAATCACTCCCAGGTCCTTCTCCTTTTCTGATATGTGTAGGGTTAATCTTGCTAACTTATACTCCCAAACTCGTCTTTCCTCACTTTTCCCAGATTTAATACTTGACACGTCCACAATAAATCCACTTGCCATTTATTGCTCCATTCATGAGCTTGTTTAATTCCTCATGCAGCTCCATGCAAGAATCTGTGTTAGTTATTTTCTTTCGTATTTCTGCATCATCCGGAAATAGTTTAATAGGTTCCATTTCCAATATTACTATGTCATTTATATATACTAAAAACATATTTGGTGTCAACACTGAGCCCTGTGGAACTCCTCTAGTCACTTCCCTCCATGATGAGTAGTTTCTCCTGAATACTGTTCTCATTTCCCTTTTTCTGAGAAAATCCTGAATCCAACAGTATAGATTGCCTTGGATACCTCCTTGTTGGTACAGTTTCCATAAAGGTCTTTGGTGCGGTAGTCTGTCAAATGCTTTCTTGATATCTAATTAGATACTGTCTACCCATCCTTCTCTTTTCTGTAATGTTTCTGTAACTCTATCATAGTAGCTTCATAGATTAGGAACACATGATTTTCCCTTACTAAAACCGAACTGCCCTTTTGTTATCATACTGTGTTCTTCTAGATTGTTTACCCAAACTTTTCTTATCAGGTTTTCTAGTATCTTACTTACAACACTGGTCAGTGATAATGGTCGGCAGTTAAGTGGATTTTGTCTATTCCCTTTCTTGAAAAGGGGAACAATGTTTGCTTTCTTCCAAATATCAGGTAGTTTACCTTGACCTAGGGATTCCTTGAATATTAAATTCAATTTTCCGCTTAACTCTTCTGCACATTCATGTAGTACCCAACCTGATATTTCGCCAGGACCATTTGTGTGTGTGTGTGTGTGTGTGTGTGTGTGTGTGTGTGTGTGTGTGTAATAATCACAATAATTAACAAGGTATATTAAAAGATGTCAATATAAATATGTTCCTAGCCTGCTGTTCAGTTAACTTCAGTATCGAGCTGCCTTTTTTATTCTATTCTGGCTATATTCAAAGCTTCTATTCATCTTAGGAAATACGTACCTGCAGGTAAGAGTCTTAAGAGTTCATTTAAATCAATGGTTCACAAAGTTGGCGGTGGTCCAGAAAGATCCAGGGGGACGGTGAGGTACCATGGGACCGTGAGGACAAAGGGGGCGGTAAGGGGGTGGCAGGGTGGCATCAGAACCAAGTAAGCAGTTTTATTTTTTACAAAATCTGTATGATAAAAGCTAAGTCAGCAACACTTAAGTGGCATGTATGCTTTACAAAAAATAAAATTAACACAGAATTCAACAGGAAAGCATGGTTTTATTGTATTTTGTGGATCGAAGTCGGAATAAAAAATTCGAACGTTTACCAATGCTAGAATATCCGTTAGTGTGTGTGTCAGGAAGTAACTGGTTTAATAAATAATTTTATACAGTATATATGTTTGTTTACTGCTTTCATTCCCTAAATAGAGCTTTGCATGTGACTTAACCCGTCACATCCCGAGGTTTTCCACACCTCTGACATCCCCCAGTCCCGAGGTATTTTCGATTTTTTTTTTTTTTGGCTAAAACCTTCGCTTTTGGTGAGAAACATTGAAAATTCATAGAGAAATCGCTCACCTGAGGTTTAAAGTACCCAATCCAGGTAGGAGTTCCTCCTTACCTGACTGGGTTTTCTAACATGCTGGCACCAAAGAAAACGAGTTCTATGGGAGGGTAACTATTTTATCCACTCATAAACGGTATTTATTTATTTACTTGGTACGAATGTATATGTAGTATGAGAGTATATTGGTTTTCAAGCAGTAATAAAGCCATTATAAGCATTGTTTCACTCACTAACTAATCACCATACCTGACCTTTTTTTGCCACATTACCTGATCATTATTTCTGGCTGTTTCTTCTTCTAATGCTATGTAAACATTGTCCTCCACATTGTCATCGATTGGGGAATCACTCTGGCCCTGAATATCTTTTCTAGCCAGGTCAATGGTAACAGGTCCTTTGCCAAGACAATGGCATGAGGGGGGGAGGGGGGAGGTTATGCGTTGTAAGGCATTGTCCCTGCTTGGCATCTTGTAGAGGAATAGAGGAAGGTGTCCCGTGTATACATACGAAAAATCACGCACGAAAATTGAAAATTGTGCAAATTAGGTACCTTGCAATTGCACGACGTACTGGTACGTTGCCGGGACTGGCAAATGCAAATCGTTGCAACGTACCCATACGTCGACGGGACAGGGCGGGTTAAAAATGCTCACTCGCTACCCCACCCATGTGGGGGGGTGGGAGTAGGGGGGCCTCCTAAATAGCCTTTGCCCACCCCAAGGAAAATTGAAATGACGCCCATGCAAATGATATCTCATATTTGGAGGGGCTATAGGAAATTTTTTTTTTTTTCAATATTTTACTACAAATTTTATCACAAGTTTTGTCCTGCTATGCTGCAGAGTAGTAACCAGTAATCAAGGCTGGTTTGCTACTCATTAAGGTACTTTTGCAGCACAATGAGAAAATTCTTTGTAATTTTGATCTTAGGACTCCATACAGTGTGAATAACTGCTCCCAATATTGCCTGCGAAGCCATACCGAGAGTGTTTTCATGAGGGATTTCTCTCACTCTTAGTAATTTAGTTCGGTTATAGAAACTTTTTTTTTTTTAATAATTCACTACTTAATACATATGTGGTAATTGTTATGGGTATTCATGATATTTACAATTATCCCTGAAACCACGTGATATCAAAACAAAACAAAATGCTAGGAATGAGATGTTATAATTTCATGGAAGTATAAAACCCTGATGCAACAGTGCAAGTAATGAGATATTGTTGTTAAAACTTTGATGGAATGGACCGAGTGAATGTATTTAGATGCCTTGATCAACAGTCCAATACATCTGTACGACCACATTTGGTTGTAGGATGGCAATTCTACCCCAAAACTGACAACTTCAACCATAACATATAGAAGAAGCTGGAGGTCTTACCTTGTTGTAACAGCACTCGAACGCAGGTGGATGCCTTAACCAGTAGCCCTGTGCAATGACAAGGCTGGGTTTGTAGACAGGAGGGAAATAGTGTCATTACTGTAAGGACCCCCAATAAAGCCGTAAGAAGCGCTGACCAAACACGAGGACCCAGGGGTTCTAGGAAGCTCCAGGGGTTCACTTCAGGATTGCCACGACCCGCGATCATCCTGTTGTATATGATGTCAACGGGGAAGGTGAAGTCCAACACCTTGTCTCTCGCAGCAGTGATGGTAAAGAGGCCAAGGCTGATGTCCACTTCCTGAAATAAAGAGTTAATTAGTATCTGAAGTGCAATACTGTAAGGTACCTCAAAATCACACATATCTTCTTATCTACATTTTATAAAATCAGCCTTGGACAAGGACTGACCAAATGATGATGACCCAGTACCGGACAAAGGACTTGGTAATGGCAACATGGAATGTAAAAGGAGCGAATGATGAGGTGAAAGAGAGAGAGATTGTCCAGGTGCTTGAGGGTGCGAAAGTGGATGTATGTGGAATAACTGAAACAAAATGGAGAGGAGAAAGTGTGAGAAAATGGGAGCATGGATGGGGTATATGTGCAGGAGTAGGTGAAAATTAGAGGGCAAAGGAAGGAGTATGTATAGTTGTGAGTAAAAGTTGGAAGAAGGGCATAAGACAGTATGGATCACTTGGGTCAACGATTGTGTGGGTAAGGTTGAAAGTTGGAATACAAATGTGGGCGATTGTGTGTGTGTATGTGCCAACGAAAAATCGTGCTAGCAGAGCGAGAGAAGAGTTCTGGACAAATGTGGAAGTGTGCATGGAAAAGTTTGGAAGGAATGAGAGAGTGTTTTTGGTCGGTGATATGAATGGTAAAGTAGGGAATGTGAAGGTGGATGAAATAGTTGGTGAGTGGGGTGTGCCTACTGAGATAGATGAGAATGGGAGTGCGTTAGTGGACATTTGTGCTGGGAGGGGGTTGGTGATAGCCAATACCCTCTTCAGGCACAAAATGATCCACAAGTACATATGGCAAGTGATGAGAGGGGTGGGTGGTGAACTGAATGAAAGGAAGGCAATGATTGATTATGTGTGTGTGGATGAAAGGATGCGAAGATGTGTAATGGATGCAAGAGCTTATAGAGGTTGGAGGAGTGGACTTTCTGACCACTACTTGGTGGTGGCCAGAATTAGGATCCAAGTAAGATGGAGAAATAGAAGGGAAAGACGAGAGGAAGGAGTAGTTGCAAGGAGAGTGGAAAGGTTACAAGAGGATGAGAAAAAGGCAGAGTATAAGAGAGAAGTGGAGGAGCGATTGGGCAAATATGAATTGGAGCAGATGGGGGACGTGGAAGATGTGTGCAGGATATTTACAGAAGAAATATGTGCAGCATGTGATGTGGTTTGTGGGAGGAAGAGAAGATGGAGGGGGGGTGCAAGGAACAGCGTGGTGGACTGAAGAGGTTAGACAGGCTGTGGCACAAAAGAAGAAAGCATACAATGAATGGATGAGAAATAGGGGCGTGGAAGAAGTTGAGAGGCGGAAGAGAGAGTTATATGTAAAAAGAAAGACAGAGGTGAAAAGATTAGTAAGAGAGAGTAAGAAGAGAGTGGATGAGGAATTTGGAAGGAATTTGAGTGTAAAGTGGAGGGGCTGTAAGAAAATGTTCTGGAAAGAGGCAAAGAGAGTAAGACAGGGTGGAAGTGAGGTTAGCAGGGGAGTGAAAGATAAAAATGGTAGATTACTAGTGGAGAAGGGAGAAAAAGTGAGCAGATGGAGAGAACATTTTAAGGAATTGTTGAACATACAGGATGGAAGTAATGCGAGTATAAATGGCTGGGGAATGGCTGGGAGAAGGAGGGAGGTGAGAAGACAGGAAGAAATCAGTAGGATATAAGTTGTGGAAGCAGTGAAGAAAGTTAAATTGGGGAAAGCCCCAAGAATTGATGGAGTGT
Source organism: Coenobita brevimanus (assembly GCF_032717465.1). NCBI lineage: Eukaryota > Metazoa > Arthropoda > Malacostraca > Decapoda > Coenobitidae > Coenobita > Coenobita brevimanus. The sequence continues at coordinate 30,122,004 of NC_136993.1, forward strand.
GTGGTGAACTGCTGAAGCATGGGGGAGAGATAGTAGTAGAATGGATGTGGAAGATGTGCAAATTGACCTGGGAGGAAGGTAGAGTCCCGGAGGATTGGAAGTCAGGTATAATTATTCCCTTGTACAAAAGGAAAAGAGGAAAAAGAAGTGTGTGGTAATCATAGGGGCATTTGTCTTCTTAGTATACTAGGAAAAGTGTATGGTAGGATACCTATGGACAGAGTTAGAGAAAGAGCAGAGGATTTAGTTGGAGAAGAACAAGGAGGCTTTAGGAAGGGAAGAGGTTGTGTAGATCAGATATTCATTCTTAGATCTTTAGTGGAAAAGTTTCTAGAGAAGGGAAAGAAGTTGCATGCAGCTTTCATGGATTTGGAGAAAGCATATGGCACGGTGGATAGACAAAGATTGTGGAAAGTATTAAGAATATATGAAGTTGATGGGAAGTTGTTGAATGCTGTGAAGAGTATGTACGATGGTGCTAAGGCCGCAGTTGTGTGGATGGTGAACTAAGTGAATTTTTCTCTTTGAAGGTTGGGTTGAAACAGGGATGCGTCATGTCTCCATGGTTGTTCAATCTGTACATGGATGGGGTAATAAAAGAGGTACAAGGTAGGGTAGTGGATGTTGGAGTGGCCCTGGTGAGAGAGGATAGTGTTTGGAAACTCCCGTACTGTTGTTTGCAGATGATACTGTGTTGTTGAATGAAGACGAAGGGGAGCTGCAAGGCATGGTGGCTGAGTTTGGGAGAGTGTGTAAGAAACAGAATCTAAAGGTGAACGTAGGGAAGAGTAAAATGATGGTCTTTGAGAGAGGTGAAGTCAGTGAATGTACAGCGAGGTTGGATGGTGAGGAATTGGAAAATGTGAGTACGTTTAAGTACTTGGGTAGTGTGATGAGTAAGGATGGAGGTTTGGAGGGTGAAGTGCTTGAAAGGGTACAGCAGGGAAGAAAGGTTGCTGGTTCTTTGAAAGCAGTGATAAGAAACAGGGAAGTGAGCATGGAAGTGAAAAAGTTACTACATGACAGTATTATGATACCAACTCTAACGTATGAAAGTGAAGCTTGGACGTTGTTGGTAGGACTCAAGTCAAGAGTGAGAGCAGTGGAAATAAGTTATTTAAGAGGAGCCTGTGGAGTCACATTGAGAGACAGGCTGACGAATGAGGATATAAAGGAGCGTTGTGGTGTGGATGTGGATGTGATAGGAAGCGTTATGAGGAACACACTGAGGTGGTTTGGCCATGTGGAGAGGATGGAGTGTGAAAGACTGACAAACAGAATGTATGTGAGTGAGGTGGAGGGGGGAAGAAGGAGGGGGAGGCCGATGATGAGATGGAGGGATGGGGTGGAGAGGTATATGAGAGAGGGGGGTGTGAGTTGGGAGCAGGGCAGTGAAATGGCGGGGGACAGGTCGACGTGGAGGCGATTTGTTTGTGGCCACCCCAATCGGGATTGAGGCACCTGGCAATAGATAGATAGATAGTTTCTGATGGCTTTTTGTCCATTTTGTCTCTGGTCGTTTTATCTGTCCATCCACCTTTCAGTTTGTGTATCCATCTCTAATACCAGTTTAGTCAACATGATCTTCAATGAACTGATTAAATGGCACAATGTAAGGGAAATAAAGTGATTAAATCCACATACGACACATAATGATGCAAGGCCGTAAATGGACCTACTTCCCGCATTAACATTCCGATCATGCCGGTCCAGGACCCGTCAGGCTGTTCCACTCCCCACGCTCTGTCAGCGGGAGTTACATAGTCGTATCTGCAAAGTTAGTGACAGGGGAATATTTCAACACCACATCCACATTAATATCACATATACTATATATATATATATATATATATATATATATATATATATATATATATATTATTACGTGTGACCGATATACATTGCTTATATTCATATGTAATATTCGGAATCTTTAATATTCATTTCTTAGTACCATGCTTAGTGTTCTGTGAATCGACTTTGTAAATAACAGACTGCAGGAAACAGCCTGGCCCAGCTCTGTGTCGATGTTTTTAAGAGCTGTTTCGAACCACCTTCCTGAATCTGCTCATAATTTCGACCTTGAGTTTCTGTTTTGCCCTTCTAGCTTCATTGAGATGTGCTTCTTGCTTCTCTGAGTTACCCTTCATGCTCTTATGAGTTTGTCTATTTAACCCGCCCCATCCCAACCACCTTTCCACCACTGACTCCCCCCAATCTGGACCAATTTTGAAAAAAAAAAAAAATTAGCTCAAGCCTCAGCTTTTGGTGTGGAACATCGAAAATTCATAGAGAAATCGCTCACCTGAGGTTTAAAATACTCAATACACGTATCGGTACCTCCTTAACTTACTGTGTTTTCTATCAAGCTGACTCCAAACAAAACAAGTTCTATGGGAGGGTAACTATTCCACAACACTCATAAACGGTATTTATTTATTTATTTAGTACGAATTTATGTGTAGTACAAGAGTATATTGATTATCATACAGTAATATAGGCAATAAAAGCATTGTTTCACTCACCAAACACATCAACATACCTGACCTTTTTTGGCAACATTACCTGATCATCATTTCTGACTGTTTCTTCCTCTAATGCTATGTAAACTTTGTCCTCCACATTGTCATCGATTTGGAAATCACTCTGGCTCTGAATTTCGTACCGTTGCACTACATGTCTTTACTGGTTAGGTCACTGGTAGCAGGTGAATTGCCGAGACAATGGCATGCAGGGGGGGGGAGGTCATGCTGGGTAAGGCATTGTCCCTGCCTGGCATCTTGTAGAGGAAGGGTTCCCATGTACATGTACCAAAAATCACCCCGAAAATTGAAAATTGTGCAAATTAGGGGCCTTGCAATTTATGACCATTTATATACGTCAATGGGACTGACAGTGAAAAACTTGTTGACATATATATATGTCAACGGGATGTGGTGGGTTAAGCCAGGCTGGGACTACCACAAGGGGGGGAGAGGAGGAAGGAGAGCGACCAGAGCAGCCATGCAAGACGGACGTACTTACGTTGCCTGCAACCCGTTGAGGGGGGCAACCAGCCAGCCACAGTCTCCCACCTCCCAGAAGATGCAGGGGACCATGGTTTGGTTAAGCGTAATGGCAGGGTATGGATTCGTCAAACACCAGGATACTTGCGTTGATGTTTTTGTGCACCGCCAGGCAATCATTAAACCAAACCCACGGCACCTTCAACTCTCCCTAGGTGATGGAGAATCGGGATGGAGAATCGGTGGAGTTTAGTATGTTTGGAACCCCCAAGGGTCATGAGGCCTGGGATGTTACTGGGCCGGGTGGTGTAGCTGTGCAAGGTTCTGCCCATGCACGGCGGCACCTGACGGCCTGGGGACATCAGGCCAGGGATCCTGGGAGTTCCGAACAGATGAACCTCGTCGTGGAGATGTGTATCATGACAGCGAAGGCTTTTTGTGCGGGTGATAAGAGGGCTTTGTGCGTTCTCCCAAAGATCTTCAAGGAGAATGGGCTGCCTTGCCTTATCATCCCCAAGTGCTTTGCCCGCGATATACACTCTGTCCCTCGCCAATGGGAGTGTCAGGCTCGTCCACCACAGCCACGATCTGCTGCTCCTTGTCAGATGCCGAGGAAGAGGCTTAGGCTGGAGGCCCTCTCAACCGACAGACAGCCTCTCAGATTACCGACCCGGTCCCGGACTTGACCAATGCTACAACTATGACCACGACGACGGCGGAAGTCCACCAGCCGCCAGCAATGTCTGAGGAGGAGCGGGACTCAATTGACACTGCCTCCATGGCCGAGGAAACATCGACCGGCTCCTCAACCAAGGAGGAAGTTGGTGAGTCCCCCCTCCTCAGACAGAGGAGGGCACCCCATCTCGCCCTCCCATCATCGACCTCAAGGATCAGCTGGACGTAGCCTCCTATAGACACCTCCTGGCTCTCAGTGCTCACACCCGGTCGTACCAGCCCGGAACGACATATACCACCCTTTACGATATGCTCCGAGCTGCTGACCAGTGTGAGGACTTAAGACCTTTCTGACTGTCAGATGGGAGGAGGTGCGTCTAGCCAACCTCAGGGCGTTTTACCACATGCTCCCACCTCGTCTGGCCCCTTAGATCGCCGGTGCTGTGCAGTGGAGTGGCTTCAATTTTGTATATATCCATCCTGGCTGGCCTAATGCCCCATATTGAAGGTGATGGCCATTAAGCCAAACACACACACACAAACACACACACACACACACACACACACACACACACACACACACACACACACACACACACACACACACACACACACACACACACACACACACACACACACACACACACACACACAAGGGGGGACTTTGATGCATGGTCACGGAGGGTGAAGATGTGTTTTCTGAGCTCTCCTCTAGCTTTCAGGGTTGCCTCAATGGTAATTAGCATTTTTTTCCACCCTTCTGGTGACATTAGGCTACCTAGTTTCTAACTTTCCTCCCCTCCCAATTAGTTTGGAACAGTAGGTGTCTGTTCCTATTTACTGAGTTTGCCTTTGCTTATTGTCCACGGAGGATCCCCCCCACTGATCGCTTTGGGGCGTGAATAATCACAGTCGGGCCTCCCTGGCATGGTTTGAGAGGGTAATCTCAGCCTTAAGTGTTTGGTTGTGGGTTGTTTGTCCTCTGCTCGCTTTTCTCCTTCCCACTTCCCCCGCAAGGGGGAAGTGGTCCCTATGGCGGATGCCCCTACTGCCTCCCCCCCCCTTCAGGGGGGGAGGCGGCCCTGACGAAACCTCAACGGATTTACGGACTGACTGCCCACAGACTGATAGGCCCCAGACACATATCTTGGACATACTTGTAAATAACGCTCAGTATGTCACCCTACATGCTCTAGGTTCTACTCCCTTGAGCAGTCTCAATCCTTTCCTCATCAAGAAAGTGATTGATTACTGTGCTGGGGAAGTGGAACAAGTTAAAAAAACTTGGTAACAGAGACCTTCTTATTAAAACCGTAAACTCATCCCAGGTTAAAGACTTAATGAAACTCTGTAAGCTCCATGAATATGATGTCAAGCCGAAGATCCCATTCCATGAATTCCTGCAAAGGTGTTATCACCTGCAGGGATCTCATGGTTATGGAAGAGGACGAGATCATACGGGAACTTGCTCACCAGGAGGTAATCGGTGCCTGGTTTATTACAAGATATTCTGAAGGTGTGAGGATGAAGACTGCCACTATTGTCTTGACTTTTGGCAAAGTTTCACTTCTAGACCATGTCAAAGTTGGCTACAAAATTGTTAATGTAAGGCCATACATCCCCAATCCACTTCATTGCTTAAGATGTCAATTATATAGGCACGGTGATAAGACTTGTTGGGCTTCCCAGTCAGTGTGTGGCAAATGTGGAACATAGGGACATGATGTTGAACACTGCACATCGGAGACGGTACATTGTTTTCACTGCAAAGGCGTATACTCCACTTCCTCTAGGGATTATCCCAAATGGAAGGAGGAGAAAGAGGTCTGCATAGTGAAAGCAATTGAGGGCATTTCCTACTACAAAGCTAGGAAAAAGGAGAAAGAGTTGTATGCAACTCCCATGCCGAATAGGTCCTATTTTTCAGTGGCAATGTCCTGTCCCATGATGTGTTCTGTTGAAACACAGACTGACCCTGAAACTGTTTCTCTTGCCTCACACTCTACCTCTCCATCTGAGCCTCCTGTCCAATTCATCTCTCAAACTGACACCCCTGTTGCATCTTCGTACTCTCAGGCTGCTGCTGCCTCTCAGTCAGTCAAGCCTAAACCGAAGCCTGACAACTCTAACAAGAGTGATATGACCACCCTTACCAAGTCACGACCTCATATTCTTCCTGCTCCTGGCCCAGCGAGGGAGAGAAAAGGTAGCTCTTCCTCAGTGGAATCTGGGACCCTAGTTATTGACGAAAACATGAAAGTTTCCGTCACCAAGCACCGGGATAGTTCCCCCTGTAGTCGCTTGCCTGTTGGTGGGCGGCATAAAAGAACTAAGAGCATGGGCCACCCTCGTAAATCTTAAACCACTGCATTAATTATATTACAATGGAATTGTAGAGGTATTGGGAATAAATTACAAAATATAGCAATTTTGCTTTTCATACACAGACCAGCCATTGTTTACAGGAGACGCACCTGGAGGATCATCCTGATCCTCAACAGTTCAAACACTACCACTCGTATAGAAGATATGAAGGTTACGGAGTCGCCATATACACACATAAATCACACCTACAAATGGAAGTGATTATAAATTCTACTCTAGAACTGGTCGCATGCAGAGTAAAATTTAATAACAAGTATCTCTCTATTTACTCTCTGTACTATCCTCCACATGGCCTCATTGATAGTGATGCTATATATTCACTATTTGAACATCTATCTGGGAATAAGTTAGTGCTGGGCAATTTTAACGCCCATCACTATTAATGGGGAAGCTTGAGGATTGATGGTCGTGGGGAGCAAGTAGCTGATCTAACTCTACAGTTCAACCTCTGTCTTCTGAATGATGGTAGAGTGACTCGTGTAGATGATCGTACTGGTAACTTTTCGGCCATTGACTTATCTTTGACCTTCCCTGGTATACATCAAGATTTCTCGTGGGACCCTTATGACGACTCCCTGGGAAGTGATCATTTACCCATCTGTCTTTCTAATACACGCGACATCGTTTCGGACCCTCCGCCTCCAAAATTTAACTATAAGAAAGCAGATTGAGGATCCTTCTCAAGGATTGCCAATTTACTGTAGATATATCTGGGGAGACCATAGATGTTAAAGTAAAAAAATGTAACTACATCCATATTACACGCAGCTGAGGCTGCTATTCCCAAGACTTCTACAGTTCATGTAAAGCATGGAGCACATTGGTGGACACCGGATTGCCGAAATGCATTAAGGAAACACAATAGGAGATACAGGATTTTTTATAGTCATCCTAGTGAGGAAAAATTTATTTCATACAAACAGGCATCGGCTAAGGCAAGCAGAATAATGAGGGCCAAACGTGATTCCTGGCGGTCCTTTGTGTCCACGGTGAATCGTACTACACCATTAAGTAAAGTCTAGTCCACTATAAGAATATTTAATAATAAAGGCCCATACCTCCCTGTCACAACCCTACAGGTGAACAACACCATCTATGACGAGCCCTTGGACGTTGCTAACATCCTCACCAGGAGTTTTTCTCATATAAGTAGCTCAGCCAATTATAATCCGCGTTTTCAACATCATAAACGCACAGCTGAGCTACAGATCATAGACTTTGCCACAGAAGACGTAGACTCTTTGTACAACCAAGAGTTTACGCTGGATGAACTGCTCCTTGCCCTCAAATCCTGTAAAGACACAAGCCCTGGACCAGACACCATCACGTATGGTATGATCCAGCATCTTAATCAGGACAACCTGATTACGATGTTAGCATTGTACAATGAGATTTGGGCATCTCGAACATTCCCAAACTCATGGCACTTTGCACACGTCATACCAATACCCAAAGAGGCTGGTTGTCTTATGAATCCCACTTCATTTCGTCCTATTGTGTTGATTTCTTGTCTAAGGTCATGGAACGAATGGTAAGCAATAGTTTTTTTTTTTTTTGAGTCGAAGAATTTGTTAAATGATCAAGAATGTGGCTTCCACAAATACAGAAGTTCACTAGGTCATTTAATGAATTTGGAGTATTGTATTGCAGAGGCATTTGCCAATAAAGAATTCATGATGGGAATGTTCTTGGATACCAGTAAAGCCTTTGACATGATATGGCGACATAGTATACTAATGAAGCTCTATGCTTACGGCTTAATAGGAATTTTCCCTATTTTTATTTCTAATTTCTTAAGGAACAGGACTTTCTCTGTCAAACTGCCCTGTAACGTAACATCGGATATATTTACCCAGAACTTTCTGCCACAGGGAAGTGTGCGTAGTCCCACTTTATTTAGTATTATTATCAATGATATTCTGTCATCAGCTCCCATCCCGAGGAATCTTAAATACTCACTCCATGCTGATGATTGTGCAATATGGCACTTTTCCCATAATGCACAATTTTCCGCTGGGTGGATTCAAGCAGCCCTTGATTCTGTCCACCAATGGGCCTTGCAGTGGGGATTTAAGTTTTCCATCCCAAAGTATGCCGATGTGGTCTTCACTAATCGTAACGTACCTAATTTGTGCCTGACTTTGGAAAACCAGGGATTACCTTTTGAAAATTCTGGAAAGTTTCTTGGGAATACATTTTAATCAAAGTTTGAACTTCAAAATTCATGTTAATAATTTGCTTGCTTGTTGTGATAAACCAGTAAGTGTCCTCAAGTACATAGCGGGTACTACATGGGTTGCCGACAGAAAATCTTTATTAACGGTATATAAGTTCCTTATTCGATCGAAGCTAGACTATGGCGCACAGGTGTATGGTTCGGCATCCAATGTCACACTGAAAGGATTGCATGTGTTGCAGAATAAATGTTTGCGAATGTGTCTTGGAGCCATCCGGTTTACCCGTGTAGCTCGTATGGAAGTGGAGGCGAATGTGCCTCACCTCAGTATTCGTGATGACCACCTGGCCTTGTTCTATGGACTAAGAACATATGGGAAAAGTAATATCGGCAATGTGGCCTGTACCCCCCTGCATCAATACCACCATCTTATGCGCAGTGTGCGTCGGCCACTTCCCATTTGCCTCCACTTATTGACTCAGGAGCTTGGTGTGGACCCCAGTGACTGTTACAAGTTGGTGATTAACCCCTACACCGCGGGCATGTTTACCGATGTTTTGCATGTGCCGCGGGGTTATTTGGGCTCCGACAGACTCTCAAAAAATATTTGCCAAAAATCAGTTATTAGTCCTAGAATATTAAAATTACATATGCTTATGGCACATACCTTCAGCTTTCTCCTGGAATGTTTGTTGAGCCTTCGTCTGTTACCGTAGGACTTGTGGAGACCTCTGAAGTTGGGTAACGAAGTCTCCACTTTACACTTCCCGATAACCCGTAATATGATTACCACAGCCAGATATTAACACTAGAAACACTACTCTATGATTTTCAAATAGTTTGGGATCCATACTCCAAAAAAAAAAACCCACTGTGAAAGCAATGAAAATTATGAGTGCGTCTGACCGTCGCACTTGCGCTAGTTCGCTCTTGGTACTCTGTCTTTTATTATTCATAAAACCCCTCACACTTTATATTTCTATTACTATATAACACTTATATATATCTACAGTCTTTATCCATAAGATTCTTTCAGTAGTATTAGTTTATTGTCACTGTAGGGATTCAATTTGTTTCAGTAAATTACATGGCATTCACTTTCTCGTCCTGTATACTAGCACTGAGAGTGAATGTCACTTTCATCTTCACTCTCATAACTCATAGTATTCAGACATGCTAGAGTGAAACTTTCACTTTCAGTACTCCTAGGGTATATACTCGTATTCTTATAATACTACTCATTTACATT